>NW_027411755.1:80389628-81094337 GCF_047663935.1 Musca autumnalis | reverse complement strand
GGTATAGGTCGACGCCCTCATATAGCCCTCAAAGGACGATATCTCCCAATTTTCGGAATTTTTGGAATTCACTTCAATACAGTTCGTGGTGGAGGGTATAAAAAATTCGGCCCGGCCGAACTTAACGCTTTTCTTACTTGCTTGTTTTTTTGTCATTTATCTACTATAAATAGAAAAATAAAATGCAACTTGGGCTAGGATACAATTATCTCGATTTAATATTTAAAATAAATTTTATCAATGAAAATTATATTGACAAATTAAAAAAAAAAAATAAGAAAAATAATTATCTTTCGAATCCCACTACCAAATAGGACTTAACATTTTTGTAATTGGTCGTAGTTTAATACAAAAAAAATCAAGAAAATGAAATAGCACAATCATTGATAAAATTTGATTTTAAATATTAAATCGCGAAAATTGCACAAAAACCCACTGTGCAAAATTGTTTCTCTATTTCTGTTAAATTGCTGATAAAAAACAAAACGATTTTTTCAATTTGGACCAATATTAAAGAAGTTATGAGTATTTCTTTGCATATAGTTTTTACAGAATTCGACTTTTCAAGGCGCTATATCTCTGGAATCGTTCGTAAAAAAATCGGAAAATATACTGAATTTTTTTTTTTTTGATGATGAGCAGCATCACTGCGGCATAAAATCAAAGAAAGTAAAAACCATTTTTTTAAGGTTTTAGTCGAAATGGCTGGAATTTCGTATTTAGTCTTCGTTGGGAGTATAAAACGCAATTTAAATTTTATAATTTAACGCATAATAGGACGAGTTTTAAAACTCTAACCCCCATTATTACAAGTCTTCTTTTGTTATATTTTGGATTTACCGAGCAGATCTTGAGCGTTCCGCTTAACTTTAAGTTAAAAGTGATGATTGAATTTCAAGGAGGAGCTTCTTGGCATTAACTTTCAATGTAAAAATTATATTTTTAATGCCTCCAAATTGGTTTATTTTGCGTTTTCAAATCCATCAGATAGCAAAAGAACACATGTAATAATGACCCTTAGTTTTTAATTAAGAAGCTTGCAGTTTATTGCCATTTAGAGGGGAGATCTCTATTTCTAGTTTTCAGTGCATTTATATATGTAACTTATTTTTATACCCTCCACCATATGAAGGGTATAATTAAATTTGTCATTCCGTTTGTAACACATCGAAATATTCGTCGGAGACCCTATAAAGTATATATATTGTTGATCAGCATAAAATTCTATTTCGATTTGACCATGCCCGTCTGTCCGTCCGTCTGTCTGTCTGTCTGTTGAAATCAAGATACAGCTCGCAATTTTAAAGATAGAGAGTCAACATTTGGTATAGAAGTTTTTATTACTTGCAGGATGGTTGGTATTGAAAATGGGATATATCGGTCCACGTTTTTGATATAGCCCCCATAGATCGGTACCTCCGGATTTTGGGTATTTTTAAGGTTTTAGCTTCATTATCCTATCAAAATGGCTGAAATTTGGTACGCAGTCTTCTCTAGGGGTACAAAACTTTCCCCCAGAATTTTGTCGGTATCGGTCCACACCTTCATATAGCCCCCATATAACGGTACCTCCCTATTTTCGGTATTTTGAAGGTTTTAGCTTCATTATCCTACCAAAATGGCTGAAATTTGGTACGTAGTCTTCTTTAGGGGTATAAAACTTTCCCCCAGAATTTTGTCGGTATCGGTCCACACCTTCATATAGCCCCCATAGAACGGTTCCTCCCGATTTTCGGTATTTTGAAGGGTGTGTCTTCAATATTTCACCAAAATGGCTGAAATTTGGTATTTAGTCTTCAATGTGATATAAAACTGTTCGCCAGAAATATGTCTCTACAGGTCCACGCTTTCATATTGTCCCATTTCTGACTAAAATTCGTCGGTACAGGTCCACGTTTCGATATAGCCCGCATAGAACGGTACCTCCGGATTTTCGTAATACTGAAGATTGTGACGTCAATATCCAACCGAAATGGCTGAAATTCGTTATTTCGTCTTCCAAGAGTTATAAAACATTCCAGAAGAGTATTATCAGTATAGGTCCACATCTTCCTATATCCCCATAGAAGCTTACTTCTTTATTTTCGGTATTTTTTTTAGTTTTAGCCACATTCTCTTACCGATACAGGAAATTTGGTATTTAGTCTCCTTTGAGCCGAAAAATGGTGCCTCACATTGTTTTACCGAAATTGCTGAAATTTAGTATTAAGTCTTCTTCATACACGAAAGGAAACTAATTATTCCATTTTACGTCAATAAACTTGTGGTGGAGGGTATAACAAGTTCGGCTCGGCCGAACTTACGCCGTTCTTACTAGTTTTTATTACTTTTTATACCATCAGCATTTATGCTAACGTATATACCCTACACTTTCGTACGGTCAAAATGTGCCTCATCGAAATAATGGTTTTAGACCCCAAGTATGTTTGGACGAAATCCGTTTCAGATAATTTGGAGTTGATTTAGCCATGCCCGTCTGGCTGGCCGAAGCGCACGATAACTCTCGAACGGATCAACCGATTTGGTCCAAAATTTGGCTTTCGTAATATTTTCACTCCTTCCGGTACCTCCTCCACAAAAGTTCGGAAAATTTGTGCGCATGATAACTCTTGAAGGGAGTAACCAATTTTGGTTCATACTTTGCACATAATGAAATTTTTAGCAGCATTACATGAGGTCCCGATATGGACTTAATCGATCTCGCCTTCGGGCACCTTCCACACAAAAGTTCGCAAAAGTTCAGTTTAGGACCTGCTCTCGAATCGCCTTGATTTTTATTGTAACAACTTGTTTCACTGCCCCCCATACGACGGTATAAGTGTCATCGGGGGCAAGTCCATACATTCTGAGAAAATAGCCTGAAAGGTGCAGAAAACCCCTACGACACCGAGTGTAGTGGTTGGAGCGCATGATACCTCTCGAAGGGATCTGCAGATTCGGTGTAAATGTTTGCCTTCGTAATATTTTGTCCAAACTTAGTTTAAGTAAGAAGATAAGCCATATCGGCCCACTCCTTCAGGTACCTCCTAGGACGCACGTTAACTCTTGATGGAAGAGACCGATTAAGTCCATAGACATATTAGGATGTGTAAAGCTTAATATATCTATCAGATCTATCTATCAGATATAGATCAGGTTCGAATATGGACTATATTTGTCCACTCTTACCTCCGGGTACCTGCCACACAAAATGTGCGATAAGTACAATTTAAGACCTGCTCTCGAATCGCTTTGATTTTTATTGAAGCAACTTCCATTTGCTGCCTCAATTACGACGGTAAACGTTTTTAGAACAAGTCCATACTTCTTGAGAAAACAATCCGAAAGGTGCACCATATGTAGTAGCTGAAGAGTATGATAACTCTCGAACTGATCAACCGATTTGGTCCAAAATTTGACTTTCGTCATATTTTGTCCAAACTTAGTTTCAGTTCGAAGATGGGCGAATACCGGTACCTCCCCCAGTATTTAAAAAATTTCACTAAAATGGTATGCACGATATTCCTTGAACGGGCAACTAATTTGGTCCAAACTTTGGATCTCCTAATATTTGTCCAATTTTAGTTTAACTTCTAAAATGAGCCATATCGGTCCTCTCCTTAGGTTACCTTACTATTGGATGTATACGATGTTGTTCGTTGTGGTCCTGTTTATGGCGATATTATGTTTTCCGTGGACAAGTCCATGCTCCCTGGCATACTGATCCATAAGTTATACGATGACCCACTGAAATGACTAGTGGGCGCGATATCTATCGAAAAGATACGACTCCCAAAATAAGATCCACTTCCATAATGGACCAAGTCGGTCCATTCGTTTAAGTACCTCCTCCGCAACACTTTTGAACTTTAATCCTAATGCACATTTTGTCAGTAAATTCAAATGTCCATAAAGGGCCACAAAATTCTGAACAGACCCTAAATACATTCGATCTGTCCGTAAATGATAGTTTCAGTTCACATAGGCTGAGGATATATCTATGTCGGCAAAGCCGACTGATACCTTTTCACTTGTTTATTTTTAATTTTTTAATAAATATTTTTTTTTTTACAACTGAGAACCCCATAACCAAATTACAGCCAATTTAGGCCGAAAATGTAGATAACAACTTCCAAATAACTGAATTCGTGTGGTACCGTTTATATGGAGGCTATACCAAAACCTGGATTTATGTCGAAAAATTTTGGGACAGAAGATTTCCGACTGCTGGGAACTGCAAATGTATATAGTTCATAGTCAATTTCAGGTGAAAATGTAGATAAAAACTTTAAAATGCCTGAAGTCGGGTAGTACCGACCCGAAGTTTCTGGACCATTGGTATATCCAAATCCCAAGTTAAGTCCAATTCGGTTTAAAAATGTAGATAAAAACATCGAAATAGGCCCATATTGGTTTTGGTTCCATATTCATGAGTTGTCATCCAAATCTGAAAATTGTGCAAAGTTTTAGTTTGACTGATCAACTGCAATTTAAAAAAATGGGTTACTAGATTTGAACAATACAGAAATACAACAAAGCAGATTAAATAAAACAGATTAAATAAAACACACAAAAAGGACAACATGCTTTCTTTCCACGATTTTGGCGCTCGAATTTAAATTTCTTTTAGAAATGTTCTGATTTACTTAATTTTGCTCTATTATTTCTCACGCCTTTTTCATACCCAGTCATATCTCTGCATCATACGACGTGAATCCCAAAATTGGACAAATGTTGACGGAATTTATGGGATAAAAATGCAAATTCCACAGAAGTGTTTTAGAAAGGTTTAAATAGGTTATAACGTCTGTGGCTCTATTTTCTCGGACATCAGTGTATATATTAATTGCTTTTAACAGTGTTTTACAACGACAATTGGGTAATCGAAGAACAAATAAACATGTTTCACTATATTTCAATAATAATTCCACCAAATAGTAGTAAATGTGGATTGTTCCTGAGGCTTAACGAATAATTTTAGGAATTTTTGAGGACGACCGTTAAAGGTTTTAGGGACAAGTCAAAGAAAATTACTGGCAACACTGAGTATAAATGTACCTTTACACATACTCTCTCTCTCTCTCTCTCTCTCTGGTATTATTTAGTTTTCGTCCTAGTTTAAGGATTCATGCGCAGTAAAACGTACACAATTAAGAGAGGGAGGAATATTCAAAATAATATAAATACGGACATAAATACATAGTAGGTATGTATGTATTTAACCGGCAAACAATTGTGATGTTCTTGAATTTTCTCTTATATTTAAATTTACGTAGTATAAGGCACTCCAAAGAAAGAGAAGACAAATAAAACTTCAGGAGCGTCACAAAACCGGAGACACAGAATGTCATTTTCTGGTTCTTTGCCGCACCAATAATTAAATTTGTTGTTGTTATCTAGTAATTTATTTATAAAACCTTTTTACAAAGAAAATATATTTTTACAGTTTGAGATAAGTATTTTGACAGACAGTTTGCCTTTTTGATGCCATTTAAGAGTCCACATCTCAAGGATCTGTTAATTTCTAAGCGGTGTAACATTCAACAACATTATCGGTGGGGTTTTCACTCGACCGACACTGTGCTCTTGAACCAATTTTAAATGAAAGGAGCTTATACCTGGGAAGTTTTTGAGGATTCTGAAACTACAATGTTCATAGATGAGAAAAAAAACCAAAAAATCGCTGGAGCCCTTTTTAAATAAATCGCGGTCAAGGTTCAAAATTTTAGGATTTTCACGATTTTGAGGGAAACCGCAAGCCCTATCAAAATGGAACTGAAAAAAATGTTGTAGCAGTGGCAATTCTCTACAAGATTGTCCTTCATGGTGTAAGATCCTTTCATTTAAAGTTCATTGGTTCAAGTGAACCGTGCCGAGTAATATTTGAGGCATTTCTTTTGTAGTGTTTGAGGAAAGGCATACAGTGCCCGAAATAAACATAGGTTCACATGTAAATTTCTATTTTTTTTTTCGTAATTCCGATGACTTTTATAGGATTTTATAATTTTGTATTATGGAGTTGGACACTCCTTATGATATCAATATAACAATTATTTGATCTTGCGACAAAATAAAAATTTGTAAAATTTTAAGATTTTTTCCCTTATTTTTGGTGCGAAATAATGATAGGTTCAGGGTAATTATTGGGGATTTACAGGTATAAATTTAAGGAAAACTTTTTACAAATCGTTGTTTTTTTAGATCGCCGATGTCCAACGAGTAATTTAGTTTAGATGTTGTCGGCGAATTATTTTCAAAATTCAGATTTGTTCAACACTTTAAAGCAGTTTTTAAGAAACAAATTTTTAACGTGGGAGAAGAGGCGAATCTGTAGTTGTCAGAGGCAAGGATCATTTCAAATTGCATGAAAAGAGTAACAAACAAACAACTAAATCCAATTTTTTAAAAAGTTTCATAAATTGGGCGCAAAATTTGAACGTCAAAAAAGTCTGGAGGGTTCTCCAACACCACTTTGACGGCAAGAATCGCTTATTTTTCCCATTTATTGGAGTTAAAATAATTTTGAATCTCAAAACAACAGTCAACGTGATCTTCCGGTATCGAAAATGCGATGTAAACAAACGTTAGGAAGCTCGAATCCACCAAGGAAGAATACAAAAATTGCCAAGTAAAACTGCAACCGAGCCCAAAAAAGAAAACCGCCAGATTTCGACTAAAAATTCTGTGAACTCTCATGCAAAATGGCTAGGATGGATTTTTTCTATTACTCAAACAATTTACCATCCATTTTTCATAAGCATTTTTACCTGAACCTACGTCTGTTCTTTTTCAGGCTCGATTGCTGTTTTCCTTAGCAATTTTTGTATTCTTCCTAGGTCGATTCGAGCTTACTAACGTTTGTTTACATCACATTTTCGATACCGGAAGATCACGTTGACTGTTGTTTTGAGATTCAAAATTATTTTAACTCCAATAAATGGGAAAAATAAGCGATTCTTGCCGTCAAAGTGGTGTTGGACAACCCTCCAGACTTTTTTGACGTTCAAATTTTGCGCCCAATTTATGAAACTTTTTAAAAAATTGGATTTAGTTGTTTGTTTGTTACTCTTTTCATGCAATTTGAAATGATCCTTGCCTCTGACAACTACAGATTCGCCTCCTCTCCCACGTTAAAAATTTGTTTCTTGAAAACTGCTTTAAATCAGCATTTTGAAAATAATTCGGAGACAATTTCTAAACTAAATTACTCGTTGGACATCGGCGATCTAAAAAAACAACGATTTGTAAAAAGTTTTCCTCAAATTTATACGTGTAAATCCGCAAAAATTGCCCTGAACCTATCATTATTTCGCACCTAAAATAAGGAAAAAAATTTTTAATTTTTTATTTTGTCGCAAAATCAAATAACTCATATATTGACATCATGGGGAATGCCCAACTCCAAAATACAAAATTATAAAATCCTATAAAAGTCATCTGAATTATGAAAAAATTACAAATTTACATGTGAACCTATGTTTATTTCGGGCACTGTACAAATGTTGGGCCACTTGTTCTACGAAGTTCGATATAACCAAAGTTTGACAAATTTAACTGATGGATTGATTATTCATCTAAAAACAGTCTACGTTTAAACGTACTTAAAAATACATATTTCTGCGCACAGTATGAGGATAATAAAATATTTATTTTTTATTTTTTGCAAATTGAAATGGACTTCTTATTCGACAAAGTATTCGTTGAAGTAGACACACCCCAGACCTCTAGGTCTGTGTGTAGGGATTTTAGGTTTTTGCGATTTTGCTTAGAAACGACAAGTTGTAGAGAATAGAGTTGTACAATCTAGTTCATTTGAAAAATGTAGTTCAATAGTTCAGCTCTTTTAGCTGAACTCGTTCAGTAATGTAGGTCATAGTTCATTATACATTTCCGTCATTTGGATCAGGATCGTTCACCGGCTCTTAATCGTTCGCTTAATGAAAGCGCATACATACACCAAATAAACAAACATATCACATTACGAAGGCATCACATAACACAGACGACGGCATCGCTTTATGCATTTGTGAACGACATGTTGAACTATATTGTGAATCATTCGTTGATCGTACGGTCACCTTCTGTTTCAAGTTCAGTGAACCATATCGACTGATCTAGTTCATACGCTCTTTGAAATGAATCGTTTAATTGAACTAGTTCGTTCATGAACTATACAACTCTAGTAGAGAATTCACTGCTACAACATTTTCTTTAGTCCGATTTCGGTAGGACTTGCCGTTTTCAAGCAAAAATGTAAACTCTGATTGCCATTTATTTATTCGGAGATTTTTTTCTTAGTTTTTTCATTTTTCTCATCTATGAACATTTTAGTTTCAGAATCCCCAAAAACTTCCCGGTAGTGCGATTCTCTAACTCATTTTTTGAGTTACCGACAAATGTCGGTAAAATAAAATGCTTATAATTCCGGTAGTTAACGATATTATTCAGTAAGTTAGCGACCAATAAAAAGGAGTCGTAAAGTTCTACCGATAGCAACAGGGTTGTCAACTTTTATTTGAACTTTTCATTCATAATTTTGCTTTTTAATGTTACCGATTTTTGTCGGTAACTCAAAAAATGTGTTAGAGAATCGCACTACTGGTGTAAGCACCATCCACGTAAAGTTGATTCAGGCGCACCGTGATTGGTTTCATTCCGAAACATTTTTTTTGTTTTCTGAAGAAGCTAAATACGGAATCAAGTCCAATTTCGATTGGAATTCGTTCCTGTGACATGCCTGTAATATTGCCTTTGAAATATTGAAATATAGATTGCTTGATCGGCATAGTTGATGTAGATTACCGAAGTTTCATTGTGTTCATAGAAAACAACCTTATTATAAAAATGTAAAAACCATACAAATCTGTAGTTTTCACAGAAAGCTAAATGTGACGAAAATTTAACTTTACGGGTAAAAAAATAAGACTTCTTGTCATTTTTATCTTAAATTGATCATTTAAATTATGTATATGGGTGTGCGATTTATTTTGTTGGAAACACCACTTTACTCGACATAAGTTGTTGTTTTGGGAAAAATCTGAAAATTAAATACAACATACAACATATTTCAAGTACATAATACGAAGGATTTTTGATATGAAAAGCTCTTGGAGAATTACCAATAATGTCCACATTGGACATTCATTGGAGCTTCAATGAGCTTAGTTAACCCAAATTAAGGCGAGACATCTTAAACCCTAATCTTTCGTTGGAGAATCTTTTCGAGTTTTTTTTTAATGGACCCACACATTTTATAAGGTTTGATATCAGGATTTTGGCCCGAAGTATTTATCGGTTTAGTGTTGTTATATTACATACGCAATTTACACAAATAAGATTAATATGTCATGATCTACCTTTGGATTACTGATAGTTGAACTTGTTTGATCCCTTTTACAGACTTTCTGAATTATGACTATTAAATATTTCCTAATGATTAACGATTTTGCATACTATTTAGCTTGTTACAGATGATCGTACCCAAACATACGGTATTCCAGCTTCTTCAGTAGTTGTTTATTTTCCCAACCTGAACCGATTTAAATATATTTTGGCAAACTTATTTGTAGTTTGAGTTCCGTGACATTATACCAATTTCATCAAAATTAAACAGAATTTGCGTCAAAAATGCATTAAATCGGTCGAACATATATATGGGAGGTATATACAAATCTGAACCGATTCTAATATAATTTTAAAGACTTTCTTCTACACCTAATTTGGTGGCACACATTGGTAATTTGGCAATTTTTTTCTAGACCAAATTCCATCACACATTCCTAATTTTATTGAAATTGGATACATATACATTTGGTGCATGAAATACATAAAATCGGCAGAAAATATATGTATATGGGAGCTACATATATCCAAATCTGAACCGATTTTCTACAAAAGATATGATATTTCCCGATTTTCAGCTGAATTGCACAATAAATGCGACATGTACAGTGCGAACGGACGGACATGCATAAATAAAGTGATTCTATGTATATACCAAAAAGGAACTGTGGGTCCATCTCGTTTCCTTTTGCATGTTACATAAAAATGCACAATGACATAATACCCCACACCACAATGTGGTGTAGGGTATAATAACTTATCATGAGGGGGTACACACACCTCTGTACTCGCAAATTCTGTTTTGTTTCTTTATTCTTGCAGATTTTTTTTTTTTTTTTGAATTTTCATTCATTTTATTTTCTCCGCCGGCAAATAAACAACTACGCATGCATTTGAATTAAACAATTTTGTGATGAAAATTAAATGGAACAAAAAATTAATAGTAAACATATACATATGTGCTTATTTAATTCTTAATGACATCTAATTTAATTTCTATAAGCATTATCGCCTTAGTATTGCCTTTGAATGATCAAACGAGAAAATAAGTGTGAAGAAGAATCAGATATTTGACACAAACATTATTTGCGTGTCTAAACTGCAAGGAATTTTTAAAAGAAATTGGGAAGAAAATTTGCCATTCCAGTTTGAACGTCTAAACACGGACTAAATACATATCAGTCTGTATTAATTATTTAGAATGAACGTCTATGCAGTAAAATTTTTTAATTATATACATATGTATCACCGACGTAGTCAGGGGGGGGGCCCGGGCCCCCCCCGAAATAATTTTAGTTCCCATAGGATATTAGCTTATGTTACACATTTTTTAATTTTTGAGTAAATTTTTAAACTGTTTTAAATTGTTCAAGAAATATGTAAAGTAGTTGGAAGTATTACAGAGAATTATTTAACTACATTGGTATACTTATTGTCCAACATATTTGAAAATATAAAAATAATGAACAAGTTAGGTTTTTTGAGCAATTGTATGCATAGTTCTTGTTAAGTTTTAAGGTGTTGTTTAAGCGTTTAATCGGAATTTTAGGGTGACTGTAAGTGTTACTGAGTTCAGAACAAAACGTTTATTTGTATTTATTGAACTTTTGTAACATATTACGTCCATGACTTTGGCTTATAAACAACATCCAGAAAAAACATGTTTGCGATATTTTGCTTTTGAAATTTTTTATAAGAGCAATTCAACAATAAAAGATAAAACCGTTAATCTTTGTGGTTTTAAGTGTTTGTATATTTTCTCTAACACGTTTTTATAATGAACTATTTTGAAATTCATAACAATTACAAATTCTTTATTATGTTTGAAATTTTCAAAAAAAAAACTTTATCAACCAATTTTTATGATATAATTTCTGTTCCACCGCAGTATCGTAAATGTCTATTGGATAAAAGGATTTTTCTGCCGAATTTTTATGTTTTGTTCGACTTTTCGAATGTTAATAAAATCAAGATTATTGAGCTCGAGGTCAATGTTTATATTTTACTAGCTGAACCCGGTGCGCTTCGCTACCCCGAATAAGGTAAAATATATTTTGACAATTTTATTTGTAGGCCAATTTTCGTCACTCATTCCAACTTTCATTAAAATCGGGTATATAAAGCGTGTTTGGTCCAACAAATACATGAAATCGGACGAAAATATATATGGGAGCTATATCCAAATCTGAACCGATTTCAATATAATTTGGAAAATTTATTTCTAGACCCAATTCCGCAACACATTCCAAATTTCATTGAAATTGGATATACATAGCGTGTTTAATGCATAAAATACATGAAATCGGCCGAAAATATATATGGGCGCTATATCCAAATCTGAACCGATTTCAATATAATTTGGCAAATGTATTTCTAGACCAAATTCCTGCACACATCCAAAATTTACCATTCTCTAGTCATTTGCATAAAAATTTTTTTCCAGCTACATCCGATTCTGATGATATATCTCCGGAGCAACGCGGAATTTCAGAAATTTGTATAGCCTATGTTACTTTCAGGCCATGTAGTGATATACTCTAAAAATTTCTGGAAGATCAGTTCAGCGGTTTTTGATTCCATAAACTTCAAACAAATAAACGTACAAACATTTTTCTACTTTATATATATTGATTTATTACATATTATTTCCAATATTTCAAAATTACAATGAATTTCATCTTCAGGGATATTTCTGTCGATTACTCTTTGAATAAAACCAGAAGAAAACGTCATAGAAATCCACAGCAATTATATTTTGATAAGTACTTCCTTCGGTAAAGGAAACTGATCGGAAACAGGTTCTTCTTCGTCAAAATCTCAACAAGTACCACTCGACTTTGCGGACAAGAATATACCCTGAGCCTGTGTGAATTGAAACTTTCATCTATAGACAGATCGAATAGCGGCTACACAGCCAAAATCCTTTAACCCCAAAATTATGTATTAGGAGATTTTCAGAAATTTGTAACCATTTTCGGACGTATGAACTTGTAAACAAAATATGGATTTGTATCATTGATCAGAAGTTTTGCGGAGGAGGTATGGAGAAATGGACCGGACAGACATAGTTCATTTTGGAAGTAGATCTTATTTTGGGAGTCATTCATATTAAAAGATATTGCGCCCACCAGTCATTTCAGTTCGCCACAGTATAATTTTCACCTTTTGACCCTAATGTCAGGAAATATGGACTTGCCCACGAAAAACATAATAACGCTCGAAACATAAGTAATACCTTCAGCAAAAATTTCTAAAGATCCTCAAATAGACGCATACCACTTTAGCTAAAATTCTTGAAATTTGGAGGAAAATATCAGAAGAAGTAGACCGAAAAGCACCATCTTCTAATTTTGTATGTATAAGGCTCGCAGAAATATTGCGATAAACAAAGTTTGGACCAACGCAGTATCCGGTTCGAAAGTTGTCGTGCGCATTAGCCACTACACATGATTGCCTTAGGTGTTCTTTACAGCTTCCAGGCCATTTTCTCTGGAAGTATGGACTTGCCTCTGAAAAACCTGTACTGTAGTAATAGGGGCGGCCCGAGAACACTTGTTGCAAAAAAGCAAAGCGTTTCCAGAGAGTTATTTTTATTTATTAATTTATTTATTTCATATTTTTACTTATAACTAAATTATTAGCATAAAGAAAGTGAAGCCATGGCCATTGAAGTCTTAAGCTTACACAGCTTATCCAGGGAGGTCTTAAACTGCACTTCGCTGAAAATTTTTAAAATACTCTGCGGAAGTTTGCCGAAAGAGTAGATCGATTTTGTCCATCTTCGAAGTTGATCAAAATATCACGAAGAACAAATTTTGGACAGAATCGGTTGATCCGTTTGAGAATTATCGTGCTCACCAGGAGCTACCCAGACGGACATAGGCTAAGTCGACTCAAAGTTTTCCGAAACAGATTTCTTCCAAACACACTTTGGCCCTAAAGCCATTATTTCAATGAGGCACATTTTGGCTAAAGACTGAGAGTATAAAAATGTAGTTTGGGAAAAATTGTGTTTATGCATTTTTGCTAAAAGAATATACAGGTATAGACCTTGGATTGGGCGACATAATTTCATTTTAAAAGAATTTAAGACTGGATTCCAGAGTTTCCCTTGTTCCTGATCAATTTATGAGAAGATCCAGGATAGGAGACCAGAATTTCTACAAGTGAAGTCCGACGATTGGACGCCAAAATTAGTCTACTGACAGATGCACGATTTGGCGACAGACTTTGTCATTTACATAACTGCGATTAGGTGCTAGAATTTCTTGATGGATAGACTAACTATTGCTCAGCATTTTATGAGAAGATCCAGGATAGGAGACCAGAATTTCTACAAGTGAAGTCCGACGATTGGACGCCAAAATTAGTCTACTGACAGATGCACGATTTGGCGACAGACTTTGTCATTTACATACGATTAGGTGCTAGAATTTCTTGATGGATAGACTAACTATTGCTCAGCATTAGTTCTCGGCCTTCAGAAATTCTTTGTGATAAGTAGACATCGGATTTTTGCATATCTTTGGAAATTATAATGTTAAGATATCTGAAAATTAAATATTATGATATTTCTAAGGTTTTCCGATTGTATTCGCTTTCTTTTGGTCTTACCGAAGTGATATCACTGAATTACATAACATTCGCTGTAGTTGTGAATTATTTGACAAATGATACGCCCAAAAATATATGGGATTATTAATATATTCATTGTTTTGGCCATATATTAACTGTGACATATTGTCAAAAAAGTTCTAAAAACAAGATAAAATTAGCCAAGAAGTCTTACGCCATTTGAATTAATGTAAATGTAAATTATTTCATCAGTAAAATAAGTCTAAAATAAGGTTTACATCTTTGCTAAATAAGACATTTTCGCTAACATGAACTTTCAAAATTTTGGTCAGGTGGGCCCCCCCCGAAATGAAATCCTGGCTACGTCCCTGGTTAGCAGCATTTGATATTTATCCGTAGATGCTAAAATAGTTGCTAAATTTATTTTTATTTTCGCGGAAAATCAAAAAATTTTGAAGAAATCTTGGAATAAATTTTATTTATTCTAAATCAGAGTCCAAAAAATCTCTAAAAAAATAATTTAAAAATACGTACAGAATCTAGACAACGCGTAAAAAATGTGAGACCAAAATTATAAACATCGCGTTTATAACTTGCATATTACAGCAACAACAAAAAACGGAAACTTATTGTTGGAAACTATTTCAAAAATATATTTTTGGTTAAATACGAACAATTTGAAAAATAAATGTTGGGAGTTATTCTATTATTTCGCTAAATTTCGATCCAAATCCTGAAGTATTTTGCTTAAACTTCTACGAGAAAAGTAATTAGTCATCGTGAAAGTATATTTGCTTTCTGTGATAAGCAACAGAAAAAAGAAGTAGAGGGTAATATTGAAATGACAATCAAAGAAAAAACATAGAAGTTAAAAACCGTATAATTCGCGAATTGGTTTAAATCGGTTGAGGTGCATGTGCTTTTCGGGTACAGGGAGTCCATGTCTATCAATATGCATGGATTTTCCATGTTTCATTCAGCGGCCAAAGTGTGCCATCTGTTGCATCTTACTATTCAAGTGGACAAAAATTACGCGATGTGCATATGATTATAAGGTGCATCGATTTCAATGGCCCCCTATTAAAAATACGTCAATATAAATTATTTTAGACAGATTCTTCAAGAACTGCGGTTGTGCCACCGCATTCTATTTTGGGATAACTAGGGATATTACTCCAGAATCTTTGTAATTTGTGACACACCTTTTTGGCAAATATTATAATCGCGTATAAAGGATTACATTTATGCAAAAATAATCAAAGAAAATCGCGGTTCAATTCGCGGAATTGTCAAAATATATTTTTGCAGATTTTCCTAATTTCAAGGTATCTATATCCGGCGTTTTAGTGGATGGATTCGACCTCGGAAGAGTTCATTAGATCCGGCACGTAAAAAAACTAAAATCACGCGGGATTCAGGGGTACCTGTACGACAGTTGTAAATTGTAAAGCCAAAAAATAGGTTTTTTCAGAAAATTTACGCACCAAATTTTCGCCTTTGGGCTCCTATTACTAGGAAGCTGTACGGAGCACACTCATGAGATATACTTCGAACGACGTGGAATCACGAGTTCTGCAATCCTATAAACTAGTTTGGATTATTATCTAGTTGCACCCTCTAATTACAAGAAAAATTCGAAAAACACTGAAATCAAAACTTCAAAATGTCAGCATCGATTTTAGGGCGATGCAGTGTATATATCCAAAAGTCATACACTAGAACCATGTTGACCAAGGGGTATTGTTTAGTTCTTTCTTTGAACACAGGTTCGAATTTTGCGTGGTTTGGCCAGAAATCAAAAGTGAACACAAAAAAACATGTTTACTTCAACACATTTTTCCCATTTTTTTATATTGCCACCAACGCAGCTTCCACGAAAATTATTTGTTATGGTCCATATTATGAGATCGTGGCTAAAACACTTCAATTAATATAAATATATTCATATTTTATAAAACATATTAACAGTTCGCGACTTATTACATGGTGAACCTCAACTTCAACGATTGAAAAACTTTTTTGAATATTACCATATGCTCTCTTAAATTCACTTGTGAAATTTTTTTCTCTTTTGAGATCCACTGCAATTTTTTTTCTAACTTGATGACCGCACACATAGCAAAATAAATCAATGTTTTTACACTGCGTATATGAACTTTTCAACGCCATGCTTGTGTGTAACTTTCTTTTTAAATTTCTTCAGACTTAGGTCCTTTCCGTCCGAAATATTTCAACTATTTCAAACTATTCTGTCTAAACAACAGTGAGGGCTTGCCCAGTTTTTTTGTTCAAATAGTTCCAGTAGAAAAACGAGAAGTGTTGTAAAGAAATACAATTATTTTAGAATAACTGTTTTAAATTCATTTATGCATGAGTATTACATACTTAGTATTGTCAATATATAATTCAGAATAAATGAGATAATACATATATCAATAATGATAAATGTCATCGATAAAAGGAACATGAGGGATGCAATGTTGCATTTGATATTGGTGAAGTAGCTTAGTTAATTTCAACAATTCTATTGTCGTAAACCTTTTTTTGTTAATTATACTGTTGGTATGTACGAGTATACCACCAACCGAAGTATACAAATTATGATTTTTATAAGGTTATGTGCTTTAAGTTCACGGCCTAGAAAGTTCGTGTATTTTAAAAAGTTGTTTATTGTGATATTGGATACATTTTTAGAGTTAGTTGTTTCCTTGAATTTTGAACGGTTCGTGCCCTATGGGCTAAAGCACGAGGAAAAAATTATCAAAATCACACTTTTTCAGGTTTTTTGTTATTTTGACTTTTAAAATCGACTCACAGAAAGTTCGAATGCTCTAAAAAGTTGTTTATTGTGCTGTCAGATATATTTTTGTAGTTGGTTGTTTCCTTGAATTTTGAACGGTTTGGGCTCCATGGGCGAGAACCGGAGAAAAATCGATTATTTAAGACTTTTTCTCCACACTGACCTTTCAGAACGGCTCTTTGAAATTTTGTATATCGTCTGCTACGTCGGAAAAGGTCGTAAGTCCACTTTTTTTGGAAATCGCGTTTTTGTTACAGGATGATAGTACAAGTCAGAACACGTCGTATGATACAAAGAAAATGATAGTATGTCGCGTTTTTCTGTGTGTTTTGCCCTTGTCGGAAAAGGTCGTAAGTCCACAAAACGTACAAATTTGAGTACGAAAAGGTCGTAAGTCCACAGGAAAATTTATACTTTAAAAGAATACTACAGCTAATGTAGTTCAGATATAGTGTTTAACGTCATCCATGGTTGGGGTACAATGTAAAGAACTAGCCTACACCTTTGGATGATAATCGGATGATATTTGGCGGAGCCTGCGGACCAAACTTTTGAACAAAAATGTGATAAATTCTATATTGCAACGAAAATTTACATTTGAAATCTATTTTCTTCTATAAGCGAACTGATTATGGAAGATGGACTTTTCCTTGGACTTGGCCTTTTCATTGATACAAATTGGGATGCTGTATGTGTTCAAATACCTCATATTTTTACTGTTTTTACTGTCGTATATCTTAATTAACTTTATCAACTGGTAATTTGTGGTTTCTCTAGGGACATTTATTCACATAAGATTAGTTTGTATTCTGAATTCAATAAAGTAATACCTTCTAACGGAGCAATGTTTTTTAATCAAATATGATTCTAAAATAATAATTGATTGAAATGTTATTAAACTAAGAAGACATCATGATTCTTGCTAACAAAGAGCAGTATGAATTTGGAATGGAATTAGACGATGGTTTCATTGGTCTAGTTCCCTATGGTTTTCACGGTGATTCTGAAAGCTCTGATGATAAAATTCCTAAACGCAGGAAGACATTACATGCTGAAGATTCTACATGGTTTGCAGACAAAAACAAAAGATGCTGGGAGTTGGGGCAGAAATACTTGGGAAGACAAAAAAGAACACTATATGGGATTATAATGTAGCTAAGAAACCACGTACATTAACGGAATTAATCATGAAATTTAATTGAAGGAAAAGGTCGTAAGGCAAAAATGCAAGGTCGTAGGTACAACGTGTCATGTTTTATATTAAATATCAGCCGAACCGGTCCACGTTGCTGGCCCTTGAAACAGTTAATGTTACCTTTTCTTATGTCAATTATATTTTTTGCATCGCAAATTAGTTGGGATATGCAAGTGACTATCAATAACAAGAACGTCGTTAAATTCGGCCAGGCCGAACTTGTTATACCCTCCGCCATGAGTTGTATTAAATTTTACTACAATTAGTTTCCTTTCGTTTATTTAGTTTCCTTTCGTTTATGAAGTAGACTAAATACCAAATTTCAGCAATTTCGGTAAAACAATGTGGCTAACCTTCAAAATACCGAAATTCGGGAGGCACCGTTCTACCCCAAACGAAGAATAAATACCAAATTTCAGCCATTTCGGAGGAAGACCGGAAATCCTGAGGTACCGTTCTATGGGGGCTATATGAAGGCGTCAATACCAAACATCCTAGAAGTAATAGATACTTCTATACCAAATCACGAAGATCTATCTTAAAAATTGTATCTTAATTTCAAAAGACGGTCATGGTTATACCGACTTAGAATTTTACTCTGATCAAGAATAATAAATAGGGTCTCCGCTGAATATATCGATATGTTACAAACTGAAAGAGAAATTTATTTATTGCTAAAATATGTACCCAGGATTGGAGAAACGGAATCGTTCGTAAGTTTTATATATATAGCGCATTTAAAAAATATGGCACAGGTGCAACCCGCTCCTCCGAAATTCATCAAAACATATAGACTTCTTCCACCAAGGGACATCCTTGTGCATAATCTGAAAATTACATGGAATAAGTTCTTAGGGTCGGAGATTCAACAACCGTTGCCTCGCAAATTATTTTCTGACCGATACTTTCATAACCTTTACAAAAAGCGTTTTTTAAAAAATAGGGCCTGCCCCGCCCCCTCCAAAATTCAAAAAATATAAAGTCTTTTTTCACCTTGGTTGTTCCTTGTACATTATCTGAAATTTTCAAAAAAATCGGTTCAGCCGTTTTTGAGTTTATGCGGAACATACAAACATACACACATTGTCTTTGACATATAAGATTTCACTCAAATAATAATTATCTCATTACCATGTTAACTTGCAAGCTTATTCTTTGTCTTAAACTCAAATCATTCTTAAAATGTCGCTCCGATCGGAATATTACTGCGATCTACAGGACAGCTACAAAGTCGGGGAAAAAATGTGGATTTGGTCCATTTCACACCTTTCGATCATAACCAACATCTAATGGGGTCACTTCTGGTCGGAACCCGATCTCACCACAAAATTTCGTGACGATCGGTCCAAAATTGAGGCCTGGAGTTTTATTACAATTGTTAATGGATGGACGGACGCACATAGCTAGATCGCTTTATCTCGTCAAGATATGAAAAAATGGCAAGGAGAGGGAGTCAACGACGAATACTTCGCGATGTTACACGAATATTGAACAAAACAAACTTATAATACCCTTTCCACATTGTTTTGTAAAGTATAAATATTTTATTTTAAAAACGTCCGTAAATTGTAGGAAAAGGTCGTAAGTCCCTACAAAAATACAAAACTGTACAAGGAAAAGGTCGTAAGTCCAAAGACATCCAATTATCTCCCAAACGCGACGGAATTTTATCAAACAAATTACGGGTATTGAAGCGGAATAAATAAACGAAGAATTCTGCCTTTACCACCATAATAAAATCTTTAATACAGAAAGCGCTGGAATGTTTTTTCTTCCTCCTGAAAAATTTATTGAGAGGGACTTACGACCTTTTCCGACGGAGCAGACGATATTCTAGAAAGTTATGAGTAGATCTAAGGTACATTTTAGTAAATGGTTGTTTCTTTAGATTTTGAACGGTTTGGTATCTATGAACCAAAATCGAAGAAAAATTGAAAAAAAAATTAATTTTCTTATAGTTTTGATTAAAAATGTGCGGCATATGGTAAATAAGGTATAACGACTATGTTACTATATAATTTGTATCTCATAATATCCTTGTTATTTGACATTCAACCTCGATGTGGGAGCAGCAAATTTGAGACAGATATTGTGCTATAGGAACAGAAAAAGTCCTTAGAATTGTTCCACAAACATCCCATTCGGGACAACGTAGAATTCTTTACAAATAGTCCTTAAAAATACAAAATTGTGTACCAAAAGAAATAAGTTTACATTTTCTTAAGTGTGGATTCTTCGTCTTGCTTTGCCAACCTCAAATTATAGTGAAATGTTTGAATAAAATCGCTACCCATTATAACCAACCTGGCATTCGACTAAAGCTGGGTACACATTGCCAGTTATGAATGACGAATGCTCAAATAATCGGGTTCTTGCTAGTGTGACCGTTCATTTTTGTTATTCATCATGTAAACACAAAATATTTTGTGGTTATTGGATGGTTGGACAGATATCGATAATTGCGAAAAATCGATATTCAAAACCGACAATAGCTCTGTTCCTTTCTGTTCAAGAATCTTCAAGTTTTACCACTTTTTACTCGAAAAGCGTTCCTTTACTTCTGAGACCATGCAATTAATATGGGAGCAGTTTAAAACTTTTACTACTTTGCTGGTTTTGCCATTTTCAAAAGTAAATGAACAGGCCAAATGTGTACTGCACTTAAAGATCGTGTTAGTTATGCAGAAACTTCGAGTAATAAGGCTGACCATAGTGTATATTAGACAGCATCTAAAAATTCTGCGCTATGTTGAATGATGACTATGATGTATTAAGTTGAATAATTTTATTGAAGTGAAAATACAAAGTACAATGAAGTTTGTATGTAGAATAAAAGACAAAAAGCAAAGGTTACTTATACAATGTAAAATATTAATTGATTAAATGATTAATATTTAAAATATTTACGAAGTGCAGCAATCGAAGTTTTGGTAACGGTTTGGTCATCATGTCTGCAATTTGATATTCAGTTGAGATTTGAGACACGATAATATCGCCTTCAATTACCTTTTCACGAATGAAGAAGTGCTTCGTTCGCTTGTGAAACTCTGGATTTTGAGACAGTCTTATAGCAGCAGTATTATCGATGTGTATTACCGGTACTTCATTATAATTAATTAAGTCATTGTAGAGGCTTTTCAACCACATCAATTCCTTAGCGGCCTCACTCGCTGCTATGATTTCAGCTTCGGTTGTTGAGGTAGATACGGTTGGCTGTCTTTGACTTATCCATGATATAGGACTGCCTGCATAACATGCTACTACTCCAGTTGTTGATCGTCCTGTGCTCATAAAGCCTCCATAATCTGCATCACTATAGCATTCCAATTTCTTTAAACCGTTCGTATTGTAAATTATTCCATAGTCAAGTGTGCCAGCAATGTAACGAAGAACCCGCTTAAGTCTTTGTACATCTTCACTTGTAGGGGATTCCAGAGATCTTGACAGAACACCGACACTAAATGCCAAATCTGGCCTAGTTCCCAACATTAAATACATTATTGCTCCAACAGCTTGATGATATGGAAAGTCATTTGTTGATTTTTGAACTTCTGCAACGGTCGTTGTACTTTCCATTGGAGTTGATACTGCTCTACATTCAGAAAAGTTAAATTTTTCCAAAATTTTCTTAGCATATGACTTCTGACTTATCTTTACAGAATCATCCGACTTTTCAATTTCTAACCCAAGAAAGTAATTTGCATCTTTGTGTGTAATTTTGAATTCAGCTTTAAGTTCATCTAGAAAGATCTTCAAGTCGTTTACATCAGACGCAGCAACTAAACCATCGTCTACATACAGAGCAAGAATGATTTTCTTCCCCTGTTTTTCTCTGATGTATAGACAACTGTCAGCCGAGCTTGTTTTAAATCCCAATTTGGTTAAAAAATTTCGCATTCTAGTATTCCAGCACCGTGGTGGTTGTTTAAGACCATACAGGCTTCTTTTTAGAGAACAAACTCTATTTGTTCCGTCATCAAATCCTTTTGGCTGTTTCATGAAAATTATTTCGTCCAACTCTCCATAAAGGAATGCAGTCGAAACATCGAACTGTGCTAAGTACATTTTCTCTGTGACTGCAACACTTAACAGAGACCGAATTGTGGACATCCTTGCTACCGGACTAAAAGTTTGGTCATAATCATGTCCTTTTGTTTGATTATATCCGTTAATGACTAGTCTCGCCTTGAAGGTATCCACACTGCCATCCGCTTTGGTTTTTACTTTGTAAACCCATTTTGATGGGAGAGCTTTAGCACCCTTCGGAAGTTCGGTAAGTACCCATGTTTTGTTTTCTATTAACGAATTCATTTCCTTTTCCATGGCTGCTACCCACTCTGATCTTTGGTCGCCTTTAGTAGCTTCAGAATATGAATTTGGAGTTTCTATGCTATTAACAAACTCCTGGGAAACCATAGCCAATTCGTCATGAGTTGTTTTTGAAATTATTACCTTTCTATTTCTTAATTTCCTGTAATTGCAATTCTCTTCTTCAGATTCTTGTCCATCGTTGCTTCCTGATATAGCATCTTCAAACTCACTGTCAGATGTTGCATTTCTCTCTAAATTATCTTCAGGGTTGCTGCTCGTACGTTTATCATTTTGTTCTTCTAAATTTGGTGAATCTTTGGCTAATTGATCACCTTGTGGTTCTATGTTTGGATCCAACTCTTCATTCAGTCCACTCTGAATTTCATCATCTTGAATTAAATCATTGAAACCTCTAATCTTTGACAAATCAATACGTTGTGTATCAGGATTTACGTTGGATTTTATTATGGTTTTTTCTTCTAAGCGATTATTATTTGTTTTCTCTACAAATTTAACATCTCTAAAAACATGAACTTCTCTCTTTTCTGGTATAAAAATACGATATCGCTCGTCCCCATCATATCCTACCAGGTATCCTTTTTCAGCCTTTTTGACCATTTTCTTTCGCTTTTGACTTGGAATGTGCATATAACATGTCGACGCAATGATTCGCAAATGTCGGATTCTAGGTTTCTTACCATACCATTTTTCGAATGGGCTAATATCAGCTTCGGATGACTTTCCTGTTCTGTTTAAAATATATATTGCTGATTTCACAAATTCACACCATAGTGATTCTGGAAATTCAATTTCCTTATTTGCGTACTTGAAAGTCCTTGCCATTTCTACGATCGTTCTATTCTCTCTTTCAGCACACCCATTTTGCTGCGGGGTATATGGAGCGGTCAACTTATGAGTAACTCCATGCTGAGCAAGAATTTTCCTGACGTCATCGTTGTCAAATTCGCCACCGTTGTCGCTAATTAACGTTTTTACAGTGTGACCTTGTCATTTTGCGTGAATTAACATCTCTTTAAGCGAATCTTTAACTTCTGATTTTTGTTTTAAGAAAAACCCATATCGATATTTCGTATAATGATCTTTAAATACTACAAGGTACCTGTATCCTCTGAATGAAGGTGGAAAAGGGCCACATACATCTGTTGATACTATTTCTCCTGGTTCACTAGCAGCGTCACGTCTTCCAAAAGGTTTCCTAGAAGACTTTCCAAAAATGCATGGTTCACAATTTTCACTTGTATTCTTCACTGAAATTCCCATTTCCTTTTTAAGCTTCATTTTAACATGGCGATAGTCCTGATGTCCCCAGCGTTCGTGGTATAACTGTAACACCGACTTTTCTTCAAGCAGGGATATATTCTGTGTGTGTGAATTTGGACGGACATTAAGCTTGTATAGTGTGCCATTGATTTCTCGTTGACCATGTACCACAAGTTCTTCATCGACGTACATTTTGCATTCATTTGTGGTAGATGTAAATTTGCTATTTGGGTTTCTATCGTGTGCAGCTAAAATCGAAAAAAGGTTTCGAGATATAGTTGGAACATACCATACGTCGTTTAGAGTTACAATTCTTTCCTTATTGTTGACTTTCGATAACAGCTCTATTTTTCCCTTCCCAATGGCTTTTAAACACTCTTTTCCTGCAGACTGTATTGAATTGGGTTGTTCAAATTCTTCGTATTTCACAAAATACTTATCTGAATTGGTAACATGCTTTGTTGCACCGTTGTCGAACCACCATTCCAAACTTGAATCTGCGATATTTACTTCGTTTGACATCGCATGTAGTGCAACATGTGTATGATTCTTAACTGGTTGTGACTTGGAAGGCTTGCCATCTGCAATCCACTTGCGACATTCTTTTATCCAATGGCCTTTCTTCTTACAGTAATGGCAAATACTGTCCTTTTTAGTACTTACATTCTTGCTTTTAGAATACTTCTCATTTATGACTAAAGCTTCTTGACCTTCAACGTTCTCAGGCTTCTTGAAATTGCGTTCATATAGACAAAGCTGCATAATAAGTTCGTCTAAGGACTTATCCTCATCCCGAGTTATCATCATCCAACTCGATTTGAACATTTCGAACGATGATGGTAGCACGTGCAGAATCTTGCAAATAAGAAGCAGTTCTGGAAGTTTTTGATTACCTTTTAATTCCAAACCAGCGCACATTGGGGCAAGATTCCAAAAAACGGAGATTAATTCAGGGAAGCATTTGAGTGAACTAATGTTAATATTTTTCGAATGTTTACACTTCAATCAATATAACGGAACACAGTTTTGGTGCAAATTGAGGGATTGGAGAGGTATATTCGAAGCCCTCATAAATGGGTACCATAAAAACTATGAAGTGTTTTTACGTTTTTGCCTTCATTTCTTATTTGATGAATCCAAAATCTTCTAATATGATAAATTATTGGTTAAGCTAATATTTGGCAAAAAATTATTAAGTTAGGTCAATATTTTAGTGTAGCTCCCATACAACGGTATCTCCCGATTTTATGTATTTCGAAGGTCTTGACCACATTTTTTAGTACATTTATCTGTAAATTAGGATTTATAGTTCTGAATGCCTAAGAATTCATAGTGTGAAAATTTGTCAATATAGGTCAATGTTTTGGTATAGGCCCCATATAGAGGTGCAGTCAAATTTGGGAGTTTTCGAATATTATATGCATATATTGCTACTAAACTGGTTCAAATTGTGAATTGTACATTTTGAAGGGATTGAAAATATTTCTATCAAACATCATCTCTATATATTCTCGTTTTGGAATAAGCTCCATATAAAATATTCCGCTACTTTTTTAACTCTAAATACTTTTCAAATATAGGGAAAATGGCTACATTTAAATTAATTTTTAATATGCTTCTAAACTTCTTTTGCCATAAATATGTTTTTCTAAGACTTAGATTCCTAACTGAAGTTGACGATTCCATTCTAAAAGGGGCACTTTTGATGCGTAAAAAAATATTACTCTTTATTTACCAAAATTTAATTTAATTTTTTATGGTGCTCTTTAAATTATTAAAAATACTTTAGCTTTATGACAGTGTAACTGTAGAAATAAACAATATATGATCTTGACATTTTGGTTAAAGACTTACAATTTTGTACCATATTACCATGTAACGACAGTTATACCAAAAACCGAATTTAATTTATGTTAATTAATCTCCATTTTTTGCTATTTCACCCCTTGTGCATCGCCATCATTTTATATAAATCATTATATATAGTAACTATAACATAATGGTAGACCTGCACAAGTTGTGTTATGTAGGGTGACCACAGACATTAAACCAAAACACGACATACTGTACAACAGTAACAGGGAAAATGAAGACAAAAACCCCAAAATGCAAATATTTGACCCACAGCTATTTCCACCATTTTTGACATAACTCAAAATGAGCAAGAAAGGAGCAAGTTTTGTTTGCGCAATATCAAAGAAAACAATCAAGAGAAAAATACAAAAAAAAATTCTCACGATTCTCGACACTCTTTTTTGTTATACTCCAATACATTTCAAAATTATGCAAAATCTGGACACATTTTGAGGAATTTTTTAAACACATTTCTACAAGACTTTTTTCAGTACAATTTTTTCCTAAAATATTAAGAATTACCTCTGCTTGAAATATCTATTTTGAAAATGCCAAGTTTTTGTAGCAAAAACTACGTTATGGCGATTTAAAAGCAGCAAAATTTAATACTTTTCACCTGTTTCTTTAATTTTAAAAATATGTTCAACTTTAACACTGTGCTACACGAACAGTAAACAACATACGACTTTGCTATTTTGGCTAGTGAGGTAGAATTTTGTACTCGTTAACCCTGTCAAGACAGATTATCAAAAATTTGTGTTTCAATTAAGAGCCGTTTTTTTCAATCTTGCCCCAACGTGCAGCGTTAATTTCTGTCCACAAACTTTTAAGTTTAGAAATGTGCGTTGAAACATCCAAATTTTCAACCCACTCAAACGAGAAAAGTGCTGTGCACATCTTGAACAATTGGTCCTTGGATGTTGCTTCGAATTGTTGGTGTAATGCTTCCCAAACATCAGCTGCCGATTCTTTGTCCATTACCTTCATATATATCTCATCAGATATGGTACTAGCAATAAGGGTTTTGGCGAGACCGTTCGTTTTCCTGTAAAACGCAGACCGAGTATTGTAATCTTTCACCACAGTTTCAGTTGCTCCCTCTTTTAAAGGTTCTGGCTTTGTAATTTTTCTTGAAACCACATACAGAGCTCCTTCATAAAAATCTAGGAGATCTTTGACTTTTCTCTTCCAAATTGCCCAATCGCATTCTCCTGTTAATGGCTTGATGGTCTTGCAAAACTCCATGATTCTGACGTTCAAGTTCTATTCACAAATTGAAAATTTTCTTTTTCACAATTCTTGAATTAATTTCTTATTTTTCTTTTTCAAATGTCATGGAGGGCCCATAACCTATTAAGTTGAATAATTTTATTGAAGTGAAAATACAAAGTACAATGAAGTTTGTATGTAGAATAAAAGACAAAAAGCAAAGGTTACTTATACAATGTAAAATATTAATTGATTAAACACAGTACTTCAACATGATGGACCAAATATTTGTTTTACATAGTTGTTATAACGGTAATTTTAGTACAATTTTATACAAAATATGTTTCAATTTGTTTTTTTTTTTTTCATTTATATCTTTACCGTAGCTTATGTTAGTTAATTTTATTTACTTACAAAAACACAATTGTAATGAAATATTAAAAAAAAATTATTAAAATATTAAAACAACGACTACGGGATTAAGCCTGACTATTTTGAAAACAAAATAGAGGTCGTCATCACAAAAGCAAAATACCAACCCTCCTAAAAAAATATTACCATATTTTTAAAACCGGTTAACCGACACATATAACCGGTTTTTCGGTTAACCGAAAATCATGTTTCTGACGAAAACCGGTTTCGGTTTTGTAACTCAAAACCGGGTAACCGGTTTCGGTTTTGGACACCCTAATTACATAAGCTTATTAATTACATCAAAATGTTGTCTTTAAAAGAGGGATTGTTTACCACTTTATGGCCAAAAAAGTGGGAAATGGAAAAATATATACTAAAAAGGATTGGTAGTTTTCTGAGGAAATTTTTTATTAGTAAAATTCAGTAAGGAAAAGGACCTAATGTATTACGTCAAGCCTTTTTAATTTTGTGTCAGTTTTACAATTGCTTTAACAGAAAACGGATACCAAAGGAAGTAAATATAATCAACATATACAGTGATATCCTGATACTTTTAAATGTCAATGAAATTTCCAACTAAACAAGGTAGTAACCGACAGTATGTTACGAATTATTGACTTTTTCCGACTATCTAGATTCCAGTGTATAAAATATCATTCTTGCAACTTATGGAACTTACCTAATTGCTTTATAATACTGGCAAAAGAAATCAGGTCGTATTCGATATTGTTGAATAAAAGCTTCACAGGTGCGCAGGAATAGTGGATTTGTGGATAAGTCAGAATTATCATCTTCGTTTCCATAATTGTTTTCGTGCTGTTTTTTAGTGTGTTGCTTTCTTTTCTCTTCCTGTCGATGAAAGTGTTGGATATTTTCGTCCTCGATCTCTGGTATATTATCAAAGAATTCATTAGTTTTCTTATAACTGCCACTGTTACTGGTAGTACAACTGCTCTCATGGCCACTACTACCACTTGATGTGGCCTTACGTTTATTGTCGCTTTTCGTAAAATTTCCTACCAAATCTAAATTTTGCGTGGAAGTTGTTGAACGTTTTTTATGAGTATTTGTTAAACTTATGCGTCGATGGTAATCTTCGTATGTCTCATCCGGGAACAACATATCATGTCTGATATAATAGTACGCAATGTTCTCCGCTATTACTTTCCTCTGGTAGTCACGAATAATGGTTATTTATTCACCTTCAACTGTAAACAAAGAAGAAGACAACAACATTAATTTTATTACAGACATTGAGATGCCACCAAAAATCTTATAAATCTGCCGCTCTCTCTGTGTATTCCCAATTAGAGTTTTAACTCAAAATAGTTGTTATAGTTGTTCTGTCATAACAAAATCTTCTTCATGCTCTTCATATTATATTAAATTACACAGTCATGACTTTTCTTCAAATTGCATTCTTGAAATTGTTTATATCCAGTATGGATGTTAGAAATTCATTTTGACAACCACAAAGTTTGTATAGCAAACAAACTATTATGCACATATGTTTGTACGAGGGTTGCACGATAACTTTCTGGGCTAACAATGAAAACGTGAATATTTACCATCAAAAATAGTTTTATTGTTTTCTTAAATAGTTTCCAGCATGATTTATACGCTTTTTGATGCACTCAAAGCAATTGTTGAAGCACTTCTTCCACTCCTATTGAGACACCTCCAAAATCTTCTGTCGACGAAAATCTTGATGTGCGGGAATCAAATTAAATCATTGGGTGCCAAGTCAAGGCTTTACGGCGGATGACCCAACAATTGCACGTTTTGTCTGGTCAAAAAGGCCCTGGTTGGAATCGATGTGTGAGAGCTGGCATTGTCATGGTGCACAATGATTCGCTTTCTCTTTTTCGTTTTTCGACGTTCTCAGGAGACTTCAGGCAAACAAATTGTAGTGTACCACTCAGAATTAACCGTCCTTCGTTCCTCAACCCGTACAGGAGCCTCCGTGATTGTATTGCACCTCCGTGATTGTATTGATTCACAATTTCTTTGCACCAATCGACAAGAGCCTTTTTAGCGATTGTCAAATTGTATTGGATCAACCGAGAAAACTCCATATTTGCCGCCAGGTGTTCTTGCAATATCAACTGTTAGGTGGTGGAATAAATGTCCAAGCATGTCTCTATCTGACGGTATATAACATGGCGATCTTGCTTTATCCGTTCACGGACGGCTTAATTTTTTTCTGACACAACTGCCAGCTTTCATAGTGCTATAGGATGGTCCTTTATGGGCACACAAAGATTAAATTTGATCTATGCACTCTTGCCGTGGTTATCTCCGTCGAAAGTTGTGAAAAATGAACGGACTAAAATGTTCACAAGTAAATTCCATTACTTTTTTTTTTTTGTACATGGTCGTATGTCAAACTGTCCTGAGCACGTTTAGGCTAAAAACTGTAAACTTTCCAAAATAATTGTCAAATGGCGTCTGGCAACACGCAGGCCATAGAGTTATCGTGCAACCCTCGTATTAGACTGTATCAAAAAAAAAAAAAACATTTTTACTCAATTGCAAATCCTCCCTCAGATTTCCATAAAGCTCCCATATTCTTGCCGATTTTACGTATGTTTTTCCCCACAAATATCCACAGATAAGAAACAATGCAACTGATGAAATCCTGTGGCGAGGATCAAAACAATAGTCTTCCCTGTCTTACAGGGATGCCAAATTTTCGTCACCAATAAATTCGTTGTTTTAAAATATTAAAACAACAACAATGGGATTAAGCCAGAATATTTTGAAAAACAAAATTGTGGCAAATAGTCATGAGTAAAAACAATGAAAGTATGCTACGAAATGTCATCTGGAATAAGTCAAAAAGTAAGGTCCTGTATTTAAAATTTTGTAAGGAAAGTGGTAGGGATAAGATTTGAAAATACCAGCTGCTTGTCCATTGTGTTATTTCCAACAATATTTCACATGCAAAATACTTCTGATAATATATCGGACTGAAATTTTTATCAATTGATCCTGGTGGCCTAAGAACACTCAAACCAAAATATTGCCGTATTGCAAGTTTTCGCGTGGTTCGCCATATAAAGAATTATCCTGAATTGAAGTGGTTTACAGTTACCAATACATAGTTCTACCGAATTTGCTGTAATCCGGCAACAGGAGTTATTATTGCATAGTAAAGCTCCCCGCGAGTAATTATCATTATTGGTCCACGATTTGGTCCTTATATGATTTATATCTCGATTTATTTCGGCAGGTATTCATACCGAATAGGTTTTAATAATGAACTCAGAGTTCAGAACACCGTCTCATAATGAAATGTGATATCAGTCCACTTTTGACCACAGCCTCCATATAGGGTTACCATCCATATAGGAAAGGGTAATAAAATTACTTAAAAATATTCAGCACCTAAAACTGAGCTAAACTTTTGGTCATAACTGTCCAAACCGCAGGTGTCGCCAAGAAGTTTAAACAGTTTTGAAATTAACAGACCCTTGGCCTCATTTTGGTGCTAGTGGCGATTCTTGCATATGCTTGGAAAATAATTAATACTTTAAAGAAATCCAATTAAATATTTTTATTTTGACCAATATTGTAGCTAAAATATTTGGTAACCCTTGCAAATTAGAGGAATTTTTTGTAAGAAAGATAATTTTCTTCTCATTTTAAAATAAATTTATTTCTCAAAAATTGGTCATGTTTGTAAGATTTTATCTCCTTAAGATCCGCGAAAAATTGTAAAAACAGGTCGACTTTCAAAAAAATATAAAAGTTTAGAAGCGATTGTCATCTTTAAATTTTTAAAATGATGGCATGATTATTGTCGTTGGGCGCATCCAAGGGATGAAGGAATCATCAGAGAAGTTATGTTGGAGGACTTTGAATTATTGGAAAACGATTCTGAAAAAATGAGATTTCCTATAAAAATGAATTTATAAATGCAATAAGTATTCTTCGCAAAGCGGTGATGCTAGCCAATATGTCTGTTTTTGATGAAATAGAAAACATACCCCATTATTAAAAGTCGAACAGATTTATTGAGTTCCAGTTAACTTAACTGCCCTAGACAAACGGCAGCGTTAATTTGCATTAACTGCCTTAATTCAAATTAATTCGTGCATTATCCACATTCTTAATGCACAAAATCAAAGTGAATTTAAACTGAATTTAGGTATTTCAATATGGCAATACTGTGGAAGAGAGTCCATATTCATGTAAGGAAAGAGAATATTCATTAGGGTGGGGCGATTTGTGTGGAAGCAAAAAAACCTTAATGAGCCCTTCGCGTTTCTAATTCCTGGGATTGAACTGAGCAAAAAAGTCCACTGGACCAAAGGAATTTCTCATAATTTTCAAAATAAATATTGAACAAAACAAAAAAACATTATATTTTTGAAAATTATGAGAAATTCCTTTATAGGCTTTTTGTGGGGTTTTTCAGACATAAACCACTATAACTTAGCCATTTGTTGACCGATTTAAAACAATAATAGCTTATTCAAAAGACATTCACCCCTTTAAAAGGAAGAAGGATCAAAAGAAATCCGTAGTGGAAAAAATAAGATATGCCCGTTTAAATTTGAAAATGTAAGAAACCCAAATTTTCACTACTTTTACCGTTATAAAAAAATAAAACGAAGTGACCCAAACGAAATAAAGGCATTGTCGTTTTCCATGGATCCCAACACGATATAATTTTGCATCAGAACACTTGAATATTTTTCGGGTCAAATTTTGTAGCACAATGTCATTTATCGACATTTTCCGAAAAGTTTGCACATTCTTAACGCCAAAACTGCCTGAAGGAGCGTTCCAATGCTCTTGCGATGTATTACAGAGTTTTCAAATACTCTCTTGGCTACAATGTTTGTCTTTGTGTTGGATCGAAAATCTCAATGGTTTGGCTGTTATATGCCAAAATATCCAAAAAACGTCAATAAAAAACTTAAAGTCAAAATCGGGAGGCTCGATTTTCATCGTAGACATATGGTCCAGTAGACTTTTTTGCTCAGTTCAACCCCAGGAATCAGAAAGGTTTTCAAATCGCGCCAGCCTAATATTCATGCTCTGAAACACAATTTACATAGCAAACAACAACAAAACAGTTGTTCACTTGCAATCAGCTGTTTCGTAAATTCAAAAACTGTCTTCTGTCACGGTAAAATTAAATGCAGTTCTTAATGCAAATTATCGTTGCCGTCGGTCTAGGGTATAAAGTTAAAACCGTTAAAACTTTCTTAGCATTAACATTTATTGTGAAAATTTACTTAAAGTCTTCCTAATTGGTTTATTTTGAATTTTCAAATTCATCTAATTGTAAAAGAAAACGTATAATAATGCCCCTTATATATAGTATTATTCCATGGGCCATTATCATACATTTTACTATTACTAGGCGTTTACACCAGACAGTTTGTATTCAAATACAACTCTGATTTACTAACACATACATACATTTGTCGTTTGTCTCCCAGCTGTCCATCACTTTTTCATAGACAGTAGGGTTAACAAATTTTTGACATTTTGCGAAAAAAGAAGTGAAATGATAATTTAAATGTGTTGAAAACAAAAGAATAGGCACAAAAACAAAATATGTGAACGGAAAACAAAAAGAAATCTATGATTTTCATTCATAATTTTACAACTGTTTTTGCAGTTGTCTGGACGCCTACGTCGCAGAGGCAAGTTTTGGGTTTTTGACAATCAATACATGAAGTCAACTGTCCTGTCTTTTGTAAACGCAGGGTTAGATTGAATTTGAAAATTCAAAATAAACCAATTAGGAGGACTAGAAGATAATTTTCACAATATAAATATGTATATGTATATGTAAATATACTTAACTACTAGAACATTAGTGGCGTTTTATTGGGATAGCTGTTGCAATTTTGTTTTTTTTTTTTCAACATAGTCTGGCTTTATCCCATTGTTGTTGTTTTAATATATTAAAACAAGGAATTTATTATTGGGGAAAATTTGGCATTGTTCGCCATGGGTAAGACAGAAAAGATTATAGTTCCGATCCTCGTAACAGGATCTCATCAGTCCCTTGTTTCTTGTTTGTGGATATTTTCCACCGAAGTTTTTTTTCAATAAATTCTTCAACAAAAAACTTTTTATACTCAATTACACTATGCAACACTGAAAATGCAAACAACTTCTAGTATGCATTTTTGAAAGTACATATTTAGACTACCCAAGTAGGGGTTTGTCCTGTCAGATCCAGTTCGGAATTTATGGCCTCATCTATCTAAGAAACGAATAGGAATTTGGCCTTGCTGTCTTTAGCAATATTGTAGCCCTAAACTAGTAGAACTTATCTTTAAAAAAAACCACATAAGAAAAACTCCGTCTAGGACATCAAAATCTATAAAATACAGAAAATTTTACATAATTGCTGAAATTCTGGTCAGTATCGACTAAACTATTAGGAGTTGAACCAAGTAACCTTTTGCAAAAATCTTCCAAATAAAGTTCTCAACAATTCTTTAGAACATTCTGAAACTCTAAAATGCTTACTTTATGTTGTTTCAGCGGTATTTAGCATCATATCTTTTACAACACGTATTTGAAACACAGTTCACACCAACAGTTTATTCTCGCATTTCGATTTCACTACATTATTGACATTTTTATTAAATCGTCGTTGAAAAATGTACTGAAAACAACGGCATACAGGCATTCTACAACAATGACATGTTGTGTATTACATTCCAGAGAATATTTTTCCAAAAGAAAATATTCAGAAAAAATTAACGGTTTTGGAGATACGGTGCGAAATGTATAAAAATTGTGGAATTTTTGCATATATTTTGAAATTTGTGGCAATGAATGTAGTTTTTCGAGTTCATTTTTTCTTCAATTATTTTATTCTTGTCCTTATCTACAAATTTGCTGCAGATGTCAGAAGAAGATTCGCATTGGTTTCAGAGATGTAGCCCCGAATTTCTTTATAAACTCAATATTTAACCATGTTTAGATGGGGCCATAAAATCCGAGCTGGATCTGACACAACTAAACCCAATCAGCGTTTCTTGCCGTTTGGGTCTGTTCTTTCAAAAAATCCTACGTTCGAGTTGTTTGCACAAGATCCCCTTAAAATGTTGCACTGTGTTATCAATCGTCAGCTCGAAGAATTTATTGCAAAATTACTTCGGTGGAGAATATCCACAAAGAAGAAACAACAGAACTGAGGAGATCCTGTGGCGAGGATCGAAACTAACTGAAGAATATCGCTTTCTTTTAAACAATGTTTAATACCGAGGACACTTCGATGTTTTCTACCCATTCAGTCATTTCTGCAACCAATATAACCCATTCCCAAAACTAAACATCGTAGGAGTAATATAAACTTCTATCAAATTCTATCCTACAGTGCCCGGCATAATTATTTTGATAAAATCTACATTTGCCTTAAAAGGCATGTAATTATTGTCAGAATTCATAAAACGGGATATTAACAGCTTAGGGTTTTTCTTTGACCTCTTAGCTAAATAAAAATTAATGGATCAAAGAAATTCCAGCTTAATTTCAGTTTAGTAAACTGATCGAAGTGTTGTATATTCATTTGCAGAACACTGCTGCTATAGTAAGACTGGATTTTGTGGAGCACGTCGAAAGCGTATTTCGGGTTCAAACTTAAACATATTTCCTTTAAATATCACATTTTTAAGAGAAAAAATGTACTTACTCTCATAAAAAGTCGAAATCCGCAAAATATTCCTGAATAATGGGAGAAAATCATCGAAAATGTTGTTTAATGATAAATCTCTGGAATTCCCTATATCCTTAAAATATCGATCGGTAAATGGGTCCATAATGGTACAGATGTGTGTGAAATATATTATTTTTACCGTAACTAATAATAATCAAAAATATAAATAACACATTTTTAATTGTTGAGGTCTAAAAATCAATAGAACAATTTTGTCAAAATACTTGTGCAACGCATTGAAATTTTATTTCCATTACAAAAGTGCAAGCGTATATTTGAATTGATAAAATTTATTACTAATTTTAAGTACTCTAGTAAAGGATTAGCCAGAATATTTTTTCATATTTTTGTAGAAGACTAATACGGTGAAAAACCAAACATTCCATTTTTTCAAACATGTCAAAATAATTATGCCAGGCACTGTATCTTATATATAGCGATTTCAACAGACGGACGGACATGGTTATGTAAACATAGAATTTTATTTAAGAGGGTTTGCGACGTATGGCAAGTTTAATTATAACCTCCCTATAAAAACAGTCTGTTTTCGGTTTTTTGTGTTATCTAGTTACATTTTACAGTGCTTTATTATACCCTCCACCATACTATAGGGAGTATATTAAGTTTGTCATTCCGTTTGTAACTACTCGTCCGTCTGTGGAAATCACTCTAGTGTCCGAACGGATTGAAGTAGGTGGATGAAATTTTGATAAAATCAGTTGTATGACCTTATGGTATTGAAACGGGCTATGTAGGTTTACGTTTTCGTATAGCCCAAATACAAAGTGACACGTGACGTGTCGTCATTTTAAGGAATTTGTAAGATATTTGTCCATTTGACCACCCAATTGGTTGTAATTTGGTATTTTGTGTCTCCAGAGGCTAGAAAACATTTCTGCCATTGTTTATATAGGCCCACGTTTTGGTAAAGCCCCCATAAAATGTATTAGTCCCATTTGACCACAGAATCGGTTGTAATTTAATATTTTGTGTGTTTCAAAGGCTAAGAAACATTTCTACCAAAAAATGTTTATAAATGCCACCTTTTGACATAGCCCCATAGACGATATCTCCCGATTTTCGGTATTTTGAAGGTTTTAGCTATATTATCCTTCTAAAATGGCTGAAATTTGGTATTTAGTCCTCCTTTGGGATAAAAAACTTTCTCCCAGAAATTTATCGGTATCGGTCCACGTTTTGATGTACCCCCCATAGAACGATACATCCTAATTTTCGATATTTTGAAGGTTTTAGCCTCATTATAACACCGAAATGGCTCAAATTTGGTACTTAGTCTTCTCTGAGCGTATAAAACGTTCCACCTGAAATTGGTCGGTATAGGTAAACGTCTTCATATAGTCCCCATAAAATGGTACCTCCCGATTTTCGGTATTTTGAAGCTTTTAGCCTCACTATTTCACCGATGTGGTTGAAATTTGGCATTTAGTCGTTTTTAGGCTACAAAAATTTCCCTCAGAAATTAGTCGGCATAGGTCCACGTTTTGATAGAACGGTACATCCCAATTTTCGGTATTTTGAAGGTTTTAGCCTCAAGTTGGTACTTAGTCTTCGTTGATGGTATAAAACTTTTCCCCATAAAACGGTACCTCCCGATTTTCGGTATTTTGAAGTTCGTGTCCTCAATATCCCACCGAAATTTGTGAAATTTGGTATTTAGTGTTAGCTGGGGGCGAAAAAATTTTCCACCTGAAATTTGTCGGTATAGGTCCATGTCTACATATAGGCCCCATAGAACGGTACCTCCCCATTTTCGGTACGTCGAAGGCTGTGTTCTCAATATCACATCGAAATGACTGATATTTAGTACTTAACCTTCGTTGAGGGTATTAAACTTTCCACCTGAAATTTGTTGGTATAGGTGTACGCCTTCATATAGCCTCCATAGAATGGTACATCCAAATTTTCGGTATTTTAAAGGTGTTAGCCTCATTATAAAACAGAAGTGGCTGAAAGTTTCACCTGAATTTTGTCGGTATGGGTCCACGTCTTCATATACCACCCATAGAACGTTACCTCCTGATTTTCGGTTTTTTGACGGTTGTTTGGTAGGTATTCTTCGTTAAGGGGTATTAAACTTTCCACCTGAAATTTGTTACAATAGGTCTACGTCTTTATATAGCCTTCATAGAACGGCACCTCCCGACATTGGGCATTTTGAAGGTGGTAGCCTCAATTCCCCAACGAAATGATATTTGGTATTAAGTCTTTGATAGGGGTATTAAACAGTCCACCCACAATTTGTCGGTATAGGTCGACGTCTTCAGATAGTTGTTGCCTCAATATACATACCACCGATATGACTGAAATGTAGTATTTTAACTGCCATGCATGTATAAAATATTGCAGAAGAGAATTATCAGTATAAGTCATACCTCCATTATTACAAGTCTTTTTTCTTATAGTTTGGATTTTTCGAATAGATTTATAGGGTTCCGGTAAACTTAAAGTCAAAAGTGATCATTGAATTTCAGGGAGGACATTCTTGGCATTAACATTTAATGTGAAAGTTATATTTTTAATGCCTCCCTATTGGTTTATTTTGCGTTTCCAAATCCATACAATAGTGAAAGATGGTTCCTCCTAATTTTCGGTATTTTGAAAGTTTTAGCCACATTATTCAACGGGAATAACTGAAATTTGGTATTTAGTCTTCGATGGAGTTACGAAACTTTGCTCCAGAAATTTATCGGTAGTGGTCAACGTTTAATACAGCCTCCGCAGAACGGTTTCCCGATATTCGTTAACTATCCAAAATCCACAATATCCAGGTTTAGGTCTAGTCGGTATTGCCCAATTTTATGAATTTCGCTCAATTCGGAAAATTATAAATATTGGCCCATGTTTTGGAAAAACAACGATGATACCCCATATGAGCTGTTTTTAAGGGAATATGTATTATCAGTTGGGATATATGTACTACTCTGCAATAAGAGGAAGAGTTTAATACTTTCATAAACTTTCCTACACTTCAATACAGTTCGTGGTGGATTGTATAAAAAGTTCGGCCCGGCCGCACTTTGCGCCGTTCTTACTTGTTTAAATTGCTTTGTTGTTTGTGTGGTTCAAATCTAGTTACTCATTTTTAACACATTTGCTGTTGGCCAATCGAACTAAAACTTTGCACCCTTTTCAGATTTGTATGATAATACATGAATATAAAAAATGTATTTACTAAAAACATAAAAACAAACAAGTACGAAGGGCGTTAAATTCGGCCGGGCCGAACTTTTTATACCCACCACCACCACCAAACCTGGATATTCTGGTTTTGGATAGTTAACGAACATCCGGGAACACCGCTCTATGGAGGCTGTATAAAACGTTGATATGTACCGATAAATTTCTGGAGGAAAGTTTTGTAACTCCAGCAAAGACTAATTACAAAATTTCAGTTATTCCGGTTGAATAATGTTGCAAAAGCTTTCAAAATACCAAAAATTGGGATGAAAAATACCGGAAATTTTCATGTGGAGACAACAGAGACTTAATATTAAATTTCTGCCGTTTCGATGGCATATTGATGGCACAACCATCAAAATACTGAAAATCGGGAAGTACGCCTCTATGGAAGCTATTTGAAGAAATTAACTTATACTGATAATTCTCTTCTGCAATATTTTATACCCCCACGGAAGTGATATATTGAGGCCACAACTTTCAAAATATCGAAAACCGATAGGTACGGTTCTATTGGGGCTATGTGAGGCCACAACTTTCAAAATACAGAAAATCTGGATGTACCGTTCTATGATGATTATATGTCGACCGATACCGACAAATTTCAAGAAAGTTGTAAACCCCCAGCATTAATCTTCTACCAAATTTCAGCAATCTTGGTGGGGTATTTAGGCACAACCTTCAAAATACCAAAAATTGGGAGGTACCGTTCATGGGGGCTAAATGAACACGTGGGCCTATATTGACAAATTTCAACGAAGAATAAATTACCAGATGTCAGTCATTTCGGTGAGATATTGAGGCACAACCTTCACAATAATATGAAGAAGTGGACCTATTGGACAAATTTCAGGTTGAAAGCTAACACTAAATAACAAATTTCAGCCACTTCGGCGGGATATTGAGGACATGACTTTCACAATACCGAAATCTAGAGGTGTTGTTCTATGGGGCTATATGAAGACGTGAACCTGTACTGACAAATTTCTGTTGGAAAGTTTTGTACCTCCAACAAAGATTAAAGATTAAATACCAAATGTCAGCCATTTCGGTGTTATAATGACGCTAAAACGTTCAAAATATCGAAAATCGGGAGGTGTCGTTCTATGGGGGCTATATCAAAACTTGGACCTATATAAATATTTTTTGGTAGAAATGTTTTTTAAGCCTATGGAGACACAAAATACCAAATATTCAACCGATTCTGTGTTCAAATTGGACTAATATATGCAAAATATCTTAAAATGACGCATACTATATAAACACATTTTGGTAGAAATGTTTTCTATCCTCTGCACTATGTATAGGTCAAACAGCCAATTTTACTGGCCAAAAGTCAGATTTCGCACTTTGTATTTTCACTTATTTTGTGTTACTTTCTTGTAAGAAACACTTCAAATATAATAAAAAGAAATTTTATTTTTGTATGAGAAATTATACCGTTACATGGCAGAGTGCCAAATATGTATTATCCAAATATCTTTAAAAACGTGTTAACGAAATATGTTTACTTGTATACGTTGAGGGTGAAACAAAATCACAATATTAGCGTAAGTAACGGTTTGATTAGAACGTATTCGATATCTATTTATCAAAAATGCCCTCCTATCATCAGTTATGTGTATAAACAGTTATTAAATGGGTGTTAACTTTGAATTTTCGAAGAAAGTAGAACATTTTGAGGTTATGTACGCTTTTAAAGTCTCGGCAACGTTCGGCAATGAAAGTGAAAATTGAAATAGGTTCATTAACTCGTGCCAAATGTAGAAAATTTTATGCGATTTTGCGTAAATTTGCTCGACAAGAATTATACAACTTTTTTAGGTTACCATATGTTCATAATATTGTTTTTTTTTTTTTTTTTTTTTTTTTGAAGTCAGGGTTAAACCTCTTACCAAATAATATTAGCCAAATTGGAGTCTGCAGCATTCTGCTGTGTTCTAAAATCACATTATTTACAAATCTTTTGTAAATATATACAGTTATAGTCAAAATATGTCACGTCATATTGTGGGATTTTCAAGGTAATAATTGTAAAGCATATTCACATTAAATCTAAAACGAAACACAACAAAAAAGCTTCTGAACTTATTGGACGTCGATGCCTTCAATTCTGTAGACAAATAACAGACCTTCCAGTTTTTGTCCCCAAAGGGTTAAGGTACCAGTTGTGTATTTGGTCTATAAAGGGTTAATTTGTTGGCCCACGTTGTTCCATTTTTCTCCCTGAATCTAAAAACGCTGTATTAACTTAAACCAAATACTTGTTTTAACTTTAAGACTTTTGGCCAATAAAATGGCCCGTTTGACCTATAGTGCTCTGGGGACACAAAATACCAAATTACAACCAACTGGGTTGTCAAATGGGACAAATTATTTAAAAACTACACGGTTTTCTGTGCAAAGATCTTGCTATTGGTCCTCTAAACGATATTCAGTCAAAATATGCAAAGTTGTTTTTCGATTTACAACAAATAAAGACTAAAATAAGAATTACCTAATACTTTGAGGTGACAATAAATGTATTGCAAACATTACCTAAACTATGGCTTCTTGGAGTATTACCAAAGTTTTGTTCCTTAATGGGTTGTCTATCCACTTTGGACATTCATTGGAGCTTTAATGAGCTTAGTTTACCCAAAATTAAGGATCGGCATGTCACACTCTATGGGTATTAGTTCCCCTATTTTTAGTATCAGGATTTTGGCTCAAAGTATTTATCAGTTCAGTGTTGTTATAATATTTACACAAATAAGCTTAATATGTCATGATCTGGCCTTTGGAATGGTGGTAGTTGAACTTGTTTGAGCTTTTTGGATCCCTTTTACTGACTTTCAGAATAATGACTATTAAATATTTCCTAATGATGTCTTTGGGGATGCCTTCCCAATCATTATTGTGTCCGTGAACCCGATTTCGAATACTATTTTGCTGGGTAAAGAATATATATATATGTCCTGTTTTATTTGTTAAAGAAATGTGATACAAAATAATATGAACATATCATAACAAATAAAGTTCATGTAGAACATAGGGCGGTAAAAAATTCTCTCCATCTTCTTCTATCGTTAGCGATACTTTTGACTTGATTCCATGTCTTGTTGAGGGCTTCGTATTCTCTCTTAACGCATCTGATCCACGTCATTCGGGGACGACCTGGTCTTCGGTGTCCCTGAGGATTCCACTGCAAAGCTGACTTCGTGATGTCATTATCGGGACGCCTTAAAATGTGTCCAATCCAAGTCCATTATCGTTTCTTGATTTCCTCCTCGACTGGGATATTATTTGTAATAGTGAGCAGCTCATTAGTTGATATTACATTCGGCCAGTATATGTGGAGGATACGTTTAAGGCAGCCATTTATGAACGTTTGGAGCTTTTTCATATTCGACTGGGTGGTACCCCACGTTGATGAGCCATATAGCAACACTGATTTCACGCTGCTGTCGAAAATGCGTAATTTTGTTTTGCGACTAATGTTATTAGATCGCCATGTTTTATGTAGGGCTTGGAAAGCTGCTCTGGCTTTGTTTATACGGGCCACAATGTCGTCTTCAGAGCCACCATGTGCAGATATGACGCTTCCGAGGTAGCAAAATGTATTGACGTCTTCGATGTTAATGCCATTAACGGTTAGTGGTGTTGTAACACTGGTCCCGATTCGCATAAGTTTTGTCTTTTTGATGTTAATTTTGAGGCCTATACTAGATGCATTGATAATAAGCCTATTTAGTATTTTTTGGATGTCTTCAAAACGGTGGGCCATGAGAAGAATAAAGAATATAGTATCCAAAAATTCGGTATTTCAGCTGCTCCAGTAGGTGTTTAACTCCATCTTTGAAGGGTTTTATTCTACTTGCCTAGTAGAGGATAATATCTATAAATTTAGTAAAAATGAAGTCATTCCAGTACCACTGAGAGAGGAAATAGTGCTTTGTTGTAGGTCGTTTTAAAATACTGCACTAAGGGCCTATTTTTCCGTATACTTTCCAGGGGTATTTTGACGTTTTCAAAGCGAAAATTAGATTTTTATACATTGATCCATTTTCCGACAATACTTGTTGAGTTAAATATTCATTCTTTGCACAGACAAGTGGCTGATTCGTCATTGTTTATTTTTAATATGGCCTCATGCGTTGTTTATCCATCTGAATACCCTCCATGACCGCATTTTTTATTAATGAACTTTATCACATTCAATGCTATTAGACCATTATTAGCCGCAAAAGTCATAAAAATGCATAATGAATACAAAAATTTGCAATACATTTATTGTCACCTCAAAGTAGTAGGTAAATTTTATTTTAGTCTGTATTTGTTATAAATCGACAATAAACTTTGTATATTTGGACGGAATATTGTTTTGACTAGTAGCAAGACCGTATAGTTTTTATATAATTGGTTGCCATAAACGAACAATGAATATGGTATTTTCTACAGTTTTGGTATTTGCAATACATTTCTTGTCTAACTGTACGTACATATCATACAATTTAAGATATTAGACCTGTTCGACAACAGAACTTGTAGGTTCTTTCAAGCACTTGCAACTACTTCCCATTCCACGTCTACTAAAGTTTGTACAAATTTGTACAAACTTTTCGGTTATCGAGGCTCCCAAACAAAAAAATCATAATAAATTGACAACATATTGAAGATCTTTCAGCTATGCTTTGAATTTTAACAACCGTATTACCTTAATTAATTGTTTACTTTTCGCTCTACTAGATAATGTCGGAAATATCCATTATGGTCATTCACGTAAAGAGCTAACCACACGTAGCCCCTGGCGTTTTTTTTTTTTTTTTTTTTTTTTTTTTTTTTTTTTGTAATAAAGGCCCTCACGAAATGATCACCTCCAATTATTTTTCTGACATTTGTGCATTCTTTCAACTTATTCCACTGACCATGTGGGTGTGTTCATTGTAACGCAAAAGGTCAAGATCAAGGCTTGTCTACGAAAGGTTCGTTTTTTCGCACTAGTGATCGTTCTGTTATCATGATTCCGTTTGGACTTTCGTAAGCAAAAGGAAGGACAGATTGCCGACACACACAAAGTCATTATTAAAGTTGACCAGGCAACCTAAAACAAAGTTGAAAGCCTTCAAGCAAATGATTGGATCTGTGAGTGAGCAAACAATCATGGAAGGCCAGATCATGGAGACGTACATAAAATTATCTAAATTTATCCACGTAAATGTACGTACATACTTATGTATGTACATATTCATGTATGTACAATGCACAATTGTTTAAAAGAGCGGCTGCAATAATAGCTTATACAGCTTATTTCAGGAAGACTAAAATTTCGTTGGGATATTGAGGCCACAACCTTAACAATACCGAAAATCGGAAGATACCGTTCTCTGATGGCTATATGAAGGTGGAATGTTTTAAACTCCCAGCGAATACTAAATACCAAATTTCAGTCATTTCAGTGGGATACTGAGCCCACAACCTTCAAAATGTAACAAATCTGGAGGTGCAGTTCTGTGGAGGCTATATGAAGACGTGGACTTATACCGACAAATTTCAACAAAGACTAAGTACCAAATTTTAGCCATTTCGGTGGAATATTGAGGTTACAGTCTTCAAAATATCAAAAATCTGGATGTACTGTTCTATGGGGGCTAAAAGAAGAAAAATACCGAAAAAAGACTGTTGGAAAATTAAGTACCCTCAACAAACACTAAATGCCAAATTTTAACATTTCGGTGGGAGATTGAGCCCACAATTTCAAAAATACCGAAAATCCGGAGGTACCGTTCTATCGGTGGACGTACACCGACAAATTTCTGGTGAAAAGTTGTATACCCACAACAACACCAAATACAAAATTTCAACCATTTCGGTGGGCTATTGAGGCCACAACCTTTGAAATATATATGAAGACGTGGGTTTATACTGACAAATTTCTGGGGGAAAGTTGAATACGATCAACGAAGACTAAATGCCAAATTTTAGCCATTTTGTGGGATATTGAAGCCACAACCTTAAAAATAACCTCGCTACTATGTAATAAAGTATAACACCATGTTTACATCACAGCATTTTGTTGGGTTAACCATGTTATGAGTTTTTACAGCAAATGCATAGCGTATTTATACATATTTTCACTTTCAAGTGACTTTTTCCTTAAACGGAGAATACAATTACTAGTAAGAATAATTAACATTCAACATACTCGTATATGTATGTATGTTTAAGTATTTATTCATAAAAGACACAATGTTAATAGGTATGCAAGAATACAATTTATTTCTTATTCATTTACCATATTGCATTATTCACGTTTTTTAATGATATATGGTCATTCCTTCGAAATACATATTTGACTTTTTGTGCATTCCTCTTCCGCTTGTGATATAAATCTTGGTCTTTGTTACTGGTTTGTCTTTTCTCATGGGTGTGATCCGACACCCTCTACTGGTTCACATAATTTGAATTTCTGTTAGAAGAACAAATGAGGATGTTTTTTCTAAAATGATCATACATAAGAAATGAAAACACGTGCTCAGTTACAACTGCAAAGAATCGCCATACATAAGCGTGTTGAATTGGCAAAAATAACCGGCTTAACTATTCGTGCATGATTTACGTGTTGGATCGGTTGTCAAGATTATATTTTCAAAGAACTAACAAATAAATTGGACACTTTCAATTAACCGGGAAGAAAAATAGCATACCAAACATTATGTTCATAATTATATACATTCATATAAATTATGTACACGTGTAGAACTTATATGCGTAAAAAGCAGGACAATAAAGAGCTGATGTTTTTTGGAATGTCAATTTGTTACTGTATTTTATTAGTTTCCTTTTGTACTCTTGAGATGATGATACATATGAAAAGTATTTGTGTGACAGCATTTGTCTTTCTTTATTATAGTGCGGTTGCATAAAACCGCATTTAATAAACCCAAACAATTGTAAGTAATTTTTGTAAGTAATTTTTTTCTGAATGTAATGCAGAAGTGTGCATTTAAATATTATCAAATTATCGTTATAGTTACGCATTTTATCATTTTCCAGTATATAAAGCAACTAAGAGCAAAGACATAAAATAGTAAAATACACTTACATTATTACGGAAACAAAACAGAAACAAAGGAGATACTCGTTAATACAGTTAAACAGCTTAATATGTAATTGCAAAACCCAAAATTGTAAAATTGCTAATATTAATTGTTAACTTTGTCCAAAAAGTTATATAAAAATTACACGGTTTTTTGTGCAAATCTCTTGCTATTGGTCCTCAAAACAATATTCCGTCTAAATATACAAAGATTATTTACGATTTATACCAAATACGGCCAGAAATAAGAAACTTTTTTCGGGTGTCAAATAATTTTTTGCAAAAATTACGAAATATATGGTTTCTTAGAGAATTACCAAAATTGTGTTGCCAATGAGTTGGACATCATTGGAGCTTTAATGAGCTTAGTTGTGGAAAGGCAAGTTACACTCTAATGATACCGGTTCGCCAATTATGTATAAGTAAATCTAGGTATTTCGTTGAAGGATCTGTCAGAACAATGACTATTAAATATTCCTAATGATATCCAATCATTACACTGTGGAACAAAACTCGACCAAAAAATGCAGGGGTTCTTATGCGCCAATTCGGTTTCGTTGGAGTCCATGGAATTCGAAAATACCTATGTTTTTTCAGATAACTTCGTAAAGTGATGTTATAATGGATTCGTTGAAAGGGTCGAATGTTCAAATTTCAAATTCAAATTTCTGCATTTCATGAACGCCTTTCATAAAGCAAAAAAAATATAACTTTCTTCTGAGCGATTGAAAAAAAAACAATTTTGGCCAGTTGTTTTGTTTTATTTTTATTGACTAACCAACCACTACATACCACCATCCAAACCAGAGACAAATTTTGCTGCTTTTATTTAATGCTTTTATTTTGTATTATTGTAATTTGCCGTTGCTTCTAATGTTTTTCACTGTAGTTGCTATCTTCTTGTGAGCATAGCAGAACAATATGTTGTGTCTATCAGCACTAGGTTGAGATATTAGACGTTGCCTTTACATTAAAGAAATTACAAAGTTGTAGATGCGAACTATACAGCCAATAAATTTGTAGTTGTTTGGTTTGTCAGTTAACTAACAACAATTATTGCGACAGTGATAGTTTAGTGTTAAGCATGTGTTGCTGCGGTTTGTTGATATAGTCTGCGATGGTGAGACGATAAGACCATTCAAAAGAAAACGAGAACAAAGTTGTGAGCATTTGCCAAACAAGAGAGGAAATATGAGAGCAAATAATGGGAATGTAGCGAAAAATAGGAACGTGATTTTGCATCTCATGAATAACTTACATATTTTTGAAAAAAAAAAATCATCAACACAACCCCCACCATCGTCTCACCATCACATTGAGACTATATCAAGAAACCACAACGACACACAACCTGACTGAAACACAAATAAACGCTTTGCGCTTAACTATCACAGTCGTAATAATTGTCAGTTAACTGACAAACCAAACAACTACAGTGCGTTTGGTGTCGAAAAAACAAATTGATTGGCTGTACGATATAGTTCGCCTTGTAGTTTCTTTAATATAAAGGCAACATCTAATATCTCAACCTAGTGCTGATAGACTCAACATGTATGTACATATGGTTCATATTGTTCTGCTATGATCAGAAGACGATAACAACTACAGTGAAAATCATTAGAAAAAAATAAAACGGTAAATTAAAATAATACAAAATAAAATCATTAATAAAAAACAGACAAATTTGTCTCTGGTTTGGTTGGTGATGTGTGTTGGGCTGTTGTTAGTCAGTAAAAACAAAACAACTAGCCAAAAATGTCTTTTCAATCTCTCACGAGAAAGCTATATTTTTTGCTTTATGAAAGGCGTTCATGAAATGCAGAAATTTGAACCTTGGCAAGACTTTATGAACACTATTCCTAAAATACAGTAATTTCTTTTTCTGTATAACTGTCCTTCCGGGTTCATCATAATACCTTTATAGTCTCTCATCGCCAAAAATAATTGTTCACCCCCCAAACTTTGATCTTAATATTTAAGCGCAGTGATATTTCCCCTTAAATGCGGCTTAAGAAAACAGGTTCTGATGGTATACCTATCAGATTAAACAGTTACTTAAAATAGGTTCAAAACCCGGGTTGTATATCGGAATATCCGGTTCAAAACTTTTGAAAACCGGATCTATCCTCCAAGAAAATTTGTCATTAACGTGTTCGGCATAATGAGAACTATTTATGGTAAATATTTCAGATGCACATCAGATGTCTATATAAGCCATAACCAATATGTATGTCTACATTAGGGCTATAACCAAAAAAATACCACCACATAGCCGTGTAGAGCATGGAAAACTATTATGAAATCCGGTGTCAATTTTTCTCTATCGCGAAAAAAGTTTCCGCACCAAATGCATGGAAGTTCAGAAATGCATTTTTTAATTTTATCTGTTATAACAACATATTTGCTTTTCATGAAAATTTTTATTTTTTGGTAATCTAATTTAAAATCATTATCAAAGCGTTCTGGACCAATTTGATCTCAAATCGCGCCATTTCGGAGCATATTAAGAATTTTTGACACTATTGCAATTTTTGGTTTTTCTTTATAAAATCGAGAATTTTATGTTTATATTTTTTGTACCTATCGGACAAGAGAATTTGGGGTCATTTGCAACGAATTCGCGAAAGTTATAGGCTGTTTTTGTTGACCTTGCCTGTGAGAATTGTATTTGTTTTCTACAAAAATACAACACCAGTACCATATGGGGAATTTTGTCCTAATAATGAAAACGTGTTTCTAAAATCGATTCGATAAAAAAGTTTCAGCAGCGACCGCAATTACTAAAACTCTTTTGGTATTTTTTCTACTTATAATTTTAAATTTGCTTTGTTTGAATAAATATTTGTAGACAAAAATACATTTCTCACAGGCAAATTCATTAAAAACGGTCTGTAACTTTCGCGAATTTGTTGCAAATGACATCATATTCTCTTGTCCGATAGGTTAAAAAAATATAAACATAAAATTCACGAGTTTATAAAGAAAACCCAAAAATTGCAATAGTGTCAAAAAATCCTAATATGGTCCGAAATGGCGCGATTTTAGAACAAATTGGTCCAGAACGCTTTGATAATGATTTTAAATTAGATTACAAAAAAATAAAAATTTTAATGAAAAGCAAATATGTTGTTATGACAGATAAAATTAAAAAATGCATTACCGAACTTCAATGCATTTGGTGCGGAAACTTTTTTCGCGGTAGAGAAAAAATTACACCATATTTCATAATAGTTTTTCATGCTCTACACGGCTATGTGGTGGTATTTTCGATATCTGCAAAAAAGTGCAAAAAGTTATATCCCTAGTCTACATACAAATAAATATCGAATGTGGGCCTTATTGTAGAAAATTCACATATGTTGAAACTGAGGTATGGGGATTGTAACTCGCGAACAATTGTACTTACCAGAAGTTTTGAACGCATTTCTGTAATATAAACTGTTTTAGCACGATTAACCGAGTGATTTTTTTAAAATAATAATCGTTGAAGAAAACGAGTTTTTTATATTATTTTCCAATTAGTGGCTTTTCAACGCAATGAAGAGCTTAATACTCCAAGAAGAAGTTAAGGAATACACTTCAAAGATGAACTAATATATCCACTACATCAGCCTCTAAAGGACGCTGACATTTTGAAGACTGAAAAATTGGGTTTTTTGAATTTGTTTCTCCATTTTGGATTTATTTAAAAGCTTTATATGTGATTGTAGTGCTCGCGATTACGCAATTTTGCATTTATAACTCTAGAGTGTAACCTTCATAGGATCAGAGCAATCCTCTCCCAAAGTAGAAATATTTGTGCGTAAATTTAAAAAAAATTAGGTTCAAATTTCACTACTGTAATACGATTCCGATGGATAACCGCGTGGATTTAGTTTTTTGGCATTCTGAATCTAATCAGCCATGGTGCGTCCAAATCCTTCAATTAGGTCGCGCGATACCGCTCAAATTTCGAAAAATTGCAAAAACTGGTTTCTCAAATATCTCGTATTAAAACGCGTTTTAGATGTTTCATTTTTACTTAAATAAATAGATCGATACGCCTGATTAAAATTTGCGAAACAGTTATTTAAAAACTATCGGGAATCCTGAGATATAATACATTTTTTCTAAAAATTTAGTGAGGTGCTACATCCACGGTTCTTGATGGATCGCACTGAAATAAAAGGGATTCATTCGCTGTGTTGGAAAATTGAATGCGCATGATGTCATTTCCATTATTACGCGGTTTATATGCCTTTCAAGTGTTATCATATTCAATATAACTTTAATTGAATGCTACGAGTGGAATTCCTTCTGATTTAATATAGTGATCTAAGAGTTCAATCAGAACTGTACCTAAAATCATCTGAGCAACATTTTTGTAGAATATTTGTATGTTGCAAAATCTCATCTTGTGGTACTTTTACTACGCTTCAAGAAAGAAAGGACCAAAAGGACATGAAAAGATTGGAGCTATTAGGATGAAGTGTTCTACAACAAGATTCCCCAATCGATTTGACTGAAGACATGTCATCTCTAATCGTAGCTACAATAACGTTAAAGCTGTTTTCCCAAGTATTATAGGGGAAAATCAAAAAAAAAAAAAAATTAATCACGCGATATCTTTAACCTAAGGCGAAAATGTCCTTTGGGGTTCTTTATACACTCACTAAGGGCTTTTATCTCCAAAATGGATTTCCCACCCCCCATAAATGCTGTTGCACAGTGATATTTGTTGTTTTTTCAAGAAAGGAAGTTATGTTAGCTTTTAAAAATGGGAAAATCTAATTGAATCGGTTACGCAATTTCTTGTGTTTTAGCTTTTTGGTTTCTATGCATATGCATTCCCACCGTCCGTCTATGGTCTTTTGTTTGCCCGCACGTCAATTTCGAAGATGGACTATGTCGGTCCACCTGCTGGTTTTGGTGAAATGTAGAAGTTAGGCCTGTTTAAATTTCAAAATCCAAGAAAGTAATTTTTCTCTATAGTTACTGTTATAACATCACTTTTTGAAGCGATCTGGAAAATCATTTGTAATTTCATCTTCCATGGACTCCAAGAAAACAGAAATGGTGCATGAGAACCCCTGCATTTTTTCGTGTAGCACAGTGTTATTACGTCCGTTAACCCGATTTCGCATACTATTTTGTTGGGTGTAGAATAAATTACCCAAACCTGCGGTATTCCAGCTTTTGCAGTAGATGCCTAATTTCGGGGATCGGGATATGCAAAAAACTTATTTGGAGGAAAAGTCAACGTTTGGTCCAAAGCGAATAACTCCGCTTCTATAAGAGTTATTCCAAAAGCAAAAACTGGCAATGAAAGTAGAAAATATCACATTTACAACGATCAAAAGTGGGTTGGCGTATGTGGTCAAACAACGTAGTTGTACATCCCATCCCATTTTTAAAACTTTTGTAATTATGCTATAGGTCACAATTTTGATCGTATTTTGGTGGTTAATTGGGAGAGAGGTAGAAGCTTATTGAATTTGGTGATGGTTGGATAATATTCAGTGGTCGGAATGGACAAAAACTAATGTGGAGATAAAATTAACTTTTTATTCTTATGCAAATATATCCGCTTCCAGTAGCGGTATTCCAAAAGGAAAGCCCGTCAATAGAAGATGAAAATACCACCTTTACAATAATGCAAAATAGGTTGGTATACATCCCACTTTTCAATTTTTGATTTGAATTGTATTGACGAATATCCCATGTTTGGTTGGGTGCATTTCAACAAAAGCGACCTATGTATATTAATGAAGACATTCTGATATAAATATAGAAAAAGACGTTCAGTAGTGGGATTCTCTAACGCATTTTATGATTACCGGCAAAAATCGGTAAGTTCTACCGATTGCCACAGTGTTGCCAACATTTATTCATACTTTCCATTCATAATGGAAAAAAAACAAGTAAAAAAGCGTTATGTTCGACCCTGCTGAACTAAAACAGAATAATGATTTTCTATCCTGCCCACAATTTTGAGGCGGAGATATTCTGTGACCACTGATACTTAAAACAAGTAAAAAATGTATATAGAAATGTCTTCAATCGGTTGGCTGCCTTATATGGGGATAAATCAAAGCGTGGAGCTATGTTGATAATTGTTGGTGGAGAAGTTTTGTGACCATTAGGAACCTCAAATGTCGAATTGAAGATACTTCGGTCAAAAATTGTAGGTAAAATCCTCAAAATACCGAAAATCGGGAGGTATCGTTATATGAGGGCTATACCAAAACATGGACCTATGTTGACAATTTCTAGTGGAGAAGTTTTGTTACCACTGGGAATTTCAAACGGCAATTTGCAGGTAGTGCAGTCATAAAATGTATCTAAAATCCTCCAAATACCGAGCTATAACAAAACGTGGACCTATGTTCACAATTTTTGGAGCAGATGTTTTGTGACCACTGGGAAGTCCAAATGTCAATTCACAGGTAGTTAGATTAAAATTGTAGCTAAAATCCTCAAAATGCCGAAAATAGGGAGGTACGGTTATATGGGGGCTGTACCAAAATGTGGACCTATGTTGACAATTTTTGGTGGAGTAGCGTTGTGACCACTGGGAAGTCCAAACGTCAATTGACAAGTAGTTAGATTAAAAATTGTAGCTAAAATCCTCAAAATACGGAAAATCGGGAGGTAACGTTATGTGGGGGCTATACCAAAACATGGACCTATGTTGACAATTTTGGTGGAGAAGTTTTGTGACCATTGGGAACCTTAAATGTTAAATTACAGGTAGTGAGGTCAAAAATGTAGATTAAATACTCAAAATATCGAAAATCGGAAGGTACCGTTATATGGAGGCTATACCAAAACCTGGACTTGTGTTGACAGTTTTCGGTGTAGATGTTTTGTGACCACTGGGAACTTTAAACGTCAAATTACAGGCAGTTCGTTTAAAAATGTTAGCTAAAATCGGGAGGTACCGTTATATGGGGGCTGTACCAGAACGTGGACCTATGTTGACAATTTTGGTGGAGAAGTTTTGTGACCAATAGGAACCTCAAATGTCGAATTGAAGATACTTCGGTCAAAAATTGTAGGTAAAATCCTCAAAATACCGAAAATCGGGAGGTATCGTTATATGAGGGCTATACCAAAACATGGACCTATGTTGAAAATTTTTAGTGGAGAAGTTTTGTTACCACTGGGAATTTCAAACGGCAATTTACAGGTAGTGCAGTCATAAAATGTAGTTAAAATCCTCCAAATACCGATCTATAACAAAACGTGGACTTATGTTCACAATTTTTGGAGGAGATGTTTTGTGACCACTGGGAAGTCCAAACGTCAATTCACAGGTCGTTTGGTCAAAAAATGTAGCTAAAATCCCCAAAATACCGAAAATCGGGAGGTATCGTTATATGGGGGCTATAGAAGAACGTGGGCAGATATAGTCCATCTTCGAACTTAAACTGCCTATGGAAAAAAGACACACGGGTGCAAAAATATAGCGTCTAGCTCAATTGTTGCGAACGCTAGAGTGATTACAACAGACGGACAAAGCTAGATCGTCTTAGAATTTTATACTGATCAAGAATATATATGGCGAAAAACAAAAATCCTTTGCAATTCCATTTGAAAAAATTAAAATTTTTTTTTGCGAGCACATCTACAATTTTTGGCTCAGAGGTTAAGAAAAAAATTCTGGTTTCAAATCTGTTCGCGTTCACAAAATTGGGCGATGCGCGCAAAAGTTATAGCGGTTTTTATTCTCATATAAAGAAAAAATATTTAAAAATATCTTATTTGTTGTTACGAGAAAATGTATGCATAAATCGTTAACAGCATTCCATATCTATTCGTAGATGTTTAAATAGTTATTAAATTTATTATTATTTTCGCGGAAAATCAACAAATAATAAAAAATATTTGAAGAAAATCCAAATTATCCTGTACCAGAGTCCGTACAAACCCTCAAAAAATAAATTAAAAATATATGCGTAATCTAGACAATGCATAGAAAAATGTGATACCAAATTAGAGATTGGGTACATAAACTGCATACTATAGCAACAACAAAAGAGAAAAACTTATTGTTGGAAAATATTGTTGCAAATATATTTTTTGGTTTGATTCGAAAAATTAGAAAACGTATTTGGGAGATCTCTAACTATTTCGCTAAAATCCCATACAATAATTAATGTGTACTGCTAAAACTTCATCAAGAAATATGGTTTACCATCGTGAAAGATTATTTGCTTACTGTGATAACTTATAAGGATAGGAAATTAAGAGTAATATTGAAATTACAATCATTCAAAAAATGTGGAAATTAAAAAGCATATTATTATTATTTGCAAATTAGTTAAAATCAGTTAATGCACATCCGTTTTTGGATACAGCGAATCAATCTCTTTCAATATTTATGCATATTTCGATGTTTCACTGAGCGGTCACAGTGTGCCGCCAGTTGCATCACACAATGCAAAAAACCTTAAAGTGGGTAAAAATCGCGCAATTTGCATACGATTTTGATGCGCATACCCGTTCTGTAGCACCCATCAAAAACACGTCTATATACACATATTTCAAACAGATTCTTCGAGAACCGCGGATGTGCCTCCACATTCTATTTTTGGTAAAAAACAAATATTACTCGCGAATCTCAGTTATTTATGACACGCGTTTTCGCACATATTTTAATCGCGTATAAAGGATTCCATTTACTTAAAAAATTTAAGGAAAATCGCGGCTTAGTACGCGGATTTGTCAAAAATAAATTTTTGCTGATTTTCCTATTTTCAGAGTATCTTTATCCGCGGTTTTAGTGGATGGATTCGATCGCGGATGAACTCATTAGGTCCGTCGCGTAAAAAAAAACTAAATTCACGTGGGGTACAAAGGAAATTGAATGGCACTTGTAAATGTTAAACGCAAAAAATAGGTTTTTTAAAAAAATTCACGCATCAAATATTGGCCTTTAGACTCTAATTACTAGGATTCTGTATGGAGCACACTCATGAGATATGCACTAAACGACGTAAAATCACGAGTTTTATAATCCTATTATGAGTTTTGAATATTATCTTGTTGCGCGTCCGAATTATTAAAACAATTCAAAAATCCCCGAAATTCCGAATTCAAAATGTCAGCATCTAAATTAAGTGGATGCAGTGGATATATCGAAAAATGATACACTAGTATCATATTGCCCATAAAGTATTCTTTGAGTCTTTCTTTGGGAATATGTCTATAAAATGTAAGGTTAAGCCAGAAATCGGAAGGGAGCATAAAAAAACTTGTTGGCTTCACCCCATTTTTACATATTTTTCTACATTGATGCCAACACAGCTTCCACGTAAATTAATTTTAATGGTCGACCTTATGGGATTCCTCCTAAAACACTTTATTTTAAAGAATGTATATCATACTATATAGAATATGTTAACAGTTCGCGAATTCTGAATGGGTGAAACTCGGATTCATCGATTGTAAAACATTTCTGGTTTTCGCCATATATATTACAGAAAAACAAACTTAATATACGCTCCATACTATGGCGGAGGGTATAAAAAGGTTAAGGAATCCCACTACAGGTATCACAAATTTTGGTTCAGTTAGTCCTACTTTATGTGGTATAAAAGCCAGGGGGCTGATAACTTTCGTATCTCCATAAATTAAATGTTAATAAGTAAATGAAATGTTTATCAGGGGTAGTGGTGTAGGATATCACATAGTCGGCCCGTACCGACTATAGCCAATGGTCACTTGTTTGTCTTTTGTATTTGTATTTAATAACCAAATGTTTGATTATGTTTTTGCCAAGAAGTACAAAGTCCGTCACAAAACATTGAATTTAAATCAGCAGTTCCAACTTGAAAATTTTGGAAGTTCTCAGTCACAAAACTGTCTCTTTTACTGAACAAGTTTGTAGTTTATTTGCTATTGTGACAATAAATTAATTTGGTTTTTATAGTAGTTTTCATTAGAATACATGTGTTCTACTTTTGTGGTGAAAAACTTGTCAACTTTGACACAAACAAAAAACTATTTCGAATTCGAATTGCATTTATGTCGGCCATTCTATAAATGTATGATTTATTTTTTTAATGGAGATATGAACCTTGCGCATTTGGGTAATACGTCCATACAACAGGTCGTATTTTGTTCCATTCATGTTCGTACTCCATAATCAGCTTCAGGAATTTTATATCACCATCATATCTCATCCATGAAAAATAAATAAAAATTTCTTAAATGAAGCTTAAGTACAAAGTACATGTGTATTTCTATATTAAACACAAATTTTTGTTATTTTTTAAGTTTGTTATTATTTCCTAATGAATTTTTTATTACTGTATTTTTATTTATTATATCGATGCCTTACTTCGCTATTTTAATTGGTGATGATCGTGAAATATTTAGCGGGTGAAATGGACCAAAAACATAATATTTATCCGATTTTGTAGCTGCTCTGTAGGTCGCAATAATTGTCCGATCGCTTCGAAATTGTAAATAATGTAAGAGAATATGACAAAGAAGAAGCTTGCAATTTGAGATGGCGATCAGATAATATTTAGGTGGTTAAATGGACCACAACTTTTGTGTGAAAATTGTGAAAAATTTTTATATACAGCTTTTATCTTTATTCCTGGAAGAGACATTCCGGGCAAGTAAGCTATACTTGGAAGAGGAACGCTTGACCTTTCAATTGATGTGTATTGTGTTGGTGTACATGATAAGATAACAGAGTTACAGCCTAATATACCCTGTTATTTCTTTGCAGTGTAATCATAAACACGCTAGAGGTCGCAATTATTTTCACAATTGCCTCAAACTCGTATCTTACCCTGCGTTTACAAATGCCAGTATTGGCAAGACAATAGCAAAAATACAAACCTTTTTCACAAATACATTTATAAATTTTTAAATATGTGTAGAGAAAAGTATGAATGTATTGGTGAAAATGGTTTGCAACTTTGTTATTGTCTTGCCAATGCTGTCTGTGTGTTAAGCTGGGTACACATTGTCAGTTTTGAATGACAGCTTTGTTGTTGCTTGCTAGTGTGGCCGTTAATTTTTGTCATTCATCATCCAACCACAAAATGTTTTGTGGTTGCTGGACGGTTTGACAGTTATCGATAATTGCGAAATATCGTCATTCAAAACTGACAATGTGTACCCAGCATTAATACCTGCGCAATTACGTTTTATTGACAATCAATGCCCAGGCGAAACGGCGGAAGCTAGAATCTTGAAATTTTGGGTGGGGGATAGTCTAGATTGGATTTGATTTACTGCCTCAAAGTCGTATCTAAATAAATGCATTTCATGCTTAAACAAAAAAAAAAATTAGCATATTCCTATTAATATGCATAGATGTACCCAATTCCCTAATAATTGCATTTAAACCTTTCCCCAAACACGGATGTATCAAAAGACAACAAATGTTTTTGTCTCTCCTGAAAATGTGTATTTTTAAGATACGAGGTTTAGGAAGTAAGGCATCGATATATTAAATTTGATTAAATAACACTGTGACACAAAATGAAACTCAAAGTCTGGGGTGGAAAATTTCATTTGGAGATGAAAGCCCTTGAAAGTACCCAAAAAGAAACGTCCGTTTCTGAGCGATTTTGAGATGTGTGTCCGTCCGCCCGTGTGTCCGTCTGTCCATTATAAATTGTAATCAAACTCCAGGCCGCAATTATTGACCGATCGTCACATTTGGTATGGAGCTCGATTTCACATCAGAATAGATCGATATTTTAATTGGCGATGATCATGAAATATTTAGCGGGTGAAATGGACCAAAAACATAATTTTTATCCGATTTTGTAGCTGCTCGCAATAATTGTCCGATCGCTTCGAAATTGTAAATAATGTAAGAGAATATGACAAAGAAGAAGCTTGCAATTTGAGATGGCGATCAGATAATATTTAGATGGTTAAATGGACCACAACTTTTGTGTGAAAATTGTGAAAAATTTTAATATACAGCTTTTATCTTTATTCCTGGAAGAGACATTCCGGGATAGTAAGGAACGCTTGACCTTTCAATTGATGGCTATTGTGTTGGTGTACATGATAAGATAACAGAAGCTTCGTTCCCGTACTTTTTAATAGTAAAACTCGTAAAAGAGAAAACTACAAAAAATTTGTTTTCACACACAAGTTTTTTGAAATAGTTCGGGAACGGAAAAATGGAAAATACGTCAAAAAAAACTGGAACAAATGTCAAAGTCGGCGTATCAGCCAATCAGACGCCGGCAACCATGTTACTATTTTTTTACTCGCCCAAATTTGTCGTGTAAAAAGTTTTTAAAGAGAGCGTCATTCAGCGCCATTTTTGTTTAAAGAGAAGTGAACATTTTACAACTTTTTTGTGCACGGGAACGCTTTTTCGAGTAAAATGTGTAAAAGTCGTAAAAATTGTAAAAACTTTTTAGTTCTGGAACACAGCTAGAGTTACAGCCTAATATACCCTGTTATTTCTTTGCAGTATAATCATAAACACGCTAGAGGTCGCAATTATAGCTCAATAATCACGAAATTTTGCACGAAGTAAGACTTCAGGTCGAAGTAGATGCTTACAATTTTGGATAATGATCTGATAATATCTAGCGGGTAAAATGGATTACTTTTGTATAAAAATACAAACACAAATTTTTGGTCTATATTTTATTTCCTGGGGACATATACCGGCAAAGTAGACTACATATGGAAATAGATCTACTGATGCAAATTGCAATAACGTGTCTGCGAGATAACGGGCCTACTGCTTAATATATAATGGGTTTTGTGTAGAGAACCACATTGGCCCATTCCTAGTTTTTGCATTATTGCAAATTACATGGTGCCCTAACGTTTTAAATGTCGAATTGCATTTTTATACATACATTGCAGCATGGGTAGCTTTGCCACCTTTTTTCAAAACGATTCCCCAGCCAGACAAAATCAAATTTTCAACGGTGGCAAAATATCCCTCAGTAAGGTTTGCGACATTTTCTGAGTATTTCAGCCATGTAAAACGTCTCTACAAGTGGTGCCTTAGGACACGCCGTTCGGACTCGAAGATAAGCTGTATGTCACATATCATTGAGCGAATATGAATCGGGGTACACTCACTCATTGATATGAGAGAAGTCTCCCTTGTCCCTTCTAGGATGTTTGTGAAACAATTGTTATATTATTATTTAAACTTGGTGTCATACGGTACCAGAATGCACAAAGTTACTTCTTACAATAAGTTTATTTGTTCCATAAAGAAATTTTGATAAGTGAAAAGCTAATTCCCAGGGGTAAAGGTGTAGGGTATCACATGGTCGGCCCCGTCCTACTACAGCCTTTTCTTACTTGTTTTCCTTAAAAACGACTTAAGAAAACGGTTTTTTGTTCTAGAACTGCAACTAGCAAAGTTTTCATGAGCGAATTTAATTTGATTGACAACTCTATAGTTGGTTTTAATGCAGGAATATCCGGTTCAAAAACTGAGATAACCGGATCTATCCTCCAAGAAAATTTGTTATTAACGTGTTCATTATTACAAGAGCTACTTGTGGTAAATATTTCAGAAGCACCCCAGATGTCTACATAATCAATAACCAATTGTTATGTCTACATACCTATACATAACCAATAAGGAATATACAGAACAACAAAACATAGTTTAATTCTGAACCAAGTCCGAATAAATGTCAAAAATGACAATGAAAACGGTACAAAATCGATCAGTTGTCAAAGAGAACCGTAACTAAAATCTTCTGAGCAACATCTTATGTAGAATATTTGGATGCTGAAAAATCTCATCTTGTGGTACTTTCACTACGGTTCAAGAAATAAAGGATGAAAAGACATGAAAGGCATTGATTTAGAAGAATGAAATGTTCTAAAAAAAGATTCGCCAATCGATTTGACTGAAGACATGTCACCTCAAAACGAATCTACAACAACGCCAAACAGAGATGTGGAGCTATTTTCCCAAGTGTTGGCATTTCATCATGGAAAGACCTACGCCTGAACAACGTTTACAAATCGTTCAACTTTATTACGAAAAACACGTTCTTTGATGAATATGTTTCAAGCCAAATTTTGTTCAGCGATGAGGCTTATTTCTTGGGTATATAAACAAGGAAAATAGCCGTATTTGGGATGAAGAGCAACCTAAAAAATGCAATAGGTGTCACTTCATGCAAAAAAAAACCAACAGCTTTGGGTCGTTTGTCTGCCGGTGGAAAAATCGGTCCATATTTCTTCCAAAATGATGTCGGTGAAATTGTAACCTTCAATGGCGATCGTTATCGTGCTATAATATCAGACTATTTGATCTCGACGGCATTTCAACAAGAGGCGCACTTTCCCCATATGACATAAATCTATGGATTTATTAAGACAACACTTCGCTGAGCGGACAATTTCACGTTTCGGACCGGTCGATTGGCCACCAAGATCGTGTGATATCACCCGTTAGTAAATTCTAAAGTTTATGCGGACAAGCTCGCTTCTATTCAGGCCTTGGAATAAAGCATCTCACTTGTTATTCGTTAGTAATTATAGAAAATGTTCGAACGAGTTATGGAAAATTGGACTCTACGGGCAGGCCATCTAAGACGTAGACGCGTGAAACATTTCATAGACATAAACATAAAAAATGAATGCCAGAGATTGTTCTTTCAAATGATAATAAACATTTGACATCCGATTTGAATTTTCTGCGTTTTTTTAAAGTTGGAACCTCAAAATGTATCACCGTTTAAGTTCTATACCTCATATCTTTTTATGCGGCACTTTGTAGAACAAGTTAGAAATCTATTTATTTAATCAGGAATATTCTAGATAGATCCTAATAAACTCATGTGGTTCCCAAACTCTTGATATATTCATCCATTTAAACAGATACATTTAAGCAGATTTCAGGCATATGGAAAATGTCGCAATCTCTAGACGCCACTTTATTTTGTTTTCAATTTTGAAAACACTACAAACATCGCTATTTGTTTACATGAATTTTATTGCTGTTGAGGAATATTTGTATAAAAAACTGGATTTGTCATTGTAAAAAAGACATGGTGCCGGGCCTACTTTGTTGTCTCCACTATGTCTGCAGCTGGGAACTAAATCCTCTTCCACAACATAATATTAATAATAAAGCCTGACAATTGTCAATATACATAATGCATGAGTTAATGGAGCAAAAAAGTTGCTCCACGTCCACGTGAATTTACTTTGTCATGTAGAATGTTCATTGAGAGCTTCCTGCAACCTTGGATGCATGTTGCATGCAAGCAAAACGCATCAACGTAACTATCTTGTTCGGTATTTGGTTCATGATTGTACTAGCTTGACACATTATCGCTAGCAATGACAAAACAGAAGTCAATTTTTGTTTTCTTTATACCCTACAGCACTCAGTCTTTAAAAAGCATTTATTTTATGTGTACGAATAATTAATTTACAATGTATGCAGAATACATTAATTTAATTAATGTTTAGAGAACAAAACTTTCACTGATTCTCATGCAACAATTCCGCCCTATTTGATAGATATATTTATTATCCATTTATACATAGTAAAGTTTGAAAAATGTCTATGCAAACTTATGCCGTTTGCAATTTTCACTGATTCTGTTTTTGCAAAGTTCTCGTACATTCCCAGCAAAATGTTTGCCTCCAAAGATGCGGTTAAATCATATGTATAAGTGATCTGGAAGTGCATCAAATTATGCATTTTCACTCATGATTTTTACAAGAGCGTGACTACTGAAAGATGCACTCTATTAGCACTGCATTTTAACTATCCCTTTGGAATCGTATTTTAACTAACCCTTTAGGGTAGAATAGGATGCAGTTCAATTTGCATCCAAAACACGTGTTTTGAAGCAGTGCTTTGGATTGAATTTAAAGGCGCTCTTCGGAATATGTTTTTATTCAGTTTAAAGATGCAATAAAACTGCAAGCCATTACAACTATACCAAAATAATAAAGAGAATTTACTGTTTGTGTAAAACAAGAATTAAAAGAACTTAATTACATTAACACATATTATGAAATTTCTTCATTAAATTCAATCGCAACTGAGTTTGTTTCATCCGCTCTCCATTTAATCCAAGTTTTTGCTTCATCTGCTAAAGGGGTTCTTGTATTGTCTTCCCATCACCAGTTGAGATTTCGACAAGTACTTCATTAGGTAATTTTCTTCTCGTGAGTTACCGTAAAAGTGTTACCAACTTTTGGTTGTATTTTTTTTTTATTTTATATAAAAATTTTGGAAATTGATGCACACTTTTTCTATCTTTGAAAAAATTCTGTAGTTGTAGGTATCTACAAATTGGCTTGCTGGCTAGGGATCACTAAGCAACTGTTTGTAAAATGTATCGAACGGAGTGCCTTTTTCACGACTCCCTTGAACTGCATCCGGATGCAATTTAAATGTGAGAAATGGATGTCAATCGTTGGATCGCACCCGAATGCGGTTAAAATGTAAGGAATTGGAGTGCCTTTTACATGACTCCGATTGAACTGCATCCAGATGCTGTTAAAATGTGAGGAAAAGATGTCATTCATTGGATCGCATCCGAATGCAGTTAAAATGTAAGGAATGGAGTGCCTCTTTCACGACTCCGTTTGAACTGCATCAAAACATGCCGTGAAAGATTAGTCTACATTGCACTACTTCCAATTTATTTTGCTGGGTTGCTCCCATACAATTATTTTTATCTCCCTATAGATTTGAAATAGAATCTGTATAGTTAAGGGGTAAATGTAGAGTACATGAACATCGGCAAAGTCGACTAAAGCTTTAGTCTTCCTACAGTCTTACATTGAGACGTTTTGGGTGTTATGTCCTATTTAATTCACTAATAACTAAAACACACAATCATGTCACAACATGTTGTTGCATTAACGTACTTTGGGACTTGTGGGATGCCGACTTACTTACATACGTTTGTATGGATTATTGTAATGTTGCGTGTAGCCTAGATAACTGAATATTTACAACAATATAAAAGGCGTTTTTATCGATTTATTCCCAAGTTACAATCGGAACATAAGACAATAATGGAAAACAGGTAGTGACCATTTTACAAATATAGGATGTCTTGTAAAAATTAAGTTACAGTTAAACACAGTTATAACGAACATCAATTTTGTATGCATATTTCTATGAAAGAAATAATTTAACTCAAGTAGTTTTGTGGTTTCTACATCTAAATTTGTATGCATATGTTTTTGTTACAGCTTTTTTAATTTTAAAGTTAATATAATGTTTGACTACTTAATGTTTTAGTTCCATTTTGTAAACGACTTCAGGACTGCATGTAATTAACCTAAGCCGAGACTTAAGTACAAATTTATAAGATTACCTACCGAATATAACCAATTGTAGTTCCCTCTAGTTGTATATTTTTGCTTCGTCGGTTCATAAGTTGATACATGAGTGAATATTTTATTACAATATACTTACATACCTACATAGAAATATTAATGCTTTGCCACCATGTTTTTATTCCTCTTCCTCCAATCGAATAACAAATAAAGAAAAGGAAATAATAATAGATCAATGTCACAATGACGACATTGATGATTTGTTGATGTCATAAAGAGAAGAGATTAATTTCATGATTTGTTTATTATTGCAAATCAAAAGGGGTTACTTGTGTTACACTGGTCAACAAAATTAAAAAAGTTAGATGTTTCATCCGAATTTTTTGTGCTTCTGACTGAAAACGGAGAGTTATTTTGGAAAACGGTGACGGTTTTTCTCGATTAGCTCTAGTGTTTGAGATATAATGAGAAAATTGAGAAAATGATGCAACTTGTATTAAAAAATGTAAAGGTTGATATCTTGGAAACGAGTTGAGATTTCTTAACAATTTGAAAACAATTTTGTAGGCTGAAAATTTGTCTATAAGATGGCATACAAAAATATTCCGTTTACAGTACCGTTATACTAATTTTTTTTACGAAAATGGGCATTTTTAAATCGAGCATAGAAAATGATGCACCACAATGATCGATTAATAATTTCCAAATTTTTCACTTCCTATGCCATTTTAGTAATCAGAATGGTGGAATAATTGGTTCCCTATCGTTTTCAGTAGTTTTGTCATTGATTCCGACAGAAAGAATGATGTACCTGACGTAATTGTGTCATGCTCGTAATTAGAGTCCCTTTATAGGAAAATTGGCTAAAAAAATCTAGTTTTTGAAGATATTTTCCAAGTACCGTTATACTAAATTTTTTTAAAACAAGTAATAAAGTATCAGTCGGCTGTGCCGACAGAGATACAGTGAGTGTCAAAAATATTCGGTTTTCAATTTCACCAATAATAACACCTCAGTATTTTAGAACCCCATAACCAATATTCAAAAAACCAAATACTTAAAAAAATGTTGGTCCTGTGGCTATTAAAAAATGTATGTAGCATGGATCCATGGCAACCCTATAAGCGAGAATAACAAAGAACACGTTGTTAACCCTGTTTTCTATGCGTCAAAAATATTCGGTTTTTGTAACTTTTGTTAAATATTTTGGCAAAAAACCAGTCAACATCGAACTTTTTCTGCAATATTAGTATAAATTTCAATAATTGCGAACAGAATCTTTGTTCCTGTGTGCAAAAATATTATATTTTATAACAAATTATTACAATTTAGGGCTAAGGAAAATCGCTATCCTAGAAAAGAGTAAAAATTTTATATTTCATTATAAAAACGGCAGAAATAAAGGGAATTTTTGCTTATTATTGAATATTTAGTCGAATACATTTGAAATAATGTGCAAAAGTCACGAAAATATAGAAATAATCGATTTCGTGAAACACATAAGCCAGCCAAACCAAGGCCTGGGAGGGAAGGTGGAGGAATATCCTGAAAAATTACGGCTAAACCGCCCTTAATTTTCTTGAAATTGGTCACCGAGCCCTAAATGACTTTCAGAAGATAAAAAATATGCACTTACTTTCCAAAAAAATCGTAAGGATAAAGCCTTTCATGGCCTTGTAACACATCATAAGTCATTGATAAATACATGTCTCCTATAAGCTCCTTCGTACTTTTTGTGTTGGAGTACACAGAAAGGCCGGAAACTTGGTGGTATACTGATTTTCCTGCTTAGACATTCAAAACTAACTCCAATTCACCAGGTTTCTGATGTACATCAAGATTTGAAGGTACATCAAGGCGAAATTTGAACTAGATTTTTGGTTATGTAAATAAGCCGATGGTGTGTGATGTGTTACAAGGCCATGAAAGGCTTTATCCTTTCAATTTTTTTGGAATGTAAGTGCATATTTTCTATATTTTGAAAGTCATTTAGGACTCGGTGACCAATTTTAAGAAAATTAAGGGCGGTTTAGCCGTAATTTTTCAGGAGATTCCTCTACCTTCCCTCCCAGTCCTTGGTTTGGCTGGGTTATGTGTTTCACGAAATCAATTATTTCTATATTGTCGTGACTTTTGCACATTATTTCAAATGTACTCGACTAAATATTCAAAAATAAGCAAAAATTCCCTTTATTCCTGCCGTTTTTATAAAGAAATATGAACAGTTTTCTCTTTTCAAGGAAAGCGTTTTTCCTTAGCCCTAAATTTTAATAATTTGCTATGAAATATGATATTTTTGCACACTGGAACAAAGATTCTGTTCGCAATTATTGAAATTTATACTAATATTGAAAAAGTTCGATATTGACCGGTTTTTTGCCAAAATATTTAACAAAATTTACAAAAACCGAATATTTTTGACGCATAGAAAACAGGGTTAACAACGTGTTCTTTGTTATTCTCGCTTATAGGGTTGCCATGGATCCATGCTACATACATTTTTTAATAGCCACAGGACCAAAATTTTTTTAAGTATTTGATTTTTTGAATATTGGTTATGTGGTTCGAAAATACTGAGGTGTTATTATTGGCGAAATTGAAAACCGAATATTTTTGACACTCACTGTATATCCTCAGCCCATGTGAATTGAAACATTCATCTACGGACAGATGGAATGTATTTAAGGTCTTTTCGGAATTTTGTGGCCCTTTTTACACATTGGAACTTATAGAAAATAATGTGAATTAGGATTAAAGTTCAAAAGTGTTGCGGTGGAGGTACTTGAAGAAATGGACCGACATATTCCATTATGAAAGTGGATTTTATTTTGGTGGTCATATCTTTTCGATATATGTCGCACCCACTAGTCATTTCAGTGGATCATCCTATAACATTTAGACCAGTATGACAGGAAGCATGAACTTGTCCACGGAAAACATAATATCGCCGTAAACAGGACCACAACGAGTAGCATCCGTATACATTTCCAAAGGATCTTCGAACAGACCCTAAACTGCACTTAAATAAAAATATTGAACTTTTGCAGGGAAGGTACCTTAAGGAGAGGACCAATATGGGTCATTTTAGAAGTTAAATTTGGACAAAATATTAGATATCCAAAGTTTGAACCAAATTGGTTAACCCGTTCAAGAAAGTGTATCGTGCATACCATTTCAGTGAAATTGTTTTATCTTTTGGGGTGGGGGGAAGTACTGGAAGTTGTGGACCGGTATTGCCCATCTTCGAACTGAAACTAAGTTTGGACAAAATATGACGAAGGCCAAATTTCGGACCAAATCGGTTGACCAGTTCGAGTGCTATAGTGCGTTCCAGCCACTACACATTGTGCCATAGGGATTTTTATAAATTTCGGGCTATTTTCTCATGAAGTATTTACTTGCCCCTGAAAAAACGTGTACCATCGAAAAGGGGGTCAGTGAATGCAAGTTTCTTCAACGAAAACCAAACTGATTCGAGAGCAGGTCCTAAAGTGAACATATCCGAAATTTTGTGTGGGAGGTACCCGAAGGAGTGGAAAAATATAGTCCATATTCGAACCTGTTCTATACCTGGTAGATATATTAGTATGTGTAAAGTTTGGACCAAATCGGTCACTCCCTTCAAGATTTATCGTGCGAACAATTTTTTCGAACATTTTTGAATCTTTGTGGGGGAGGTATCTGAAGGAGTGGTACGATGTGGCTTATCTTCGAACTTAACATAAGGTTGGACAAAATATTACGAAGGCAAAATGTTGGACCGAATCGGCAGATCCGTTCGAGAGTTATCTTGCGCTCTAACAACTACACACGGTGTCATAAGGGTTTTTGCAACTTCCAGGTTATTTTGTCAGGAAATATTTACTTGCCCGATAAAACTTGCACCGTCATATGAGGAGCAGTGAATACAAGTTGCTACAACAAAAATCAAAGCGATTCCAGAGCTGGTCCTAAACTGAAATTATCCGAAATTTTGTGTGGGATGTACCCGAATGAGGGCACAGATTGAGTCCACATTGGAACCTCATCTGGTAGAAATTTCAGGATGTGTTGTTGTCAGACAATAAAAACAACTCGCCAAAATTGTTTTTTTCAATCTCTAAGAAGAAACCAGTATTTGTTTGCTTTATGAAAGGCTTTCTTGATGTGCAGAAATTTGAACTTTGGCAAGACTTTAAGAACACTATTCCTATAATACAGTAAATTTTTTTCTGTGTATTTTGAGCAGAGGGATCCGATCATTATCAAGTAACCACCTTCGTCTGCTTTTCTTTCTAACTTCTACGTTTGAAGTGATCTCCCAAATTCTACTTGCTTTGCAAGTTCAGAATTAGATGCCAATGGCTCTGGTAACACGGACAACTGCGGTAATTGTATTTTCACTGAGACTGCACAATCCAGTACTTCCCAGCTAACAATTTTTTCCGAGGGCTCTGATTTCCGATTTTTTCCGAAATTTTCTGAATATTTTTTTAGATATTTGTCGATTTCTCTAATATTTTTCTAGAATTGTACCGATTTTCTAAAACTGTTTTTTAAGAATCTCTGCGCATTTTCTGAAGAATCTCGTTACGAATTCGTTCCGATTTCTAATCGATTTTCTAAGGGATTGTTTTGTTCGATTGTTGTCGAAAAACAAAGTGATTTCTTACAAAATTCGAAAATACAGTTTTTGAATTGTTTTAATATAAATGCAACATATAATAATACAGGCTAGTGTTGATAGCTTCAACATCTTCGTGCACATTCTTCTATTTATCACAAAATGATAACAACAGGGAAAATCATCAGGACGTTTGAAATTAGAATCATCCATAAATAGCGCATTAAAAGAAAATTGTCTCTGAGTGGGGATATTTGTTCTGTGTCCGTATCAAAGGCGTCAGCACCCAAGAATTTCTTTCGTTTTTTTTTTTCAGAAAATCTAAACTTTTCTTCGATTTTTTCCAGAATTTATTCCCGAATTCGGACCGATTTTCTTCAAAAAATCTTAATTTTTCACCGAATTTTCCAGAATTTTTTTCCGAATTCGGACCGATTTCGTTGCGAAACTCTAATATTTTGTTAGAATTTTCTTAGAAAATTCTTTCCGAATTCGGTGGACACGGCCATACAACTTTTGTACCGAATTCGGATGTTGATCTTTCGAAGAAGTTTTTACTTACGGTATAAAAGTATGCGTATATGCCACAACCTCACTTCCAATGAAATTACCTCCAAGCTCTTGGATTTTCAAATAACCCACCAATTTTGTGGATTTTGTACTTTTTCCTAGAAACTGTGGAAACCGCTTTCGATGTTATCATCTTTTCGATCGGAAACTGACCGAAACCACTACTAATCTTTACAAACTCTAAACTAAAGTCTATCCTTTTAACCATTTTTTCGCGATTAATTTCCTGAAAAGACGCTGGAAAATAAATGAAAGTCGAAAATTTTTATATAAATCTTTCAAAAATTTACAAAACAGAGGCGTACAATGGAGCCTCACAGTTGGTGCATATACAATTTTCGCCAAAAACTGTCCAAAAAAAGTGTCACGGTATACTCCAAACGTGAAGCTCGATAGAAATATGTGGAAACATCTGCTTTCTTCAAAAAATATTTTTGCAATTTTTTAGCAGATTTTCGCGATTTTTTTAGGTTTTATCCTTTCCTGCCATGAGGCAGGATTGGTAAGAATTGTCAAAATCAGTTAAGCGGTTCTTTAGTTATAAGCGTAGTAACTAACATCATTTCCTTTTATATATTGATATACAAGAAATATTTATTTGTATCCGTGAATAACGAAATTCCAGGTAAAAAATCGTAAAAAAAAAACGTTTTTAATCTATATCTCAAAAACAAGAGCTGATGGAGAAAAACCGCGGCCGGATTCGAAAATAAGCCGCTGATTTCTGTTATAAACACACAAAAATTCGGATGAAACAAAAGTCGTGTTGACCAGTGTTATCTATGCTATTTCCTTTCATTTATGCATGCAATACAACTGGGTAGTGATAATAAATCCTTGTCTATAGATAATTGTAGAATGAGCTTTTAAAACCCTTTATGATACGAAATATTCTGAATAATCCAAAGAAAACTATCAAAACTTGTTTGTGTAAGCTTTTTAAATTTAATGACAAATTGTTTATTAGTGAATATCTTGATAACCTATTTTTTTCAATTTTAAATTTTATTCTAGTTCCTGGATTTGTATAGTCTTATTACTAAACTTTTGTCTAGATTTGAAACCATTGAACATATAGAAGAAAAAACTGACCTTAAGCGTGGTTGATCTTTTTAATTAATAGGTGGCATATTTCGAATACACCAAATCGAAACAGAGATATTTTCATTAAAATAAATGTTTCAAAATATTAAAATTAGGTTAGTTTTGGCCTATTGCAAAAACTCTGATATCACGTTTGTAATAGCAAAAGAAATGCGATTTCTATCATCTTTTCAAAATTCAAGAAAACAATATAACCACAATAATGTAGCAAAGATATCAGCAAACAACTTTGTGGAACATACTGTTTATGAAAGATTTTTAAAGGTGAAAATATAAAAAACAACTTTTGAAAATATTTAATTTCTATACTTTTTTCTCCGATTCTGGTCCACAGATACTGAATCGCCCAAAAATTGAGGATACAGTCAACTACAAAAATGTACCTAAAATCTCAACTTTCTGGAACATATGAACATAAGGGGTTATAACTTTTTCGCAATTTTTACAAATATCAAAAATACCCCCGCATATCCGTGTAAAGCATGAAAAACTACTATGAAACACGGTGTCATTTTTTCTCTATCGTGAAAAATGTTTCCGCACCAAATGCACTTTTCATTCATAATTTTGCGTTTTAATTTTAGCGATTTTTGTCTATAGAGAATCCCTCTAGAGGTCTGGAAATAACAAACTGTTTATAACTCAACGAAATTTGAAAGGTTTGTTATTTACGGACCTGAAGAGGAAAGAATTTTCAAAAAAATCCAGTTTTGAGCTTGGAGAGCTTTACCCTTTTGACATCAAGGCCTCATGTCATTGAGGGCCATAACAACGCCGAAACACGTACCTTCTTATTTTTGGTCTTCTATCAAGCTGCGAAGTGAGTGGGGATATTTGTTCTGTGTCCGTATCAAAGGCGTCAGCACCCAAGAATTTCTTTCGTTTTTTTTTCAGAAAATCTAAACTTTTCTTCGATTTTTTCCAGAATTTATTCCCGAATTCGGACCGATTTTCTTCAAAAAATCTTAATTTTTCACCGAATTTTCCAGAATTTTTTTCCGAATTCGGACCGATTTCGTTGCGAAACTCTAATATTTTGTTAGAATTTTCTTAGAAAATTCTTTCCGAATTCGGTGGACACGGCCATACAACTTTTGTACCGAATTCGGATGTTGATCTTTCGAAGAAGTTTTTACTTACGGTTTAAAAGTATGCGTATATGCCACAACCTCACTTCCAATGAAATTACCTCCAAGCTCTTGGATTTTCAAATAACCCACCAATTTTGTGGATTTTGTACTTTTTCCTAGAAACTGTGGAAACACCTTTCGATGTTATCATCTTTTCGATCGGAAACTGACCGAAACCACTACTAATCTTTACAAACTCCAAACTAAAGTCTATCCTTTTAACCATTTTTTCGCGATTAATTTCCTGAAAAGACGCTGGAAAATAAATGAAAGTCGAAAATTTTTATATAAATCTTTCAAAAATTTACAAAACAGAGGCGTACAATGGAGCCTCACAGTTGGTGCATATACAATTTTCGCAAAAACTGTCCAAAAGAAGTGTCACGGTATACTCCAAACGTGAAGCTCTATAGAAATATGTGGAATCATCTGCATTCTAAAAAAAAAATTTTTTGCAATTTTTTAGCAGATTTTCGCGATTTTTTTTTTAGGTTTTATCCTTTTCTGCCATGAGACCATTCGGATTTGGTAAGAATTGTCAAAATCAGTTAACCGGTTCTTTAGTTATAAGCGTAGTAAATAACATCATTTCCTTTTATATATAGATATACAAGAAATATTTATTTGTATCCGTGAATAACAAAATTCTAGGTAAAAATCGTAAAAAAAACGTTTTTAAGCTACATATATCTCAAAAACAAGAGCTGACGGAGAAAAACCGCGGCCGGATTCGAAAATAAGTCGCAGATTTCTGTTATAAACACACAAAAAATCGGATGAAACAAAAGTCGTGTTGACCAGTGTTATCTGTGCTATTTCCTTTCATTTATGCATGCAATACAACTGGGTAGTGATAATAAATTCTTGTCTACAAAAAATTGTAGAATGAGCTTTTAAAACCCTTTATGATACGAAATATTCTGAATAATCCAAACAAAACTATCAAAACTTGTTTGTGTAAGCATTTTAAATTTAATGACAAATTGTTTTTAGTGAATATCTTGATTACCTACTTTTTTCAATTTTAAATGTTATTCTAGTTCCTGCTTTAGTGTAGTTTTATTACTAAACTTTTGCCTAGATTTTATACCATTGAACATATAGAAGAAAAAACTGACTTAAAGCGTGGTTGATCTTTTTAATTAATAGGTGGCATATTTCGAATACACCAAATCGAAACAGAGATATTTTCATTAAAATAAAAGTTTCAAAATATTAAAATTAGGTTCGTTTAGCGCCTATTGCAAAAACTCTGATATCACCGTGTGTAATAGCAAAAGAAATGCGATTTCTATCTCGGTTTCTGCTCCCTAGATACTAAACCATTCAAAATTCAAGAAAACAATATAACCACAATAATGTAGCAAAAATATCAGCATACAACTTGGTGGAACATACTGTTTATGAACGATTTTTAAAGGTGAAAATATAAAAAACTTTTGAAAACATTTAATTCTTATCCTTTTTTTCCGATTCTGGTCCAAAGATAATGAACCGCCCAAAAATTTTGCAAATATCAAAAATACCCCCTCATAGCCGTGTAGGACATGAAAGACTACTATGAAAAACGGTGTCATTTTTTCTCTATCATGAAAAAGTTTCCGCACCATATGCACTTTTCATTCATAATTTTGCGTTTTATTTTTACCGATTTTTGTCTGTCCCTTTGACATCAAGGCCCCAGGTATTTGGGGGCCCATAACAACGAAAGTGAATATGATAGGGAAAAACACCGGGACACGTGTCTTCTTATTTTTGGTCTTCTATCACGGAGTGAGAATAGGGTTAATTTTTGTTCGTTTCGCACAGTGTATTTGACCATCAAGTGCAATACAAATAGTACTGATTTGAAGCTCAGACGGTCTTTTTTCATTATAAGGTTCTAATTGTTCCACAAACATCCCAGACGGGATGAGTGCACCCCTATTCGTATTAGCTCAGTGATATGGGACCTTCTGTTTGTCGCCGAGTCCGAACGGCTTGTCTTAAGACCCCACTTGTAGAGAAGTTGTACATGGGTGAAATACTCAGGAAACGTCGCCAACATTGCAGAGGGGTATTTTGCCACCGTGGAAAATTTGATGTTGTTTGGCCGGGTAATCGAACTCACGGCCTTCAGCGTGCAAGGGATCAGAATATTTTCATTAATAAAGTCACTTTTATTGAGGTGCATCCAACGAAAGCTGGGGTGTTCGACATTTCAAACTACAAATCAAATGGAAAAATGACATGTATTACCGATTATGGCGATATCTCCGTTGTTTGATCACCTACACGAGCCTACATTGCATCATTGAAAAGGTGATCTTTCCTTCATCAATAAACGCAGACACTGCTAGAAGTAAAAATATTCGTCTAAGAACAAAACGTTAAAATTTTCTTTTTTGTTTTGCCTTATTAAGGCGAAGTTGAGTCGAGTTGAGCTGTTAAGACCTAAGAGGTACATTGAAAAATTAGGAATCCACCGAAGTCCCACACACCGAAGTCATTACGTAGCATAATTCATGGGTGGTTAAGTTATTTTTTTTATTTTTCTCCACACAAGTAAGCGAAAGCCCATTCCGACCCCCAAACACCCAAAATTTCGTGACGATCCAATTGCAACCTGTAGCGTTTTTAAAAAATGAAAAAATGTGATGCATTCCCGGCTATTGCGATATCTCCTTGACCACCTACGCCAATCTACTTTTCTTTATAAATGTGATATTCTCTTCATTCATTGGCAGGCTTTTGGAATATTCCTACAAAAGACGATTTAGTCTAGACTCTAGAGAAGCTTCATATTATTAACATACCTACTGACAAAAGAATCAATTATAAAACAGATACAGACCAGTGTGCACATATCGCTCATTTACTCAAAGAGTGACATAACTCAAAAAATGCGTTTTCCGAGTTAGCAATTTCTATTTATACGACTTCTACTTTACCTGGTGGCTCTTTTACTACGAGTTTAGCATAATTCAACAAAAATATTTTTTTGAGTTTATGAAGCACTAAAACACTTCTAATCATGCTTGATCTTGCACAGAAAGTTAGAATAATATCTGGCTAGCTGGTTACAAAATATGGTCCAAGAAGTTATTTTAGTTTTTGTGTAATCATCTTTTTTAGTTGGGAAGTCAAATTTCAACCGCCAACTTAAATCGCGTTTTTCTCGAAACTGGATTTTTTGAGATGTGTCACTCTTTGAGTAAATGAGCGATATTTACAGAAACTTAGTTAATAAACGCCGACGAAAGCTTAATGTAAACTAAAATTAAATAGTCGCTCTTCTTCAACAAATACATAAATGTAAATAAACAAGTAAGAAAGTGTCAGTCGGCTTTGTCGACAGAGATATACCCTCAGCCAACGATAAGTGAAACTTTCATCTACGGACAGATCAAATGTATTTAGGGTCTATTCAGAATTTTGTGGCCCTTTCTGAACATTTGAACTTGCCGACAAAAATGTTGATTAGGAATTAACTGCACAATGACACAAATGTCGAACTTTTGGGGGGGGTGTACCCTTAGGGAGGACCGATATGGGCCATTTTAGAAGTTAAACTAAATTTTGACAAAATATTAGTAGATCCAAAGTTTAGACCATATTGGTTTCCCCATTCAAGTGATATCGTTCTAGCATTTTAGTGAAATTTTTTTAAGTATTGGGGAGAAGTACCGGAAGTTGTGGGCCGGTATTGCCCCATGAAACTAAGTTTGGATATAATATGACGAACACTAAATGTTTGACCAAATCGGTTGAACAGTTCGAGAGTTATCGTGGCCGCTACGTATGGTGACATAAGGGTTTTTACACTTTCCGGGCTGTTTTCCCAATAAATATGGACTTGCCCCTGAAACAACTGTTACCATCTTAATGGAGATAGCAAATCGCTTCAACAAAAATCAAAGTGATTCGAGGGCAGGTCTTAAAGTGAACTTATCCGAAATTTTGTGTGGGAGGTGAAGGAGTAGACAAAAATAGACCATATTCGAACCTGATCTATATCTGGTAGATATATTAGGATTTGCAGAGTATGGATTACATCGGTCACTCCCTTCAAGAGTTATCGAGCGCACAATTTTTCCGAACATTTTTGAACTTTTGTGAGGGAGGTACCTGAAGGAGTGGACCGATATGGTTTATCTTCGAATTTATATTATGTTTGGACAAAATATTACGAAGGCCAAATTTTGGACCGAATTGGCAAATCCGTTCGAGATTTATCTTGCGATCCAGCCAGACAGACAGACGGATGGTCATGGCTAAATCAACTACAAATTGTCGGAAAGGACTTTCGTCCAAACATACCATTATTTCGATGAGGCAGATTTTGCCCGCATGAAAGTGTATATACAATCGTTGCATAAATTCTGAGGGTATAAAGAACAAATTTTTTCAGAGTCTTTCTTAATTAAGATGATAACTTTTATACAACCTCGTTTCCATGTATCATATTTTGATACGTTTTTATTTAAGACTAGTTAAAATCTTACATATAAAGTATAACGATAAAAACCTCACGCACAAAATAATTTAAAACAAGTAAAGAAGTATCAGTCGGTTTTGCCGATACAGATATACCATCGGCCTATGTGAATTTAAAATTTCACAATTAAATCAATCAATCAAATTTTTCCCAGAAATTAAGCAAGAAATCAAGTAGTTCTTCTTGGCCTTGTTATTGAAAATAAGTTGGATTACTCTTAAAATAGCACACAAAAGTCCAATAGGTAAGATAAATGTCTTCTTATAGAAGACAATTTGCGAAAACCAGGGGCCTTCTATAAAAAGACCAGTCTTATAACAGATCATCGCCAAGAATATGTGAATCAGAAACCATTAGTCCAAAGTGCATTCAAAACAATCAATTGAACTAAACATGTTACCGATATGCGTTTTTTATCAAAACGAGTAAATAGTTTTCTAACTGAAACAGAGATGATAAAACTGTTCAACATTTTAAAGGTAATCTTGCGCAAACATTTTAACTGAGGATTTTTGAAAGTACACACCTAAACGACAAAAAGTCTAGTTGGGTTTTGTTGTGTCAGACTCAGCGTGTATTTTATGGTCCCATGGTTAAATAATGACTTTTTAAAACAATTCGGGGCTATATCTCCGAAACCAATGCGAATTATTTTCAAGCCAATTTGTAGATAGAGGCAAGAATATAATATTTGGAGAAATAATGACATCGAAAAACTACATTTATTGTCTCAAAATTCAAAAAATCCATATCTTGTACACATTTTGCACCATATCTCCAAACTGTCAATTTTTTCTAAAGGTTTTCTTTTGGAAAAATATTCGTAATACGCAACTCTTTGGAATATTCCATTATTACAAAATGGCTCTATCAATTGCTTTTAGCATATTTTTCAACGACAATTTAGTGAATATGTCAACAATGCAATTGTAAATATTGGTCCATTTTTTGGAGGGAACAACGATGGTGCCCCATATGAGCTCTTTTACCGGAAATATCATCAGTTATGATATTCTGCTTTTACAAGGAATACGACTTACACTTACAAAAACGAAAGAATAGTAATTGCTTCTATTCACTTCAATACAGTTCGTAGTGGAGGGTATAAAAAGTTCGGCCGGCCGAACTTAACGTCATCCTCACTTGTTGTAGAAATGTTTGTTTGATTGAAAACAAAAATTAATGAAATATTTATCAAAAAACAGAAGTTTGGTAGTAGTTCGAACAATATTCAAAAAAAAAATTAATATTCGTATCTCTATGTAGAATTTAGAACAAAATGTTGCCTGAAGTCGGAGTCGAGTTTTTTTTCATGACTCCGACTCCAGCAAAATTTGCTAAACTCCGACTCCGAAACCATGGTATGGACAAAATATTACGAGATAGAAAATTTGAACGAAATCCGTTGTTCCGTTTAAGGAATATCGCGCGTACCATTTTAGCGAATAATTTTTGAACTTTTGTAGGGGAGGAATAAGTAAGGGGAGGATAAACACCATCTACGAACTTCATCTAAGATTCGCAGAAATATTACGATATGCAAAGGTGGACCAATGCAGTATCCGGTTCAAAACTTGTGGTGCGCCTCAACCACTGGAAACATCAATCGACCCAGTTTTTTAACTGCACTTCTCCGAAATTATGTGTGGGAAATACACTAAGGATTGGACCGGTATAGTCCATTTGTCCATTTTTAAACTTTATCTAAGATTAGCAGAAATATTACTATATGTAAACTTAGGGCCAACGCTGTATCTAGTTCGATTTTGTCGTGTACACCAGCCAGTACACATGGTGGCCGTAGGGTTTTTACAGCTTTCGGTCGTTTTCTCAGGAAGTATTCACTTGCCCCCGAAAAAAGTTGGTACCGTCGTAATGGGGGCAGCGAAAACAAATTGCTGCAAAAAAATCAAAGCGGTTCGAGAGAAGGCCATAAAACTGCATTATTTTCGAAAGTTTGTGTTGGAAGTTGTTGACATGCAAAGACCGTATTCGAACCTGATCAATGTCTCGTAAAAATATTACATGAATGGACCAAATCAGTTACTGTTTTCGAGATTAATCGTGCGAACAATTTTAGCGAAAAGTTTTGAACTTTTGTCGGGGATGTTCCCGAAGGAGTGTACCGATATAACCCATCTACGAACTTTAACTAAGTTTAGACAAAATACTACGAAGGCCAACGCGATTGGGTTGATGCGCTCGAGAGTTATAGTGCGTTCCAGCCAGCCAGTAAACGTAGAGCACAAAATAGGCCTTTGCTAGCATAAAATGTGTTTGCCGTATTTTCTATTCCTAAACATTCCCACCCGGTTTAAATGTTTTAAATTTTTCTATGCGCTATAGATTTTTCTAAATAAAAGTTTTTGAAAATTCGTTTTAAATGTACACATTCTGATATTTGTTTGGCTTACAGTATATTGTAGTATGAATAAATTTAAATATCAATGAACGTCACCTATCAAAGAGATTGATGTAACACATTACTTGTGTTCCATCTTCCCAATCTTGTATTATAAAAAAAAAACAAATCGACACTGTTTTCATTGTGTCAGCTATTGTTATGTACAATGTAACATGTCTTATCAAGATATTACAAGGTGAATGTTCAATATTGGCCCTTTTAGATATTTTGTTACATGATTGTTGGTATGCATATGTTCGTGCAGATGTGGCCACTTCCTGTAAATCTACTAGTATATGCATAAACCACGAAATCTGTCAGACTGCTTCGACAATATGATATCCTACTGCACAGCCCTCATGATTACGTTATTATACCCTCAGCCTTATGGTCAAAGAAGATATATAATCGTTGGATGTCAATATGACCATGTTCGGCTTTTTTCTGGTTGGCATACAAGATAACTCTCAAAAGAAACCAGTAAGGAAAGGATTAAAGTCGGGAGGGCCCGACTATGTAATACCCTACACCACCCTTCACATTTATTTGTAGACCAAATCCCGTTACATAGTCCAATTTCGTGCATCAAATACCTCAAATCGGTCGAAAATATATATGGGAGCTATATCCAAATCTGAACCGATTTCGATATGATTTGCCACAGTTATTTCTAGACTAACCACCGTCACACATTCCAAATTTTATTGAAATCGGACAAATATAGCGTGTTTCGTGCATCAAATACCTCAAATATGCCTAAAATATATGTATATGAGAGCTATACCCAAATCTGAACCGATTTCTATATAATTTGGCACACTTATTTCTAGACTAAATTCCGTCGCACATTCCAAATTTCATTGAAATCGGAAATATATAGCTTGTTTCGTGCACCAAATGGCTTAAATCAGGCGAAGATATATATGGGGGCTATATCCAACTCTGAACCGATTTGTACCAAAATAAATAGCGTTCGTACTTTGGCCAAAAAAACTATCTTCCCCAATTTTATGCGAATCGGGCAATAAATGCGACCTGTACTTTGTTTACAAAAATACATGGACAGACGGACAGACATGCGTAAATCGGCTCAGAAAGTGATTCTATGTATATCCCTAAAAGGAACTATGGGTCTATCTCGTTTCCTTTTGCATGTTACAAACTAATGCACCATGACATAATACCCCTTACCACAAGGTGGTGTAGGGTATAAAAATCCATTTGTCCTAACTATGCCGATCTAATACTTCTACATTTAGGTCCATATTGGTTCCGACTTCAACAATACAACTTTTCCTAAAAATTTGTAGTTATTATTTATTAATTCATTAGGGAAGAAGCTTTTTTCGCATCGTCGGTTTTAGATTTGTTCATTGAATCCAAATCTTCTGGAATTCCCGTTTTAAATTATTTTTCAATGTCAATGACATTTTTCAATTAATATCATCTAATGGAAAACAATGTGGCTTCATCTTTTATACACTACATCGGGAGAGTAAATTTTCGGTCCATGTTTATACCCTACACCACTATGTGGGGAGGGTATTATAAGTTGGTTTTGCCCAAAAAGTTTGTAACGCATCGAAATAATGGTCGTAGACCCATACTTATATATACCAAACTGAATGTCTCGACGAGCTGAGTCGATCTGGCTATGTGTGTCCGTCCGTCAGTCCGTCCGTCCGTCCGTCTGTCCGTCTGTCCATCTAAACCTTGTAATCACGCTACAGGTCGCAATTTTGATCGGATCGTCACGAAATTTTGGATGTTGATGGGGGTCCCGGAGGGGAAGAAGCCTATTGATTTTGGTGATGGTCGGATAATATTTAGGGGTCGGAAAGGGCAAAAAACTTAGGTGGATAAAAAGGCAACGTTTTTTTCCAAAGCCAATATCTCAGCTTCTATATGGGGTATACCAAAAGCAAAACCTGACAATGAAAGCACAAAATATCACCTTTTTAATGATGTGAAGTAGGTGCTCGTAGGTGATCAAACAACGAAGATATCGCAATAGTAGCAAATAAAACCCCAATTTTCATTTTTGGGTTTTTAATTATATTGACAAATATCACAGCTTTGGTTGAAAATTTTCCAAAAGCAAAGCCTGACTATGAAAGTAGAAGATCCCGTCTTTACAATGATGCAAACTAGGTCGGCGTAGGTAACCAAATAACGGAGATATTGCAATAGTCGGTAATACATCCCATTTTTCTATTTTTTTGGAAATCACGCTACAGGTCGCAATTTTGATCGGATCGTCACGAAAATTTGAGGGTTAATGGGGGTATCACAGATGAAGAAGCATATTGATTTTGGTGATGGTCGGATAATATTTAGGGGTCGAAATGGGCAAACACTTATTTGGAGAAAAGTCAACATTTTATTTCAAAGCCAATATCTCTGTTTCTTTAAGAGGTATATCAAAAGCAAAACCTGGAAAGGAAAGTAGAAAATATCACCTTTACAACGATGTAAATTAGGTTGTCATAGGTGGTCAAATACCAGAGATATGGAAATAGTCGATAATGCATCCCATTTTCCGATTTTTTTGTAATCACGCTACAGGTCGCAATTTTGATCGGATGGTCACTAAATTTTGGAGGTTAATGGGGGTCCCGAAAAGAAAGAAGCCTATTGATTTTGATGATGGTCGGATAATATTCAGTGGTCGGAATGGGCAAACACTTATTTCGAGAAAGGTCAACGTTTTATTTCGAAGCCAATATCTCTGTTTCTTTAAGAGGTATAATAAAAGCAAAATCTGGCAAGGAAAGTAGAAAAATATCACCTTTACAGCGATGTAAATTAGGTTGTCATAGGTGGTCAAATAGCAGAGATATGGCAATAGTCGATAATGCATCCCATTTTCCGATTTTTTTTTTTTGTAATCACGCCAACGGTCGCAATTTTGATCGGATCGGCACGAAATTTTAGAGGTTAATGGGGGTCTTACAGTGGAAGAAGCCTAGTGATTTCAATGATGGTCGGATAATATTCAAGGGTCGGAATGGGCAAAAACTTATTTGGAGAAAAGGTCTACGTTTTATTTCAAAGCCAATATCTCTGATTTTTTAAGGGGTACATCTAAAGCAAAACCTGGCAAGGAAAGTAGAAAATATCACCTTTACAACGGTGTAAAGTAGGTTGTCGTAGCTGCTCAAAAAACAGAGATATCGCAATAGTCGGTAATGCATCCCATTTTCCGATTTGTTTGTAATCACGCTACAGGTCGCAATTTTAATCGGATCGTCACGAATTTTTTTGGAGTTGATGCGGGTCCCACTTAGGAAGAAGCCTATTGATTTTGGTGATAGCCGGATAATATTTAAGGGTCGGAATGGGGAAAAACTCATTTGGAGACAAATTCAAAGTTTTATTCTTTGTGAATATATTGGCTTCTAGTAAGGGTATTCCAACGACAAAGCCTGTCAATGGAAGAAGAAAATATTACCTTTACATTGGTGTAAAACAGGTTGGCGAAGGTGGTCAAACAAGGGAGATACCACAATAGTCGGTAATGCATCCAATGCTTCCATTTTTTTTTTGCAATCAAGCTACAGGTCGTAATTTTGATCGGATGGTCACGAAATTTTGGTTGCTTATGGGGGTCCCAGAGACAAAGAGGCATATTATTTTTGGTGTAGTCGGTTTATATTCCCCAAAAGAAATGTTTACCAGTGAAAAGCTTATGCACAGGGGTGGTGGTGTAGGGTATCACATGGTCGGCCCCGTCCCGACTATAGCCTTTGCTCACTTGTTTGGTTCATACTTGGTGCAACCTTAAAAATAATTTTGCAGATAAATTTTCTAGCTCTTCGCGTTCCTTGACCGCGATATGTAATACGTTGTTTTAAACTGAATTCTTTACACAAATCTCAATTTGTAAGAATTTGAAGTTAAAGAACAAATAATTCCCAACATACATACATACAAACATAAATACGACGAGGACAATATGTAAGCTCAAAAGGAAAATCGAATAGTATAATCTTAATATTTCCCTTAAATAATTCGTATGCTTCTTAAGATGTAAAGTGAATCTTCTCACGACTAAGCCATTCATAGGAGGATTTTAGCAATTTGGCAATGGCTGTTGTAGTAAGTGATATGACGGCAAACGTTGATGTAATTTTGTAAAATTACAAAAATTACATGATTGCCCATTGATTTTTTTATATCCTTAGGTATTAGTTAAACAAAAGGCAAAGTAAACGAATTGCTCTTTTCGTGGCTGTGGCTATACATACAGTGACACAGGAAAGTATACATACACCCTACAAAAATGCAGTTTAGGCTAAATCGTTGGGTTTTTTACAGCAACAACTGCACTGTGTGTCTCCTTGGTGACGAAATAACCATAATTACACAAATTTATTTTAATCTAATACGTATATTTAATACAATTAAAGAAATTCAATTCTCACAACACAGAAAAGTATACATACACCCCAAGGAAATACGAGTATTATCGCAAAATTTATGGAATTAGTAGCAAAATTTATAAATTTGTTTGTTTTGGCGAATGTCTCTGAGTATCTGAGATGTATTTTATATTAAAAAAAGTAATTTTTGGGGGTTAAATGACCTTATCTAAGGTCAGACTTCTTGTATAGCTCGTTAAAGCGGAGTCTTGCTTATTTCGTTGTGTTTTTTAGGTATTATACTTTATAAAAACCACAAAATTAGTGCCAGGTGGCAGATCTTGAGATCCTAAAATGCTTTGAAGTTATCCTTGTGTATAATATACTTTCCTGGGCCCTGATAAATGCGCGTTCTTCCTGGGATTTCTCAGGAAGTTAATATATTCCGCGGAATTACTGGCGCAAATTACATATAAAAGGCATTGAATTGCCTTGTAATATGGTCTGATATTGTGGTAAGGTATACCTTACCACGTATAATATAATATGATTGATTGTAAACGCTTATCACGGCGCGCCTTGACTAACTTTAAATAAAAGGTGCTTACATATGGGAAGTTTTGGCGAATCCTGAAGCTACAATGTCTATAGATGAGAATAATCGAAAAACAAAAAGATCGCCGGAGGGATTAGAGAAAATGTTGTAGCAGTGATAATTCCCTACCAGATTTACTTTAATGGTATTTTCGTAGGTTTTATCATTTTTGAGGTATAGAAGTTCAAAGTGAGACAATGTACTGACTGTATCGCCTACTTATAAAAGTTCGCATTTTTAGATTTAGCCAACTTTCAATAGCAGACATCCTAGAAGTAAACGAAACTTCTACCATATTAGTATATACCAAATGTTACATACTTATTTTTTTATTAATTTCTCGTTGGAGTTAAGCTTAATGAACGAAGATTTTTTACAAGTGAAAAAGGAAAGCCGAAGATTCGAATCCACTCAACCACCAAATTATGTGACTGATTTTGCTGTTAGTTAGACAGCTCATCAGACATTTCGGCTGAGGAGTATCTTCTCTGGCAATGCTTCGAAACTCACACTTATAGTGAAGTTGTTGTAATTCTGTAACTGCAATATTATAATTAAGACACTAAGCTTTTTGATCGAGCTTTGATTTCTCAAATGCAATGTGTTTTTACAGCTTTGAGCCTTGTTCCCATTCAACCTGCAAGGCCTCCACGACAAACGCTTTTTAGCGCAGCCTACCCGTCGTGATAACCTTTTTCAAATGTTTTCGAGGACGTGGGTTCGAACCCCAGCATGACTAAAGTTGATTTATTTTGTTGAAGATTTTGCCTGTTAGGGCGAAGATGTAGGGGTTTAGGTATCACATTGTCGTCCGTTTTAACCAGATATCTATTTTACAAAATATTTTATTTTAGTATTCAGTTACGATTACAATTTCCAATCAATGTTTTTTTTTTCATAAAATATTCTAGACGATAATGTCAATTGAAAATCAATTGTTGATTGTTCTACCTTCTAGATGTAAAAATATGCTGGCACAAAACAATGACATAGCAAACATCAATTGAAATCTCACTGTATTTTCCCATACATACCTAAAATAATGTGGAAAATCTTCCACACTATTGTTAAAGAAAACTACGTAGAATGCATTTGTCTGTTTGTTTGAAAGTCAACTACAGCAACTACATGCATTCCCAGTAGCACTTACATTTTGGTATACCGATTCTTTCAGACGTTTTAATTAATTACCTGTACCGTAAACAACTATTCTTCGCTTTGTTTTCTGTTCTTTTAGATGGCATAAGATTTCCGGAAATAAAGGATAGGATTATTCGTCACAAGTTGCTGTAATACCATTCATTTAATTTTAAACCGCAACATCTCTGGCCTTCTTCTATAGCTGTTTAACGTCATTTTACATTCAAGTAATGTAAAGCATACTAGTTATCTCAATGTAGATCATATTGATTAATACCAAAATACGTCAACATATATGTCAAATTAATTCAAATACTTTGTTAAAACGTGTTTCAGGTGAAGCCATTGTTGACAAATTGTTTTCTATACGGAAAAGAAACGGAGAAGGTGTACACTCAAAAAATGGATATTTGCTGTAGAGGATATACACGCTATATTAAAAGCCGACTAAATATATTAAAGAAACCTAATATATAAAATTTTATGGGGATCGTTAAACGTCAACCCGTGTCAAACTAGCGATCTTTGTTTCCATAGTAATTTGTATGGAGCCAAATGTGCATTTTCACAAAAATTCTTTAAAGGCAGCAATTATGGTCCAATCTATGAAAAAACTTTACCAGTTCATTGTTGTGGCTAAAAAACGACTTCTAAAGAAAACATAACGATTTGACCGATCTTTATTTCCAAAGTACTTTGTATGGGAACCATATACCATTTTTTTTTTTTATCAGTCTGGTGCGCAATAAGGTGGATTTAAGGGGTTATGGGTTATTATAAAAAAAAAGTTTTTCATGATTTTTTACAAGAAATCTACCAAACTTTTTGGACGATCGGTTCATCCACCCCATTCAAAAATGTCATTTTGAGAAATTCGCGTTTTAAACTTCGATATTACATACAAATCACAATGAATTTTTCCTTTCTAACACTAATTCTTGGCCGATCGACTCGAAATTTTTGACAACATATTTTTTTTTTTTGTACCTGTACTTTAAAATGTGTCAATAAAAAATTTTCTATTTTGTTAAATTTCCAAGTGGCCATAACCCCTTAACTCCAAGTGAAAAATTGATGTCGGACTTTTTTACATGGCTCGGAAGTTAATATTACCTACATATATAGGTCCCACGGAAACTTTGAGGGCCCAGTGGCACGTGTTAACATATTCCGATAGTTCTCAAACTATGGCAATCTTAAAATTTAACAAAACTAAAAACTTCAGGGGGTGCCGCCTAAAAAATTCGACATCGATTTTTTAAAACCACCCTAGTGTACAACCTTCAAAATGCGTACTAAAATCTGGAATATACCAAAATATGAACCTATATTGATCATTTTTTGAGCTTTTCTTCCCATTGGGAATCCTTAATACGTACCAAGTTATAATCAGTACAGTAAACTAATCCGTTAAAGACTTCACATCGAGCGGTATCGTACTACCTTCCAAACTGAGAACCCGCAATACTTTTTCTATGGGGGCTACATTATAGATCCACATGTTTTATACCCATATCGAATACTAAATACGAAATTTTAGTCATGCCTATAGGATAATGTAGCTAAAACTTTGAAAATAGGGCGATACCGTTCTATGGGGGCTACATCTAAATGTGGACCCTATACCGACGAATTTATGGCAGTAAGTTTTGTAGCCTAATTTCAGACATTTCGGTAAGATAATATGGCAAAAACCTTCAAAATACTGGAAATCGGGAGGTACCGTTCTATGGGGACCTATACTGACAAATTTTAGGGAAAAGTTTTGCAGCCGCAACCGAAGACTTAATACCAAATTTCAGCTATTTTGGAAATACGGAAAAATCGGGGATACTGTTATATCAACCCGTGGACCTATACTAACAAATTTCTGGGGGAAAGTTTTGTAAACATGTCTTCGAAACCATCTGCTTATTAGATCAAAGAATTCCACTAATAGGTTTGTTGATTTCAGATATTTAGAGCCAGAAGCTTTAATAAAAACACCCGTGGTTTGTTCTTTCACTGATTCGTTAGAACGAGTTGATTCCCCAGGACATACCTATACATTTCCTCAATTTTCTTCACATGGTTGAGCTTCAGACGAATTACCTCCTTTAGCGAGTGTAACATAACATTTTTGCGCATATGTCTTCATAAATTTGCATCATCTTAGTTGCCTTACGGGGTACTTCCATGGACTAGACTAATGAAAAATATCCTAATTTTTGCAACCTCATTTCATCTGAAACCACCTAATCCTCTATTATTTTACTTTTGTCAAAATCCTATTGAGTTTCGATAGGTACACGCAGTTTTCGACGTACAGTGACTGTCACTGAAAATGATGCAACCTGAAATAAAAAATGTAAACGTCGATAACTTGGAAACGAGTTGAGATTTTTTAACAATTCAAAAAAACAATTTTCTAAACTGAAAAGTGGTTTTTAAGATGGCATACAAAAATATTCCGTTTACAGTACAGTTATACAAATTTTTTACCGGAAAACAAAAAATGGACATTTTTAAATTGAGCATTGAAAATGATGCACCACAATAATCTATTAAAACTTTCCAAATTTGGCACTTTTTATGCCATTTTAGTAAACAGAATGGTGGAATAATTGGTTCCCTATCGTTTCAGTAGTTTTGTTATTGATTCCTATAGAAAAAAGTATGTTCCTGACGTAATTTTGGCATGATTGTAATTAATGTCCCTTTGTAGGCAATTTGTGTAGAAATTTCTAGTTTTTGAAGTTATTTTCCAAAAAATGACAATGAAAAATCATTAAGGGTTATGTCCACAGCTCGTACATGGAAAGTCCTGTATTAGCCAGGCTTGCCCTATACACAGAAAAAAAATCCGGCGTTAAAAAATTGTCATATTGACGAAATTCGATAAAATTATCTGATAACAAAGTAAAAATACAGCTGATAAAATATTTCACATATTGACTAAAATATTTATCGATTTTTTTATATTGAACTGATAAAATATTTCACATATTGACAAAAATATGTATCAAAATATTCCAAATTTTGTATCAGCATCCAGTGGTTGTTAGAATAGGTACCAATAAACATTAGGGTTATAACTTTTTTGCAATTTTTGTTTTTATATCAGGTTGCATAATTTTCAGCGACCATACAGTGACTGTCACTGAAAATGATGCAATTATACGCGTAAGAGTATGCCATATACATACGTCACACTTTCTGACAGGCCGATCATCTGTGATGTCTTTGCTATGCTTCAGTTTACAGAATATATACATATGTATATTTTATATTAATTGAGGATTTATTCCACATGGTATTTCCTCTGGCCGCTAACTTACCGAAAAAGTTATTGTGTAAAAATGATTACTAACATATGTATGTATATGTATGTACTCTTGTCACATACACTATTTAGACCTTTGTACATTTTGATATGATTTAAACCTTATCTCACATACATTTGACATATTATTTATGTACATAGGTATGTATTTCAAACTTATTTTTAAATGCCTTTTAAATTTTTTCATAGGCATATCTATTACTATTAATTAATGCAATTAATATTATTGTAATTAATAATTTTTAGTTACAGGTTATTTTATTCCTTTCACAATTTTAAACTTTATCTTAAAAAAGATAATAAATATTTGGACACTTTATTTACACCTTAATGATTTATAATTTGCGTTGTTTTCTTTTCACTTTCATAAAAAATTGTATGTCCGAAAAAAATTACGCAAGTTTGTACCTTTTATGTATGTAAGTATACTACGATTTTAAGGTACCATCCGTCCATCCGTAACCGTGGAAACAGTTCCCGATACAAAACACATCTGATTTGAAGTTAAAGCTTTGCAACATCATTCACAAACAGGGTTGTTGTGTGAAGAAGATTTGCAACAAGACGTATACAAAACACATGCTGCAATCAGAGAATAGACTGCAGCTAGAAGAGTATTTTTACAACGCAACAGGTTTGAAATTGTAGAATAACCTTCATGCTAGAACCGCGTAAGAACATACATACATACGAGCCCAAGTATTTGTATAAGATCAATATTATATGCAGTGCTGCTAACTTATTAGCAAACATAAGAATCTTTTATGAGTAATAATTGTCAACCGTAGTTATAATTTTCCGACTAGCGGTTGTCAAATCAGCATTGTCTCAAACAATTGTCCGTACCCCATTCAACTGAAAATATATTTAATTATAATTCAAAAAATATTTACCTAAATCAAATGTAGTGATTTGCTTTTTGTTAGGTCCAGCCACTTAATAGTAAAATAAAAAAGATACGCTTTTATTTTTAACGAAAAACTTAAAAATGGTTCAAAATATTGTTACGAAAGTAACTGGTGTATTTATGTTAATTTAGAATTTCTACTAATTTAAGAATTTTAATTGTAATGTAGATTTTCATTAAGCATTTAGTTTATTTATGTCACATTTTCAACAACAATTACAACAATTACAGTATAGAATTCCAATCACTACTTTTATTGTACGCTTTCAGTTCTTAATTTCTCTCTTTCATTTATTTCGTCGATTCAGTTTGGCAACAACAACTGTATGGAGTTTACTGCAGCTATGAAATTGTCGCTCAGTCTTTATTTACACTGTTTACTTAGGTATTGTTGTTGTACTCTTTCTCCCTATTTATTTTGTCTATTCAATTATGCTTATGCATTGTGACATTATAACCCCTCCTCCTTTCCCTTATTTACTACCACAGCCCCATTAGTTGTTAACACTCACCGGTCTGTTTGTATGTGCGTACATCACAGCCCTGCAAACCATTGGAAGATTGTTGGACGATTTTTCGACCAGAGTTTTCTTCAACGCTTCTTTCCGGCGATCTTTTAGCGAATTTTTATATAAAATGCACCCATGCGAGTAATTTGCCATTCGTAGACGATTCTCAAAAATTATTGTTGATAATCAATCGCTACGACAACTTGCCTGTTATGCTTCTCGGCGATCTTTCCGCGAAGTTGTGTTATGTTCCGCTATTGTTAGAGCAGGCGAATAATATATTATTCTTCCGAACCTTGATCACGGGATTGTTACTAAAATTTTTGATTTGGCTGCTTATAATTCTCATATACACATTCTGCATAACTTTGGTATAAATGGCACGTATTATATTATGAGTATTGACAAACATAGTTCATGTCTGGGTTTTGCCAAATGAAATTAAGAAAGTGCCCGAGAACCAGTACAAACCACTACAACATAAGGAATAATTAAAAATTATAAAATAACAGAAAAGAAAACAAAAAGTATAAAAATCAAAGACAACAAATGAAAGAAACAAAAAACAAAGAAGAATGAAAAATAAATTTCTTTTAATTTTTTGTTTATATTTTCTTCTTCTTATGATCTTCCAAATGATTCGTCAGCGAATCTTGGTCGCGATTCGCATTCCATAAACACTTACTTTAGGTTGGTGTAGCGCGGAAGATTTTTAGGCGATATCGCCAGCGAAAAATTATTCGCCTAGGAAAATCGCGTATTATTCTTAGACGATAGAAATGGTTTGCAGGGAGCCGACCAAGAAGAGGGCACACAAAATTCTCAATATTTGCAACTTTTGACCGTGTGTTAGTAACGTTGTATGCACGCATGCTGCAAAACAAAAACAAATCAAAACATTTGTGTGCTCTTTCGTTGCGTTCGGGTCGTGTGTGTGTGAATTTCCTAAAAACTTCGTAACTTAACAATACCAAAGCACGACATTGGCGTACATGTGTGTATTTGTCAATCGCCTCAACACTGTAGAAACTCCTAGATCAAGGGGACTAGAGCAGTCTATGTAGCAGCGGGCACATATAAATACGGAAAAGGAGCGGCTGGGAGTTTAGTTGTGAATTATAACACGATCTTAAACCGTAAGTATAAGTAAAGAAGTAAAGTGAAAACTAACTGAACGGAAGTCTTGTGCGAATAACTGAAGTAAAGTGAATAAAGCATTGTAGAATCGTAATCTAAAACGAACCTTCGTTTTATTTGGTACAAATCGTATCGGGAATAAAACAACGTACACACGGAATTAAGTTCAACCCTAATTCCGTAACAATAAACACTAATATCTCGATTTGCGTTAATAGTTGGTTCCGACGAACTTCAACACAATGCGGAACAACGCAAATCGAAACACATGTTTCCACATGTTTTTGATTGGTTCCAAAAAATGGTTTTTGGGTTTTTATACCCCCTCCCATGGCACAATTACCCAGGTAACCCAGGTAGTGGTGTCACACCAGCTGTTCGAATATGAAATGTCAAACCCATCGTAGTAAAATTATTAATGTCGTAACCAGGGTTTCGGAGTCGAGGTATTTTTGGTTCGACTCCGAGTCGACTAAGAGGGTAAATTCCTATACCACTAAAATTAATAAAATTTGCACAAAAGTTAGACAACTTTTCCAATATTTGACCCATATAGGCTAATTTGTTGGCTTTCCTAACGTATTCTTTAAAAAAGGTTATAAGTACTCAACTACGGAGCATAAATGTAAAGTAACATTCATATCTATTTTATTTCTACTGAATCTTACATTCAAAAAAGGCAACAAAATACAATTTAGAAAGTTTTTGTCGGTTTTGCCTTTTTTCTTCGCACGAGTAAATTTTGGACGGAACTCTTTAAGCTTTCATAATTTCACATATTTTATGAAAGGGCAATACAAACCAAAAAAACTGCATGCGGTAAAAAGTATAAGCAATTCATGAAAAGGTTTTAAAATGGATAAATGAAATAACATAACAAAATCTGCTTTCTGAATTTTAATTTGAAAAATACCACGAAGTTTTGTGGAAAATGGCCGTATACAATACCCTCTTTTTATAAAAGCGTTTTGCGGTGCCAACTCGAAAACGAAACCGGTTGCCATATATTTCTGTGGACTTATCAATAACATCAAAATCTAGTCCTTCACCGATGGATTTTGTAAAAAATATTAAATTTTACAGTAATGGTGGACAGAAATAGTCAAAATATTAATGTTTGCAATTTTGTTTTTTCAAAATAGTCTGGCTTAATCCCATTGTTGTTGTTTTAATATTTTAAAACAACTATTTTATTAGTGGAAAAGATTTGGCATTGTTCGCCAAGGGGTAAGGCAGGGAATACTATAGTTTCGATCCACGCCACTGAATCTCATCAGTTCCCTTGTTTCTTGTTTGTGGACGACGACACATACAAGGGGAAGAGGTTTGAATTGTTTTCGCAGACACTTTCGTCGGAGTTGTATGAGGTTGCCAAGGAAAAACTTCTCATTGAACTTTTTTCTTTGCTTACCTTTATACTTCGAGCTGACGATTGATGTATGGGTATAAAAAGTTTCTTGTTGAAGAAGTTATTGAAAAATAACTTCGGTGGAGAATATCCACAAACAAGAAACAAGGGAACTGATGAGATCCAGTGGCGTGGATCGAAACTATAGTATTCCCTGCCTTACCCCTTGGCGAACAATGCCAAATCTTTTCCACTAATAAAATAGTTGTTTTAAAATATTAAAACAACAACGATGGGATTAAGCTAGACTATTTTGAAAAAACAAAATTGCAAACGCTATCCCAATAAAAAAACGCCACAATGCTTCAAATTGAAGACACTGGCACGACGTGTGTTGTTTTTGCTGTAAAGCAGACCAACCAAATTTTGGTGTGTGCATTTGTCGAAATTCGACATACAAGTGGAAGAGGTTTGAATTGTTTTCGCAGACACTTTCGTCGGAGTTGTATGAGGTTGCCAAGGAAAAACTTCTCATTGAACTTTTTTCTTTGCTTACCTTTATACTTCGAGCTGACGATTGATGTTTGGGTATAAAAAGTTTCTTGTTGAAGAAGTTATTGAAAAATAACTTCGGTGGAGAATATCCACAAACAAGAAACAAGGGAACTGATGAGATCCAGTGGCGTGGATCGAAACTATAGTATTCCCTGCCTTACCCCTTGGCGAACAATGCCAAATCTTTTCCACTAATAAAATAGTTGTTTTAAAATATTAAAACAACAACAATGGGATTAAGCCAGACTATTTTGAAAAAACAAAATTGCAAACGCTATCCCAATAAAAAAACGCCACAATGCTTCAAATTGAAGACACTGGCACGACGTGTGTTGTTTTTGCTGTAAAGCAGACCAACCAAATTTTGGTGTGTGCATTTGTCGAAATTCGACATACAAGTGGAAGAGGTTTGAATTGTTTTCGCAGACACTTTCGTCGGAGTTGTATGAGGTTGCCAAGGAAAAACTTCTCATTGAACTTTTTTCTTTGCTTACCTTTATACTTCGAGCTGACGATTGATGTTTGGGTATAAAAAGTTTCTTGTTGAAGAAGTTATTGAAAAATAACTTCGGTGGAGAATATCACAAACAAGAAACAAGGGAACCGATGAGATCCAGTGGCGTGGATCGAAACTATAGTATTCCCTGCCTTACCCCTTGGCGAACAATGCCAAATCTTTTCCACTAATAAAATAGTTGTTTTAAAATATTAAAACAACAACAATGGGATTAAGCCAGACTATTTTGAAAAAACAAAATTGCAAACGCTATCCCAATAAAAAAAACGCCACAATGCTTCAAATTGAAGACACTGGCACGACGTGTGTTGTTTTTGCTGTAAAGCAGACCAACCAAATTTTGGTGTGTGCATTTGTCGAAATTCGACATACAAGTGGAAGAGGTTTGAATTGTTTTCGCAGACACTTTCGTCGGAGTTGTATGAGGTTGCCAAGGAAAAACTTCTCATTGAACTTTTTTCTTTGCTTACCTTTATACTTCGAGCTGACGATTGATGTTTGGGTATAAAAAGTTTCTTGTTGAAGAAGTTATTGAAAAATAACTTCGGTGGAGAATATCCACAAACAAGAAACAAGGGAACTGATGAGATCCAGTGGCGTGGATCGAAACTATAGTATTCCCTGCCTTACCCCTTGGCGAACAATGCCAAATCTTTTCCACTAATAAAATAGTTGTTTTAAAATATTAAAACAACAACAATGGGATTAAGCCAGACTATTTTGAAAAAAACAAAATTGAAAACGCTATCCCAATAAAAAAACGCCACAATGCTTCAAATATTAATGTTTGGCTTAAAAAATTGACGTTTTGTCATAAAACGGATCAACAAAATATGACAAATAAAATCGATCGATGAATTTCTAGATTCTGTAGTGGAATTCTGTAACTCATTTTTCGAGTTACCGACAAAAATCGGTTGACAACAATCTTGCTATCGGTAGAACTTTACGACTACTTCTTATTCGTCGCTAACTTACCGAAAAACATCGTTATTTACCGAAATTATAAACATTTAAATTTTATCGATTTTTGTCGGTAACTCATAAAATGTGTTAGGGAATCGTACCACTGCAGTGTGGCTTAGCTTGTATGGGAGAGAGCGACAAAAATATTTCTAATGAAGATATCTAATCAAGATATTTTACCGTAAACTCGCAGTGACTAGAAGATAGTTTTCCCCAAAAATTTAGGTATAGACCCCCATAACGTTACTTCCCGTTTTTTATTCCTTTCAAGATTTTGTCAATATTTTTCAAGCGAATTCGGTGTAATTTGACATTTTGTGTTCTTTGCTGGTATTAAACATCTTTAAAAAAATTGGTCGATAGGGGTCTATGTTTTGGTACATCCACCATATAGACGTACTTCCTTTTTTTATAATTTCACAATTTAAGCCATATTTTCCAACTGAATGTACTGCAATTTGATATTTAGAGCTCATGATCTGTATCGAACATTCTTGCAAAAATGTATCTTTCGTTGCTTATGAGAGACTGAAGTCATATCTGATAAAAGACTAAAGACCAAGTTCGACCTAATAAAAAGATTTCAAAATTACATTTGAATTAGGTGGAACTTGGTCTTTAGTCATTTACCAGATATGACTTAAGTCCGTGTTTAGACACACAAATTTCTCGGGAAAGTAAATTCAGTTTTTAGGCAATAAGGGGTAGGAAAGAGTATTGAGGAGCTATTTCCTCTCAGCTCTCTCCCAAAAACCTCAATTTACTTTCCCGAGAAATTTGTGTGTCTAAACACAGACTAAGCAAGAATGCCATGCTTCTTATGTGTCGAGGCCTTTAATATTCTTGTTTACACAAACAAACAATGCATTTTGCTTAATCTGAGAAATTTCGCAATGTCTTGCTTTTTAATGAATTATCATACTGATTAAAATCCAAAGCACTACATTAAAAGTCGTGATTTGGATTCAATGGACTACTCCCTAGCTGCGTGCTGGGAAGCAAAATTGAGTACTTTCTTCCTGCGCGCTCTTATGTGAAATTCATAGAAAAAATTTACTTCCGCGACATTTGTACTGCGCACTTGTGCTGATTCCGTGGAAGCATCCTATAGAAAAATTATGTTCCTGACGTAATTTTGGCATGATCGTAAATAATGTCCCTGTGTAGGCAACATGCTAGAAATTTCTAATTTTTGAAGGTTTTTTTGCAACATATGGCCCGTTCTTACATCTTCTCTTTAAAGTCCATTTTTGTTATACCTTACTTTAAGAAAAGTAAGGAATAAAGTTCGCATTACAAGAGATTTGTTATTACATCTTCCATTTAAACTAAATATTATAATTTGTAAAAATATGGCAATATCAAGCTAAAAAATCTGTATACCTCAAGTTTTCTCAAATCTGATTGGTTGATTTAAATATGCCGACAATTTTGTCTTGCTTTTGGTGCAGCATACTCTCGGGCGCTGTTTAAATTTTAAAAGGAACACAAAGTTCCTTTTAATTTATCTGTCACTTATTCTTAAAGCAAACATGTAAGAATAAAAAATGGGAAGGATGTAATAACGGGTCTATGACTATGAAAAATCATTAATGGTTATGTCTAGAGTACGTACAAACAATTTAATTATACAGTTTGACAAGTAATTGTTTTCAAACTGAGAAAACGAACACTTTTCATGCCTTAATTACTAAAAAATGACAAATAGTTGTGATAAAAATGTCGGGTTTTTTGCAAAAATTAGTTGGTCGACTTATTTAAGACCAAAATGAATGGATAAATAAAAAATTAATCCGCTTAGTTCAATAATAATAACCAAAAGAATAATTAACATGTAATGCAAGGTGCCAAGAAAATGTTTTCAAAATGTAATTGAGGTTCCAAAATACCCCATGTTTTCGGTAAATACTTAACAATCATGACATTTTATGAATTTTATTCTTAACAAGAATTAGTTGCTAACAAGTATCAACAATATTAGGCATGTAATATCCCCACTAAGAGGGTTACCATATGGACCAGTGGGTACCAGATCCTATTACACGTAAACGATGTCCTATAGGTCTCAAACCGGGAATATCTGAAAACTAAGACACTTTATGAGTATTTTTATTTCACCAGGAAGGACTTTCATCAATTACAATAAATATTGTCTACAGAATAGCTCGATCAGGAGGGTTGCCAGATCGACTAAAAAAGTACCAGGTCTTATTAACAGTAAAAGGGACCAACTAGGCCCACAACCACAGCCTACAAGTGGTTCATTCAACTCAAAATTTATTAAGAGATAAGAATATTTCATGAAACAGTCGAAAATAGCACATTTGGAGACTAATATTCCTTAGAAATTTGTGGGGTACAGATTTCTACAATTTTCGCAAGTGCTTACCTTGACCTACTGGAGACAATTCGTGTGCTGTGAAGTAATACTGTGACAAAAAATTCTAAGTGACGGGGAAATAATGCTACAGTGTTACCATGGTATACCATCAAAGCCAAAAAACTTACGGGAATTCCTCAATATGGCTGTTAATAGATAAAATTGGATGTCTATAGCAAGCTCAGTATAATTTAGCAGTATCTTCCATATGCATTTCTAACCGATTTTTGTACTTCTTGGTTATATTTTGGTTTGTTTTAGTGAATATCCTTATCCCTAAATTAAATTTCAGTTAAATAAACCACTTTTAAGATCTAATTGTGGGCCTAGAAGGTCCAGTTTGCTGTTTTTAAGACCTGGTGCATTTTTAGTCGATCTGGCAACCCTCCTGATCGAGTTCTGCTGTAGGTAATATTCATTGTAATTGATGTCATACCATCTTGGTAAACCAAAATACTCATAAAATGTCTTAGATTTCAGATATTCCCGGTTTGAGACCTATAGGACATCGTTTACGTGTAATACGATCTGGTACCCCCTTGGTCCATATGGTAACCCTCTTAGTGGGGATATCACATGCCTTATATTGCTGATACTTGTTAGCAACTAATCCTTGTTAAGAATGAAAGTCATAAAATGTCATGACTTTTAAGAATTTACGAATACATGGGGTATTTTGGAACCTTAATTACATTTTGAAAACATTTTCTTGGCACCTTGCATTACATGTTAATTATTCTTTTGGTTATTATTGTTGAACTAAGCGGGTTAATTTTTTATTTATCCATTCAATTTGGTCTTAAATAAGTCAACCAACTAATTTTTGCAAAAAACCCGACATTTTTATCACAACTATTTGTAATTTTTTAGTAATTAATGCATGAAAAGTGTTCGTTTTCTCAGTTTGAAAACAATTACTTGTCAAACTGTATATGGAAAGTCCTGTTTCAACCAGACTTGCCCCATATTAGACTAGCCTTTAACGGCATTGCCCTGGTAGAGGAAAAAATCAGGACATAGAACAAAAGTTTTTGCACTTTTTTTGAAAATAGTTTTTAGAAACATTGTTAACAATGTCTTGATCATGTTTGCTTTTATAAAAACAAAAAGTTCAACGGCCATTGTTGCCATACAAGCCAAACAATCACCCTTATTACGGTTGGCGTTGTCGTATCCAAAACGTGTCGTAACTTCTAATTGGTATTATGTACATATGTATTTGTACAAAAAAAGCAAAAATTTAAATTTTTAAAGAATTCTTTTGGTAACAAAAATTAATAGAATTATTAGTAGATCATTTTTAAACTATTAATTCAGAAGAACAACTAACCCCACAGTTTTTACAATCAAAATAAGTGTTCGGCGTAGACGTTTTTGTGGTCGTTGGCGTAGTCGTCGTAGGGATATTTTTTGGTACCACGTAACATTTACGACAACGGCAATTTTTTCCTGATATTAAATTAAACAAGTGACCAAAGGCTATAGTCGGGACGGAGCCGACCATGTGATACCCTACACCACTACCCCTGTGCATAAACTTTTCACTGGTAAACATTTCTTTTAGGGAATATAAACCGACTACCACCAAAAATAATATGCCTCTTTGTCTCTGGGACCCCCATAAGCAACCAAAATTTCGTGACCATCCGATCAAAATTACGACCTGTAGCTTGATTGCAAAAACATGGAAGAATTGGATGCATTACCGACTATTGTGGTATCTCCCTTGTTTGACCACCTTCGCCAACCTGCTTTACACTTATGTAAAGGTAATATTTTCTTCTTCCATTAACAGGCTTTGTCGTTGGAATACCCCTACTAGAAGCCAATATATTCACAAAGAATAAAACTTTGAATTTGTCTCCAAATGAGTTTTTCCCCATTCCGACCCCTAAATATTATCCGGCTATCACCAAAATCAATAGGCTTCTTCCTATGTGGGACCCGCATCGTTCGTGACGATCCGATTAAAATTGCGACCTGTAGCGTATTACAAACAAATCGGAAAATGGGATTCATTACCGACTATTGGGATATCTCAGTTGTTTGAGCAGCTACGACAACCTTCTTTACATCGTTGTAAAGGTGATATTTTCCACTTGCCTTGCCAGGTTTTGCTTTTGATATACATACCTCTTAAAGAAATAGAGATATTGGCTTTGAAATAAAACGTAGACCTTTTCTCCAAATAAGTTTTTGCCCATTCCGACCCTTGAATATTATCCGACCATCATTAAAATCAGTAGGCTTCTTCCTCTGTGGGACCCCCATTAACCCCTAAACTTTCGTGACGATCCGATCAAAATTGCGACCTGTGGCGTGATTACAAAAAAATCGGAAATGGGATGCATTATCGACTATTGCCATATCTCTGCTATTTGACTACCTATTACAACCAAATTTACATCGTTGTAAAGGTGATATTTTCTACTTTCCTTGCCAGATTTTGCTTTTGATATACCTCTTAAAGAAACAGAGATATTGGCTTTGAAATAAAACGTTGACCTTTCTACAAATAAGTGTTTGCCCATTCCGACCCCTGAATACTATCCGACCATCATCAAAATCAATAGGCTTCTTTCTTTTTGGGACCCCAATTAACCCCCAAAATTTCGTGAGCATCCGATCAAAACTGCGACCTGTAGCGTGATTACAAAAAAAATCGGAAAATGGGATGCATTATCGGCTATTGCCATATCTTTACTATTTGACCACCTACGACAACCTGCTTTACACCGTTGTAAAGGTGATATTTTCTGCTTTCCTTTCCAGGTTTTGCTTTTGATATACCTCTTAAAGAAACGGAGATATTGGCTTTGAAATAAATTGTTGACTTTTCTCCAAAAAAGTGTTTGCCCATGCCGACCCCTAAATATTATCCGACCATCACTAAAATCAATATGCTTCTTCATCTGTGAGACCCCCATTAACCCTGAAATTTTCGTGACGATCCGATCAATATTGCGACCTGTATCGTGATTTCCAAAAAAATAGAAAAATGGGATGTATTACCGACTATTGCGATATCTCCGTGATTATGTTACCTACGCCGACCTAGTTTGCATCATTGTAAAGACGGGATCTTCTACTTTCATATTCAGGCTTTGCTTTTGGAAAATTTTCAACCAAAGCTGTGATATTTGTCAATATAATTAAAATCGCAAAAATGAAAATTGGGGTTTTATTTGCTACTATTGCGATATCTTCGTTGTTTGATCACCTACGAGCACCAACTTTACATCATTAGAAAGGTGATATTTTCTGCTTTCATTGTCAGGTTTTGCTTTTGGTATACCCCATATAGAAGCTGAGATATTGGCTTTAGCAAAAAACGTTGTCTTTTTATCCACCTAAGTTTTTTGCCCTTTCCGACCCCTAAATATTATCCGACCATGACCAAAATCAATAGGCTTCTTCCCCTCCGGGTCCCCCATCAACATCCAAAATTTCGTGACGATCCGATCAAAATTGCGACCTGTAGCGTGATTACAAGGTTTAGATGGACAGACGGACGGACGGACGGACTGACGGACGGACACACATAGCCAGATCGACTCAGCTCGTCGAGACATTCATTTTGATATATATAAGTATGGGTCTACGACCATTATTTCGATGCGTTACAAACTTTTTGGGCAAAACCAACTTATAATACCCTCCCCACATAGTGGTGTAGGGTATAAAAATATATATTTTTTTAATTGTAAACAATTAGTTTGAAATCATCTCTTGAATAAAAACTAAGAAATTGCATGAATCGTTAAATGAGGACTTTAACAGATTTGCAATAGAAAGTTTTTCATCTGATAAAAAACACGAAATTTATTTTAAGTAAAGTTTGTATTTATTATAGTTATTTTCATAGCAAAAAAATCTTTTGAAATTTATTTGTTTCTATTTTAATATGCTGTCGTTTACAAAATCGGTCACGACTCTTTCTTCGTATTTCAACGCCATACGTAATACCCATTTATCGTATTACGCCACAAGTAATACCGATTTGTCGTACAAAAAAAAAATTATATTTAAAACGAGAAATCCGTTCTGGGAATTACAAATGTATTTCTTTTGATTTTTTAAGGATATGACATGCTATAAAAGTCAAAAATTGTCGTTGCATATAATTTTTCATTACATAAAAAATGTAACTTACGACTACGCCAACCGTAATAAGGGTGAATAAATGGGGCTCTGAACAGCATTCGGTTGGGTGGGTTATTAAGGGGGCCAGTATCTGGATCCCCGATAAAAGGTGGTTATTGACATGGGCGTAGGCAGCTATGAGCAGGGGAGGGCAGAAGCAACCCACCCCCCTAGATCCTTCAAAAATTTTTTGAAAAATTATACTGTTATACAAAAGTTTTATATTTATTTAAATTTATTTCTTATTTTATAATATTTAATTTATCTTTTCATACTTTTAGGCTTTTTTGGTATTTAATTTATTATTAGTAAGTAAGGTTTCGAAAATTGAAAAAAACCAATGAATTCGGTTAAAAAATCTATGAGATATGCAATTTTATACCCTCCACCATAGTATGGAGGGTATATTAAGTTGGTTTTCCCGTTTGTAACGCATTGAAATACTTATTTGCAACCCTATAAAGTATACATATTTTTGATCAGGCTAAAATTCTGAGTCGATGTAGTCATGGCAGTCAGTCTGTCGAAATCAAGATACAGCTTTAAATTTTTATAATTTTGTGTAGAAGTTTTTATTATATCGGTCCAAACTTAGTTTAAGTTCAAAGAGGGCCCTATCGGTCCACCTCTTAATTATTTGTGATGCCAAAATGTGTTGTGCCCGCTTTAAATAGATATTTTGGTTTACTCGGTTTTATTCAAAAACGCATAGATGAAATTCCTTAAAGAACATACATATGTTTGGACGATCTATGCCTCGTAGAAATATTAGGGGACCAGGGTTGTCGTGCGAGCCATTTTAGCGAAAAGTTTTGAATATTTATTGGGGAGGTTACTGAAGGAGTGGACCAATAAGTTTGGACAAAATATTACGAAGGCCAAAGTTTGGAACGGATCGGCTGATCCGTTCGAGAGTTATTGTGCGTCGAGCCAGCCAGAAGGAAGGAGATGGCTAAAACGACTCCAAATTGTCTGAAACAGATTTCTCCCAATCATAATTGGGTCTAAAATAATTATGTCGGTAAAGCACATTTTGATCGTATGGAAGTGTACATGACCTCGTTAGCCTAGAGGCTGAAGGTATAAAAATGCCATACCAAAACGTGGACATATGTTCGCAATTTTGAGGGGGCTATTGTCGTTTTTGTCGATAGATTTTTTGACCACCTTAAACTTAGAATGCAAATTTCAGCCAATTTAGGCCGAATATTCAGTTAATAACTTCCAAATGCCTAAACCCTAAGTTCAAAATTAAAGCAAATATAGATGTAGATAAAATCTTGAAAATAACTAAAATCGGGCGGCTATCAAGGCCTATAGAAGGTCGGCCATTCAGAGTTCTGTTAACAACTTTTGACAACAAACATAATAGATTTTATATTATTGTGATTTTGAGTTTCTTTGTATTTTAAATCACAATAATTTTTTTGACAACAAACATAACAATCAGGTGGGCTTAGTGTCCAACTGTATAAACTGTGGGGGCTATATTTACATATGTCCATAATTTTTGATGCAGATTTGGTCACCCTAAATGCCAAATTGTAGTTAATTCGTTCATTCCAAAACTTCAGTGTCCTTTCTCAATTTTTGTCGATGATCAATTTTACCATAGTATAGAGAGTGAAATCGAAATTTCAAACACTGGCGCGAACACTATATGTGTAGAAGTAAAAAAAAATGATTTATGTGCTTTTATTGATTTATTTTATCATCTTTGAACGAAAAAATGTTTAAAGAGTGGTATCGAGTCTTCTTTGGGCCTACAAAACTTTTCCCCGGAAATGTACCAGTACTGGTCCACGTTTTGGATTACCCCTCATAGAACGGTACCGCCCGATTTTCGGGGTTTTTCAGAGATTTAGCTCCATTATTCCATAGAAATGGTTGTAATTTAATACGTATTTAGTCTTTTTTGGGGCTACTAAACTTCCATTCAGAAATTTGTCAGCACTGGTCCATGTTTTATATAGCCCGAGTAGAACGGTACGGTAAGGGTTTTCAGGATTTTAGCCATCCTATTCTACAGAAATAGCTGAAATTTAGTATTTAGTCTTCTATGGGGCTATAATAATATTTCCTCCTAATTTATCATTACATTTCCACGATTTGATATAGCCACTGACATTTATGATAAGTACCCGTGTTTGAAATTTCGAACAGTCAACTTTGCACACATCAAAAGTCGTGCTTGCGCATCTAAATAATATTCTTTATATTTTGTGAAACGGTTACATATGTATATTGGCAATAATTTACCATGATTACTTTTTAATTTCATTTTTTAAAATTAATTTAAAAAGTATCCTAAATTATAGGAGGAGGAGGAGTTTTCAAGGGAAGATTTTTTTGTCCGACAGATGAGACTTATTATAAATACTAAAACTTGTTTAAAGTTTTAACTTTTTCATCCATACATTTTTTTACTGTTCGACAAATCGAACACCAAGTACGAAATTGGTGAAACAGATAAACAGAGACATAACGCATTCTTAGGGAATTCCGATTCAAATTATCTTTTGGATAACGACATTACCACAGTTTATACAGTTGGACACTAAGCCCACCTGATTGTTATGTTTGTTGTCAAAAAAATTATTGTGATTTAAAATACAAAGAAACTCAAAATCACAATAATATAAAATCTATTATGTTTGTTGTCAAAAGTTGTTAACAGAACTCTGAATGGCCGACCTTCTATAGGCCTTGGACATTACCTTATAAACCATGGTGGAATAATAAGGTGTAACACCAAAAATAGCTGATCTTCATACCAGTTGTCAAAATGCGTTATTGTGAATAAAATCACATACAAAATATAAACAAGTAATTCACAGTAATGCATTATTGTGAGCAAATTTGAAGTTTGACATGATTTGACGTAACACCTTCTTATTCCACCATGTTATATTATAAACCATGGCGTTACACCTTATTATTCCACCATGTTATAAACTATAGCTCTGTTCCAGAACTAAAAACTTTTTACAACTTTTACCACTTTTACACATTTTGCGTTCCCGTACACAACATTTATATGACAATCTTTTACGACTTTTACAACTTTTACCACTTTATAAAGTACGGGAACAGGCCATATGTATGTCGTTATTAGTTATTTCGTGTGTACCTCTTGTGCCAGACACTGAAAATAATACATGAAAATATGTTAGCTTTTAGGAGAGAGCGGAGGTGAAGAAGCTCCCTTTCTCCCTTCTTACCCATAAACTCAAAACATTTTCATGAAAATTTTCATAGTCTGGCCCAAGACTACGTTAAATTTCATAATAGGTCTGTCTGGTTACTTTCCCAGCAAGAACTTTCTCAGGGTATTGCTAAGTTTACATTTACGAAATCCACTCGATTTCAACTGTCAATTCCATAGCTCAAAATCCAGATGAGATTTCATTTGACGTTTAACCTATGGATTTGACAGTTGAAATCGAGTGGATTTCGTAAATGTAAACCAAGCATAAGGGGTTTTTATTCTCTTTTGCTAGAAAATTGTAAAAAGTAAACAGACACTTTCCCAGCAAAAAACCAGCAAGCAATCAGCTGACTTGCCAAAACAGAACAATTTGTCCGCCAATTAAGGAACCAGAGGAAGCAAAAATGTTGTATTTTATTAAAAATAATAAAGAAAATGAACCAAAGAAGGATTTTTCCGACTTTGCAACTTTGTTCTCCAAAAAAAGCAATACAATTAGGCTTGCTATTTCCACAATAAAATAGTTTTTAATTTTCACAAACATAAATCAAGGACAAAATAAAAACAGATGTTTGATAGTTTTTAAGAAGAAGAAGAAGAGTAGCTAGTGCTTGCTAGAAGAAATTTGTCCAGCAAGAATTTGCAAACTCTCAGTGAAAGAACTGTCAAAATGTCTCTCTCGAATCGCTCTCTTTTGCTGACTTTTTGTGTTAACAGACGACTTCTAGCAACAATTGGTACAAATTGTTACAAATTTTAGGGTAACCAGACAGACTTAATATTAACATATTCTAGGTATGCCATATGAATCTATTAAGAAATTACTATGCTCGAACCACAAGAGGATGTGCATCCAATGTCATTAGCTGATGTTTCGCTTGTTTCGGAATATATTCTGTAAAATGGTGTGAACGATAACTTTCGAAGGGAGTAATCGATTTTGTCCAAAATTTGAATATCGTATTATTTCATCCAATCATGTATCAAGTCGGATCCATAGTCCATTCAAAATTTTTATTTTTATTTACATTTTCTCTCTAAATTGGGTGCAATTCAGAATTAAGGAGTCGTAGTGATCAAAAGACTTTTCCGCCAATAGATGTGGACATAGGTCCACGTTTTGGTATAATCCCTAAACAACGATACCGCCCAATTTCAAGTATTGTACAAAATTTTAGCTGACCAGATAAAGTTAGGTGATAGGTAATTGCTATACGCAGTGGTCAAGAAAATTCACCTGAAATTGTGGGCGATGGTACTTTCATAACGGAAAGGGAACTAATTATTTCATATTAGTTCACAATATTTCATGTTGGGCGTTCTTTACTTGTTTTTCATTAGGTAAGTATCTAAATCAAAGTTTTAAAATTTTGTATGTAAAAACTAGCCGGGGCGGGCACAATTTGAAGGGGGAAACATAACACACTCTTCGCAAATGAATGGTTGTTCACCGCTGTGAATTTTCATATGTCGATGGTCAGACTAGCACGATTTCAACATGGCGACGTCAAGTTTATAGGCGAGGGGTATGAAGTAGTGAAACCCATGTACATGGTTTTCTGTGTTTGTTGTGTTGCCTCTTCTTGTTGTTCGTTGCAAGATTTTTTCTTCCATTTTCTTTCATTGTTATTTTCTCAAGCAAACGTTAAGACCAAAGCAAGCATAAAAAGATTTAATAAAAACATTAAATTAATGAAATAGTGAAAATTTAACTATTAATATTAATTTAATTATTAATGTTAATTATTTTATGTTGTTTTTTTGGTTTATTTATGTCTTTTTTTTTTGTTTTTATTGGTATGAGAAACACAACAAACGCGAATGGTAAAATAAAGAGGATTTACTCAAATAATATATGCATTTTATCCCAGCAAAAAGTTTGCATCCGCGAATGCAATTGAATCACTACAAGTGTACAGTACAAGTGCCGTTGGAGTACATTTTTTTCTATGAATTCACTTATGAATTTTACAAGGGAGCGCGCAGCTAGGATGCACTCCATTTTGCTTCCACAGCACACAGCTACACCATTTTCACATGTAATTCGAAGAATTTGAGTTGTAATTTGATTATTTCATTTGAAATTCGAACATTTCACTTGTAATTTGAGAATTCCAATTGAATTTCGAATTATTTAATTTGTAATTTAAGAATTCCAATTGAAATTCGAATTATTTCATTTGTAATTCGAATTTTTCCATTTGTAATTCGAATTATTCCATTTGTAATTTAAATTTTTTCATTTGAAATTCGTATTATTACATTTGAAATTCGAATTATTACATTTGTAATTTGAATTTTTCCATTTGAAAATCGAATTATTTTATTTGTAATAAAAACAAAAATACTCTCATTTCTTCTTTATACTAAGGTGAAGATAATCCAACCATAACGCTTAAATCAATAAAGGATCGTATTCATCTTAACTTAAAATTTTTTATGAAAATTATATTTTTGAGACTTTTTAAGCATTTTGTAATAATTAACTTTTTTCTCTAAAACGTATAGTTTTCCTGCAATCGGGTCTTCTTTTAAAAGTTCCAAAAACTTTGGAGGGTAATATAGGTGTATCCTTACATGCCAATCCCTTGGTTTTTGATTGGGAAAATACTCTTACTATATTCCTAACAAATTATTAAATTTTTATCGCATATTTAAATTATTATTATTTATAATACTTTTCCACATCATTGTGTCGACGTTTTAAGTGTACGCTTCCAACACCCTCTCAACCATCTGGGATGATCCACAACCTTAAAAAAAACTTAAAAATGGATCATCGTTGCCACCACCCTTAATTTAAAAATATTTCAGATGCTTTGATTTTCAAATGTAATAATTCGAATTTCAAATGAAAAACTTCAAATTACAAATGTAATAATTCGAATTTCAAATGTAATAATTCGAATTACAAATGGAAAATTTCGAATTACAAATGAAATAATTCGAATTACAAATGAAATAATTCGAATTTCAATTGGAATTCTCACATTACAAATGAAATAATTCGAATTTCAATTGGAATTCTCAAATTACAAATGAAATAATTCGAAATTCAATTGGAATTCTCAAATTACAAGTGAAATGTTTCGAATTTCAAATGAAATAATCAAATTACAACTGAAATTCTTCGAATTACAACTGAAATTATTCGAATTAAATGCGAAAATGGTGTAGAATGCCTCCATTTTCGATCCAAATCACAGCTTTTGATGTAGTGTTTTGGATTGAAATAAAGGCACTCTTCGGATTGCATTTTTAGTCAGTCTTAAGATGCAATAAAAATGCAAGCCATTGCGAAATATCCCAGAATAAATAAAATGCATTTATTATTTGTGTAAAACAAGAATACAAATAACTTTATTATATAAACACATATTAAAAAAAGTTTCCATTAAATTCAATCACATTAGAGTTTACTTTCTCCGTTCTCCAATTAACCAAAGCGCATCTGATTTTGCTTCCTAAAGGTTTTTTAAGTTGACTTCCCATCCCTACACCGACGTAGACAGGGGGGGGCCCGGGCCCGAAATGATTTTCGTTCCCATAGGATATTAGCTTATGCTACACATTTTTTTAATTTTTGAATAAAATTTTAAATTGTTTTAAATTTTTCAAGAAATATGTAAAGTATTTGGAGAAAGTATGACAGAGATCTTTTGTTTTTGAACATTTTGATAAGAGCAATTCAACAATAAAAGATAAAATCAAGATTATTGAGATTGAGGTCAAAGCTTATATTTTATTTATTGCATATTATTTCCAATATTTCGAAATTACATTTGATTTCATCTTCAGGGATTTTCTATCGATTACTCATTGAATTGTATTTTGGGAAGTACTTTCAATGGGTGCACATTAGGGCTATAACCAAAAAATACCACACCAGTACCGTGTGGGGAATTTTGTCCTGATAACGAAAACGCGTTTCTAAGATCGATTGGGTGAAAAAAGTTTCTACACCGACTGCGACTACTAAAACCCTTTTGATAGTTTTTCTACTTTGAATTTTAAATTTGCTTTGTTTGGATAAATATTTATAGAAAATAAATACAATTCTCACAGGCAAAGTCAAACTTTCGCGAATTTGTTGCAAATTACACCATATTCTCTTGTCCGATAGGTACAATAAATATAAACATAAAATTCGCGAGTTTATAAAAAAAAACAACAAAATTGCAATATTGTCAAAAGTTCCTAATATGCTCTGAAATGCCGTGATTTGATAACAAATGCAATGCATTTAGTGCGGAAACTTTTTTCGCGATAGAGAAAAAATTACACCTTATTTCATAATAGGTTTTTATGCTCTACACGGTGGTATTTTTGATATTTGCAAAAAAGTGCAAAAAGTTATATCCCTAGTGCATATTTCTAGAAAAGTTCCTTTTTCCTTCTTCGACTATGTGTGATCAAAAAAAAAAACTGGACGGAAACAGATTCTTCTTCGTCAAAATCTCAATAAGTATTAGTCGGCTTTGCGGACAGGAATATACCCTGAGCCTGTGTGAACTGAAACTTTTATCTATGGACAGATCGAACAACGGCTACACAACCAAAATCCCTTAACCCAAACAATGTATTAGGAGATTTTCAGAATTGTGTAACAATTTTCGGACGTATGAACTTGCCAACAAAATATGGATTTTATCATTGATCACAAGTGTTGCGGAGAAGGTACCTGAGGAAATGGACCGGACCAACATAGTTTATTTTGGAAGTAGATATTATTTTGGGAGTCATTCCTCTTAAAAGATATTGCGCCCACCCTCAGGAAATATGGACATGCCCACGAAAAACATAATACCGCTCTAAACACAAGAAATGCCTTCAGTAAAAATTTCTAAGGTTCATCGAACAGACTTTAAACTGCATTAAACAACTATTTTGAAGATTTTGTGAGGGATGTACCCAATGTGGTCCATTTTCGAGCTAAAACAAAGTTTGGACAAAATATTATTTTTCAAGAAAAATCGTACATACCGCTTTAGGTAAAATTCTTGAAATTTGGGGGGAAATACCAGAAGGAGTAGACCGAAAATCACCATCCTCTTAAGCCCCCGGCACATACGGTACGTTGTGCGACGCGTTGCGCGTTGAAAACAACAACCACATGAAAAATGTGTAAGTGATGCCAAGTTTGTTCTTGAAGTTTTCATGTGGTTGTTGTAACACAACGCTCAACGCGCCGTATGTGCCGAGGCCTTTACTTTAAATAACGCTCGCAGAAATATTGCGATAAACAAAGTTTGGACCAACGCAGTATCCGGATTCGATGAGGCACATACTGACTAAAGGCTGAGAGTATAAAAAATGTAGATTGGGACAAATTGTGTTTATGGATTTTTGCTAAAAAATGTATACATGTATAGATAGGCTCGGGCGCCAGAATTTCATTTTAAAAGAATTCAAGATTGGTCGCCAGAGTTTTCCTAGTTCCTGATCAATTTATGAGAAGATCCACGATAGGAAACCAAAATTTCTATAAGAGAAGTCCGATGATTGTACGCCAAAATTAGTCTGTTGACAGATGCCCGATTGGGCGACAGAATTTGTCATTCACATACCCGCTATTGGGTGCTAGAATTCCATCATGGATAGTCTCACTATTGTTCAGCATTAGTTCTCAATCAAAAAAAAACACTACCAGCCTTCAGAAATTCTTTGTGATAAGATCTACGATTGGACACCAAAATATATTTAGGGAAATAACTACAATTGGTTTCTTTATGACAATAAAACGATTGAATTTCCGAAATTGACCATATTCTGACACGGCAGCGTCCTTTATTTAAATAACTCCTAATTTTTACCTGTAAATACAAAAAAGTGGATAACTCCATGATATCCAAACGTTCCTTCTGCTTAAATCAATTCTCTACTAATCCCACTTTCCTTCTATAAATTACGCAATAAAATTGGAGTAGAAACTTGAAGCCGTGATTTTGAAATTTTGTGAAGTAGGTAACAAAGAAAAGGTCCTACCTAAACATTCCATGTAAACAAACAAATTAAATGTTAAGATATTTTTAAGCTTTCCAGATTGTATAATTTTTCTTTTGTTCTTACCGAAGTGACATCACTGAATTATATAACATTCACTGTAGTTGTGAGTTATTTGATAAATGATACACCCAAAAATATATGCGATTATTAATATATCCATTATTTTGAACATATATTAACTCTGATATATTGTCAAAAAAGTTCTGAAAACAAGGGGAAATTGGGCAACAAGTCTTACCTCATTTTAATTAAAACATAGTAATGAAAATTATTTCATCAGTAATAAAAGCCTAAAGTAAGGTTTACATCATTGCTAAATAAGAAATTTTCACTAACATGAACTTTCAACATTTTGGTCAGATGGGCCCCCCCCGAAATGAAATCCTGGCTACGTCCCTGCATCCCTAGTTTAGCTTTCAACATGGATTCCAACTGGACTCGACTCCATTAAAAATTTCCGCCTCGTGAATTAACGCAAAAATGTTCGCAACTTAAGTTTTTATTTCTTTATTTTATAACAAATTCACTATTTTATAACAAATGCACTCTCTCTTATTTTTAGAATAAATGATTTCGTCAGCGGTGGGTAGGGATCAACCAACTGTTTTTTTTTTTTTTTTTTTTGTAGGGATCTCTAAATCAACTGCTTTAGATTGATTAAAAACACAATCCGAAGAGTGCCTTTAAATTCAATCCAAAACACTACATCAAAAGCAGTGATTTGGATCGAAAATGGAGTGCATCCTGGCTGTGTGCTGTGGAAGCAAAATGGAGTGCATCTTAGCTAAGCGCTCTCTTGTAAAATTCATAAGTGAATTCATACCCAGCAAAAAATTGGAGTTATGATTTCACAACATCTTTCGATGTAGTCCAACAGAGTTATGAAAAATGCACTCAGTTCGATACATTTTATAAGCAGTTGCTGTAGAGATCCCTACAGAAAAAACAGTTGGTTGATCCCTACATATTTCTTCAAAAGATAAGAGTGTATACATTTCGAAGAATTATTCATAAAATAAAGAAATAACAACCTAAGTTGCGAACATTTATGCGGTAATTCACGAGAGGAAATTTTTAATGGAGTGGTGTTGGAGTCGAAAGCTGAACTAATGATGGGAAGGCAACATAAAAATACATTAGGATGTTGAAAGAAAATCAGATGCGCTTGGATTAAGTCGAGAGCGGAGGAAGTAAGCTCAAACTTGATTGAATTTAATGGGAACTTTTTTTACTTTGTGTTTATATAATAAAGTTCTTTGTGTTCTTGTTTTACACAAATAATAAATGCATTTATTTATTTTGGGATATTTTGCAATGGCTTGCATTCTAAGTGCATCTTTAGACTGATTAAAAATGCAATCCAAAGAGTGCCTTTAAATTCAATCCAAAACACTACATCAAAAGCTGTGATTTGGATCGAAAATGCAGTGCATCCTAGGTGTGTGCTGTGGAAGATATTTGAAGAAAATTCACTAGTGAATGTAAAATTCATTAGTGAATTCATAGGAAAAGATGTACTCCAACGGCAAATGTACTGTACAGTTGCAATGTTGCAACTTTATTTAAAATTTTTTTATTTTTAACTAATACGTAGAATTTTAGACACCCTTTTATGTATTTGGAAAAAAACTGCGACAACTTTTCTAGGGATCCACAAATTGGCTTGCTTATAGGGATCTTTAAGCGAGTGCTTCTATAATATATCGAACAGAGTGTATTTTTTATAAATCCGTGTGGACAGCATTGGAGGATGTAGTGAAATCATAACTCTGCATTGCACTACTTCCAAACTTTTTTGCTGGGATATGTCATAAGTACACATTAATTATAGTTGGCAACGTAGTAGCTACCAACGTATGCAACTCTGCTTCAATGTTTGTATACCTATTTATACAACTGTGGTGCAAAAATTTTCAAGCCAACAAAAACACACACATTTCCTCAATTTATTGTGGTTAAACATAGATTTTGTAATATTGTAAAAATGGTTGATCTGGATTGTATAGAGTCAGCAAAGCCACCACCGGCAAATGACGTGGATAATGAAATACCCGTGGAACAATTGTCATCTAATGAGGAAGAGAAAAAGCAATTATGTCGCCTTTGTATTGATACCTCCGAAAAAGTATTTAATATTTTTGAAGAAGTACAAATCGATGAACAAGGTAACAAAAACAAAGGACTGGAGCATGTTCTCTACGATCTATTTCAGATAAAGGTAATTTCTTGAATATTACATATTCTGTTTTTCAATAATACATACCATTACCATTGCGTCACTCGTTCTGGTTAAACAAGTTAGGGTAGATAACTAATGCCGGAAGCGGCATAAGGGGTTTGTATACATATGAGCATGAAATGGAAACGTCTTTGTAAATTGAAATACTCCTTGTCAATTGTGTTGCTAATAAAACTAAATACTAGTTCCTTCAGGATGTTTGTGGAACAATTATTATAGAGCATACAGGACATAACTTATCTATTTTAAATTTTTTGACCTTACCCTTGTACAATTAGCAGTCTGATGCGCCAAAAACACTATCGGCATAAGATAAGCTGAGGAACTAGGCTCGGGATCGGGATGCCTATTTTCTCTGGTAGGTTTCGTCATCTTGGTCAGAAATATGTATAACATTTGTTGTTGTTTGTTTCACATTGCGAATAGGTAAAGGCCGGCTATTTAGAGAAAAAATTTACAATTTAAAAGATATTTTGTTCTCTTGTCCGAAATAAAATTACCACCTGTCCATAAGATCCCCGGCGGAAATTTTCATGCTCCTCAGATGAAAAAAATGTACTACGTCAGCCATGTGGATGTATAACTTGCGACAGAAAGAAAATTGGCTTCTACAATTCTCCTCTGCTGGCTTCAGTAGCGGGACCATCCTGCTTCTGGAACAATATGTGTAACTTACGCTAAGTTAAAGACAGTTGTTAAATGCTGAAATCCGAATTCATTTAGTTCCTTAAGCATTACCATTCACATACAGTGTGGACCCAAAGTTTTATACGATTTCGCGTTTCGGATGACATCACTTGTTATTTAGCCGTTAACCACAATTTACTGAATCCCGTAGCAAAGTTGCTTTGCTTCAGGTGTGGTCTAGCTACCTTTTCCCATGTGATCACCGACTGGCTTGTTGATTTCAAAAGTATGTTCCCTAACTCTTGAACATTCAGCGGTCGTACGACGAAGCTTTGCTATTGCCGTCACATCTGCTGGGAATTTTGGTAAAATTTGAATTATTCGATCAGCAGGTACGTAGCGAGCGGGTGCAGCTATTATGATATACCTTAAAATTCTTTCAGGTACCCGAGAATCCGATTGGACTGCTCTTTGAAGCGGTGATTGATAAATTCTCGAATACCTTGCAAATAACCTTATCCATTCTACAGAAAACGACGGCTAGAGTTTATAAAGTTCTTCAGTCCGTTTACGGAGACAATGATAAGAAGGTGGTCTGAGAAAGTGAAATGACGGGCTGCAGGGCACGTCATTTATCGTAACGGATGCTACAATGGCGATGTCTGGAGAGCTGTGGGAATATCATCCTCGTAGGAGCGTCATTGTTAACCGTGCAAAATAAAGAGATCAATTTGCTCGGTCGGCGCTGTACCCCTCCAGTCAGTGCTTAGGACAAAATGCCAAAGCTCATGATGAGCAAGACGGTTATGGCCCTCCATATAACCATATTCATCGGCGGTATGTACACTTTACTGCTACCCCCATACACTCCATGTATTGGTCACTAGGGTCAAGCAAAATAGGTCTGTAATACACTGTTGTGTAAGGATGGCAAGTCCTCCTCCCCTTCTTGTACGACCCTTTCGCAAAACGTAACCATCGTTGCAAGCTACAGATGAGGGTGAATTTTGTTTCCTGGACCGCGGCACCATGATGTTCCTCTTTTCTTTCTACTGAACTTTCAAGAAATTTATCTATTATTTTGAGCAGGTGTGTATATAAAATATAATTAGACTTAATGTCGCGCCAATTTAGAAATATTAATTTTAACTTCTTTTGTTTTTGCAAACACTTAATAAAACTTTTATATATAAAGATGGGATCCTTCGTTAGATGACTTAGAAATTTAAAATTCGCTGATATAACAATTTAATACGTGTTTGCACAGTTTTAACGATACAGTGTACACGGTATTACTCGGGAATAGATCCATGAATCCATATATCTCATTCAAGATACGTTTACATGTAGTTTCACAATATAGTGATTTTAATAAGAAAGCGACTGCAATATTTCTGTTGTTCTATTGTCTCCTGTTGCTTAATAGTAAATAAAACTGCATCCAATCTAAACCAAATCAAATATTTGCAATGTTACGTATTTGATTTAATTCTAAACAAGGTGTAATATAAGCATTATGTGCTCTCAAATTTACTCTTCTACTATTCTAAAATTTCCATTAACTTTGCAATTTTTCTTCTAATGTTATGTTCTTATGCTCCATTTCAGTATGATCGTTCCTGTAACATACTACCGCAGGTTATTTGTCAACGTTGTTGGGAAATGGTAAACGCTTTCGACAATTTCCGTAAAATTGTAATAAAAAGTGAAGAGTATTTGCAAAAGAGGTTGGAGCTAATGAAATCAAATGCATTTCTGGAAGATTTTGAAGACAAAAGACCCGGTTTAAATGGTAACCCTGGTGTTTTTGTGCCAGATGATGATTGTGAAATTCAAGAAGTCAATCCAGATGAAGAATTTGAATCATCTGATGATGATTTTTCCATGGAGTCAGATTCGGAGAATGATGAGGTTCAATTGCCAGCAAAAGATGTGGAATCTTTAACCCCGAAGCCACTTCAGATTAGTGTAAATAAAACACCTGTCGTCTCCAAAACCCCCATTGTAAACGAATCTATCCAACACAAAGATGTATCATCAGTACTTAATGAACATAAGGGACTTGAATTTACTATCACGAACACATACTTGTGCCAATATTGTGATATGGCCTTTACAACACATTCAGAATCACTGGAACACGAAGCGTTGCATGATAAAGTAATGCCTTACATCTGTAATTTCTGCCCTAAAGCGTACAACAATCGTCAGGCTATGATAATGCACATTAAAGAATTACATGATCCCGAAAAACCATACATATGTGCCCTATGTCGCAAGGGTTTCTGTAGAAGATCCGATCTTAAAAAACATACGATCGTTCACACTGGTGTGCGACCATTTGCTTGTCCGCTTTGTTCGAAAAGCTTTTCACGCAACACAAATCTACATAAACACATGCGCATCCACAGCAGTATTAAACCGTATGTCTGTCAGCAATGCCCACGTTCTTTTACCACAGGTACTGAGCTGCTAAAACATGCACGTGCCCATTCCGAAATAAAGACATTTAAATGCACAAAATGTCCGGCGACATATGCTCGGAAAGATAAACTACTAATACATGAGCAGTCTCATCAACGAAAAGAGCTAGATGCTTTACAGAATCCAAGTAGATCTCTGGGTTCTCTGCCAATTGTACAAAACCAAGACACGTTTGATGTGGCACCAACTTTAAATCCCTACTTAAATCAAGATTTAAATCAATTGAATTCAATTGATGAACAACAACGTTTGATGATGCAAAATATGAATTTTGCTCAAAGGCCAGTTTTTCCTCAATTACCCGTAACAATACCATCAGTAATTACAACTCCACAACCACCACCTCCTGCTCCAAAACCTCAGAAATCTTCTCATCCCCGTATACATCCCTGTGATATTTGTGGCAAGTCATTTACCCGAGAAAGAGATCTTCACCGACACCAAGCATTACATTTAGATACATTATTTACTTGCAAACAGTGTGGTCTTGGATTTAGTCGTCGTGAAAAGTTAGCCAGACATGAGTTGGAACAACATGGACCCCAGTTTCCATGTGACATATGTCGCATAACATTTCATAAAAAGGAGGAGTTGGATATGCATTTAAAAATGCATGAACTACAACAAAGCGCTGCCATATCAGCCCAACAAGCGATTCTCAATGCAGCTGGTGTGGGACATACACCAGCGATGGATATAGTCCCCCATATACATCAAGTCGTATCACAGCAAACAATATCCAGTTCGGCGACTGCAGTTCCTGCGCCACCTATGCCTCCTGTAGTATCTATACCCCCACCCCAGCGTCCTTCAATGGCTGATATGTCTTTTTATAGTCAAATGGTACCAACTATGAATCTCGGTTTTTATAGTGAAACACGACCAGAAGATCGTAATGGCATTTGAACAGAAGAACATTTCTAATACATACTACATTATTATATACTGTCACATTCAGAGAAAGAAAAATATCCCAAGATTATTGCTAATCTCAAATTTAAGATTTTACTGTCAAAGTATTTAATTATAGATGATCTCTTTGAGTAAAATTTATTATTGAAATGAATAAATATATTGTAATTATTATTTGAACAATATAATGCATTACAAATAATTGAACTTGGGCATAAATTGAATGTAGAACATCATATACGTTGCGATAGAGCCTAATATCTGAAAGATGAAAGAATACAAACATTATGTACAATCATGTAGTCAGTATTTAACTTACTCCACTAGCTATGTGACAATCAATTGTAAAGCATCCAAACGCATTGAAAGTAATTTGTTGATGACTTATTTGCAATGAGAAGTTTTGTATCTGTAAAATGTAAAAAATGAAAAAGTGTTGAAATTATTTCACAATTACATAAACTATGTACATGAAATCAATGATTTAGAATGGCGTCTAGTGCATTTTTGGTTGTTAAATAGACTTTCCTTCAATTGTGGCTAATATAAATAATTTCACATATTTTTACTGCAAATACAGTTGATCGAATTCCGCTTCAATTTCTAAACCATTTTCAGAGACTCATAAATTATAAATTACCTTACGCGATAAACGCAAATTTCCAACCCTATGTCGTATGCTATGTAATGACTTGGGGATTAACTTTGCCTGTAATAATAATAAAATTACAATTAATCATTTATTTTATGAAAATTTTCCCTCCAAAATCTCGCAAAATAAAGTACTTCTAATTGCAAAGGATTGTGTACAAATACCGACAGTTGACCACTTTAAAGAAGCAAATAAGCATGATGAGCTTCGTCGTACGAACCCTGTATACCCATGAGTTAGAGAACTTACTCTTAGAGGTAGTTTACACCATCTATCAATGTCATATGACACGAAATAAAGACATTCCATATATACCCACGCACAAAGTAAATGGCGTAAGGAAAATCCCCAATATTGCACATATTAGAGACTACATAATGATGGAAAATTTCATGTCATATGACATTTACATATAGTGTAAACCAGGTATCGGCACCAATACAAATGCATTGTTTGCGGCCTCACGCATACGACTCTCTCTCGCTCTCTCCACAAACAGCGTGTGCGTTAATGCATTGCTAAAATTAAAAATCATTGAAACAACCGACAGCAGAACCTTCTTCATTGACTTCTTAACGAAGACTGAGTGGTGGTTGTTCTGTTGTTATTCTCATCAAGGGCACGTGTGCCCCTTTTTGCCGGACATTGGTGTAAACTACCCCTTAAAGTCAACAGATTAGAAGGCGAGCATAAGCGGAAAAAGCGGCTTGACACCTGAATCAATGCAACATACAACATTAACCCAAATACATACAGTATCGGCCAAAACTAAAGCACCCCCTCAGTAAATTTTTTTGAAAAGATAATTTTTTTATGAAAACTAAATTATAAATTTATTTTTTATTTTTCTTTTTATTTATTTATATCTTTATAATTGAAAAATACAAAAAGAAGGAGATCAGAATTTAATAAACAAAAGTTAAAATTCAAAAAACATTTTAGGTCGCAAATATAAGCGGACAAAACTAAAGCACCCCCCCCATTTGAGGTACAGCAAAAACTATTGAAATCAATATTTCGTTGCTTATCCTCTATTCTGGATGACACAATCACATCTTTTAGGCATAAAGGATACTAAATTATTAATTATTGCAGGCGAAATATTCGGTTTTCGGAAAATTTAGCTTAAATTCTCAAAATACTGAAAATCGGAAGTTACCGTTATATGGGGGCTACACCCAAACGTGAACCCAGGTCTACGATTTTTGGTGAATATGTTTTGTGACCACTAGGAACCCTAAGTACCAAATTACAGCTAATTTAGTAGGAAAATGTGGCTTAAATATTCGAAATACCGAAGATCGGAAGGTACCGCTATAAGGGGGCTATACCAAAACATTAGCCGATATTGTTCATATTCATCCAAAAATGATGCTACAGCATCCACTAGTCAAATACAATACGCTAACGTTTAAAAATTAGCAAAAGAACGAATTGCAGAAGAACGATAGACGCCGGCTTATTCAGTCGACGACCAGCAAAAAAATAAAACCTTTCATATCGACTAAAAATGAAGGAGCCAGACTGGCATTCGCCAAGACCCATTTGAACTGTTTTCCGATGAATCTATGTTTAATTCAAAGTATTCAGATGGTAAAAGGCTTGGACCAAATGGGCAACCGTTAAATCCTAAATATTGCAAAGACGCTGTAAAACATGGAGGCGGAAGGTTTTTGCTGGTCGTCGACTGAATAAGCCGGCGTCTACCGTTCTTTTGCAATTCGTTCTTTTGCTAATTTTTAAACCTAAGGGATTTAGTATTTGACCAGAGAATGCTTTAGCATCATTTTTGGATGAATATGAACAATATCGGCTAATGTTTTGGTATAGCCCCCTTATAGCGGTACCTTCCGATCTTCGGTATTTCGGATATTTAAGCCACATTTTCCTACTAAATTAGCTGTAATTTGGTACTTAGGGTTCTTAGTGGTCACAAAACATATCCAATAAAAATGGTGGACCTGGGTCCACGTTTGGGTATAGCCTCCATATAACGGTACCTTCCGATTTTCAGTATTTTGAGGATTTAAGCTAAATTTTCTGAAAATCAATTATTTCGCCTGCAGTAATTAATAATTTAGTATCTTCTATACCAAAAAGATGTGATTGTGTCATTCAGAATAGAGGATACGCAACGAAATATTGATTTCAATAGTTTTTGTTGTACCTCAAATTGGGGGGTGCTTTAGTTTTGTCCGCTTATATTTGCGACCTAAAATATTTTTTGAAATTTAACTTTTGTTTATTAAATTCTGAATTCCTTATTTTTGTATTTTCCAATTATAAAGATATAAATAAATAAAAAGAAAAATAAAATATAAATTTATAATTTAGTTTTCATAAAAAAATTATCATTTCAAAAAAAATTACTGAGGGGGTGCTTTAGTTTTGGCCGATACTGTATGTCCAATGTCCTAAATATAGGACACACAAAATTCTTGCTAATTTTATATGTCACGTTTATCAAAGTACCGTTTATTTTATTGATATACCTACTTAGTTTTTTGATATACTGATTATTTTGTGCTACTATTTTTGAGTTTTGAGATGTAGTTCTTCGAAGGTGCCATCTATCGCTTAGTTTTAACAATCGGGCATGTTCTGGAATTCGCCGAATAATTTGCGTTATAACCGATTGATGCAGGATGATAGTACAAGTTAAAACACGTCGTATGATACAAAGAAAATGGTAGTATGTCGCGTTTTTCTATATGTTTTGCCCTTGTCGGAAAAGGTCGTAAGTCCACAAAACGTACAAATTTGAGTACGAAAAGGTCGTAAGTCCACAGGAAAATGTATACTTTGAAAGAATACTACAGCTAATGTAGTTCAGATATAATGTTTAACGTCATCCATGGTTGGGGTACAATGTAAAGAACTAGCCTACACCTTTGGATGATATTTGGCGGAGTCTGTGGACCAAACTTTTGAACCAAAATTTGATATTGCAACGAAAATTTCCATTTGAAATCTATTTTCCCCTATAAGCGAACTGATTATGAAAGAAGGACCTCTGGCCTTTTCATTGATACAAATTGGGATGCTGTATGAGTTCAAAAACCTCATATATTGAAAAATTTGTAAAAAAAAATCAAAATTTTTACTGTTTTTACTGTCGTATATCTTACTTAACTTTATCAACTGGTAATTTGTGGTTTCTCTAGGGACATTTATGGGCCGATTCCGTACAAATAACTTGTTATCGACGATTATTTTCTATCGCTGTACGTAGTGCAATTTTAAATTTTGTCGCAGAGACGATAGACGACGCGACATGACTCGCCTCGCTGTACGGAATCGGCCCATTATTCACATAACGAGATTAGTTTGTGTTTTGAATTTAATAAAGTAATATCTTTTAAATGACGGTTAAGTGCAATGTTTATATTATTAAATGATTCTAAATAATAATTGATTGAAATGGTATTAAACTAAGAAGTCATTATGGTTTTTGCTAACAAAGAGCAGTATGAATTTGGAATGGAATTAGACGATGTTGCCATGGGTCAAGTTCCCTATGATTTTCACGGTGATTCTGAAAGCTCTGATGATAAACTTCCTAAACGCAGGAAGACATTACATGCTGAAGATTCTACATGGTTTGCAGACAAAAACAAAAGATGCGGGGAGTTGGTGCAGAAATACTTGGGAAGACAAAGAAGAACACTATTTGGGATGTAGCTAAGAAACCACGTACATTAACGGAATTAATCATGAAATTTAATTGAAGGAAAAGGTCGTAAGGCAAAAACACAACGGCGTAAGTACAACGTGTCATGTTTTATATTAAATATTAGCCGAACCGGTCCACGTAGCTGGCCCTTGAAACAGTTTATGTTACCTTTCCGTATGTCAACTACATATATATTTTTTTTTTTGCATCGCAAATTAGTTGGGATATGCAAGTGACTATCAATAACAAGTAAGAACGTCGTTAAATTCGGCCAGGCCGAACTTGTTATACCCTCCTCCATGAGTTGTATTAAATTTTACTTCAATTAGTTTCCTTTCTTTTATGAAATTTTAGCAATTTCGGTAAAACAATGTGGCTAACCTTCAAAATGCCAAAATTCGGGAGGCACCGTTCTATGGGGCTATATGAAGGCGCGGACCTATATAGAGAAATTTATGGGAGAAAGTTTTATACCCCAAACGAAGAATAAATACCAAATTTCAGCCATTTCGGAGGAATATTGAGGTCATACCTTTAAAATACAGGAAATCGGGAGGTACCGTTCTATAGGGCTATATAAAGGCGTCAATACTAAACATCCTAGAAGTAATAGAAACTTCTATACCAAATCACGAAGATCTATCTTAAAAATTGCGAGCTGTATCTTAATTTCAAAAGATGGACAGACGGTCATGGTTATATCGACTTAGAATTTTACTCTGATCAAGAATATATGTATATAATTTATAGGGTCTCCGCTGAATATATCGATATGCTACAAACTGAATGACAAATTTAATTATACCCTCCATATTATGGTGGAGGGTATAAAAATCTTCACAAATGTTGGTGTCGATATGCCATTTTAAAGTACAATACACATTGTCAGTTTTGAATGACGATTTTTTGCAATTATCGATAACTGTCCAACCGTAAAGCAACCACAAAATATTTTGTGGTTGCACGATGAATGACAAAAATGAACGGCCACACTAGCAAGCAACAACAAAGCTGTCATTCAAAAATGGCAATGTGTACCTACCTTTATATACCTAATGAAACTATAGCTATCGAAATGTTGCCTTCTAATCTAAAAACTTGCTTTCCAATTAGACCAAAGCATCGTTACGCATAACATCTGGTATTTCCATTGATTTGTAGCTTATTTAAGAAAGTGGGAGTGGTCGGGTCTTATTGCTAAAATATGTACCCAAGATTGTGGAAACGGAATAGTTCGTAAGTTTTATATATAGCGCATTTAAAAAATAGGGCACAGGTGTAACCCACCCCCTCCGAAATTCAAAAAAAAAAAATAAAAAGCCTATTTTCACCTCGGTTGTTCCTTGTAAATTCTCTGAAATTTTCAAAAAAAAAAAATAGATTCAGCCGTTTTTGAGTCTATGCGGAATATACAAACATTCACACATTGTTTTTATATATAAGATTTCCCCCAAAATTATGGTCCATTAAACCCGCTAATAATTATCTTATCACCATGTTAAATTGCAAGCTTACTCTTTGTCTTAAACTCAAATCATTCTTAAAATGTCGTTCCGATCAGAATATCACTGCGATTTACATGATAGCTACAAAGTCGGGAAAAAAATGTGGATTTGATCTATTTCACACCTTTCGATCATAACCAACATCTAATGGGGTCACTTCTGCTCGGAACCCGACCTCTCCACAAAATTTCGTGACGATCGGTCCAAAATTGAGGCCTGGAGTTTTATTACAATTGTTAATGCATGGACGGACGCACTTAGGTAGATCGCTTTATCTCGTCAAGATATGAAAAAATGGCAAGGGGAGGGGGTCTACGACGAATACTTCGCGATGTTACACGAATATTGGACAAAACAAACGTATAATACCCTTTCCACATTGTTTTGTAAAGTATAAATATTTTATTTTAAAAACGTCCGTAAATTGTAGGAAAATGTCGTAAGTCCCTACAAAAATACAAAACTGTACAAGGAAAAGGTCGTAAGTCCAAAGACATCCAATTATCTCCCAAACGCGACGGAATTTTATTAATGGGTACTTTACACGATATGTTTTTTGCATATGAGTTGTCACTTCTCCCATACAAAATGTATATGCAAAGTGACAACTCATATGTAAAAAACATATCGTGTAAAGTACCCATAAACAAAGTACAGGTATTGAAGCGGAATAAATAAACGAAGAATTCTGCCTTTACCACCATAATAAAATCTTTAATACAGAAAGCGCTGGAATGTTTTTTCTTCCTCCTGAAAAATTTATTGAGAGGTACTTACGACCTTTTCCGACGGAGCAGACGATATCTGAGTTTAGTAAATTGTAGGCATCTTTTAAATAACTTTCGAATCCGGGAAGAAGGATGATAAAACGGCTGTTGTCCCCTGTCAGAGGTAACAATCTTCACGCGATACAGGGGCTTAGGTCGCAATCTCTCGGTACTCGACATGGCATCTTAAACGGACTAATAGAGCTCCGTTTTACTTGATTTTTTTGAGCGTGAGAGAGTGCGGCTGACCAAAGGTTATCCAGGTAGCGATCTCCTACCCATCAGAGATCCCCCAACACCGGGGTGTTATGCGTAAAACTCGTGCCTATCGGTGTTTTAAGGTTTGCAGTGGGGTACCTAAAACTGTATTCGAACGGAGCCTCGTTGACACCTGGGCGAATCAACGAGTAACGAACTTGGTCTTCTGTCAATGCCCTTACCGTGGTAAGGAGGCAATGACACGGTTGACCTCCCATCCTTCCTTTAAACCAAATAGCCTATGGATAACAGAACTTTTAAAAAACCCCCCAAAAAACAAAAACCTTCAAAAAAACAAAAAACCCCGACTGATGTTGGTGTGGATGCCTTGGCACCCTCAGTCTTCACTTCCACAAGCGCAAGTACCTCTCTCTCGTTGACGATTAGGAATATGGACACGGACAACTCTCATTTAATCTCCCCCTCCACTTCGCGTGGTACCCCAACCAGGGGTAAGGTCGACAGCCCTACGTTAGACATAATTAACGACAGTCTAAACACACATGGCTGGCAAACAATACTAATTAATCATTGTTTTTTCTCTCTCCTTCACACAGGGGGATAGAAATCGGCTCAACACTGAACAACACCCTCAGCGGCAATACACTCACATCATATTCACTACATCAACAACTTTACCACAATCACAGCAGTCGCGCAACCATATCCATTACTCACCACACCCATCACACCAAGCCACTTTACATCAACAAAGCGACAATAGCCCAACCACCTCATATTACTTCAGAATAAACCAGTCACCACTTTCAACACCCACCTTATAAATCAGCATCCATCATCATCACATCCAACCCATCTAAACTTACATCCACCATCACAACCTCAGCAACAACCCTGTAGGAAGTGTGGGGTCATGTGTTGACATGTCGCCAGTTTGTCTACTAATATGGTGACAAAGTCAACACTTTGTCACCAGGTTGTCAACTATTGATACCTTTACCTTAATAAGAAGAAGCATTGTGTATATTGACAGATTATAGCCCAAAGAAGCATATTTTTTAATTTTCTTAATTGTTTGGCGTAAAATAATTTTTGCGGTTGGTGAAAAAAGTGTTATTGTAAAAATCAATAAAATTTCGTGAAAACTTAAAGCATATAATTTCAATAACAAGTATAAGCAAAAGAAAATATAAAATACATGTGAAAAATAAACAATTCTATAGCAAAGTACGAATTCTGAGGCGACTAACAACATTTGTGGTGAAATTTCGACAATTAGACATTATGTGGAACCTTTAGAGAAGATTGTGGAGCCTGATGTATATATTGTCCCGTCTCGCTGGAAATGCTGAATGCAACTAAACATAATAATGAATTACAATGTTGAAGAATTATTTGGCAAAAATCGATTGTGAGATTTTTCCAATGTTATACAGCTGTAATAGGCAAGCAAATTTAAGGACATATTTTTTATTTATGTTTATTTATACATGTTTATTCTTTTCAATTCCTAGATGTTATATCAACATTCAGCGAATCGCCTGATAAAACGTTAAGTGCAACAGAAGAATAACTATTTTAAGCAGACAAGTCATTGGTGCGACTTGGCCAAGAAAATAAAACGAAAACCTTTTTTATTATTTATATGTTAAAATGTTTAAGCAGCCTTGAAAACATTGTCTTTTTTACTAATTTTTACTTATGTGGAATCTTTGGCTTAGCCATTTAAAAAGATAAAAATACTGTAATACACAATTTGTATATTTTTAGCATTTTCAATATTATTTGTTTTATTCTTTAATGAAATATAGTATTTAAACAAATGTGTAGCTTCATCTTCTTATTAAACGTACTATATAGCTGTTTTATCTAGGAATAGTTCCAAATAAGCTAAAAAATTTAGTATTGAAAATCTGGTACTATTGACTCACTACCTCCATTGTCTATACTGACTCACTACCTCCAATGTCTATACTGACTTACTACCTCCAATGTCTATACTGACTCACTACCTCCAATGTCAACACATGGTTCCTCAGGAACTACTGACTTACTACTGACATACTAGTTCCAATGTCAGTACTGACTTTCGAATGACACGTTCATACAAAATGTCTATAGGATATTACATTAGTTGTCTACAGTTTGTCAGTAGTACTGTTGACAATGTCAGTAGTGAGTCAGTATAGATTCACTATTGACATTTCCTACAGGGAACCTATAAACTCACATCCATCATCACAGCATCACCTACACACTCAACTTCACAACAAATCCGCAATAATCCAGCATCTATCATCATTACATATAGTCCAACCACAACACACAGTTTCTTTAAGGATGATCACAATGGACCTCAAGGTCTCCGAGTGAAGTAGCTGCCAACAACGGTAGCTGCGCGTCCTAAAACCAAACCAAACCAAAACTTTCGTTCGAAACGCGTAATCATCCAAAGCGTCGGGTCCACATGGAATCTCAATGGTAATTCTTAAGCAACTGGATGAAAGTTGGCAAGGTGGTCCCGCTACTGATGCCAGCAGAGGCGAATCATCCCTTTTTTCCCAGTAGCGATAAGAAGCACTTTCCCAATGTACTCAACATTATAATGGATTCCGGAAAATTCACAGCATGACTGGCTTCCGTATCGTCATTTGATTTGTGTTGTTTATCGTCATTTGATTTGTGTTGTTCCTCGAAAATGCACAAAATGTATCAGAAAGTCCCGGGCCACACTACAGTAATTTCATTGAAATTTTGATATGAAATTATGCGTCTCTAGATCGACGTCCATAGTAGAGTAAAATCATAAAATTGCTGTAGTGGGGAATTCGATTTAAGAACACCTAATTTCATGAAATTTTTAATGAAATTCACGCTAGTGTGGACCGGGACAAATAAAAATGATACATGTTTGCTTTTTACCTGAATTGAAAATGTGTACATTTGACGTTTTGAAACACGTATGTAGCTTCGCAGTTGTTAACTACAACGGCGTTAAGAAACATAATACATCGCAGATGACATTTGCTTTATTGTATGCTGTTTATCGGCAAATGTTTATAATAACCTTATTTTATAAGGAACTCGAAATATGTTTTGACGAACAGCATTTATCATTTGAAATGATTCGCTCTTATTACGGTTAGCGTAGTTTACATTTTCTATATTATGAAAAATTATGGCTGACTTCATAAATGCAGTATGATTCATCAATTGACATCGTCGTGACTTCATAAATGTCACGCGAAACGTCACATTGCGCAGTAATTTATAAATTTGTGCAGTGTTTCCACTTCTGCTGCACAACAATTGACATTTCTTTAGTACTGTTATGTCAACTGACATTTGCGAAGAAAATAAGAAAAATACATAAAAAACAATTGGAAATGGCGGATTTGTGGTAATTATTTAATATAATAAATTTATTAAAAAAAAGCGAATTTTACAAAAAGTAAACAAAGTAAAGCAATGTATGCGTTCTTAAATGCAGCAAAATGACTCGGCTCTTTTTTGACAATGTCAGTGTTGCCAATCATATTTACTTCATCCGTTTATGATCCTGCCAATATCTGCAATGTAATTACTGCAAATTTCTTAGTTCTTGCTCAAAAGATGATTTCGAACGAATTATTTTACAATTTAAACATATACATACATATATATTTTTTTTAATTTGGTATGAGAAAAAAATTGTCGTTGCCGTAAATTTTTCGTGATACCATAAAACAGGGTTGCTCAGAATAGTTCGTGTATTAGTAGTGGTAAGACACTCTCCCCATTACTATGTCGATGGTCAGACTAGCAAGGTTTCTTGAAACCAATTTCGGTAAAGTTTCTTTTCAAGTTTCGTTAGTGTCCACACACGTTAACGTGAAATTTAAGATTTTTGCGTGTCCTCTTTATTTTACCATTCGCGTTTGTTGTGTTTCTCATACCAATAAAAACAAAAAAGACATAAATAAACCAAAAAAACAACATAAAATAATTAACATTAATAATTAAATTAATATTAATAGTTAAATTGTCACTATTTCATTAATTAAATGTTTTTATTAAATCTTTTTATGTTTGTTTTGTTGTTAACGTTTGCTTGAGAAAATAAAAATGAAAGAAAATGGAAGAAATAATCTTGCAACGAAAAACAAGAAGAGGCAACATAACAAACACAGAAAACCAGGTACATGGGTTTCACTACTTCATACCCCTCGCCTATAAACTTGACGTCGCCATGTTGAAATCGTGCTAGTCTGACCATCGACTAAGCAATGGCAAATGAGAAATAAAGAGTGAATACGTGTGGTTTGTTTTTATGCTACCGTAAGGAAGTGATCACCAATGCCATAAAATAACCGTACGACAACGACTACACCAATGACTACAAAAACGTCTACGCCAAAAAATTATTTTGATTGTAAAAACTGTAGGGTTGGGTTTTCTTCTGGATTAAAAGTTTAAACATGATTTACTGACAATTCTATTAATTTTTTTACCAAAAGAATTCTTTAAAATTTGATATTAGCTTTTAAGAACGAATATATTCATAATACCAATCAGTCGTTTCGACACGCCAACTTGCAATTTTGGATACGACTACGCTAACCATAATAAGGCTGATTATTATATTGCGACATAATCATATCTCGGTAATTACAGTAATTACATTCATCAAGAAAGTAAATGTATAACAAGGTTATTGAAATCGTTCAATAAAAAGCCGAACTACTCGTAACATGACAAGATTCAAAATTTGCCGAATTTAATTCATTAATATACTAGAGTTGTGCGAAGGAACTATATGGAACTATCTCGTTCACTTCGCAGTTCCAATGGTCCACATTTTTTCTTAGAACAAACTGCGTATACTTAACAGCACACGTTATATTTCATGATGTTACTCATACGTTTTGGAACTAGTACAAGGAACTAGAAATTAGATTACCCAACTCTATAATATCACTTTGCAACATTTTTAAGGTGATCTTGTGCAAACAATTCGAACTGAGGATTTTTTGAAAGTACAGACCCAAACGACAAGAAATCCTAGTTGGGTTTTGTTGTGTCAGATCCAGCTCAGATTTTATGGTCCCATCTAAACCTGGTTAAATATTGAGTTTTGAAAGAAATTCAGGGCTATATCTCTGAAACCAATGCGAATCTTCTTCTGACCTCTGAAGCAAATGTGTAGATAAGAACAAGAATAAAATATCTGGAGAAAAAAATGAACTCGAAAAACTACATTTATTGCCTCAAATTTCAAAATATATGCAAAAATTCCACAATTTTTATACATATCACACCGTATCTCCAAAACCGTTACTTTTTTCTGAATAATTTCTTTTGCAAAAATATTCCCTGGAATGTAATACACAACTCTTCAGAACATGTCATTGTTGTAAAATGCCTCTATGCCTCTATTTTCAGTACATTTTTCAACGACCATTTAATAAAAATGTCAATAATGTAGTGAAATCCGAAATGCGAGAATAAACTGTTGGTGTGAACTGTGTTTGAAATACGTGTTGTAAAAGATATGATACAAAATACCGCTGAAACAACATAAAGTAAGCATTTGAGAGTTTCAGAATGTTCTAAAGAATTGTTGAGAACATTATTTGGAAGATTTTTGCAAAAGGTTACTTGGTTCAACTCCCAATAGTTTAGCCGATACTGACCAGAATATCAGCAATTATGTAAAATTTTCTATATTTTATAGATTTTGATGCCCTAGATGGAGTTTTTCCTATATGGTCTGTTCAAAGGATAAATTCTACTAGTTCAGGGCTACAATATTGCCTAAAACAGCATGGCCAAATTCCTAATCGTTTCTGAGATAAAGGCCCGATAAATGCAAAAAAGTGTAATTTTAGCCCGGTTTAGATGCGGTCATAAAATACGAACTGGATCTGACAGGACAAAACCCTACTAGGGTTTTTTTGTCTAAATATGTACTATCAAAAAATGTACACTAGAAGTTGTTTGCATTTTCAGTGTTGCATAGTGTATACATACAGAGTACGAGTATATTAGCCCATTTAGACTATGCTGGATTTGGCAAATCCAGTCGATTTAAATTGTCATTTTCATACAATATATGTCAAATAAATCGAGATAAGATGCGTTTATGACAGTATCTCCTGAAAGTAATATAGGCTGTATTATTTTTAGAAAATCAACTTACCGTCTGCATGCAATTTTTTGAAACAACTAGAACCAGTAGTATAATCCAGACTGATGGTAAAAGCAGGGAACATTCGAAAATTTCTGCAAATGTTCAATAAAACTTAAAATGATTATTTTGAAACGATTTTCATTATTTAATTATATCTAAGATATCTACCCACTTATGTATGTAACTAAGCCACTCGGTCGATGTCACATAAGGAATTATCCTGATTTAAAGTATTTTACTGTTACCAGAACATTGTTCAGCAGAATTCGATATGATTTATTTCTCAGTTTAAGGAATTTTGCAGATATGAATTAAATTTTCAAACCCTATTAAAGGGAACACAGCGTATAGAACATATCTTTCCAAAGAATTGTAATATGGGTTCATTTTTGGATACAACCTACATACGTATATTTTACCATCCATTTTTCTGTACACTAGCCTACATTTGTATCCGTGGGAAATTGGTGATTTTTACAATCATGGATAAACTTATGGGTTTATTCCGTATTGCGACAAGCGTCAGGTCGCGTTGCCAGTTGCAATTTTTACATTACGGATGGCAACAGTCGCCTGACTCAGTCAAATTCTAAAGTTCATTTTCGAGCGACAACAAATTAGCTATCGCCGTGCATATTTACAAGTGAATAAAAACGATAAATTGAAACATAAGTAATATTTTAATTTATTTTAAGTACATTTGTTTAATATTAAATACGTTTTTAGGTGTTTGGGTACTTATAATGGCAAATATAGCAATTTTAAATGTTGGTTGAAAAAATGGAAGCTCACCCAAACGTAGCTCATGGAGTCAGACTTTTTGGCGAAATTAATCTACTTTCAAAGAGGTATGCAAGGATAGTTGTGGTCCACCAACCCGTACACCAGATGAATGGCAGAGAGTGTGGATTCATTTTAAAGCAGCGTTAGGCTTCTCAGTGAACGCTTCTCTCCGCACACACACACAATTGAACCAATTGAAAAAGCATACACTTACACAATGACACCCCGTAAAGCAGGTATCGGCACCAATACAAACACATTGTTTGCGGCCTCACGCATACGTCGCTCTCTCCACAAACAGCGTGTGCGTAATGCATTGCTAAAATTAAAAATCATTGAAACAAACAACAACAGAATCTCATTGACTTCTGAACGAAGACTGAGAGGTGGTTGTTATGTTGTTATTCTCATCAAGGGCACGTGTGCCCCTTTTTGCCGAATGCTGCCGTAAAGTATGCAAAAGAAAAAGATGTTCAAGTTTGAAGATAAGCCATATCGGTCCACTCCTTCAGGTACCTCCCCCAGTTCAAAAAGTTCAAAAATGTTCGGAAAAATTGTTCGTACGGTAACTCTTGAAGGGAGTGGCCGCAATGGTCTATACTTTACATATCCTAATATACCTACCAGATATAGATCAGGTTCAAATATGGACTATATTTGCCCACTCCATTTGGTACCTCCCACACAAAATTTCGGATAAGTTCACTTTAAGACCTGATATCGAATCACTTTGATTTTTGTTGAAACAACTTGCATTCGCTGTCTCAATTACGATGGTAAAAGTTTTTTTAGGGGCAAGTCCATACTTCTTGAGCAAACAGCCCGAAGAGTTTTAAAACACACTATGACACCATATGTTGTGGCTGGAGATCCGCTTCCATAACGGTCAATGTCGATCAATTCTTTTTAGGAGTTCCTCCGCAAAACGTTTGATCTTTAATCCTAATCAACATTTTTGTTGGTTCAAACGCCCAACATTTTTAAAACCCCCTAAATACATACGTATTTTGGAAAAAAAAATTGTTTCAATATACACGGGCTGAGGGTATATCTCTGCCGGCAAAGCCGACTGATACTTTTTTACTTGTTAAACTAAATATTAATTCAACATTAATGAAAATTTTTAGGAATAAGACAAACTAACACAAAATGAAGCGAAAAATCCAAAGGTGAGAAAACGGAATATATGAAAAGTAAAATAAAAAATAAAATGAATTCAAAACATAATCTAAATTTATCTTAATATACACTTGCATTATATGCTGCGTTTACAATTGCACTTTAACTTTTCTTAGCCTATGCAAAATAGAAGTATGAAAAATAGCAGTTTCTATGATTTTTGGAGAATTTCATAAAGTTTGTTCAAATATCTCGTCCATGTTTAACTCGTAAGGATATCATGTTATGCGAAGTAGATCTTCAGTGTGTACATCCGTAATTTTATTTCTGTACTTGTTTTTTTTTTAATTACCTTTAAAAAAGAAAATGACTATTCACATAAATATGTTGACCCAAACATGGCATATAATTTGAAAATACTGTTTTTTATGTTCGGATATTTTTCGTATGGCACATTTGTCCAGAAATCAATTCCACTGCAAATGGGTAAAGATGCATCCAGTCTCATGTTCATTAATTCTTCACGAATTGGGGGTTTTTGTAATAATATTTCGCATGAGTATGGATTATTGTAAAGATTAATTAAGTCTTCAATTTCCGAAAAATCTTTAAACCTCACATGGTATTCAGATATTAAGAATTTTATTAAATTTGCTTAATATGACAGTTTTTGTTTCATATTGTTTTGGAAGACTTGTTTAGTTCTTACAAAACTACTTACATTTTCATTTTTCAATTGATTTAAGAGGAGTTGTAATTTCCTAAAGAAATTTTTAACTACTGCAACTAAATTAAAAATAAATTTGTTTTTCCCTTGCAGCTGTGGGTTTAATTGGTTCATATATATCGGGATGCCCGTTAAAAATGCCAAATCCATTATAAATATTGGATCTTTTAAGCTATTTACGTCCAAAGATTCGGCGTCAAGTATTGTTGTTTCTAGATATTGTAACACGGGTTGCGTAAGCAGAAAAGTTTTGCAAGGTACCTTCCTTTACTTAACCACCTCATATCAGTGTGCATCAATATATCACCGAATTCAGCATTTATTTCGTCTAGGAATGCTTTGAATTTTCGGTGATTTAGAACATAGTGGCCCCGCGTATTTTATTTATAATCTTCACTGCAACTTCCTTCCATATTTACATTTTTAGTAAATAATGCCTGTTGATGGATGATACAGTGAAAACTATAAAATACAAATTGATTTCTCAATATAGGTATGACCAACGAGTCCCTCGGTCTTTCCGATCATAGCATTTGCCCCATCTGTGCACATCGAAACAAGCTTATTTTTGTCAGCGAATATTAATAACTCTTCATAAAAACATTAATTTCAGAAACTCTTCGTGACATTGCAAATCTTCATCCACAGTTCTAATTTTCAGATAATAAAAAATCATCTTCATACTGTCCAGTCATTTCGATAAGTGTACACTGTACAGCGACACACAAGCTTCTTCAATGACTGCTCAGCTCATGGTGGAATAAGAAGGTGTTACACTAAAAACAGCTGATCTTCATACCAGTTGTCAAAATGCGTTATTGTGAATAAAATCACATACAAAATGTAAACAAGCAATTCACAGTAATGCATTATTGTGAGCAAAACTGTCGTTTGACATGATTTGATGTAACACCTTCTTATTCCACCATGGCTCAGATGAGCTCACTGGCACCGTTTGTATGGTTGGCTGCGACAAGCTACCAACTACATTTTGTTATGTGCATTCGTCGAAATTCGACGACACATAGCAGTGGGAAAAAAGTTTGGTTTGTTTCGAAAACACTTTCGTCGGAGTTGTGTTATGGATATATTACACCATATGTTTTTCACATGTATGACATCAGCTGGTCTGTATATTAGTATACCCAAAGTGACTACATACATGTGAAAAACCATATGGTGTAATATACCCATTAGGTTGCCAAAGAAAAACTTCTCATTGAAGTTTTTTCTTTGTTCACCTTTATATTTCGAGCTGACGATTGATGTTTGGGTATAAAAAGTTTCTTGTTGAAGAAGTTATTGAAAAATAACTTCGGTGGAGAATATCCACAAACAAGAAACAAGGGAACTGATGAGATCCAGTGGCGTGGATCGAAACTAGTCTTCCTTACCTTACCTCTTGGCGAACAATGCCAACCTTTTTTCACTAATAAATTAGTTGTTTTAAAACAATAAAACAACAACAATGGGATTAAGCCAGACTATTTTGAAAAACAAGATTTAAGCTGTATATTAAAATTTGTCACAATTTTCACACAAAAGTTGTGGTCCATTTAACCCACTAAATATTATCTCATCATCATCTCAGTTTGCAAGCTTCCTCTTTGTCATATACTCTTACCTTACTAGGCGTTTACACCAGACAGTTTGTCTTCAAATACAACTCTGATTTACTAACACATACATACATTTGTCGTTTGTCTCTCAGCTGTCCATCATTTTTTCACAGACGATAAGGAAGACAAATTTTTGGCATTTTTGTAAAAATAAGTGAGATAATAATTGAAATGTGTTGAAAACAAAAGAACATGAACAAAAACATGAGATCGGAAAACAAAAATAAATCGATGATTTTCATTCAAAATTTTACAACTGTTGTTGCAGTTGTCCGGACGCCTACGTCACACAGGCAAGTTGTGGGATTTTGACAATCAATACATGAAGTCAACTGTCCTGTCATTTGTAAACGCAGGGTTAGTTAAAATTTCGAGGCGATCGGACTATTAATATGACCTACAGAGACGCTACAAAATTGGATAAAAATTATGTCTTTTGGTCCATTTCACCCGCTAAATATTTCATCACCAATAACAATAGGTGTCTATTCTGACCTGAACCCGACCTCCATGTAAAATTTCGTGGCGACCGGTCCATAATTGCGGCCTGGAGTTTGATTACAATTTATAATGGACAGACGGACGGACACACATCTCAAAATCGCTTTATCTCGTCGAGATATGAAGATTGGTATACCACATTGGGGGCCTCCGACGAATATTTCGCGGTGTTCCATGAATTTTTGCCAAAACAAACTTATAATAATACCCTTTCCACATGGTGGTGTAGGGTATAAAAACCTCGTAAAAGAATCTAACAGCAGAGCCCTCGGCAAATATTAGCTTTGTTCCTTTACGTGCAAGAATCTTCAAGTTTTACCACTTTTTACTCGAAAAGCGTCCCTTTACTTCAGACACCATACAATTCATATGGGAGCATTTTACAACTTTCACTACTCTTGCCGGTTTTACCACTTTCAAAAGTAAAGGAACAGACCAATTTATTTAGAGGGAATCATGGTACAATAATACAGGTAGCATTATCATGCCAGCTGATGGTAACATAATGCGTCAATTGCATTGAATTAATGTCAAATTTTGACATCTTATGTTACCAACAATTGCCGATGCGGCTACCTGTGTATTTGTACCATGGAGGGAATTGTTTTTTCTCCACATATATTGTGCGCAGGGCTGCCAGATTATTTTTAGGAAAAGTCGGCAAAATGACGATTTTTAAAATAAAAATTGTCAAATCTATTTTATAAAATACGCACACTTAGATATACATATTTTTTTATTGAAAGAGACATAAAATGGATATTCAAGTTATTAAACATGTTAATAATTTTCAAATCAGTAAATTCAACGAGAATGTGATTCATTTTGTAAATAAATATTTGAGTATGTAAATAAATATTTGAGTTTACCATCTTTAACAAGTCGGGTTTAATCATTTTTTTGTTTTTTACAGTGTTTTATTTAACTTGCTTTGGTGTCCGTTTAGTTCAAATCAGTTGCAGTTGACAAATCGAACTAAAACTTTGCACACTTTTCAGATTTGGATGAAAATACATGCATATGAAATCAAAACCAATATTGGTCCATTTTTACACGGTTTTACAGTGTTTTATTTAATTTGATTTTCAAATCTGGTAACTCATTTTTCATACAGTTGCAGTTGGCCAATCGAACTAAAACTTTGCACACTTTTCAGATTTGGATGACAATAGCTCTGTTCCTTTACGTGCAAGAATCTTCTAGCTTTACTACTTTTTATCCGAAAAGCGTTCCTTTACTTCAGCCACATTACAATTCATATGAGAGAAGTTTACAACATCTACAACTTTTGCCGGTTTTACCATTTTTAAAAGTAAAGGAACAGACCAAATACATTAATATGAAATCAAAAGCAATATTGGTCCATTTTTACACTGTTTTACAGCGTTTTATCTAATTTGCTTTTCAAATTTAGTAACTCATTTCTCACACAGTTGCAGTTCAAACTTTTTAGATTTCGATGACAATACATGAATATGAAACTAAAGTATAGTACACATTGACAAGCAAAACTGACAGTCATCGAAGTCTATTTCGTGAATATCAAAGCCTAACTGAAAAATTTCTTTTGTAATCTCTAAATAATACCATATACATTGTATTTCAAAAGTTTTTAGCTAAATAAAAGTTGTTATTTTTCCGGAAAATTGTCCTAAAAGTACGCTGACTGTCAGTTTTGAATGATAATGTGTACTCCCCTTAATATGGGCCCATTTTTTCCTGTAGCCCCCATATAACGATATCACCCGATTGGAAGTATTTTGAGAATTTTTTTCTTCATTTTTAGCTGTAATTTGGCATTTGAAGTTCCCAATGGTCCAGGAACTTCCACCTAAAAATTGTGGACATAGGTCAAGGGTTGATATAGCCCCCATACAATGGTACCACCCGATATCAAGCATTTTTATGTTTTTATCTACATTTTCTCCTCAAATGGACTGTAATTTGGCAATTTCTCAGTGGTCAAAAAATCTATTTACTAAACAGTTAAAAATAAAAAATAATTAAAAAATTAAGTTATAGTGTTTTATTTATAATTGCACTAAAATCTAGAAAATAATTATTCTTTATGATGGAATCTCCATTTGAAATGTAAATGCAAGAGTTTTGTTTGAGCGATTCCATCATGAAGAATAAGAATAAACACTGTAACTTAATTTTGTTAATTATTTTTTATTCAAAATCCAAAACCTTAGTTCACGAAATTCTGTACCCGATTTTTACTTTTGCTCATTCTTCACAAAAAATTTTTAAGGATGGCTTAAAATGAATAAAATTGCTTTAAACATGAAATCTATTTTCAGCGGCCAAATATCCGCGTAAATATATGAAACACATTTGCATTTGAAAAACGAAAAGTTCTAGGACAGAGAAGCTATTACATAGTCGATACGCCTGAAGATCTGCTTTACCACCAGTGAAAGCAGGTAGCGTAATTTGGTGACTATGCGGGTTACAGTCCTTGGCTTTCCTTTTTCACTTGCAAATAATTTCCGTTCATCAAGCTTAACTCTAAACGACAAAATTAATAAAAAATCATTAAAAATGATCTTCGCCCTAAACGGCAAAATTTCAAAAAATAAAAAACAGGCTGAGCCCGGCTGGGATTTGAACCCACGTCCTTGAAAACATATCAAAAAAATGTTGTCACGGCGTGTTAGCGTTCAAAGCCAAAATTCATAACTTCAAAGTAGACAGCGGAATTTTATGCAACCCCTATTTTTGGTCCGATTCATGTCAAATTTTGGGACTGGGCATATTTTTGGTTTCTGATTACATTGCAATCGAAACATATGACATATGCAAATTTATGCAAAATGCATAATTTTTTGCATATGCAAAATTTATGCATTTGACATATTTTCTTATGCAACAAATATTTCAATAATAGGTACAAAAATGTTTGTGTGTACAATTTTTCTGTTTAAAATTCTCTTCAGACAAGTCAATAAAATAGAGAAATTTATAACCACAGCCACAACTTTCAAAGTACCGAAAATCGGGAGGTATCGCTCTATTGGGGCTATATGAAAGCCTGAACCTTAACCGATAAATTTCAAGTGGAAAGTTTTATACCCCCAACGAAGACTTAATACCAAATTTCAGCCATTTCGGAGAGATATTGACGACACAACCTTCAAAATACCTGAAATCTGGAGGTACCGTTCTATGGGGGCTATATGAAGACGTGGACCTATACCGACAAATTTCAGGTGGAAAGTTGTAACGAAGGCAAAATGCCAAATTTCAGTCATTTCGGTGGGATATTCAGGCCACAACCTTCAAATACCGAAAATCGGGAGGTACCATTCTATGGGGGCTATATGAAGACGTGGACGTATACCGATAAATTTCAGATGGAAAGTTTTATACCCCCAATGAAGACTTAATACCAAATTTAAGCCATTTCGGAGGAATATTGAGGGCACAACCTTCAAAATACCAGAAATCTGGAGGTACCGTTCTATGGGGGCTATATGAAGACGTGAACCTATACCGACAAATTTCAGGTGGAAAGTTTTATACCCACAACGAATGCAAAATGCCAAATTTCAGTCATTTCGGTGGGATATTGAGGCCACAACCTTCAAAATACCGAAAATCGGTAGGTACCATTCTATGGGGGCTATATGAAGTCGTGGACCTATACCGACAAATTTCAGGTAGAAAGTGTTATACCCAGAACGAAGACAAAGGGCCAACATTCAGTCATTTCGGTGGGATATTGAGGCTACAACTTTCAAAATACCGAATATCGGTAGGTACCGTTCTATGGGGACTATATGAAGACGTGGACGTATGCGGACAGATTTCAGTTGTAAAGTTGCATACCCCTAATGAAGACTTTATACCAAATTTCAGCCATTGCAGTTAGATATTTAGACCACAAATCCTTGAATATATTTTTGCATATGCTCATTTTATGCAGATATGTAAAAATATGTCAAAATATGAACGATATGCAAAATATGCAAAAAATGCAAAAATTTCTGGGTCTAATTCGTTTAATTTTGTAATAAAACTAGTTTCTGTCTAATCGGATTTTCTCTACGACCATCCTAACCATATATGCATTTGCATAGGATTCCGCTGTCTACTTCAAAGGCAGCGCAAAAAAGCGTTTGTCGTGAAGAAAATATATTTCAGCGGCCAAATATCCGCGTAAATGTATGAAACACATTTGCATTTGAAAAACGAAAAGTTCTAGGACAGAGAAGCCATTACATAGTCGATACCTCTGAAGATCTGCTTTACCACCAGTGAAAGCAGGTAGCGTAATTTGGTGACTATGTGGGTTAGAGTCCTTGGCTTTCCTTTTTCACTTGCAAATAATTTCCGATCATTAATAAAAAATCTATTTAAATTTTCGTACAGAGGCTCAATATTAAAGTTTGCTCTTTAACAGAAATTAAAAAAGTCTACTATTTTTAAAAGTTTCCTGCAAGCAGGTCTTTATTTATTCTAACATGTCAATCCCTTGCTTTTTTAATGGGAAAATTATCTTACTATATTCCTAACAAATGCCTGAATTTATATGAATGTATTTTTGATTAAATTTAAATTTTTCATCAAATGACGAAAATAGCCGAATTTTAATTCAATTTTTGCAACAAAATTTTATGGCGTTTAAGCGACCCGTGGCTTTAAGTGAGTTTATCATTAAAATTACCTACAAATATATGATAATAGCTATAGAAGCTATATACCAAAAATCGTATTTTTTCGGTAAAAGTCATCCTTTATCAATCGTCATTTTATCCGGCAGCCGTGATTGTGAGCGTGAATAAATTTACGCTCACTGAGAGAACAAGGTCTCTCTCTTGTGAGTCACAATGCCTTACTCTGGCTGCGATAGGCACCATATTTTTCTATTGCATACTTTACGGGGTGTCATTGTGTGAGTGCATGTATTTTCGATTAATATAATTTTGTGTGTGGATAGAGAAACGTTCACAGAGAGCACGTGTGCGCTCTCTTGTCCAGGGGTGCCAAGTTGGTGGTTTTCCCGCTACATGTGGTGATTTTTGACGTACAAAAACCACTGTTTATGCAGTAATGTCAACTGTTTTAAGGTAAAAATCGCTACAGACCTATGGTGTGTATGTGGCTGTAGCGATATTTACCTCAGAACAGTTGGCATCCCTGAATATCAGTAGTGCGATTGTCTAAAGCTGAAAACAGATACAACGTTTGATTAAAGTTTTGAGTTGTGCGTCGAGAAAAAAAACAGCTTAAAACTGAAAACACATACAACGTTTGGGTAAAGTTTTGTGTCGTTTTGGCCGTTTTTACACTGTTGGGCATGATGCCAAAAAATTCAAATTCATTTGAAATATATGCCGGCAAACACATTAACGCCGGACTTTGGTGTCAACATCGCCCTGTTGTTGTTGTTTTTTGTCAACGCCCAATGCAAAACTTTACTCGAACGTTGTGTGTGTTTTCAGCTTAACTCATTTTTCTGAGTTACCGACAAAAATCATTAATGGGTCGATCTTGCATTGTCACTAAACTTGAGTTGCGTTGTCAGTTGTCTGCGCGACTGAGATGAAATGTTGTACCATTAATGTCAACTCAACTGGGTGGTCGATAAACATGTTATCGATCAGTGTTTTTTCAAACTTGCGACCTATATTCGCCAAAAAAAAAACTATTTTAAAAATAATTTCCGCTTTGGATAACTCTTTTGTGTATTCTGCACAATATTTTGGCTGAGTTTTCGAGCAAATTTGGAAAACAACCCAAGATTGGAATATAATCTGGCCATTGAATCTTCGGATCGTCAAGTTTTACTTGCTGTCCCAACCTACTGGATTTGTCACCAAATTCATTTGCAAAAGATTTGCTGCTGTCTGCTCCAAAGGCGATAAATTCACTTCTTGTGATGGACCACTATTTATTTTGAGCCATTTTCTTTTTCAACTTTGCTTTAAAGTGAATCCAGACTCTCTGCCACTCTTCAGGTGTTCGTGTTGGAGGTCCATGGCTGTTTAAACTGTCCGAAATGGACCTCCACGCTTCATCCGCTGTGGATTTGGTTTCACCAAAAACCCGAACTCCTCGGGCTAAGTTTGGATTTTCACTCAGTATACCAATTAATATTTCGAACTGTTGCTTTGTCGTTATTTTCACCTTATTGATACACAAAATTAATTAATGATGCAAAGAATCAATAATTGTTAACAAAATGTTTATTTTTCTCTCTATTTTACTTCTTATTTCTTCGAAAATGTTCACTGCAACTGAAAATTGGTGGTTGCTGAAAAACAACCGCTTCGTTAACTGAGATTCGCAACTTCAGTTGAGTGTTGCCATGCGTGGATCAATTTTGACAACTGACAACGCCACTCAACGATAATTGTTATCGATGATCGACCCCTCAAATTAAATGCTTCGCTAATTAACGGCATTTTTCGGTAAGTTAGCGATCAAAAATGTAATCAAAATGTAATTAGGCCCCAGGTATGTGATGAAAATCGATTTCGATTTCAAAACGAGTCGAAAACGACTGTAGGTGTGATGCATGTACATTTTTCGATCTCGAATTGTTTTCGATATCGGTTTCATATTCCATTGTGTTCTATGGAAAATTGATCAAAAAAGGGTGTGATGCAATCCGATAATCGTTTATTTTTCTCGTTTTGAAAACGGTCATATTTTTGTGGTCGATTTATAAACGATGTAATGAATTTTGAGAGACTATTACGAGAAAAGGATTGAAATGTAAGCTCGGATAGAGAATAGATAAATTTAGATTTATTTTCTCTACTTTTGGCATATTTTGTAGAGAAAATTTTTATTTATTTATTTATTTCAGTCTATGGAATTACAATCCTTACAGACTAGCTTATATTATTAGAAAAAAAAATATAAATCCAATATTTCTTTAAATTTATCAATAGGGTATGTAAAATCAATATTAACTTGCATATTTACAGTATTAAATTCTCTTAATGCTCTGACAATTGGTTCATTAAATCCATAATTGGTTCTATGGCTTGAAATATTAAAATATTCAATATATCTAAGAGATCTTGTCGGTGCTTTGAATCCAATTAAACTAAGTAAATCGGGGAAATCCATAATCCCACAAACTAGTTTATATAGAAAGATAATAGATGTTTTGGATCTACGAACACTTAATGAATCTAAGTGAATTAAATTACACCTTGCTTCATATGAAGGCAGAGGATTAGAAAAATTTATGGAAAACAACGCAAAATTTATAAATTTCTTTTGAAGGCGCTCAATTCGATTAACTTTATCAGTATAATAAGGATTCCATATAATAGATGCGTAATCCAGTTTTAATCTAAAAATTTTGTATACAATAGTTTGCGAGTATAGGGACCCGTGAATTCCTTACAATTACGTTTAATAAAAGCTAGAGCTGTGTACGCACTAGGTAAAATGTAATCAATGTGATATTTAAAAGAAAGCTCAGCGTCAAAGACGATACCTAAATCAACTTTGGTGCTTACTTTTAAAAGCATTTGGGTACCAAAAAAATAATGACTATCAATAAATCTTGTTATTCTTCCGAAGGGAAGATGAACACATTTGGAAAAATTGAAATTCAGTTTGTTTAATTCACACCAGGAAATTAAATTATTTATATCAGCCTGCAATAGTTTAACATCTCGCAGATTAGATATCTTTGAGAATAACTTAATATTATCTGCAAAAAGAAGAACCTTACCAAAACTTATAAAGGAATCAATATCATTTATAAAAAGTATTCTGTAACTCATTTTTGCTGTTATCGATAATTGTCGGTAAAATTAAAATGCTTATAATTTCGATAATTAACGAAATTTTTCGGTAAGTTAACGATGAATGAAAAGTAGTCGCTAGCCTCTACCGACACAAACAGTGATGCCAACTTTTCTTTATGTTTTTAGTCATCATTTTGCGTTTTAATTTTACCGATTTTTGTCGGTAACAGCAAAAATGAGTTACAGAATCCCACTACTGGCCACTAGTCTGTTTTTTGTTTGGAGGAATTTAATGAAATTGAAACAACGTGAATTGAAATTCGATGCGGTTCCCATCACATATAAGAGGTAGTTTACACTATCTATCAATGTCATATGACGCGAATTAAAAACATTCCATATCTACCCACGCAGGCAATGTGAAGACATTATCTTATTACATTTCTGCTAGTGAAGACGCACAAAGTAAATGGCGTAAGGATAATCCCCAATATTGCACATATTAGCGATTATATAACGATGGAAAATTTCATGTCATATGACATTTACATATAGTGTAAACTACCCCTAAATACGATTCACTCGTTTTGGGCAAATTGTTTTCATACCAAATCGATTCGGAATTCATCACATACCTGAATATTCTCCCGATAGAAAGAGTGTTGTCAACTTTTATTTGAACAGATCGGAAAACTTATGCAATATATTTGAAAAATGTCGAAGTAAAATGGAAAAGGAAATAATAAATTGGTATGCGTTATTATGGTGAAGCATAGTGTATGATACGGTAGTTATAGTCTTAATGTACATATGTATGTAACCTGTTTTGGTACACGTTGTATTTTATAAACGTAAATATTTATATGTATCTTACCATGTAATTCAAATTTCGAATATATAATCCAATATGACCAATAGCAATCAGATAGCATCTTTACATAAGTTGTAACGAATATTGTCAAGAGGGACACATGCATTAACTTAGCCACTAAATTGGACATTTCATAAATGTTTTCATACCGTTTCATCCACATCGTTAAATCAATAAAAATGAATTTCTCTATAAATTCCATTTGAACTTTTTCTGTAGCCTTAGCAGACTCAAGTAGCTCCTGATTCAATTGCAGCAATTCGACTCTAATAAGCTCCAAATACATAACAAATTGTAGAAGGCGACAACGGCAGACGAACAAACATGGAGTATAACAAGAAAAAAACACAAGCCAATCGTGTTGTTTTCGAATTTCGATAAAAAAGTTGAGGTCAATCGATACAATAAAGGCGATTGAAAATCCCAAAATAGAAAATAATTTCCAATAGGTTTTGAATTCTTTCTTCCATTGATAGCATGCAGACCAGCGAATATGAAGTTTTTGGTAGATATGGAAAAATGTGTAAACATGTTTTCCAGTTATTAAAGCCTCAATCAATGTCATCAGATGAGCAGTAATCATAAAAATGAACTTAAGCTGATCGTTAAATCGGCCAAAATTATCATCATACAAAGAATTATCTTTATATCGAATAATTGATGTTACTATAAGTGTTATAATTATAAAATGAATTAAATACAATTTTATTAGTTTAAACTTTAGATATTTGCATGAAATTTTAGAGGTGATAAATGTTGAAATTCCCATAAAATAGAAAAATTGCAGAAGTATCCATAGAGGAATTTTTATTTCTTTTGAATTTCGGTAATTTTTACTGTTCATTGCAAAAAAACTTGGCTGTAGTAAATGTGTACTCCACAATGATTGAAATTTAACTAAAGTGTAAGTGCAGAATGAACCGCAACACGTTGTACTTCTTACACAAGTGCATGCATTTTTGCATTTGCTCAATAAAGAAACTATTAATCAAAAATTCATCAAAGCTAAAATATCAAAAATAAAAAATACAAATAATGTTCTACTATACGAAGTATGTACATACATATGGGCAAAAATAGGCAAAACTGAGTTTTTCATTAAAAAAAAAAATAAAAAAAATGTTTATGCTACATGAATGATTTTTGGTACATAGATAAAGAAAAAAATTGTCATTCCAAATATGTTTTTGTAAATAACCTTGACCGTTGCGCCCAAAAGATATTACAGTTTTAATTTTAATACATATTTAGAAAAAAATATAAAAAAATCGCGGCTTGATATAACAAGCTGTTATATCTTATTACTGTTAATTGAATTTGTAACCGATGATGTCAAAAATACTCCTGAAATGTCTCAATATATATGAGGAAAAAATAAAAATTATATGATTCTAATTTTGTTGTTTTATGTTAGAGTTCTTTCTCTATTTGACAAAATTCCATGCAATAATGAAAATATTCGTTTGCATCCACTTTTTGCCTTATAATTTTCCTATTTGCGAACATTTTTAGATCGTTATATTAAATCACATGGAATTCCAATCGTGTCATTAAATTAAAATAAAGTTATATTGAATATGACAAAGCTTGAAACGCATATAAACCGCTTAATAGTGGAATTGACAACCTGCGCATCGAATTTTCCAACACAGCGAATTAATTCCTTCCTATAGGTATATAAAGGGTGTTTTTTTAAGCCCGATAGAACTTGAAATTGTAAAAAATAACACAAAAAATTAAATTGTAATCAAAATTTTTTTTATTCGAAAGATCAATACGTGACATTAACATCTGAAAATGATTTCGGGCATATGGGCACCGCGGCTGTTCTTGACGAAGTGCATTCTGGACGTCCAATTTTTGGCCACTTTTTCGAGCACTGCTGGCCGTATGTCACTAATAACACGAACAATGCTGGCATCCAAGGCATCATTTGTTGCTGGTTTATCAGCATAAAGCAGTGACTTTACGTAGCCCCACAGGAAATAATCGAGAGGTGTCAAATCGCACGACCTTGGAGGCCAATTGACAGGTCCACTTTTCGAAATCAACTTATCGCCAAATTTTAATTTCAATAAGTCGATGGTTGCGTTCGCCGTATGGCACGTTGCGCCATCCTGTGCCTGTTGAAACCACATCTCCTCCGGATCAATGTCATCCATATTTTCAAACAAAAAATCATTGATCATGGTGCGGTAACGATCTCCATTGACCTACCGCGAGCTCCGGCCTCATTTTTGAAGAGATAAGGTCCGATGATGCCACCAGCGTGAAAACCGCACCATACGGTGCATTTTTCTGGATGTAATGGAGTCTGTAGTGTCTCTTGTGGATTGGTCTCACTCCATATGCGGCAATTTTGCTTATTAACAAACCCGTTAAGCCAAAAATGCGCTTGTTCAGATGGACGATTATGTACGCCATACAAATGACGAAGTCGTCTATAAGTTGCGCGAATCGACGACAGATTTTCAAAGTAAATTTGGATAATTTCGTAGCGTTGTTCAAGCGTGAGTCTATTCATGATGATTTGTCAGAGTATACTGAAACAAATAAAAGAAAAAGTTTCATAAAAATTTAATTTTTTGTGTTACTTTTTACAATTTAAAGTTCTATCTAGATTAAAAAAAACACCCTTTACTTTTTAAAATTCTATCTTGCGAACACGATGCACAGTGTCACGACCGTGGCCAAAGATTGTCAAAGCCGAGTACTTCGGAATACAAATTTATTGATGAGAATTGATAGTAAACTTTTCAATGTAAAGGAATTTAAATTATCCCAATAGAAAGTGTCTTTAAGACAACATTGATGAATCGTACACGACATTTCCAATTCGTTCACGACTCCTTGCAGACAACCCTTTGGGATTGTTGACGACTTTTTCACACAAGTGTCCCAGTATTCATGCACGACAATTTGGGCGACAAAGTAAGCGAAGCTGTCGTCGACGACGACTTCGAAGACAAAAAACCCGTTATTTCGTTGATGACAGCTTTACATACACTGTCTTGCTATTTGTCGTTAACTAAAGACAATTTTATTTTGTTGTCGTGTGTCAAATTTTTATTTTTATTACATTAAAAATACATCATTTTGTAAATTTTATCTTACATTAATGATTCGTTCCTGAATATTCTCGGATCCAACTATTTTTGAATTTATCCGCGCCTCAATTTTTCATCACAACCTATGGAGGGGCGACCACCTTTATATATGGATTCTGTAAAAAGAAAACATTATGAATAAATGGCTGCGTCTGGTTACCCTAAAATTTGTAACAATTTGTACCAATTGTTGCTGGAAGCCGTCTGTTAACACAAAAAAACCAGCAAAAGAGAGCGATTCGAGAGAAACATTTTGACAGTTCTTTCACTGAGAGCTTGCAAATTCTTGCTGGACAAATTTCTTCTAGCAAGCACTTGCAAGCTCTTCTTCTTCCTAAAAACAATCAATCAGCTGTTTTTAGTTTTTTGTTGATTTATGTTTGTGAACATTAAAAACAATTTTATCGTGGAAAAAACACAGTCTAATTGTATTGTTTTATGGAGAACAAATTTGTGAAGTGGAAAAAAACTTTTTGTTTCATTTTCTTTTCTATTTTTAATAAAATACAACGTGTTTGCTTCCTTTGTTGGCGGACAAATTGTTCTGTTTTGGCAAGTCAGCTGATTGCTTGCTGGTTTCTGCTGGGAAGGTGTCTGTTTACTTTTTAAAATTTTCTAGCAAAAGAGAATAAAAACCCCTTACTCTCTGAGAAAGTTCTTGCTGGACAATTCTTGCTGGGAAAGTAACCAGACAGGCTTAATGTTGACAATAACCACTAAAATAATCTATAATCTTACCATATACCACTGCCGCATCTTTTAAAATCGCTGGGATTTTCGGAATTCTCCATGACTTCACTACATATATGTATTTAAAGAATAGCTTAAATTATTTTTAAAGTTCCTTAATATAATTTTTCTCACTTACCGCTCTTTGGTTAAAGCACACTCTTTAGTATTGACGTGATTTCAGAATTTTATGGTTTTTTATTATTTTACAATTATTCCAAAATGAAAATTGTATATTTCAATCAATATGTGAACAATCATTTCATAGCACTCTTTTTTGAATATTTTTGAGTTTGTTGCCACGACAATTTGCAAGACATGGTCATGCATCGCGTCGTGCAAGTAATGATAGTATTATCATTACGAATATAATAATTATATTTATTTAATTAATAATTTCTTTTAATAATTTTAATAACAAAATATCATTCCTTCTTCCCACTTCACTTCATTTACCCCATATCTGTTTATAATATCCCAACACATATTTTTATTATAATTGATAAATTTATAGATTTTGTCCTACTCATTATGATTATACTAATACTTTGTACAATCCTCCTGTCGACATATTTGAATTTACTGTTATTTGTATTTTTCATTTCCTGTAAAACATATTTTCATATTTTGTCACTCTGAAATTGTCTTTTAAATAAATAAGTTAATTATTCTGAAAATATATTTTAAAAATATTCAATTCACATAAATTATCAAAAAACTATTTATAAATCCATTTTAATCTGGATAAATAAGCGGTTTACATTACTGGCGCAGTCGATATAGGATGAACCTTCATTTCAAGAAGCTTAAGCTGTCGTGAAAGAAACAAGAAAATATCAAATATTTCAATTTTAAGTTTTTGGAGGGAGAACGAACGAAGCAATTAAAACGGACCTTTATTCAAGAAGCTGAAGCTTTCAAGATAAAAGGAACGTATCTTTAATTAAAAAATCTAAGCTTTTGATTTATAAATCAATCTATTTTCAGTTTTCAATCATTCAATTTTTGGAGGGAAAATTAATATACATTTCAAGAAACGAATCCATTTTAAATATTTTGGAGGGAAAACGAATTTTGATAACAAAGAACGAATCAATTTAAAATTTTTCAATTCAAAACAATACATTTCGCAAATTACGATAAATTTTCAAATATTTGCAATTATCAATTTCTGAAGAAAAAATAAATTGCATACAATATATCAAGCAAAATGAAATCATCAAACAATCAAAATAGCAATAATACTCAATTATCTCTAGTTCTCTCAATAAATGATGTCCTCAAGGATGCAAATCGAATTAACGAATTTAGAGGAGATAACAGTTATGCACTCACATCTTTTATAAGAGAAGTTGACACCATTCTTGCAGTAGTTGAATCTAATGCTGACGCAAAAGATTATATATTCAAGAGAATTATTATCAACAAACTACAAGGAGATGCGCTTCACATTTTAAGAACATTGGGACCTAATCCGAATTGGAATGACATAAAAGGGGCGTTAATTACGAATTTCGGAGTAAAGGAATCCTACCATCAACTTTACCAAGAAGCATTTGGTGCTAGGAATTATGGTATTGTTAATTATTACAACCATTTATTAAATATTTTATGTAAGATAAACGAAAAATTCGAATACGATTCAGAGAAGCCTATATAATTTAGCCCAGCAAATGCAGAAAAAATAATTTTGAGAACATTTATTAACAACATTGATGTAAATTTGGCTTCCGTTATAGTTAATAGAAACATCACTAAAATAAGAGATGCTTATAATTTATTAGAACAATATGGTCTAATTAGGAATAACAGTCAGAACACATATAATAGCGATACTTATAATACATCAGAATCATATTCCAACACAAAATTCTTACGACAAATTAATACTCAAAATCGTAATAATAATTTTACAAATTCGAATTCGGGATTTAGATCCAATAACCAAAATAGAGATATGCGAAGATATTCTCAAGAATTTTCAAGCATGAATATTCACAAGAATAGAAATCATAGCCACAATTTTATTAACCAGTACCAAAATAGACCAGCAAATCCAATTTATTCGAGTAGGAATTATAGAAATTACAATAATCATGATCAACACCACAACATACAAAATCACCCCTTTCAGCCAAACTTACAAAATTGTCCAAATAATTATAATAACAATTTTAGTAGCCAAATAACAAATTTTAACAATCAAAATAGTTCTCAATACCATAATAGAAATAGTGGTCGATTTATGCAGACAGTTCCCAATGCAATGGAGATTGACCACTTGGATGCAGTAGTTCATTGTCATGAGGATGGAGAAGATCATGTGCATTTTCATTTAATGCCACAGATAAATCATCTCGATTATGTCATCAGTTCGTTGTATACAAATAATGATTATTCGCCTGAAGGGAAAGGACCTGAATTTATCGACAGCATTTCTTTATCTGAAGATAAAGTATCTGAAGTTCTTGGCAATGTTCCTTTCTCGGAAGACAAAGAATTTGAAGTTACTGACGATGTTTCTCTCTCTGAAGATGAAGAAACTGAACCTTCTTCCATTGAAGACAAAGGAAGTGAAACAGTTGACGATATTTTTATATTCTCAGAAAGCAAAAACATATATATAGAAAGTATTGATAAGAAAAATATTTCAATATATAAAGAATTTAAAAAAACTTTAACTAATGATGAAAACGACACAGCAAAACAACTTGTTGAAAACATTGTTAAATGTCCCGCCATTAAATCGATTACTTGCCAAGAAATTAAAGAAGTAAACGATATGAAACAAAACGAAAAAGAACAAGAAACTAATAATACCGAGACACATGAAGATATAGAAAGATTAAGTAATGAAGAAATAGAAATATTGCATGACACACTTTCAGAAAAAAATAAAATATTATATAAAAAAGAAAAATCAGTAGGAATTAAATGTAACAAGATTAAGGCAATCGAGTATTATAAAAATAGCTTTCCCTCAGTTACCGAAGAGAAGCCGTCTATAATAGAATTTAGAAAGTGCAACAAAACAGATATTTTTAACAAACTTCTAAAATATAAGAAACAGCATGTTGAGAAGAAAAAATTGCATAGGGAAATTTATAACGATAAAAGAGAAATAGGATTTATAAAAAATTATAAATCAGTTAGAAAAAAGGAGGACTTAAATTCAGATTTAGTAATTTAACGTGAAGCCAAATATAAAAAAAAGTAAACACCTCTCAACATGTTGAAATTTAATTTATGAAAAATAATATCAATAATTATATTATATATATTTATTTAAAAATTATATTATTGTAAATAGCTTTCTTCCTGTTGTCATATATTTTAAAAAAGCTTAACTGGATACTGCACTTAGAAAAACTACAACATTATATTATTGTTTAATGGGGGAGAAGTAATGATAGTATTATCATTACGAATATAATAATTATATTTATTTAATTAATAATTTCTTTTAATAATTTTAATAACAAAATATCATTCCTTCTTCCCACTTCACTTCATTTACCCCATATCTGTTTATAATATCCCAACACATATTTTTATTATAATTGATAAATTTATAGATTTTGTCCTACTCATTATGATTATACTAATACTTTGTACAATCCTCCTGTCGACATATTTGAATTTACTGTTATTTGTATTTTTCATTTCCTGTAAAACATATTTTCATATTTTGTCACTCTGAAATTGTCTTTTAAATAAATAAGTTAATTATTCTGAAAATATATTTTAAAAATATTCAATTCACATAAATTATCAAAAAACTATTTATAAATCCATTTTAATCTGGATAAATAAGCGGTTTACATTACTTGCATGACAATTTCGGTAATTTCGTCAACGAATCGTCGACGAAAATGTCGTCGATGACTTGATTTTCTATTGGGATGGTATGGATTTTAGTTTTGTCCATGTGAATATTTAAACCCGATAATTGTTGGAAATATGCATTTTTGTGCTTATTTTACTAAAATTAATAACTGTTATTATCTTCTAATATATAAAAGACAATGTGTGTATGTTACTATGTTTGTATGTTCCGAATAGACTCAAAAACGGCTGAACAGATTTTTTTGAAAATTTCAGATAATGTACAGGGAACACCGGTGGTGAAAATAGGCTATATATTTTCTTGAATGGTCGTCGCGGAAGTGAAATATCGCGGTCATTCCAAATTATTCAAAAACGAAAAGACTCGAAAACGGCTGAATAAATTTTTTTCGAAAATTTCCGATAATGTACTGGGAACACCGGTGGTGAAAATAGGCTATATATTTTCTTAAATGGTCGTCGCGGAAGTGAAATATCGCGGTCATCCTAAATTATTCAAAAATGTACTATTTCAGATAGTATAGCAAATTTTAGTAAGCGTGACTATAAAACCGCTATAACGCTGGATTCTATGTGTGGGATAACGCGGTCAACGCCATATTTTGGAATACAGTAGAATCCCGATAACTTGAGATGTCACGATAAAGCAATTCCGAAAAATCGATTGGGAAATCTTATAAAATTTTGTATGTGAAGTTTTTAGGTCTGAGAATAGGTCGTAATCTATTTATTTAACCCGCTAAGTGTAGTGACCGGTGGTCCTCCCCACAATTTTTTAAGAAAACCGCGAAATTCAAGATACTTTTTAATATATTGTTTACAAATTGTTTGCAATGCTATGGTAAATACTGTCTTGACCCTGAATGGTCGTCGCGGAAGTGAAATATCGCGGTCATCCCAAAATTTTCAAAAATGTATTATTTCAATTAATTAGAACGTTCGTAAGCTGTTTTTATACGACTGAGAGTAGTGACCGGTGGTCCTCCCCTACAATGTTTTTAATAAAATCTGAAATCGCGGTCATCACAAAGTTTTCAAAAATGTATTATTTCAATTAATATACATAATTTTAGTAAGCGTGACACAAAAATGATATAAACACTAGCTTGAACATGTGGTAGTGGCCGGAGGTAGTGACCGGAGGTTCTCCTTCAAAATTTCAAAAAAAAAAACTGAAGTCCATGATATTTTTGAACGTATTGTTTACAGATTGTTTGCAATACTATTGTAATACTGTCTTGACCCTGAATGGTCTTCGCGGAAGTGAAATATCATGGTAATCACAAAATGTTCAAACATTTATTATTTCAGATAATATACATAAATTTGTAAGTGTGCATAAAAAACGCTACAAACCCTGAACACTTAACAATAAGTGGGATAGCTCGATCAACTCCACATTCGGTCACTAGACCGAAATTCCAGAAAAATGATTGGACATCAGACGAAGTTATTGATATACAATACAATATCATCATTAGAATCAGAATACCGCGATAGTGTCCGATTTTTGAAAATATTACAATTACGGATAAAATCTCAAAATGTGGGAATTGAAACTTCATGAGCATTGATTTCAGTTTATAGTAGTAATTTTTTATGAATTATATAAATGGTGCCATACATATACCGAAGGAACATACATTTCGCTGAGAGGTATTTTACCATGCAATAGTGGTAAAATAGAGCGCGTAGAAAAAAGGCGTTACGTTCGATCGGGCTGAATGAGGTTAAATCCACCAAAAATAGAAAAAATTAGTCGTCACCGTTTTATGGGACCTATGTATATCAAAACGAGGACGTATACTGAAAATTTTCTGCAAGACTGTTTACGACCCCCAACAGTGGCTATATCTCCGAACTATCGAAAATCGGGAGGTACTGTTTTTTGGGAGATATATCAAAACGTGAACCTATAGCTGTTGCATACCGAGCGCAAAGAAAAAGGCGTGTCTTTCGGTCGATCCGAATATTTATGCTCTCATCTTTAAATTATATTAAAACCAGGTTACAGCCATTTTGGTGTGATAATGATGCTAAATCCTAAAAAATTAGTGAAAATCAGCCGGTACCGTTCTATAGGAGCTATGTATATCAAAACGTGGACCTATACTGTCAATTCTCTGCAGTAATATTTATGACCCCAACCGAGACCAACAAACCAATATATAGCAATGTTAATTGACCTGCACCGACCATTATATGTGGGTCACAAAGCGCTTTAAACTGTCCATTTATGGTGAAGGGTATAATAAAAGAGATTTTATATCTTAAATTTGGGAGATATCATTACATGGAATTTATGTCAAAACATTGACATCAATACTGGACAGATAACTAAAGTTTACACAGAGAACCCAAACAACGGGCCAGCAACGCGGACCGGGTCAGCTAGTGCTTATATATTTTCATATTTAAATTAATTTATCATTCTAAAATAAATTTTTACAGTTGCTTTGGATATAATAAACGTGGATTTACTTTTTATTAATTTTCTCGTTTATAGTTAGCTTGATGATCGGAAATTATTTGCAAGTGAAAAAGGAAAGCAAAGGACTCGAACTCACATAGTCACCAAATTACGTTACCTGGTTTCACTGGTGGTGAAGCAGATCTAGTGGCTTCTCTGTCCCAGAACTTTTCGTTTTTCAAATGCAAATGCGTTTTATACATTTACGCCGATATTTGGTCGCTGAAATGTATTTTCTTCACGACAAACGCTTTTTTGCTCTGCCTTTGAAGTTATGAGTTTTGGATTTGAACGCTAACACGCCGTGACAACATTATTTTTGATATGTTTTCAAGGACGTGGGTTAAAATCCCAGCCGGGGTCAGCCTGTTTTTTATTTTTGAATTTTTGCCTTTTTAGGGCGAAGATAATTTTTAATGATTTTTTATTAATTTTCTCGTTTAGATTTACTTTTGTTTAGAAGTAAATAGTGATCATTTGGTATTTACAGGTACCCAAGTCTGTAGTACTTAGTACATCTATTTTGTGTACCAAATTTTAAAATTAGTGGAGTGGAAAAATTATATAAAAGTGTATGTCGATATTATTTGCTGTTTGAGTTGTGAAAAGTGAGTACTTCAAATGTATAAAAGTGCCAGCTGCAGAGGCTTGCAGATGAACATGCTATTTCTCAATTTCAGTGACCATCTCATTATGGAGTTACTCCCTTTTTATATAAACGTTTTGAGCTGTCCACTAAAGCTCGTAAACAAATGGACCGATCATCATATATTTTTGTGGGCATATTAAGTACCAGCGGGAATCTGTGCTAAAGCCCCCCCGACAGAGACATGTGGATCGGGGGAGCTCTAGCACAGATTCCCGCTGGAAGCTGTGGGTTTACGGATGGGGCTGTGCTAGGGGGAGAACCGGACTGGGTCTTTATATAATGGAACCGGAAACGGAAATCTCCCTCCGTCTGCCGGATCATAACACGATCCTGCAGGCGGAATTCCGGGCGATAACAGAGTGTCTGTTTTGGTTTGATACTCACACAAGGCCTACCACTGTAAATATCCTTACGGATAGCAAAGCAGCCATTAGAATATTATATCAACCAAGACAGCGAAATCTAGAACTGTCTTGGAATGTATTAAATCAATAAATAATTACTCCCAACATGGTAAGGTAAACATTATATGGGTACCAGGGCATACCGGGATTAGGGGTAATGAAATGGCAAACTCCTTGGCAAAACAAGCCAAGGAGCAACCCACGGTAAGTCTAGAAAACGCTAAGCCGTTTAAAGCTACGCGACTAGAACTAAAGACATGCGCAAAAAATGCACATGTATCCCTCTGGAGTAGTGAAGAGAAGGGAAAAAACACAAAAATCCTATGGGGAAACCCAGACGAGGACAAAACAAAAGAATTACTTTTACTAACAAAAAAAGATATTAGTAGACTGACAGGAATCCTTACAGGTCACCTAGGTCTAAAAGCGCATCTGCACAAAATAGGTTGTGCAGAAAACAGTGAATGCACAGCATGCGGAGAGGACGACGAAACGTTGGAACATTACCTCTGCCATTGTCAAGCCTTCACAAATCTGAGAACCCAGTTACTAGGGAATGACATTATACCAGGACTCGACCAAATTAGGACAATCGAGTTCAAAAAGATCAGAGACTATGTAAATAGGACAGAGATCCTAGACTAAGTCAAAAAAAGATAATCCTCCATAACCCAAACAAGTAAGGACGGCGTTAAGTTCGGCCGGGCCGAACTTGTTATACCCTCCACCACAAGTTGTATTAAAATTAAATGGAATAATTAGTTTCCTTTCGTGTATGAAGAAGACTTAATACTACATTTCAGCTATTTCGGTAAAACAATGTGAGGCACCATTCTATGGGGGCTATTTCAAAACGTCGATCTATACCGACAAATTTCTGACGGAAAGTTTTTAGGTTCAAAGAAGACTAAATACCATATTTCCTATATTTCGGTAAGAGAATGTGGGTTAAACTTAAAAAATACCGAAAATCAAGACGTACGCTTCTATGGGGATATAGGAAGACGTGGGCCTATACTGATAAAACTCTTCTGGAATATTTTATAACTCTTGGAAGACGAAATAACGAATTTCAGCCATTTCGGTTGGATATTGGACAATCTTCAGTATTACGAAAATCGGAAGGTACCGTTCTATGGGGGCTATATCGAAACGTGGACCTATACCGACGAATTTTAGTCAGAAATGGGGCAATATGAAAGTGTGGACCTGTTCAGACATATTTCTGGCGAACAGTTTTATATCACATTGAAGACTAAATATCAAATTTCAGCCATTTCGGTGGAATATTGAGGCCACAACGTTCAAAATACCGAAAATCGGGAGGTACCGTTCTATGGGGGCTATATGAAGGCATGGACCGATACCGACAAAGTTCTGGGGGAAAGTTTTATACCACCAACGTAGACTAAGTACCAAATTTCAGCCATTTCAGTGTGATAATGAATCTAAAACCTTCAAAATACCGAAAATCGGGAGTTACCGTTCTATGGGGGCTATATGAAGGTGTGGACCGATACCGACAAAATTCTGGAGGAAAGTTTTATACCCCTAAAGAAGACTACTTGCCAAATTTCAGCCATTTGGGTGGGATAATGAAGCTAAAACCCTAAAAATACCGAAAATCGGGAGGTACCGTTCTATGGGGGCTATATGAAGGTGTGGACCGATACCGGCAAAATTCTGGGGGAAAGTTTTATACACCTAAAGAAGACTACGTACCAAATTTCAGCCATTTTGGTAGGATAATGATGCTAAAACCTTAAAAATACCGAAAATCGGGAGGTACCGTTCTATGGGGGCTATATCAAAACGTGGACCGATATATCCCATTTTCAATACCAACCATCCTGCAAGTAATAAAAACTTCTGTACCAAATTTTGACTCTCTATCTTTAAAATTGCGAGCTGTATCTTGATTTCAACAGACAGACGGACGGACTGACGGACGGACGGACGGACAGACGGACATGGTCAAATCGACATAGAATTTTATGCTGATCAATAATATATATACTTTATAGACAAATTTAAATGTACCCTCCATATGGTGGAGGGTATAACTAGTTTTTGGCTTCAAAATGTCAGCATCCTTTTGACGTGGTTACAGTGAAAAATCGAAAAACTGATATATTGCAAACTTAATGTATGAAGTGTATGCTTTAGCTTTCTCTTTGAGCATTAAGCTGTGCATTGCATTCTAAAGCTAATAATTGGACAATAACAAACAAAAACGTTTTTGCTTCAACACATTTTTCCCTATTTTTTAACCTAAAAGTGGCCAAAGTTTCCGTGCAAATGATTTTTTTAAAAATTCCTCTTTGAATCGTGCTAAAAATGTTCTTTTTATCAAAATGTATTTAAAGTTAGTGTTGAAAAACAACAGTTCCGGCGTTATTGTACTCCAAGCATGCGCTTCAACGTATATTAAATTCCTACGTAATTGCCCATATGTATGCAATGAATATACTCGTACATACATACATACAGCGACTGTCACTGAAAATGATAAAACATGAAATAAAAAATTTAATCGTTGATTACTTCGAAACGACTACAGATTTTTTAACAAAACATAATTTTGTAGGCTGAAAAGTCAATGCAAAATGGTATATCAGCCATGCACAGGCCTATATACTCTCTCCGTGTAATTCTCTGATCTAGATCTACATAGCCGACCCTATATAATTTGTCCATAAATCCTTTATTAAAAGAACAATGTTTTGCTCTCAGCTTCATGGTTGAAGAAGGTACAACAACTTTGCTATCTCTCAGGACATATTTATAGCTCATATATGACTAAACCAAGCAAAATAAACAAAAAACAGAGTTGAGGTCTGCCATCAAACCACTTTTGAACTCATCATACCTCTAAATTACTGTTCCGTGACATAATGCCGAAACTGAAATTTGACCTTTTGGTCATAAGTACATTTACAAATGTTGAGTAGAACTCTTAAGTCTGGGAGCTAACAATAGCTTTAGAACCAAATTCCAATTAATTGGATTAAGGTATTTATTCGCTACCTAAAATGTTTCGGGAGCAGATTAATACTTTGGAGATAATTAAAGGTGAAAATATATGTAAATACTTGAGACGGGATGGGTTTATATCATAACAATCCTAACCAATTCTAATCTCATTAGGTGACCCCAAAAATGTGAAGGGCCTACCCCCATTTTTTCGATACAATCAAAAACCTTATATATGAAATTTTATGGCGATCGGTTAACGTTAACCATGCCACCTGAGCGATCTTTGTTCTCACAGTAATTTGTACGATACCAAAGGTGAATTTTCACGAAAATGCTAAATAGGCCGCATCTATGGTCCAATCGATGAAAACATTTTACCAGTTCGTTGTTGTGGCTAAAAATCCTATACTACAAAAATTTATGAAAATCGGCTAGGATTTTAATATTAGCTACAGTGGATCCAAGCGAAAGTCGTACACCTAATGAAATTTATTTAATTGATTAATATCTCCGACACAAAAAGGGATATGAAGAAAGTATTTACGCAGCTTTTGAGTCCATTCGGTCGACAATTTAAAACACACAAACTAAGAAAATAATCAACCCCGTTTACATTGTTAAAAAATCAATTAGCCAAAATACTAAGAATTTTAGCACCAACCGAAAGTCGTGCAGCAATTATAAAGACAAAGTATTTGTTAATATGATTAATCATTGTGCATATTCCAGGCTTCACTTAAATAATGCAATCGATTTATAATATTTTTAGCCGGTTCTGTACAACTGTAACATAAAATATGTCGCCGCTCTCCTATAAAGATGTTTAGAAAAACAGATCAGCTGGAGAAGTTTTACAATCACTATAGATCATTTATTGTTTATGATTGGACTACGTTCTAGCGAACCAATGTTATTGAAAAAACAATGCTTACCTTGACCAATGCATCATTCGCCAGGTAGTAACAGCTCCATTAAACTGTAAAATTGCATAGTTCGATTCGCAATGACCTCAAAAAAACCAAAATACAAAGATTCATATCTGAAAGATAAGCCCCTCACCCTCACTGATACTCTGATGCGTTATGTTTTATTATTCGTGTATTAGACAAGAAGCGATTTGTGGGGCTTTTTCGCTATATAAGGTCTGGATCCGCACACAACTAGTTGCATCTATAAAATTGCGATCTTTTAATAAATTCATGCCTTCGTTGGTTTGGTTATTTTCTTATTTCGTGTTTTCAAATTGTCTACTAATTGGACTCAAAAGCTGCGTAAATACTTTCTTCATATCCCTTTTTGTGTCGGAGATATAGTCAACTAAATAAATTTCACTCGGTGTACGACTTTCGCTTTGGATCCACTGTATATTATAGTGCCCTAATGGGCCAAAATAGCATATTTTCATCGATTCGACAAAAAATGTGGCCTGTAGTCGATTTCATGAAAACTCACCATCGCGGCCTATCAGAGGCAACGGGTTTAGTTTAAGCGATCATCATACATTTTTGTAGGATTCGCTTTTTAGCCACATAAATGCAGCCTTTAGAGTATTTTTCGTAAATGTTCACCTTTGGTCTCATACAAATTACTATGTAAACAAAGATCGCTCAGTCACACATTCCAAATGCAAAAAAATATATAAAACCTAAATTCGTCATATTTTCCAAATTTCATCAAAATTGGACAGACATAGCATGTTTGAATCGATTTAAACATATTTTTGTTATCTCATGTTTCTAAATTTCATCAATATTAGGCAAACATAGAGTGTGTGATGCATTAAATGCATAAATATATATGAGACATATATCCAAATCTGAACTGATTTCAATATAATTTTGTTGAATTATATTTAGACCAAATTCTGTCACACATGCCAAATTTCACAGAAATTGCGTTTTTGGTGGATAAAATGCTTGAAATCAGGCGAATATATATGGGATCTAAATCCACATTTGAAGCGAAATGGTCCGAATTCTGCAACACATTTTACATTTCATGATAATTTCTCAGACATTGCGTGCGTGGTGTATCAAATACCTTAAATCGGCCGAAAATATATAATGTGTCTATATCCAAATCTGAACCGATTTCAATATAATTTAACAAACATATTTCCAGACAAAATTCTATTGGCGCATGAAAGACTTATAATCGGGCAAAAATATATATTGGAACTATATCGAAATTTGAACCGAAGAGACTTCACCAAAAATTATGGACATACGTTCACGTTTTGCTATGGCCCCCACATAACAGCTATATTGGAGTCCCATGGCCGGTTTTTTAGACGCGGTAGCCCTTTCTTAAGAAAAGAAGATCGCACAAGAACATTTTATATAGAGTTAACTCAAGAAGTTTTGAATGACTAAATGAAATGTAAAAATTTGAAAAAATTTTCCATTTTTGGAAATCTCTTTTCTTTTATCTTTACAATGATGCACAGTTTTCCCAATTTTAATGGAAAATTTCCACACTAATTATACCCTACACCACTATGTGGGGAGGGTATTATAAGTTGGTTTTGGCCAAAAAGTTTGTAACGCATCGAAATAATGGTCGTAGACCCATACTTATATATATCAAAATGAATGTCTCGACGAGCTGAGTCGATCTGGCTATGTGTGTCCGTCCGTCCGTCCGTCTGTCCGTCTGTCCATCTAAACCTTGTAATCACGCTACAGGCCGCAATTTTGATCGGATCGTCACGAAATTTTGGATGTTGATGGGGGTCCCGGAGGAGAAGAAGCCTATTGATTTTGGTGATGGTCGGACAATATTTAGGGGTCGGAAAGGGCAAAAAACTTAGGTGGATAAAAAGACAACGTTTTTTTCCAAAGCGAATATCTCAGCTTCTATATGGGGTATACCAAAAGCAAAACCTGACAATGAAACCAGAAAATATCACCTTTCTAATGATGTAAAGTAGGTGCTCGTAGGTGATCGAACAACGAAGATATCGCAATAGTAGCAAATAAAACCCCAATTTTCATTTTTGCGATTTTAATTATATTGACGAATATCACAGCTTTGGTTGAAAATTTTCCTAAAGCAAAGCCTGACTATGAAAGTAGAAGATCCTGTCTTTACACTGATGTAAACTAGTTCGGCGTAGGTAACTAAATAACGGAGATATCGCAATAGTCGGTAATACATTCCATTTTTCTATTTTTTTGGAAATCACGCTACAGGTCGGATCGGATCGTCACGAAAATTTCAGGGTTAATGGGGGTCTCACAGATGAAGAAGCATATTGATTTTGGTGATGGTCGGATAATATTTAGGGGTCGGAATGGGCAAACACTTATTTGGAGAAAAGTCAACATTTTATTTCAAAGCCAATATCTCTGTTTCTTTAAGAGGTATATCAAGCAAAACCTGGAAAGGAAAGTAGAAAATATCACCTTTACAACGGTGTAAAACATGTTGTCGTAGGTGGTCAAATAGCAAAGATATGGCAATAGCCGATAATGCATCCCATTTTCCGATTTTTTTGTAATCACGCTACAGGTCGCAATTTTGATCGGATGGTCACGAAATTTTGGGGGTTAATGGGGGTCCCAAAAAGAAAGAAGCCTATTGATTTTGATGATGGTCGGATAATATTCAGGGGTCGGAGTGGGCAAACACTTATTTGGAGAAAGGTCAACGTTTTATTTCAAAGCCAATATCTTTGTTTTTTTAAGAGGTATATCAAAAGCAGAAACTGGCAAGGAAAGTAGAAAATATCACCTTTACAACGATGTAAAATAGGTTGTCGTAGCTGCTCAAACAACAGAGATATCGCAATAGTCGGTAATGCATCCCATTTTCCGATTTGTTTGTAATCACGCTACAGGTCGCAATTTTAATCGGATCGTCACGATTTTTTTTGGAGTTGATGCGGGTCCCACATAGGAAGAAGCCTTTTGATTTTGGTGATAGCCGGATAATATTTAGGGGTCGGAATGGGGAAAAACTCATTTGAAGACAAATTCAAAGTTTTATTCTTTGTGAATATATTGGCTTCTAGTAGGGGTATTCCAACGACAAAGCCTGTCAATGGAAGAAGAAAATATTACCTTTACATTGGTGTAAAGCAGGTTGGCGAAGGTGATCAAACAAGGGAGGTATCACAATAGTCGGCTATGCATCCAATTCTTCCATTTTTTTGCAATCAAGCTACAGGTTGTAATTTTGATGGGATGGTCACGAAATTTTGGTTGCTTATGGGGGTCCCAGGTACAAAGAGGCATAATATTTTTGGTGGTAGTCGGTTTATATTCCCTAAAAGAAATGTTTACCAGTGAAAAGCTTATGCACAGGGGTAGTGGTGTAGGGTATCACATGGTCGGCCCCGTCCCGACTATAGCCTTTGCTCACTTGTTTGAAAAATATGTTGCCAAACGTTGCATTGCGTTTACAGTGATGGTCAATCTCAAGTGATCATATTTTCAAAACCTGACGGAATAACAAAATGTTAATGAAAGCCTTTGAAAAAGGAAGTCTTCTGAAATTACCAATCTTTAAATGGATCATTGGATTGGATTCGGATCTTTGAATCCACTGTTGTTATACTCTTAACCATAATAGGAAGGATATAATTAAATTTATCATTCCGTTTGTAATACCTGGAACTATTCGCTGGAGACCCTATAAAGTATATATGGGAATTTCTGAGTGAAATCGGACACTTTTTCAAAATAAGGTTTTTGATTTCCTTTGTTTTTTATTTCAACATTTTTTCTGATTTTTTTGGCTAACGGCTCCAGAAATCGCTCCTTGAAAAAGTCGAATTCTGTAAAAACTATATGCAAAGAAATACTCAAACTTCTTTAATATTGGTCCAATTTGAAAAAATCTTTTTTTGTACGTTTTGTTGTTTTATCGGCTATTTAAGAAAAAAAATAAAAAAAAAAAAATTCACAGTGGGCTTGGATGCAATTTTCGCGATTTAATATTTAAAATCAATTTTTAACAATGATTTACCCCTACGATTTTCTAGATTTTTTTGTATTAAACTGCGATCGATAACAAAAATTTTAAATCCTATTTGGTAGTGGGATTCGAATGATTACTATTCTTTCCTAATTTTTTAAAATTTGTCAATACAATTTTTCCTTTATAACAGTATGCTTGTTCCAGAACCTGCAAGAATATACAAATTTTTACTACTACTATAACAATTTGTCCTTTATGTTATCGAACAAAATAGTAAAAATTAGTAGATTTTTGCAGTACTGGAACAGACCAAGTGTGAAACATTTGGTACTTTACCAAAAAAAAAAAAATACTTTTATTTACTTTTATTTGGGAATTTTCTTAAACATCTTAGAAACTTCGTCATTTTTCGATGGTTTAGCTGTTATTGTACCGGCCGGACAATAAACTAACTAAATTGCCAATCAAAAAACTACAGCTTGGGAAATATACATATGAATGGGCATATGTATACCATACCAGAAGGTGACTATTTAAATACGTAAGAGGATTTGAATTTGTGGTATAAAATGGCCAATGTTATCGCGCGCACAAAAAACTTCAATAATTAAGACGTTTTTAAAATGTTTAAGATAAATTCCTAAATAAAACATAAATACAAATGTTTATAAATGAATCTATTTATTTTTTTAGTAAAATAACAAATGTTTTACACTGTTATAAAAGAAAAATTATATTGACAAATTTTAAAAAATTCTTGCGGGTTATGGAACAGACATATTGTATTTAAAAAAAGTAAATATTTTTATCTTACCATGTATTTCAAAATTCGAATATATAATCCAATATGACCAATAGCAATCAGATAGCATCTTCACATAAGTTGTAACAAATATTGCCAAGAGAGACACAGGCATTAACTTAGCCACTAAATTTGACATTTCATAAATGTTTTCATATCGTTTCATCCAAAGCGTTAAATCGATATAAACGAATTTCTCCATAAATTCCAATTGAACTTTTTCTGTAGCCTTAGCAAATTCTAATATCTCACTATTCAACTGCAGAAGTTCCACTCTAATAAGCTCCAAATACATAACAAATTGTAGAAGGCGGGAACGGCAGACGAACACACTTGGCGTATAAGAAGAAAAAAACACAAACCAATCACGTTTTTTTCGAATCTCGATAAAATAGTTGAGGTCAATCGATACAATAAAGGCGATAGAAAATCCCAAATAAAAAAATAATTTCCAATATGTTTTGAATTCTTTCTTCCATTGATAATATGCAGACCACCGAATATGAAGTTTACGGTAGACAAGGAAAAATGTATAAACATGCTCTCCGGTTATTAAAGTTTCAAAAAATGTCATCAGATGAGCATTAATCAAAAATAGTAATTTAAGTTGATCGTTAAATCGACCAAAGTTATCGTGATACAATGGATTATATTTATATCGTACGAGTGATGTTATTATAAGCGATATAATTATAAAATGAGTTAAATACAATAAATACAATTTTATAGGTTTAAACTTTAGACATTTCCATGAAATTTTATAAGAAGTAAATGTTGAAAGTCCCATAAAATAGAAAAATCGCAGAACTATCCATAGAGGAATTTTTATTTCTATCGAATTTCGGAAAATATGATTGTTCATTGGAAAATCAACAGGCCTGTAATAAATGTACACACGACTACTTTTGAAAGTAAACTACAGTGTAATTATAGAATGACCCTCAATACATCGCACGTTGTAATACAATTTTGAATTTGCTCAATAGTGAAACTATTAATCAAAATTTCCTCCTAGCTAAAATATCAAACATAAATAACACAAATAATAATTTATTATACGAAGTACGTACATACAGAATACAATGAATATACATATATACATATGTACAGTCAACCAAAAAAGTCTACATACACCCTATAAATCTCGGGTTTTAAGTGTAAGGAAGCATTTTTATGAAAATCAAAGTACATAGTTCTATTTCATATCCTTAATAAACAATATTAGATACAACAAAAATATATTCCATAATACGAATAACGGTAAATTCTATAAGAATTAAAAAATTAATAGGGAAAAAGTGTACATACACCCAATGAAATATGGATATTACCGTAAAATTTATGGAATAAACAATACAAATTTCACATTTTCTTGCTTTAGCGAATGCCTCTGGTTGTTCATGATATCTTTTAGGCAAAATAGGAACATATCTGTGGATTAAGGTCAGACTTCGCGTATAGCTCGTAAAAGCGGACCCTTGCAGATTTCTTTGAGTTTTTCAGTCTGGTAGTTTATGAAACCCCAGAAAATACAGTGGGACTAATAATTTTGAGATCTTAAAGCGCTTTAAAGTTGTTCTTGTGGATAATATATGCTCCTGAGCTTCGCTAAATATACGAATTCCTGAGATTTCTCATAAATTTTATAGTTTTCACAGCATTCCAAGGGAAAATTAAATGCAGAAGCCTTGGAATTACCTTGTAATAAGGTCTGATATAATTTTTGGACTTTAACTCAATCAGAAATGTACAATATTTCATATTTCATTGGGTGTATGTACACTTTTTCCCTATAAATTTTTTAGTTTTTATAGAATTTACCGTTACTCGTATTATGGAATATATTTTTGTTGTATCTAATATTATTTATTAAGGATATGAAATAGAACTCTGTATTTTGATTTTCATAAAAATGCTTCCTTACCCTTAAAACCCGAGATTTATAGGGTGTATGTAGACTTTTTTGGTTGACTGTATATACAGCTGCGAAAAAATAATAGCACCATCTCTACAAATATGTCTTGAAAACAGGCCGTTTTATGCGGTTATATATCTAAATAGGCGACTCTATAGAATTTAAAATGAAACCAAAATCATAATTATATTTGTTGTTGTAAACCAGTAATCAAAGGATCGTAGTCGGGCGGCGCCGAACAGTGTTGTCGCAGTGGACAATAATCGAAAAATGTGATGTTAAGTTTTATATAAAGTTAGACAACAAATGTATTGCAAAGGCCAACATTAATTCTGTCTGGTTACTTTCCCAGCAAAAATTTTCCAGCAAGAACTTTCTCAGAGAGTAAGGGGTTTTTATTCTCTTTTGCTAGAAAATTGTAAAAAGTAAACAGACACCTTCCCAGCAAAAACCAGAAAGCAATCAGCTGGCTTGCCAAAACAGACTATTTGTCCGCCAATAAAGGAAGCAAACACGTTGTATTTTATTAAAAATAAAAAAGAAAATGAAGCAAAAAAGTATTTTTCCACTTTACAAATTTGTTTTTCCATAAAACAATACAATTAGACTATGTTATTTCCACAATAAAATGGTTTTGAATTTTCACAAACATAGATCAACAACAAATTAAAAACAGATGATTGATTGTTTTCAGGAAGAAGAAGAGCTTGCAAGTGCTTGCTAGAAGAAATTTGTCCAGCAAGAATTTGCAAGCTCTCAGTGAAAGAACTGTCAAAATGTCTCTCTCGAATCGCTCTCTTTTGCTGGTTTTTTGTGTTAACAGACGACTTCCAGCAACAATTGGTACAAATTGTTACAAATTTTAGGGTAACCAGACACAGCTATTGTAAATAATTTCATATTAATTGTTCGTTTATGGCAACAAATTACACTTAAATGGAACTCAAAGTCTGGGGGGTGGAAAATTTCTTTTGGATATGAAAGCCCATGATGAGTATACTAAGAACCCAAACGGAAATTTTCGCCATAGATCAAGTTTCTGAGATATCGCACGATGAAGTTTTTGATTTTTTTCCTATAATACTTGGTAAAAGAGAGAGAAGTCTCCCCTGTCCCGCCTGGGATGTTTGTAGAGCAATTATTATATTATTATACTTGGTAAAATAGCTCCATATCGATTGGCGAATCTTTTTGTAGAACATTTCATTCTTCTAACTCAATGCCTTTCATGTCCTTTTCGTCCTTTATTTCTTGAACCGTAGTGAAAGTACCACAAGATGAGATTTTTCAGCATCCAAATATTCTACAAAAATGTTACTCAGAAGATTTTAGGTACGGTTCTTTTTGACAACTAATCGATTTTGTCCCGTTTTCATTGTCCTTTTTGACATTTAATCGGTTTTGGTTCAGAACATGGCACAATTACCCAGGTAGTGGCATCGTGAAATTTTGAATATGTTATGTCAAAACTTTCTTTATGTTGTTGGGTAAATTACAACAAAAATATTTTTTATAAAGGGATTTGACTTTTCATATTCGATCAGCTGGTGTGATACCACTACCTGGTAGTTCTGCCATGGTTCAGAAATAAACTATGTTTTGTTTTTCTGTATATTCGTCATTGGTTATTTATTGGTATGTAGACAAAACAATTGGTTATTGCTTATGTAGACATCTGGGGTGCTTCTGAAATATTTACCACAAATAGCTCTTGTAATGATGAACACGTTAATAACAAATTTTCTTGGAGGATAGATCCGGTTATCTCAATTTTTGAACCGGATATTCCGACATTAAAACGGATTTTTGGACCGGTTTTAAGTAACCGTTTAAACTTATATGTATACCGTTATAAGCTTATGAAAACTTTGCTAGTTGCAGTTCTAGAACAAAAAACCGTTTTAAGGAAAAATATCAGTACGCTCAAATATGGAGATCACAGGCTGGGGGGTGAAAAATTCTTTTTGGCGCTGAATGTCGATGAAGATAATATGATGAACCCGAAAGGACAGTTTTGCGATATGTCAAACTTCTGAGTTATAGCGAAATGAATTCTTTCTTGACAAACTATACATACCTACATGACACCTAACCTAACGAAATTTGATCTCGCCATAACTCAGAAGTTTGACCTATGGCAAAACTGTCCTTTAGGGTTCATCATACTATCTTCATCGACACTCATCGCCAAAAAGAATTTTTCGCCCCCAGCCTTTGATCTCCATATATGCGCGTACTGATATTTTTCCTTAAGAAAACGGTTTTTTTGTTCTTGGACTACAACTAGCAAAGTTTTCATAATCGAATTAATTTAATTTGATTGACAACTCTATAAGCTTTTTAATGGTATACATATAAGTATTATCGGTTACTTAAAACCGGTTCAAAAATCGGTCTTAATGTCAGAATATCCGGTTCAAAAACTGAGATAACCGGATCTATCCTCCAAGAAAATTTTTTATTAACGTGTTCATCATTACAAATGCTATTTGTGGTAAATATTTCAGAAACACCTCAGATGTCTACATAAGCAATAACCAATTGTTATGTCTACATACCTATACACAACCAATAGGGTTTTGGGTTTTCCCGGTTTTTATCATTCCCGGGAAACGGGAATCATAAAATCGTCATTCCCGGGAATCCGGGATTTCCCGGGAAATTTGAAATACGAGAGTGGATCAACATTTCCGTGATTTTTTTTATCTTCCCATGGTAGCTTATATGAAATACAATATTTTCAGAGAGTTGCGGGCTCAAAAATGGATTACACGTTTTCGCTCTATCGATTAAAAATGAAAAAAATGGAAAAATGCAACATGTTGACCATTTCCATTATTCAAAGCTAAGGAGATCGCTAGATGGGAAGTGATTTAGCTCAAACAATGAAGTTATGATCAGAAATTCCAATTTTAGGGGCTTTTTGAGTTTTTGAACCAACCGCACACAAAACATGTTGCCAAACATTTAAAAGTGGGAAGTTATCTTACGTACTACCCAATGTAGTTGAGATTTTGGGCCTTTACCTCGGGAAGAGTGGACTTACCCTTCCAAAAAAAGTTGCGCCCTCGTAGCAGTGCCTTCAAGTAGAACTTTTTGGAAAGAATTTCAAAACGATTCGAGATGAGCTGCACGTTTCCTAAATTTTGTGTTGGAAGGGTTGGACCGATATAGTCCATATTCCAATCTGATACATGACTAGATGATGATGGAACAGAATAAAAATCCGTCGTTTTAGATCATGTTTTTGGTACTGCTCTTATAACTTTTCCCTGAAAACACTTTTATAGATTAAAGTTATTGCCAAATCTTTTGTAATGTGTTCTTCTATTCTGTAAAGTCTAATCGAATTCTGATTCTATGGTATAAAAGTGACGGGTATAGTTTATTCATTCATTCAATCTTAGTTGTGATAAAGGTAAAAATATATTTCCCGATTTCCCGGGAAATATGATTTTGTTTCCCGGGAAAATCTCGTAACCAAAAAACCGAGAATTCCCGGGAATTCCCGGAGCGGGATTTCCCTACCCAAAACCCTAACAACCAATAACGAATATACAGAAAAACAAAACATAGTTTAATTCTGAACCAAGTCGAATTAATGTCAAAAATGACAATGAAAACGTGACAAAATCGATTAGTTGTCAAAGAGAACCGTACCTAAAATCTTCTGGGCAACATTTTTGTAGAATATTTGGATGCTGAAAAATCACATCTTGTGGTACTTTCACTACGGTTCAAGAAATAAAGGACGAAAAGGACATGAAAGGCATTGAGTTAGAAGAATCAAATGTTCTACAAATAAATTCGCCAATCGATTTGACTGAAAACATGTCACCTCAAAATGAAGCTACAACAACGCCAAACAGAGATATTATAGGGAAAAAAATCAAAAACTTCATCGCGCGATATCTCAGAAACTTGACCTATGGCGAAAATGTCCTTTCGGGTTCTTAGTATACTCACCAAGGGTTTTCATCTCCAAAACAAAATTTCCACCCCCAAAGATGCTGCTGCACAGTGTTATGTAAAACCTATACGTCTTTTTTTTTGTGCAAATCTCTTGCTATTTGTCCCCAAAACAATATTTCGTCAAAATATGCAAAGTTTATTTGCGATTTATAAAAATACGGTCAAAAATAAGAATTAACTATTAGTTGGAGGTGACAATAAATGTATTGCAAAAATTACCAAATCTACGGTTTTTTGGAGAATTACCATAGTTATGTTACTTAATGAGTTGTATATCCATTTTGGACATTCATTGGAGCAGTAATGAGCGTAGTTAAATCAAAATTTAAGGACCGGCATGTTACTCTCTAAGTTACTACTTCCCCAATTTTTATTAAATCTTGCTCTTTCGTTGGAGGACTTTTTTCGAGTTTTTTTTCTCAATCTGGACCCAAAAAAATTATAAGGGTTGATATCAGGAGTTTGTCCCGAGGTATTTATCAATTTAGTTTTGTTATATTACATCAGCAACTTACACAAATAATATCAATATATCATGATCTGGCCTTTGGAATGGTGGTATTTGAACATGTTTGAGCTTTTTGGACCCGTTTTACCGACTTTCAGGATAATGACTATTAAATATTTCCTAATGATGTCAGTGGGGATGTCTTCCCAATCATTATTATGTCCGTGAACCTGATTTTGCATACTTTTTTGCTTCGTAATATAGTACCCAAAAATTCGGTATTCCAGCTTTTCTAAAAGTTGTATAATTTCCATATTTGATCGGTTTTATTAGATTTGACGCACTTTTTGGGATTTATTATGAAAGCAGAGTTTAATATATATCCATTTAGTAAAAATGAAGTCATTCCAATACTATTGAAAGAGAAAATAGAGCTCTGTTGTACGTCGTTCCAAATACAACAATGAGGGTCTAGTTTCCCCTATAGTTTCTAGAAGTATTTTGATGTTGACAAAGGGAAATATATACATACGTATTGAGTCGAATATTCATTCTTTGCCTAGCAAAATGTTCGATGACAAATCATGTGTTGGATCATGGGTGCAAGTGATTTGGCATGCCATCTTTTTGTCATTTTCACTCATGAATTTTATATGAGCCTGACCCCCAAAATATGACGTTCTTTTTTGGATCCTAAGCATATCATTTTAACCAATGCGTTAACATGTCATATTAACCAATCCGTTAACATGTCATTTTAACCAATGCATTGACATGTCATTTTCAGCAATGCTTTGGCATGAAAATTTCAAGTCTTGTTTGGAAAATGAAAAATGCTGTATTTAAATATGATTTTCATGACAAACAAAACTCTTTATTAATTCAAACGAATACATGAAATAATTACAACTAATGTATCAGCAAAAAACTTATATAAAAATTACAATTTATCACCGTCACTATACCCAACACCAGTTCAGATTTCGACATGGACTCCATCTGCACTCCTTCACGAATTTCTTGTTCGTGAATTACTTTCAATTTTATAACAAAAGTTTGGAAATGTATACTCTTTCATTTCGGGAAGAAATGATATCGCTACGTATGGATCTACAAATCGATTTGCTTTTTAGGGATCTCTAGAGAATCATATGTAACAAAATGAGAGGAGGGAATTTTTCAGAAAAATATCATTTATGCGTTAAGGTCTGAGTACAGGTGCTGCCTCGCCTGCTTGCCTTGTTTGCTTCTGATAAAAGAATAAAAAAGAATAGGGCAACCTTGTTCGAAATTGGTTCGGCCTTCTTTATTCTTCTATTTTTGTTATGTCACAAATGAAGCAGGCAACAAGGCAAGCAGTCGAGGCAGCGTATGTACCCATGCCTTTATTAATTGATTTTTAAGTTAAAACATTTTCTTTCCAAAAGTCGTTACTTCTTTCTTTTCAGATGCTTGTTCCTTTTCTTTTTGGACTTTTTGTTCAAATTTTGAGAAGCGAGATTTGATTGATTTCATTCTATGCCAGATTTAGAACAGATAAGGGAATTTTTATAATACCAAAGTGTGCAGCCCGATTCTATTGTTATTGCAGTGTCTGAACGACGTTTCGAGCTAGGTACAACACCAATTGTTTAGAAGTCGTACTTGTATGATAAACATGAATTGTAAGACAACATCAAGACGAGAATTTTAACAACTTTGGTCGTGATTTCGAGTCTCCGACAACATCAAGTCCATTGTAAATAATAAACCTTATATAGCTTAAAACATATTTAGATAAAAAAAAAGAAAATATAATAGTGTGTAAATAAAAAAACACAAACATTATCTTTATTGGATCGAAGGAATGGGTTCAAATGCTGATGAAAAGATCGGATCTTTCACGACTTCGTTTAACCAATGCAAAATATGACATGAAATCACGTCATCGCATAGAACCCCCACCTTCAAATTTTGCTGGGTACATACTTGTCTGCGGCCGATTCTTCATTGTTTATTGTAAATATGGTCTCATACTTTTTCACCTGTCTGAAGACCCTCCACGACGGTTTTTATTATCACTGAACTTTATCACATTCAATACTGTTAGTCCATTATTAGCCTCAAAAGTCATAAAAATGCATAATGACTACAAACATTTTTTAGTCCGTTTTATTTTAGTCCGTACTTGTTATAAATTACAAATAAACTTTGTATATTTCGACGGAATATTGTTTAGAGGACAAGCAACAAGAGTTGTGAACAAAAAACCGTATAGTTTTTACATAATTTGCTGTCATAAGCGAACAATTAATATAATTTTTTTTATAATTTTGGCCTTAGCAATACATTTGTTGTCAAACGGTACATATGTTTACGCTTCTTTCTTACAGTAAACACATCAGATACCTCGAATCTGAAAGAATTTTGTCGATATGTGCATCCATAATTAAGTTATAGGGTCTTTCAATTTGAAAAATATCTCCTAAGGTAATCTAAAGCGATTGTCATATGAAAATGAGACGACCTTTAAAATAACTAATTCTGAAAATTTTGTTGATAATATTAAAATATAATATTTGATGGGGAGGGATATGATGGGTGGGATATAAATATACAATTTTAGTACAATAAGTTGATATCGACTGGACATAGGCAAAGTACCGTTATCAAGAATTAAAAATTTAAATTTGATCAAAAATATGAATTCTTAAAGTTTCGTAGAGTAGATCTTTTGATTACCGCCTTGGCTCTTGGCCAATTTGATATTAATGAAAACTATACCTTTTCTTTTACTTTACAGGAATGAAAAATTAAATTTTTTGTTCATATCAATTCAGATTTGGATATAACCTCCATATATTTATTTCACCAATGTTGCTATAACTCGGAAAACTGACCAGGGGGGCTAAGAAAATATCACATATTAAATTTGAAGGCTATCCAATTAAAATTTACCGAGTTATACCAAAATCGAGGAAAGGAGGTTTGGCGTTTTTTTGTTTGGGTGACGACTTCTATTTTGTTTTTCAAAATAGTCAGGCTTAATCCCATAGTCGTTGTTTAAATATTTTATTAAAACAACTTTAATTTATTAGTGGGAAAAATTGGCGATGTTTACCAAGGGGTAAGGCAGGAAATACTATAGTTTCAGATCTCGCCACAGATCTTCATCAGTTCCCTTGTTTCTTGTTTTTCAACAAGAAACTTTTTATACCCAAATGTCAATTGCTAGCTCAAATAGATACGTGCGCAAAGAAACACTCTGATCGAGAATTTCTTTGGCACTACCTAAACTCTAGCAACTTCACTTGCAAACAAAACCAAATCTTTCCCACTGCTATGCGTTCGTCGATTCTCAATGAAAAAACACATAACTAATTTGTTGGTATTGCATACTACAGCAATAAACAACATTTCGACGGTGCCCGGTCTCACAATTAGGAGGGTTGGCGTTTTTTTGTTTGGGATGACAACTTCTATTTTGTTTTTCAAAATAGTCAGGCTTAATCCCATAGTCGTTGTTTTAATATTTTATTAAAACAACTTTAATTTATTAGTGGGAAAGATATATATGGGGGCTATAAACATCATACATAAGTACTTGTGCAAAAATTTATCAACCTAGATCAACTCCTTCTATTTTTGTCCACTTTTGTATGGAAGCGGCAACACATTGCAACGCACAGTGGTTCAGAATCGTTTTTTTTTTCTGGTCAAAATGCTGCAACTTTTGAACAGATAGATTTATTTTCATCTTTTTCCAGTGAACCAAAAACGGTCAAATTTGGCGTAGTAGTTGTAGAGGAATTTAGGGTCAAAGTTAAACTTTCGAGTTTTTTATATTTTTCAACAAAATATGAGTGTTTTTTATATCTTTCTATATATTAGAAACGTTCAAACCCCAAAAAATAAACTATAGAAGTGCAAAATACTAAAAAAACTCGTATCACAACTCGTTTGTTTCAAAAAATATTCATTAGTGCAAAAAGCTATTGAGTACAGTCTCCATAGTCCTGGCACTCGTTTATCCGGGGTAAAATATGTACACTGTAGACTCTATTATCCGGACACCCATAATTTTTTTTAACTCAATAATCCGGGCACTCATATATTTTTACCTCTAAAATGTGCACTTTGCTCCATTTGACCATTCTAATACGAATTATGTGCAACAACTTCATACCCTCATACCAAGTTAAATATCTAACACAGTCTTTGGAAAAAACATAAGAAATTTGTTTTATATATAACCAGCTACTAATAATTATAAATTTTGAGATATTTTATAACATGATTTTTTTCAATTGAAATGCTTGATGACGGACAAAGCACTTAAAAGTCCATTGTTAAAGAAAACACTTTCAATATTCATTAGAAGTCCTAAGAGGAATATACATACAGCTATTTACACAAAGAGTGGCGTAACTTTTTTTATAAATTAGATTTAATCTTGTTTCAAATTTTCATTTTGATATTTCTAGCACTCAATGAGTTACAGCATAGACTAATGAAAATAGACTGAGAAATTGTAATGTGCTTGTTTTTTCTATGGGTCGCTCCGATTTTCACAAATTTTTTAGGTTTCGTTTTTTAGACACTAAAATGAACTGGTAAAGTTCTTTCATCGATTGGACCACAATTGCGGTCTTTAGAGAATTTTCGTGAAATGCTATATACGCCATATCGGCGAAATATACATATTGAAGCAATATCAAAATCCGATCCGATTTTCACGAATTTTTATAGGTTTCATTTTTTTAGCGACTAAAATGAAGTGGTAAGGTTCTTTTATCGATTGGACCACAATTGTGAATTTTAGAGAATTTTCGTGAAATGCACCTTTGGTCTCAAAGAAATTACTATGGAAACAAAGACCGCTAGTTTGGAATGGGTTAACGTTAACCGATCGCCATAAAGGTTCATATATAAGGTATTGGGATCAAATGGAAAACAAATAGAGGACAGGAGCTCCAAAAAATATTTTGGGTGACCATCATGTAAATGTTGGTTTGTTAGTAGTTTCTACCAAAAATACTGTATAAACCCATAACTCCATTATAGGATAATGTGCAAAAATTATTACAAAATCTACAATTTTAATATATAATGTGTAATCTTACCATCAATTTCAAATTTTGCATAAATCACCCAATATGACCAATAACAATCTGATAGGATCTTTATATAGGCTGCAACAAATACTGCCAGCGTAGAAATGGGCATTGATTTTGTGATCAAACTGCTCAGTTCGTAAATGTCTTCAAATCGTTTCATCCACTGTGTCAAATCTTTGTAAATAATTTTTTCGTAAAATTCCAGCTGCACCTTCTCCGTAGCTTTTCCGGACTGTGAAAGTTCACTATTCAATTTTTGCAATTCCACCGTGATAAGTTCCAAATACATTATAAATTGCAAAAAGCGACAACGACAAATGAATAAACTTGGTGTATAGGAAGAAAAATACACCAACCAATGATGCTTATCGAGAACCTGTATTAAGTATGTGATTTCCACTGTTAAAATTAAGACAATGGAAAATCCTACATAGGAAAATAATTTCCAAAATATTCTCACTTGAGTTAACCATTTATGTGGTGTAAATGTTTTTGAATGGATCTTCAAGTACAATTTGAAGAATTTATTAACATGTCGACGTGTTATTAAGGTTTCACATAATATCACCAGATGGGTTAATAGTACTACACCCAATTTAAGTTTATCATTAAATTTTCCAAAATTATCACCATACGGTGGATTGTGTTTATGTACAGAAATTGCTATTATTACAACAATTAGTATGGTTATATTAAAGATGCAAACTCTTTTTCTTTTCCAATTTGTTAATATACAATGATGTTTACGTCCATCAAATATCGAAAGTCCCATGAAGAAAAACATTTGCAATGGAATTCGTAGGGGCAATTTTACTGTCACGTTTTTTGAAAACTCTGGTTTATTAATGCTCATTATTTATTTATAAATCTAAATACAAACTATTTCAACCTTACAACTACTCAGAAAGTACTAAATTAAATTAACAAAAACAAAAAGCAACTATGGATGTTAAAATACAGTCTTACAAGACTTCCTTAATTAATTGATTCGCATTTATTTTTACTGAAGAACCATGAGATTTAACTGATTGCAAAATAAGGGACGTACAAAACAGGCGTGAGACTTAATATTGAAAGTGCCCTTGTATGCTTGGAAATTTACTTTTACCGCTTGTAATTGAATTACATATGTACATTAGGGTTATAACTTTTCTGGATTTTTTGCAAATATCAAAAATACCACCACGTATTGAGCTTGGAAAAATATTAAGAAATGCATTATCACTTTTCTCCTATCGTCAAAAAAGTTTCCACACCGATTGTATACAAGTTTTACATTGCAGTTTTTATACCCTACACCACTATGTGGAAAGGGTATTATAAGTTTGTTTTGGGAAAAATTCATGTAACACCGTGAAATATTCGTCGGAGACCCCCAATGTGGTATACCAATCGAGATAAAGCGATTTTGAGATGTGTGTCCGTCCGTCCGTGTGTCCGTCTGTCCATTATAAATTGTAATCAAGGCCGCAATTATGGACCGATCGTCATGAAATTTTGTATGGAGGTCGGTTTCACATCAGAATAGATCGTTATTTTAATTGGTGATGATCGTGAAATATTTAGTGGGTGAAATGAACCAAAAACATAATTTTTATCCGATTTTGTAGCTGCTCTGTAGGTCGCAATAATAGTCCGATCGCCTCGAAATTTTAAATAAGGTAAGAGTATACGGCAAAGAAGAAGTTTGCAATTTGAGATGGCGATCAGATAATATTTAGAGGGTTAAATGGACCACAACTTTTGTGTGAAAATTGTGAAAATTTTTAATAAACAGCTTATATCTTTGTTCCTGAAAGACACATTCCCCACTCGTGAGTTATATTTGGAAGACGATCTCTTGACCTTTCAATTGATGTCAATTATGTTGATGTACGTGATCAGATAACAGAGTTACAGCCTAATATATCCAGTTTTTTGTTGTTAGTGTAATCATAAACCCGCTAGAGGTCGCAATTTATTTATTTAGTCTATGGAATTCATACATTTCCTTTCAGACAATAATTAACTTATAACTAAAAATAAATTAAATCTAAACTACTAATAAATTTGTGTATTGGGTCACAAAAATCTAAGCCATGGACACATATGTTATTAAATTCATTTAAAGATCGTGACAGAGGTTCATTGCATGCGTAATTAGTTCTGTGGACAGGTGTGCGAAAAATGTCATTGTGGCGCAGACATCTTGCGGGAACATTAAAATTAACTTTCTCAAGTAAACTACTGCAGTCAATGAGGCCATTAACCAGTTTATATAAAAATACTTGGCTTGGAAATTATAGCTCAATAGTCACGAAATTTTGCACGAGGTAAGAGTTTAGGTTGAAGAAAATGCCTATAATTTTGCATGATGATCTGATATTATTTAGCGGTTGATAAAAAATATACAAATTGTATTTCTGGTCCATATTTTCATTCCTGGAGGGCATATACCGGTAATATGGAATAATAACTACTGATCTTTCCCCTGATGCAAATTGCAATGATGTGTCTGCTAGATAACGTACCTACTGCCTGATATATAATGTGTTTTGTGTAGAGGACCACAATTTCCTCCCATGCTACAAATTGTCTCTATCATGACAAAGAAATTTTCAGTTCAGTTGCCTCACCACATATTTTATACCTCAGGATTTAGGGTAAAGGGGATACAAACAAAATACGACCAAAGATGTGTCTCATCGAAATATTGGTTTTAGACCCCAAGTATATTTGGACGAAATTCGTTTCAGACAATTTGGAGTCTATTTAGCGCTGTCCGTTCATCTGTCTCTCTTAATGTCTAACGGGTGGTGCGCACAAAAACTCTCGAACGGATCTACCGATTAGAACCAAATTTTATAAAACGTAATATTTTGCCCAAACTTTGTTTCAGTTCGAATGTAGGCTATGTCGGTCCACACCTCCCCCAAAAAAGTTTAAAATTGTTTTCGAAAAATTGTGTGAACGATAACTGCCTCCAAACTTTCCATATATTATCCCAGCAAAATTTATTTGAAGTTGTTCTATGTGAAGTAGTAATTGAATAGCTTTTTTAGAAGCAGTCAACGCAGAGTCATGAAAAATGCATTCCGTTCTTCACATTTTGACAATGTCCGATTTGAATCCATTTCACAAAATTTTCACATATTAGCAATGTTTACATTTATAATAACTTTTTGCAAATAAAATGCTCAAGAACACAAGAAACAATTTATTTTATGGTATTTTAATTACTCAGCAAAATGTTTGTATCCAAAAAGATAGTCATAGGTGCAAGAAATGTCAGACTGCACATTTGTTTGTAGCCAAAAAAGTAGTTGAATCATGATTGCAAGTGACTATTGGAGTTATTATGAACGGCAATTCCCCGTGAATTTTTTCAATTTCTCCCTTAAGCAGGGTACACACGATCAGTTTTGACTGTCAGTTTTGCCCAAATAATCGGTTGCTTGCCAGTGTGGCCGCTCACTTTTGTCAGTCATCAGGCAACTACAAAATATTTTGTGGTTGCTGGACTGTTTGACAGTAATCGATAATTTCGAAAAATCGACAGTCAAAACTGATCGTGTGTACCCCCTTTTAAGTTGCAACGGCGGAAGGACGAAATTCACGGGGAAATTTCATTCATGATAACCCCCCATGTCTTTTTTACGTGAAAGAAGTCAGCAATCAATTTTAGATATTTATCACCTATACCTATTGGCATGACTCTATGCAAGAAGCGTTTTAAGATGTTTTTGGGTATTTTTGAGTAATAAAAGCTAACTTTCTAGAATAAAAGTATTTGATTTGATTCGCTTTTTAAAATGATTTATTTGAGATATTCCATTGTTTTATATTCATTATATTTCAATTTCATTAAGACTATCGAACTATTATCAAGCTACTGTTTTTTCAAACAATGTTCTACAAAAACATGAGTTTGGTAGTAATTTCAACGAAACTAGAAAAAGAGGCCATAAATATTTATTAGAAGTTCCCACAACTCTTTTAAATACCTTTTCCAAATGGCCCTGAGGTCTCAAATCAGTGAAAATCCTCGCTTAATAGATGTTAACTTCTCCCATATCCTCAAATTGCATGCTTGCGAATCAATTTTTAAATGAATCGAAAAATTAATTCTAAATACTTTCCATGGAATGTATATTTATTCACTACAAAGAACTAATGCAAAAAGTGTGCTTAAGAAGCAAATTAGACAGTATCCTCACTGCACCATGCCCTAGTAAAAATCATGACTTCTTTCACGTAAAAAGATGTAGTCCGAAATCACTTGCACTCATGATTCAACTACTTCTTTGGCTACAAACATTTTGCTGGGATTATTCCTTCCAGATATAGATCGGATAAGACTATATCGGTCCTTAGGGTACCTCCCACACAAAATTCGGAAAAGGGAAATTTAAGAGTCCTCTCGAATCGTTTTGCATTTTTTTCAGCAGATTGATTGGTCGAAACTTTACATATCGTATTATTTCATCCAGTCATGTGTCAGGTGGGAATATGGACTATATCGGTCCGTCCTTCGAGTACGTCCCACACAAAATTTGAGAAAAGTGCAGTTTGAGGACCCGTATCGGATCCATTTGATTGTTATTTTATTTTTTTAAGAAGGTCCTTTTTCTGTCCCTATTCTGGTTCCTTTCCCGGAGTAAGTCATTCTTCCTGAGATAATAGTCCAGAAGTTCCAAAACCCCCTGCCGGCTCCAACTAAAATTACAAATCTGATAAAATAATTCTCAAATATTTCCAAAACTCAGAATTTACCGCCTGTTCATGTATGTCGCACGGAAACATGTACGAAAGGAAAGCAGTCACTCGCTTCCGTCTAAAAATGCGTTCATGTATTTCGCAAACTATCGTGCGACTGCCGTTACGTATCCTATGCGAAATACTACTAATTTGAATGTACATTTGTACAACTATGTTCCATAAATGAGAGCCAAATGAGAAATGAAAACAAAATCCACATACAAATATTGGAATATGTGTGATTTGTTTTGTTTGAAAAATAAAATGTGTCGGTATTTTGAATTGTTTTATTTAATTGATTTCTTCAAAATAATGAATGAAAGCGCCATTGAAACGTATCTGTAAAATTTTTATTTTGTTTCAAGAATGTGTTGCATAAATTTGTTTTAAGATTTTCGGTGTTATTCGCGAGTTTACATTCTGCTCGGCAGCTACAAACCAAGTGAGTGATTTTGACATTCTCTTTCTATAAGCACTGATGGGCAAATTGCGAGAGACTCATGTATTTTTTACACTTTTGTGTGTGAGGCAGAGCATTTCTGCCCATCAGTGCTATAAGAGACAGTCCTTTCGAAATACATAAACCCAAATTTAATAGAAAAGTGTACGTTTACGTGTTATTTCGTAGGGCTTGTCGTGCGCATAGATTTTCGTTTCGAAGGCGTTTACATGAACAGAAAATGATTTTTTTTACTTCCAAAGCGCAAGAAACCTTTCGGTCGACATACATGAACAGGCTGTTAGTATTTTGAAGCAAACTCCTGTTGCAAAAAAATATATTTTTAGAGGCTGAAGGTATATCACCGTTAGCGCAGCTGACTTATACTATCTTCTTTGCTGTATAATTGAATATGAATAATTTTGGGATTTATAAATTTGTTTGCGTGCAAAATTTTTGAATTTCTATTCATAGTTAGTTATTTCTACCGGTATAAAATATATTTTTGATGTCACAATATATGCCCACAATGAACTATTTTCGAAGCATATGTGAGGTACAAGTGCAAAATTTGTGTACGATAGATCTTCAATAATCTCGCAATTTTCCCAAATATCAAATATACAAAATTGCATGGTATATATATTTATTTAGTATTCCAAAAAGGAACCTGATATTCAAAGACAATTTGAAGATGTAGCAGGAGGGGCTAATCATTGTGAAATTTCCAATTTTCGAATATTTTTTAGAAATGTATAATTTATATATTTTTCCACAAACATCCCAGTAAAGACAAGGGAGGCTTCTCTTATATCAATGGATTCTTATTATGTTATTGATATGTGACCTAGTTTTTATCGCCGAGTCCGAACGGCGTGTCCTAAGTTGGAAATATCGCCAACATTACTAAGGGGTATTTTGCCACCGTAGACAATTTGATGGGAATCGAACCCGGACATTCAGCGTGCAAGGCGGTTTCACATAGCTAATTCCTACAGGTTGTGGTGTAGGGTATCACGTGGTCGGCCCCGTCCGACTATAGCCTTTGCTTACTTGTTTTCTTATACTTTTCCATTATAATAGTATATCGCTATAAGCTGTTTATTATTAAAATTGAATATAATCTTCAAATCGCGATATTTTAAGCCTTTATTTTTCAATTTCAATTCAGTTCTTTTTTATGTGTAATATGAATATGACTTAGAATATAATAATATAGGTATATAGACAAGAGGTTAGGAAATTATAAAGCGTTTATTTTAACACAAATAACACTTACATATGTATACAAAAGAAATGGGCGATAAAAAAAAACTAAGATCAAAATTTTTCTTTATAAAAATGCTTAAATGTACATGAATGCTCCCAACCAAAAGATTAGTAACAACATCTATATCTGAAAATGAAATATCACTCAAATCAGGCATAGAGTGTCATGAAGAATATGATTCCTTACACAACTGTGAATAAGTAAAATATATGTGAGAGCTATATCTAAATATCGATCGAATTCGATATACTCGTAACTTAAGACATTTAATTCTAGATCAAATTGCGTCACATATTGGACAGATACAGAGTTTCTGGCATGTCTGGTGTATGACTGAAAATATATATATGGGAGCTATATTCACATCAGAACCGATTTCGATATAATTTGGCACATTTATTTCTAGACCGTCACACATATCAAATTTCATTGAAATTGGACATACATAGCGTGACTGGTGCACTAAATACCCAAAAATCGGGCGAAAATATATTTGGGAGATATATCCAAATCTGAACCGATTTCAATATAATTTTGTTCAACATTTTTTCTAGACCTAATTCCGTTACACGCTTCAAATTTCATCAAAATTGGACATATATAGCGTGATTGGTGCACCAAATACCAAAAATCGGACGAAAAAAATATATGGGAGCTATCAAAATCTGAGGGTGCCACCGTGGTGCTATGGTATGCACACCCGCTTGCACACTGAAGTTCGTGTGTTCGATTCTTCGGCCAGGCACGGCGATAAACTGTAGGTCCTATATCATTGGGCCAATATGAATCGGGGTACACTCATAGATATGAGAGAAGTCTGGGATGTCTGTGAAACAATTATATATCCAAATCTGAACCGATTTTTACCAAAATAGCTTTCGTCCATTGGCCAAAAAAAAATTATCTTGTCCAATTTGTACAAATCGGACAATAAATGTGACCTGTACTTTGATTACACTGTGCAACATTTTCAAGGTGATCTTATGCAAACAATTTGGACTGAGGATTTCTTGAAAGTATAGACACAAACGACAAAAAACCCTTGTTTGGTTTTGGTGTATCAGATACAGCTTTTATAGCCCCATCTAAACATGGTTTAATATTCACTTTTTAAAGCAATTCGGTGCTACATCTCTGAAACCAATGCGAATCTTCTTCTGACCTCTGAAGCAAATTTGTAGATAAAAGTAAGAATAACATATTTGGAGAAATAATAAACTCGGAAAACTTCTTGTATTACTTCAAATTTTATAACTAGACATCGGATTTTGCATATTTGCATATTTTTTATTAATAAAGATACGAAAATTCTGATTGGACCGAAATTCGTTTTGAAGAAAACTGAATGCAACGACAGGCTCATATTTTTTTATTCTTTTGCATATTTGCATATTTTGCATATGCACAAAATATGCAAAAATATGCAAAATATGTAAAAAATATGCAAGTTATTTTTTTTACGAAAATCATCAAATTAATTTTGAAAATCATCAAACAGTGTTCTAAATAAAGTTTATTGCCGTTAAACGTCGATTTCTTAGCAGATTATTATGTTATTAATTATTATTCCGCCATAGCAATAAATGTGGACTAAAAAACTTAGATAATTTCCTATAACCCAGCCTTCTTATTACAACATAAGTTGCTTTCTAATACAAATTTGTTCAAAAACTCATCAAATGTCAAAATGAAAGTATCCAAATATGTTGATAGTCCCAATTTACATTGGGCGAGTTTACTTGCGGCAATTGTCATTTTGTAGAAGAGAGAGGTGAGGCATATGGTAACCAGGGATGCCAACTGTTCCGAGGTAAAAATCGCTACAGCCACATACGCACCATAGGTCTGTAGCGATTTTTACCTTAAAACAGTTGAAATTCATGCTTAAACAGTGGTTTTTGTACGTCAAAAATCACCACAAGTAGCGGGAAAACCACCAAGTTGGCACCCCTGATGGTAACCCTTTGCCTCTCAGCACCCTCTCTCACCTACAAACTGACAATTGCCGCAAGTAAACTCGCCTAATGTAAATTGGGACATAATTCCTGCTCGGCTAAAATTGTCTGACAGAATAACAAATGAGCTAGAAAATAAGACTATGAAAATAGTGAATCTATATATATAAAAATGGTGTAAAAAATGTATAGTAATTCATAAAATGAGAACGGCTAGGCCGATTTCTGTAAAATTTTTTGTCAGTTATTCGTATTTTCGAGGAGAAGGTCTTTACGGAAGAAAATTTTGGAAAATCTCTCTGGAAAAGTAGGAAAATTGGAAAAATCGAAAATTGAGTTTTGGTATGAAATTTTATTCCTTAATAGCGAGACGAAGTTCGCCGGGTCCGCTAGTATTACATAAAATCTTTCATATTTTGCTAAAAACATATAACATATAAATAACATATACAGGGCAATCATGAATATTTCCCTCTGAATTTTCCGCACGGAAAATAATAATAAAAAAGTGAAATTCTTTTAAAATCAATATTTGTTAGAAGTTGAAAACTACTACATTCGCTTAATTACACTGTGACACAAAATGGAACTCAAAGTCTGGGGGGTGGAAAATTTCTTTTGAATATGAAAGCCCTTGATGAGTATACTAAGAACCCAAAAGGAAATTTTCGCCATAGGTCAAGTTTCTGAGATATCGCGCGATGAAGTTTTTGATTTTTTCCCTATATTACTTGGGAAAATAGCTCCATATCTCTGTTTGGCGTTGTTGAAGCTTCGTTTTGAGGTGACATGTCTTCAGTCAAATCGATTGGCGAATCTTTTTGTAGAACATTTCATTCTTCTAACTCAATGCCTTTCATGTCCTTTATTTCTTGAACCGTATTGAAAGTACCACAAAATGAGATTTTTCAGCATCCAAATATTCTACAAAAATGTTGCTCAGAAGATTTTAGGTACGTTTCTCTTTGACAACTAATCGATTTTGTCCCATTTTCATTGTCTTTTTTTGACATTTAATCGGTTTTGGTTCAGAAATAAACTATGTTTTGTTTTTCTGTATATTCGTCATTGGTTATTTATTGGTATGTAGACATAACCATTGGTTATTGCTTATGTAGACATCTGGGGTGCTTCTGAAATATTTACCACAAATAGCTACTGTAATGATGAACACGTTAAAAACAAATTTTCTTGGAGGATAGATCCGGTTATCTCAATTTTGGAACCGGATATTCCGACATTAAAACCGATTTTTGAACCGGTTTTAAGTAACCGATTAAACTTATATGTATACCAATAAAAAGCTTATAGAGTTGTCAATCAAATTAAATTATTTCGCCTCTGAAAACTTTGTTAGTTGCAGTTCTAGAATAAAAAAAAACCGTTTTCTTTAACCGTTTTTAAAGAAAAATATCAATACGCGCAAATATGGAGATCAAAGGCTGGGGGGCGAACAATTCTTTTTGGCGATGAAAGTCGATGAAGATAATATTACGAACCCGGAAGGACAGTTATGCCGTTGGTCAAACTTCTGTGTTATAGCGAAATGAATTCTTTCTTGACAAACTATACATACCTACATGACAAAAAACCTAACGAAATTTGATCGCGCCACAACTCAGAAGTTTGACCTACGGCATAACTGTCCTTCCGGGTTCGTAATACTATCTTCATCGACTTTCATCGCCAACAAGAATTGTTCGCCCCCCAGCCTTTGATCTCCATATTTGTGCGTATTGATATTTTTCTTTAAAAACGGTTAAAGAAAACGGTTTTTTTATTCTAGATCTGCAACTAACAAAGTTTTCAGAAGCGAAATAATTTAATTTGATTGACAACTCTATAAGCTTTTTATTGGTATACATATAAGTTTAATCGGTTACTTAAAACCGGTTCAAAAATCGGTTTTAATGTCGGAATATCCGGTTCCAAAATTGAGATAACCGGATCTATCCTCCAAGAAAATTTGTTATTAACGTGTTCATCACTACAGTAGCTATTTCTGGTAAATATTTCAGAAGCACCCCAGATGTCTACATAAGCAATAACCAATGGTTATGTCTACATACCAATAAATAACCAATGACGAATATACAGAAAAACAAAACATAGTTTATTTCTGAACCAAAACCGATTAAATGTCAAAAAAGACAATGAAAATGGGACAAAATCGATTAGTTGTCAAAGAGAACCGTACCTAAAATCTTCTGAGCAACATTTTTGTAGAATATTTGGATGCTGAAAAATCTCATTTTGTGGTACTTTCAATACGGTTCAAGAAATAAAGGACGAAAAGGACATGAAAGGCATTGAGTTAGAAGAATGAAATGTTCTACAAAAAGATTCGCCAATCGATTTGACTGAAGACATGTCACCTCAAAACGAAGCTTCAACAACGCCAAACAGAGATATGGAGCTATTTTCCCAAGTATTATAGGGAAAAAATCAAAAACTTCATCGCGCGATATCTCAGAAACTTGACCTATGGCGAAAATTTCCTTTTGGGTTCTTAGTATACTCATCAAGGGCTTTCATATTCAAAAGAAATTTTCCACCCCCCAAAAATGCAGCTGCACAGTGTTATGGGCATACATATTTAAATAAAAAATTGTGGAATTGGGGAAAGGAAACAAATTCCGCACGGAATTTTTATTCATGATTGCACTGATAACTATATTTTAATACCCTAAGAGTATTATGTCTTAGTGAATGAGTTTGTAACATGAAAAAGGAAAAGAAATAGACCCACAGTTCCTTTTGATGATCTGCATAGATTCGCACTTATCCATCTGGCCATGTCTTTTCGAAAACAAAGTACAGGTCACATTTATAGACCAATTCGCATTAAAATTGGAGATTTTTTGGCCCTATGGCGATCCCTATTTATTTTGGTAAGCATCGATTCAGATTTGAATATTGCTCCCATATATACAGTATAATCTTCATAATCCCTGCACCACAGGTTTCGGCAGTATCCGAATTATCCAATTGTCCGGATTAACGAATAGTAAAGATAATAAATTATTTTCTATGATTAAATCACTTGTGGTAGTTATATTATAATACTTTTTTAAATTGTAATTGCTAATACCGAACCTTTAAATAAAATAAAGAAAGTGTAAAAAATAGTGAGATTTTTTTAAACGACAATCCGCACATTTTTGTTGGCATTGCCCGTATTTGTTCCTTTCCTTACGTTTTACCAATTTACCATGCAACAAGTCTTAATTTTCCCAAATTACAAAAAAAGCCAATCAGATTGTGAAAGTACTCGTAGAACTAGAAATATAACGTTTTTAAAGTTTACATCAGGATGTAAGCAAAACACGGGACAGATGTGAAATTTAACTTTTTGTAAATTAAGATTCCTTGAAATCTTCGCCTTTTTGGTGTATAGTGCCTTTGGCAACTTTAATGACAATATTGCAGAGAATATTTTTCTTAATATATGTATTTATATCCAATACAACAATACTAATTTGTTATAAAAGGTGTTAAATCCTTGTACTCGATAATCTTTACTAAATGTTGCTGAAAAAATGTTTACAGCAACTTCTCCATTAAACAACTGCCAAAATTCGAAGCATTTGTAATAATTAGTACAAATTATCGAGTACACGGCCAGGTATAAGTTAATTGATTGTGTATACAAAAGGATTATGACTTTGCGACAGTGTTATCAAAATTTCTTTCCTGTAGCAAGAATGAAAGAACTATATTTTTTAGCATTCCAAATGCTTTTCTATCAGAAATATGTGAGTGGTTTTGCCATGTTAAAGAAAATTCCAAGGTTTTGACTTATTTTACCACTACCACGCTGTTTTGTGGTTTTTATAAGTGATGTCATTTTGCACTAATCATTGGGTGTTCTTCATTTTGCTTATTATTCATCGTGGATGGGTATAATAATAATCCATTACTTTTCGCCGAGGAGTGAACATTTCCCAATTCTGCATTAAGCGGTTGTATGGCTACAATATAGAACAATATTATAAAACAAGTAAAAAAGTATCAGTCGGCTTTGCCGACAGAGATATACCCTCAGCATGAATATATTGAAACTTTTTTCCCAAAAAACGTATGTATTTAGGGGGTTTTAAAAATGTTGGGCGTTTGAACCGACAAAAATGTTGATTATGATTAAAGATGCGGAGGAGATAAAAAAAGGAATGGATCGACATTAACCATTATGGAAGTGGATCTCCAGTCACTACATATGGTGCCATAGGTGGTTTTTACACCCTTCGGGCTGTTTGCTCAAGAAGTATGGACTTGCCCCTGAAACAACTTTTACCATCGCAATTGAGGCAGCGAATGCAAGTTGCTTCAACAAAAATCAAAGTGATTCGGAAGCAGGTCTTAAAGTGAACATGTATCCGAAATTTTGTGTGGGAGGTACCGGATGGAGTGGACAAATATAGTCCATATTTGAACCTGATCTATATCTGGTAGATATATTAGGATGTGTAAAGTATAGTCCAATTCGGCCACTGTCTTCAAGAGTTATCGTACGCACAATTTTTCCGAACATTTTTGAACTTTTGTGGGGGAGGTACCTGAAGGAGTGGACCGATATGGCTTATCTTCGAAATTAAACTATGTTTGGACAAAATATTACTAAGGCTAAACTTTGGACCGAATCGGCAGACCTGTTCGAGAGTTATTTTGCCCTCCAACCTCCTCACACGGTGTCATAGGGGTTTTTTTGGAACTTTCAGGCTATTTTCTCAGGAAGTATGTACTTGCCCCTGATAAAACTTATACCGTCGTATGGATGGCAGTGAATACAAGTAGCTAAAGCAAAAATCAAAGCGATTCGAGAGATGGTCCTAAACTGAACTTTTCCAAATTTTTGTGTGGGAAGTACCCGACGGAGTGGACCGATTGAGTCCATATTAAAAGCTGATCTAAGTCTGGTACACGCTCCACGATGGGCAAAGTATGGACCAAATCGGTTACTCCCTTCAAGAGTTATCGTGCGCACAAATTTTCCGAACATTTCCGAACTTTTGTGGGTGAGGTACCGGAAAGAGTGGACCGATATAGCTCATCTTCGAACTTAAACTAAGTTTGGGCAAAATATTACGAAAGCCAAAATTTGAACCGAATCGGTTCATCCGTTCGAGAGTTATCGTGCGCTCCAGCCAGCCAGACAGACAGACAGACGGACGGACATTGCTCAATCGACTCCAAATTGTCTGAAACACATTTCGTCCAAACATACTTGGGGTCTAAAACCATTATTTCGATGAGGCACATTTTGCCCGTATGAAAGTGTATATACCCTTCATAGCCTAAAGGCTGAGGGTATAATTATGTATTTTCAGTGCATTAAACTAAAACCATGTCATCAATATTAAAGCGGCAGTTAGAGCATTTTTTTCAATTTATGTCTGTATATACTCAATAAAGGACTAAAGACAATATATTCAAATTTATATTCCAGAACCTGGTATCGTAAATGGTACACCATTTTCACATGTAATTCGAATAATTTCAGTTGTAATTCGAAAAATTTCACTTGTAATTTGAAAATTCCATTTGAATGTCGAATTATTTCATTTGTAATTTGAGAATCTCATTTGAAATTCGAATTATGTCATTTGTAATTTGAATCGAGTCATACACCCGAAGACCGCCGAGCCGACAGCCACCCGAAAGCATTACCGAACCACATCCGACAACTGCAGAGCTGACAGCTGCCCGATTGCCCGGAGCCGAGTCGTGTAGAGCCGAGTCCACCCGACAACTGCAGAGCCGAAAGCTACCGATTGCCCCGAGCCGACAGCAACCCGAGTCTTGTAGAACCAAACCACATCCGACAACTGCCAAGCCGAAAGCTACCCGATTGCCCCGAGCCGACAGCAAACCGATTAGTGTGGAGCCACATCAGACGATTACCGAGCCACTGCCGGTCCGACAGACGCCGAATAACACAGAAACGATCTCAACTTATAACTAATATTGCATCCACATACATATATTATTATTCATCAAACACCAAGAGTTCACAATAAAGATTAAACTTTTAAACACTCGTGTTTTACTTAAGGTTTATGGGTCCTTAGGCCGACCCTGGAAGCGACTCAGCCTACCTCAGCCCTAGATAAAACCACTCGTTATAGGGTACGAAACTTTCCGCCAGAAATTTGTCGGTATAGGTCCACGTTTCGATATAGCTCCCATAGAACGGTACCTCCCGAACGGTACCTCAATATTCCAATGAAACGACTGAAATTTGTTTGGTTATAAAATGTTCCAGAAAAAATTATCAGTATAGTTCCACATCTTCCTATATCCCCCATAGAAGCGTACCTCTTGATTTACGGTATTTTTTAGGTTTTTAACCACATTATCATACTGAAATATCGACAATTTGCTATTTAGCCTACTTTCTTTTTTTCTTTACGCCAGGAATTTGTTGGTGTAGATCGACGTTTTGATATAGCCCCCATAGAACGGTACCGTCCGAATTTCAGTATTTTGAAGGTTTGCGACATTGTTTTACCGAAATTGTTGAAAAAATGGTATTTCGTCTTCTTCATAAATGAAAGAAAACTAATTGTTCCATTTTACTTCAATACCACTCGTGGTGGAGGGTATAAAAAGTTCGGCCCGGCCGAACTTAAAGCCGTTCTTACTTGCTTATTTTTAACTTTTTAGTAAATAAAATTTTTTTGGCTGCTGAGAACCCCATAAAGAAATTACAGCCAATGTTGGCCGAAAATGTTGATAAAAACTTTAAAATGTCTGAAATCGGTTAGTACCGTTATATGGGGGCTATACCAAAACCTGAACCTATATCCACAATTTTTGGTGGGGAAGGGTCTTTACCATTGTGAACTCCAAATGTCAAGTTACAGCCAATTCGGGCTAAGAATGAAGGTAAAATTCTCAAAATACCTGAAATCGCGTGATACCATTATATGGGCTATGGAAAAAATGGACCCATATTGCTTTTGGTTTTATATTCATGTATTGTCATCCAAATCTGAAAAGTGTGCAAAGTAAACATAAAACACTGTAAAAATAGTAATAATTCGAATCCCACTACCAAATAGAACTTCAAATTTGTTTAATTGATCGTTGTTTATTTAATTCAGACAAATTCAAGAAAATCGGAGAGTACAGTCATTGTTAAAAATTGATTTTAAATATTAAATCGCGAAGATTGCATCCAATCCCACTCTAAAATTAAATATTAAAGAAGTTATGAGTATTTCTTTGCATATGGTTTTTATAGAATTCGACTTACTCAAGACGCAGTATATGTAGAACCGTTAGTCAACAAAAAAATTCTGAAAAATCCTCCCGATGTTCGGTTTATTAAAGGTTTTAGCCTCAATATCCCACTGAAATGGCTGAAATCGAAGCGAATCGGATAACAGCTGAAACTCTAAAAGACAAGTTCTAAATTCGCTTTATTGCCACAAAATACGTGAAAAACTTGTTTTGGTAGCTAAGTCAAAATTCTGTAATATTTTTAGGGCTGATAGGCGAATCAGATAACTGTCACATTTTGACAGCTAAAAACACTAAAGACAAGTTCGAAATTCGTTTTGCTCGCACAAAGTTCGGGCAAAACTTGTCTTGGCATCCGTTCGTCCTATATATAAATTTAAAAATTAAGAAACTATTATAATTCGTTATTTTTGAATAATGTTTCTGTTAAAAAGTAGTTCCCTTTAGATTTTTTACATATGGCAACGATAGACCAATGTGAGTAAAAAAAGGAACTTAATTTTAAGTAATTGTAATGGTGGTTGATGGTTGACAAGGGCTACGTCTGCATAGTTGGGGGTTGGGGTGAACATGTGGAACTTTATATTTTAGTTTGTGTGTATATATGTACATTGTATATAATAGACGTTCTCAGGCACTGATTGAGAGACAACATCAATTACAAACCTGCAGTGTCACTGTTCCACGCTATAATACAGGGAGCAGAACTCTCTTTAAGCTCTCTGATTATAAGTTTAATTCAATTGAATTCAGTTTCACACTGACATTTGGTCCAAACACTCACTACTTTCTCGTTGAACGGTGGCGTTTTTTTATTTCTAACATTATTATTTATTTACAAATTTTTGGCGTTGTTGTTATTATAAATATTGTTGATATTTTCTTGCGGAAATAGAGGTCGAACAACGATGATGATGAGAACCCATTGGAAACAAAAGCTGAAAAGCAAAATCGGTATACGACACGCGATAAGTGCGCTCTAATGCAGTCTTTAAACAAAAATAAACAAAAATAAAATACGTACAAACCTATGTATGTATGTAATGTGCACTCCAATTTTATTAGGAAGGTGAAAAAACTAAGGAATAAAACAACTATCGCAACGTTAAGGAGAAAAAAGTGGCTAGACGACGGTTGTTCAATATGTAATTTGTAGAAGTGAAAATAGCACTGTAATCATTATCGTGAATAAAAATCTTTTCATATTTTTCATGAATAAAAAATGGAAGTAAAGTAATTCTTCATTTCATCGAACATTCGCACAAATGTTTTTTGATATTTTTTATAAACGAAACATACACATAATTTTACAGTTATTAATTAAAAAAAGAAAAAGTAATAATTTGTCAAGCAAAAAAAAGACAAGGAGTTATATCAAAAAGGAGTGTTAAAGTCAAGCAGACAACAACAAAACAAGCAGAGGAAGTCTTTGGAAGAGTCACTTAGTATACGAATTTAAATATTTTTACATCGAAAATTCAGGTAAATTCTAATGAATAAAAACAAAAAAGACATTACATTTGTTTATCTTTTTATTACTAATAATCCATGCCGTAGCCAGAAATTGATATCAACACCATTTGGAAGGGTGTGGGAGGGCAATGGACAAAAATTGAGTAAAATATACAAAAAGTGAATACGTTGTGCACTACATATCGCTCATTTACACAAAGAGTGACATATCTCAAAAAATCGAGTTTCGAGAAAAACGCGTTATAAGTTAGCGATTGAAATTTGACTTCTCAACTTAAAACGATCATTACACAAAATTTATAATAACTACTTGGACCATATTTTGCAAACAGCTAGCCAGATATCTGTGTTAAATTCCTGTGCAAGACCCAGCATGATTCGAAGTGTTTTAGTGCTTCATAATCTCAAAAAACTTTTGTGTTGAATTATGCGAAACTCGTTGTAAATGAGCTGTAACTCGTCGAGTTTAAGAAATATCAACACGAAAATTTGACACAAGATAAAGCAGAAGTCGTGAAAAAAATAGAAATTGCTAACTCAGAAACTGCATTTTTTGATTTATGCCACTCTTTGAGTAAATGAGCGATATGTACTTGTAGATGTAAATATTACATCGTTTCTGTTTTAGTCGCATTTTCTTCTTAATGTCCCTAACAACAAAATGAAATTTTCTAACTTCTGTCAAAATGGTTAAATACAGATCACGCTGGAACCCCATAATAACTTTAATAAGTTTACTCAAGCCACAAATTCAGGCCTTATATTTTCTTAACGTCAAAAGGTTTCTGTGAAATTCTTTCAAAATAAACAACAAAGTTCGCAAAAAAATAAATTCCTTATATTCATAACTAGCAAATGTCACATACTATTCCAGAAATTGGCATTACGATATTTTTATTTATTTATTTTTTTTTTTTTTCAAAAGTGTACTGATACTATCACTTAGGTCTTTTATAGTTTTCTATAAGCCGTATCTTTGACCATATGTGGGGGCTATTCCAAAAAATGGACCTATTTCCAAACTTTCTGGTAGTTACCTTTTTGACCACTAGGAACTGAAAATGGACTGAAAATGTGACCAAAACCGTCAAAAATGCCTCAAATCGGGCGGTACCTAACACCACCAAAACATGGAGCTACATATGTCCATAATTTTTGATAGATTTTTAGATTTAGATTTATTGAGACTTTTTGTTTTCAGTAATAAAGTATATAAAACAATTATTGATGAGAATACCTAAAACTATATTGTATTATTTTAATGTCATGGCTAAAAGATTTTGCAGCTTGCTTACACATTTAAATGATGATCATTAACAAGTTTATAAAAATAACTTCTTTAAGTGTACAATGCTTGCTCCCGGCACTAAGCATTGGTTTACATTACGAAATCCACTAGATTTCAACTATCAATTCCTTTGCGTATACGTCAAATGAAAACTCGTCTGAAATCGACTGGATTTCTTTTGACGTTTAAGCAAAGCAATTGACAGTTGAAATCGAGTGGATTTCGTAAATGTAAACTTACTATTACAGAAACTTATAGAGTTGTATCTATGTGTGAATAAAAAAACTTAAAATAATTTTTGATAGATACCCTAAATGCCAAATTATAGATAACTCGGTCTGAAAATGTGGCTAATAACGTCAAAATACTGTAAAAAACGAGGACCTACACTCATACATATGTGTATAAATAACTTGTTCTGTTCTGTTCTGTCTGTTCTTGTACCGTTATATGGGGGCATTTTCAAATTAGTCTTGCCTGACCACCACAGATCTTTACCCTGATCATACATATTTTATAGTATCGCAAATAATTATTTCATGGAGTTACAAACGGAAAAACAAACTTGATACTTTTGTCTCAATGTTTATATCATGGTTGGTCAAAACTTTTTTATATTTGAAGAATGTACGATGTGCATTAGGGACATATATTTTTTGAGAAAAAAAAATATATCATTCGGAAAAAAACCATTTCCCAGAAAGACTTCTTCATATCAGTGATAAGTAACCTCCTCCAAGTTCGAACGATAAGCCGCGCAGTAAATCCCCACTTGTAGAGGCGATACAACGTTTGTTAATATGTGAGGTATTTTGTTAAAATTTACAAAAAATAAAGCCCTAATAAACATGTGCTTCTTTGATTTCTAAAACAAAACATTGAAACAGTTTCTCCTTTTTCTATGAATTTCCAGCGACCCCAAACTTTTCTGCAAGAATTCTACTTTCTGCGAGAATTTATGCATTTAGTGGAATGATGTGGAAACATAAAAATTGAAAATGTAACGAATTTTCATTCATGTTTTCCAAAATATTCAACCAAATGTGAAAAATTATTAGTTTTTTAAATTCCAATAATTTATAGACATTTCCTTGTTTTGTTTACAAATACAACTGGCAGTAACGTTACAAACAAAAACAAATTCCTTTGTGGTTGTTGTTCGAGTTGTATTTGTTGTAGTATTAACTTTACCTTATATTTGTTCAACCATGTAAACTTACTATTACAGAAACTTATAGAGTTGTATCTATGTGTGAATAAAAAAACTTAAAATAATTTTTGATAGATACCCTAAATGCCAAATTATAGATAACTCGGTCTGAAAATGTGGCTAATAACGTCAAAATACTGTAAAAAACGAGGACCTACACTCATACATATGTGTATAAATAACTTGTTCTGTTCTGTTCTGTCTGTTCTTGTACCGTTATATGGGGGCATTTTCAAATTAGTCTTGCCTGACCACCACAGATCTTTACCCTGATCATACATATTTTATAGTATCGCAAATAATTATTTCATGGAGTTACAAACGGAAAAACAAACTTGATATACACTCCATACTATGGTGGAGCGGGGTATAAAAGGAACTAATTCGAAACGTATTTACCAAAGTTTGTACTTAACAGCATATCACATCCTATCTACCTACCAAAAGGGACTCGAACACAATTTTTCAAATTCTGGCTCTATTCGTTCACTCCAACTAATTTTTTAGAACAGTTTTTCAAAAACATCGGTATTCACTCATGGTGGTAGATTTACAACTCTAGTATATGTACTAGGGTTTTTTACAACGAACAAATCAAAACTTCTTAACATCATCGTCAGACTATCTTTTGGTTTCAGTTTTATTACACTTTTTTTCATAAAAATTTGTTTTTTTTTTTGCCTTTTATTCTTATTATTTTTCTACCACAAAACATGGTAGAATAAGAAAAGGTAGCCGCAATACACAGCTGACTAAACTGGGTTGTAACGTTAGTGTCAAATTTCATATGACATTTTATACATTTATTTCTATTTCGATGTACATTCTTCTTCATTATTTGCAAATTCGCTATTCGAATATAAGCGACCATACAATTATTGTAGCATATTTCATTGCAATTACATAGATTACAAATGTGATATTTTTTTCATGACATTTATAAATTATTGATAATTCTTTCAAAACTGCTTCTATTTCTTGATATACTGAGAAGATTAGCCGTGTTGTTGATATTTGTCCAGTCTTCTATGTTTTTTATCCAAGTCATCTCTTTTCTGCCTCTGGTACGGCGTCCTTCAATGATCATTTTAAGTATTGCCTGCAGGAGCTTATACTTTCCATGTCGCATGATGTGTCCTAAGTATGCCGTTTTTCGTTTTTTGATGACAGATACAAGTTCTCTCCGTTGGTTCATTTTTGTCAGTACTTCGAGATTTGTGACGTGTGCAGTCCAAGGTATTTTTAATACTCTTCGATAAATCCACATTTCGAAGGCTTCTAGTCTTTTTATGTCAGCAGCTTTAATGGTCCAGACTTCTGCAGCGTATAATAAGACTGACCATACATAACATTTAATAAATCGTACTTTTGTCTCAATGTTTATATCATGGTTGGTCAAAACTTTTTTATATTTGAAGAATGTACGATGTGCATTAGGGACATATATTTTTTGAGAAAAAAAAATATATCATTCGGAAAAAAACCATTTCCCAGAAAGACTTCTTCATATCAGTGATAAGTAACCTCCTCCAAGTTCGAACGATAAGCCGCGCAGTAAATCCCCACTTGTAGAGGCGATACAACGTTTGTTAATATGTGAGGTATTTTGTTAAAATTTACAAAAAATAAAGCCCTAATAAACATGTGCTTCTTTGATTTCTAAAACAAAACATTGAAACAGTTTCTCCTTTTTCTATGAATTTCCAGCGACCCCAAACTTTTCTGCAAGAATTCTACTTTCTGCGAGAATTTATGCATTTAGTGGAATGATGTGGAAACATAAAAATTGAAAATGTAACGAATTTTCATTCATGTTTTCCAAAATATTCAACCAAATGTGAAAAATTATTAGTTTTTTAAATTCCAATAATTTATAGACATTTCCTTGTTTTGTTTACAAATACAACTGGCAGTAACGTTACAAACAAAAACAAATTCCTTTGTGGTTGTTGTTCGAGTTGTATTTGTTGTAGTATTAACTTTACCTTATATTTGTTCAACCATGACCACAAAACAAAACTCCGACATAAAATAAAACTCACAACAAAGTGTTGTTATGGTATTATTGTAGATCTACAATAGGTGTGTCTTTTTACGTGATAATTTGTAATAATTATTACGAAATGTTACTAAATACTGTCTTTTTACACAAAAGTTCAGTAAAAGAGAGCGATGTGAGAGAACAATTTTGACAGGTGTTTGCTGAGAAATTGCTAAAAATTGCTGAAAGAATTTTTCCCAGCAACATTTAGCAAGTTCGGTCAGCTGTTTTTTAATCATTGCGAATGGTGAGCTGCTCAATGTTTATCTTATTTTTGTGGAAAAATACTGTAAATATTACGGTTCAGGTTTATTTATTGATTTTTATGAAAATATTAATTATTTTTTATTTATTTTACTTAAAATTGAAGAACTATTTCATTGCTTTGGAGTTATTTTTTCGTTCATGCATTGGCGCCAATGTTTTTGTTTTGGTTATCAACTGTTATCTTGCTAAAGTTTACTAAATGCTGTCTTTTTACTTTTTTTCTCTATTTTCGTATCAAAGAGTAAAATCTCTCTTACTCTCTGAAAAGAAGTTACTGAATAATTATTACTGAAAAAGTAAGAAGACATAACTAATATTAACAACATGTCATAGCACAATAATACAGGTATAACGGCACAAACAGCTGATTATCGCACTAGTTGTCCAAATGCATTATTGTGAATAAAATTACATACTATTTTGCTTTTCAAAGTAGTCAGGCCAACCCTCCTAAAATTACATACAAAAGGTAAAAAAGCAATTCACAATAATGCGTTATTATGAACAAATTTTGACGCTTCTTGTGGTAAATGGCCTGATTATTCCGCCATGCAACATGTACAAGATCTACAATGCCACTTTACCACCATGAGTGAATACTGCTAGTATGTCAAAGAAAGGATGAAACGAAATATTATGATAATGCATTCAGAACTGTCGTAGGTCATTTTTTATTAAACGTTTAGGATAAAACGGAGCCTATTAGGAAATCTAATTTCTAAATATCACGAGTAGACCCTAATAATTTCTAGAAGGTTTATATTCATAATTTTGCAACTGGCTTTGCAGTTGTCGGTACGTATATGTCACACAGGCAAGTTTTGGGTTTTTGGAAACCAATACATGAACTCAACTGCCCTGTCATGTGCATGATGGTCTGTCGGAAATTATAAGTGCTTAATCCAATTTTTTGTTCAATCATTTCAGTTATTAAAAAAAAAATAAAATATTAATAAAAATGCGTTGAAATTTACAAAAAAGTTACGTATGCTCTTCAATAACAAAGACAATTGAAAACAAGTAAGCAAAGGATATAGTCGGACGGGACCGACCATGTGATACCCTACACCACAACCTGTAGGAATTAGTTATGTGCAACCACCTTGCACGCTGAATGTTCGGGTTCGATTCCTATCAAATTGTCTACGGTGGCAAAATACCCAAAATACCCCTGAGTATTTCAGCCATGAAAAACGTCTCTACAAGTGGCAACTTAGGACACGCCGTTCGGACTCGGCGATAAAAACTAGGTCCACATATCAATAACATAATACGAATCCATTGATATAAGAGAAACCTCCCTTGTCTTTACTGGGATGTTTGTGGAAAAATATATATGTAAATTATACATTTCTAAAAAATATTCGAAAATTGGAAAATTCACATGGATTAGCCCCTCCTGCTACATCTTCAAATTGTCTTTGAAAATCAGGTTCCTTTTTGGAATATATAACAAATAAATATATATACCATGCAATTTGGTATAATTGATAATTGGGAAAATTGCGAGTTTATTGAAGATCTATCGTCCAAAAATTGTGCACTTGTACCTCACATATGCTTCGAAAATAGTTCATTGTGTAGTAAATTGTGATATCAAAAATATATTTTATACCGGTAGAAATAACTAAAAAAAAATTCAAAAATTTTGCATGCAAACAAATTTATAAATCCCAAAAGTATTCATATTCAATTATACAGCAAAGAAGATAGTATAAGTCAGCTCCTCTAACGGTGATATACCTTCAGCCTCTAAAAATATATTTATTTTGTAACACGAGTTTGCTTCAAAATACGTGGAATCTGAAGGTATCGTAATATGGGGCTATACCAAATCAATTTTAGTAAGCTAAATTCTGAGTTTTGGAAATATTTAAGAATTATTTTTTCAGATTTGTAATTTTAGTTGGAGCCGGCAGGGGTTTTTGGAACTTCTGGACTATTATTTCAGGAAGTATGACTTACCCCGGGAAAGGGACCAGAATAGGGACCGATGTAGTCTATATTCAGACCTGACACATGACTGGATGAAATAATACGATGTGTAAAGTTTCGACCAATCAGAAAATCCCCTTGAGAGTTAACTTGCGGATTTGTGGCGCAAGTACAATCTTCTGAAAAAAATCAAAACGGTTCGAGAGGACTCTTAAAATACCCTAAGGACCGATATAGCCTTATCCGATCTATATCTGGAAGGAACAATAATATATGGAAAGTTTGGAGCAAATCGATTGCTCACTTCGCCAGTTATCGTTCACACAATTTTTCGACAACAATTTTGAACTTTTTTGGGGTAGGTGTGGACCGACATAGCCTACATTCGAACAAAGTTTGGGCAAAATATTACGTTGTATAACATTTGGTTCTAATCGGTAGATCCATTCGAGAGTTATCGTGCGCACCAGCCAGCTAGACATTACGAGAGACATATGAACGAACAGGGCTAAATCGACTCCAAATTGTCTGAAACGAATTTCGTCCAAATATATTTGGGGTCTAAAACCAATATTTCGATGGTCGTATTTTGTTTGTATCCCCTTTACCCTAAATCTTGAGGTATAAAATAGGTGGCGATGTGACCCCATGTTGTAATATTTGTATAAAAATCCAATTTGACAACTGAACTGAAAATTTCTCTGTCATGATAGAGACAATTTGTAGCATGGGAGGAAATTGTGGTTCTCTACACAAAACACATTATATTAGGCAGTAGGCCCATTATTTAGCAGACACATTATTGCAATTTGCATCAGGGGAAATATCAGTATTTATTTTTCCATATTTTGCCGGTATATACCCTCCAGGAATGAAAAAATGGACCAAAAATAAAATTTGTATATTTTTTATACAAAAGTAATGGTCTCTATCAACCGCTAAATAATATCAGTTCATCATACAAATTTATAGTCGTTTTCTTCAACTTAAACTCTTACCTTGTGCAACATTTCCTGCCTATTGAGCTATAATTGCGACCTCTAGCGGGTTTATGATCACACTACAAACAAAAAACTGGATATATTAGGCTGTAACTCTGTTATCTGATCACGTACATCAACATAATTGACATCATTTGAAAGGTCAAGAGATCGTCTTCCAAATATAACTCACGAGTGGGGAATGTGTCTTACAGGAACAAAGATATAAGCTGTTTATTAAAATTTTTTTACAATTTTCACACAAATGTTGTGGTCCATTTAACCCTCTAAATATTATCTGATCGCCATCTTAAATTGCAAGATTCTTCTTTGTCATACACTCTTACCTTATTTAAAATTTCGAGGCGATCGGACTATTATTGCGACCTACAGATCATCTACAAAATCGGATGAAAATTATGTTTTTGGTCCATTTCACCCGCTAAATATTTCACGATCATCACCAATTAAAATAGCGATCTATTCTGATGTGAAACCGACCTCCATACCAAATTTCCAAATTTTTGATTACAATCTATAATGGACAGACGGACACACGGACGGACGGACACACATCTCAAAATCGTTTTATCTCGCCGAGATATGAAGATTAGTATACCACATTGGGGGTCTCCTACGAATATTTCGCGGTGTTACATGAATTTTTCCCAAAACAAACTTATAATACCCTTTCCACATAGTGGTGTAGGGTATAAATATGATTGGTAACATACATTTTTGAGGTTTATGATATTTACTACTTGTTATACGTTTTCTACGGTTATATGACGTTTTCGACGTTTACAACATTCTGACCGTCGAAACCCTAAAAAATCATCATACAGACCATCTCTGGCCATGTGTATTGTCATTTCTAGTTGTATTCCTTTACAGCTATACCTAACTCTCAGCGCGACGTACAAAAATTATTCACCAACCTACCACAACAACGCTCTCTGAGCGTCCGTACTACCCAAATACGTTGGGTCCAAAATCACATTTAAAACACAAAATCCGCGACCGAAACCTACTTAAATGTTTTCATTCGTAAAACAAATAATTTTCCTTTGCAATCAATTGTATTTCATGTTTTGTTGGACTTTTGTTTTTAAAATACAAAACACACACACATGCAAAAAATAACGTTCTGTCAAAGTTAAATTTTTTCAACTCACAAAAAGTATACGCACGACGTTTATTCTACTTTTTTCACCACACACGCCCTGAGTATACGGACGTATATAGGTATGGGCCTTACTTGCCTGAGGTTAAATTTTTTCCATTTCTTACTATGTTTAACCTGCAAAGCGTTCCTTAACCCCAAAAAAAGCTTAAAACTGGAGGCAATTTTTAAGAGAGAGAGATCGTTCCTTTACTTTTCTGGTAAAACTGGCCATGAGAGAGCAATTTTGACAGGTTTCTCTTTTACCTCTTTTACCAAAGCTTCTATACTCTTTAGTCCACATTTACATAAGGCAATTTTCCTTGCGGCAATTACCGGTATGTCGGTGAGAAAGGATGTTGAGATACAGAGGGTTGCCACACGCCTCACCTCTCTCTCCTTCAAACTGATAATCGCCTAATATAAATATGGACTTAATGTGGCTTGAGTAGGTCTGTCTCGTGTCCTTATGCAAGTTACATACAAATCCCCTTTACTACATTGTGGCGTAGGGTATACAAATATAAATGGGTTGTTAAGAGTTATATTTTAAACGTATGTACATTATGGGTACAATTTTTTGCATTTTTTGTAAATATAAAAAATATCACCACATAGTCGCCTAGAGCATGACAAATACAGTTGAACCTCGATTATCCGTGAATCGATTATCCGCGAACCTCCATTATCCGGGATAGAAAAAAAAATTTTGGTATTTTTCCCATTTCCTCTATTTTTCGTTATAAACTTCATTATCCCGGAGTAAAAGCACGCCTTCCAATTAATTTGATTAACAAACAAAAGGTAAATTGGAAATTCTCCCATATTACACAATTTGTGTATTAATGGTGTGACAAACGACAAAGTCAATTCAGATGAATCTGATGATGATGATATTATGTATCCTTCTAAAATTTGGTGGATTACATTAACAAATATTATAAAAATTGCATAATTTATTATTATTGTACAATACTATGCAATTTTTACTTAAAAATGTGTTCAAAAACTGCATAAAAACACTGCCTCCATTATCCGGGAAAATCGATTATCCGTAATGTCTCCGGTCCCGACCATGACGGATAATCGAGGTTCGACTGTATTAAAAATTTCGTTGTCAATTTCCCTTACCGTTAAAAAAGTTCTCGCACCAAGTAAGTTTTCCATTGCAGATATACAGTCAACCAAAAAAGTCTACATACACCCTATAAATCTCGAGTTTTAAGGGTAAGGAAGCATTTTTATGAAAATCCAAGTACATAGTTCTATTTCATATCCCTAATAAACAATATTACATACAACAAAAATATATTCCATAATACGAATAACGGTAAATTCTACAAAAATTAAAAAATTAATAGGGAAAAAGTGTACATACACCCAATGAAATATCAAGATTACCGTAAAATTTGTGGAATAAGCAATACAAATTTTACATTTTATTGCTTTATCGAATGTCTCTGGTTGTCTATGATATATTTTAGACAAAATAGGAACATATTTGTGGATTAATTACCGTTATTTAAGGTCAGACGTCGCGTATAGCTCGTTAAAGCGGACCCTTGCAGATATCTTTGAGTTTTTCAGTCTGGTAGTTTATGAAACCCCAGGAAATACAGTGGGACTAACTATTTTGAGATCCTAGAGTGCTTTGAAGTTGTTCTTATGGATAATATATGCTCCTGAGCTTCGCTAAATATGCGAATTCCTGATTTTTTCATAAATTTTATAGTTTATACAGCATTCCAAGGGTCAAATTACAAGCAAGAACCTTGGAATTACCTTGTAATACATTTTTGGACCTTAACTCAATCAGAAATGTACAACATTATTATACAAACCCGCTCCTAAAGTTTCTAAAGTATAAAAATAAAACCACCACAAAAGAATGCATGCGATTTGTATGGAATTTACACTGTTAACTAGTATGCTCTCGTATTATGATCGTTAGGGTCACTTGAAGCGCTATAAATGTCGGATACTTTTACATTGCTTATTCAATGGATGCCCGAGGATTGTACCAGACCTTATTACAAGGTAATTCGAAGGCTTCTGCATGTAATTTGCCCCTTGGAATGTTGTGAAAACAATAAAATTTATGAGAAATCTCAGTAATTTGTATATTTAGCGAAGCTCAGGAGCATATATTATCCACAAGAAAAACTTCATAGCGCTCTTGGATCCCAAAATTGTTAGTCCCACTGTATTTTCTGCGGTTTCATAAACTACTAGACTGAAAAACTCAAAGAAATCTGCAAGGGTCCGCCCTAACGAGCTATACGCGAAGTCTGACATTAAGTAACGGTAATTAATCCACAAATATGTTCCTATTTTGTCTAAAATATATCATAGACAACCAGAGACATTTGATAAAGCAATAAAATGTAAAATTTGTATTGCTTATTCCATAAATTTTACGGTAATCTTAATATTTCATTGGGTGTATGTACACTTTTTCCCTATTATTTTTTTAATTTTTATAGAATTTACCGTTATTCGTATTATGGAATATATTTCTGTTGTATGTAATATTGTTTATTAGGGATATGAGATAGAACTATGTACTTGGATTTTCATAAAAATGCTTCCTTACCCTTAAACCCGAGATTATTAGGGTTTATGTAGACTTTTTTGGTTGACTGTATATGTTTTATACCCTCCACAATATAATGTAGTGTATATTAAGTTTGTGATTGCGTTTGTAACTTCACGAAACAATCATTTTAAATCTGAGTGAAATCGGACACTTTTGCAAAGAGTGGTTTTTTGATTTCTTTTATTTTTAGCTGTGTTGATGCTGCTCCTCACCAAAACATTTCAGTATATTTCAGGTTTTTTGAAGAAGTCAAATTCTATTAAAACTATATGCTAACTATAATATTAGCCGAAATATACAATAATCTTTTTTATTTCTTTTTTTTATACCCTCCACCATAAGATGGGGGGTATATTAGGTTTGTCATTCCGTTTGTAGCTACTCGAAATAATCATTGTAGACCCCACAAACTATATATATTCTTGATCAGCGTGCAATTCTATATCGATATAGCCATGTCCGTCCGTCTGTCCATAAAATGTTTACATAGGTCCACGTTTTGATATAGTCCCCATAGGACGATACCTCCCGATTTTCGGTATTTTGAAGGTTTTAGCCTCATTATCACACCGAAATGGCTGAAATTTGGTATTTAGTCTTTGTTGGGGGTACAAAACTTTCCCCCCGAAATTTGTAGGTATAGGTCCACGCCCTCATAGAGCCCCCATAGAACGGTTCCTCCAGATTTTCGGTATTTTGAAGGTTGTGGCCACATAAATCCACCGAAATGGCTGAAATTTGGTATTTGGTCTTCATTTGGGGTATTAAACGTTCCATATGAAGTTTGTTGGTATAGGTCCACGCCTGTATATAGCCCCCATAGAACTTACCTCCCGATTTTCGGTGTTTTGAAGGTTGTAGTCTCAATATTCCCCAGAAATGGCTGACAACTTTCCACCTGAAATTTATCGGTATAGGTCCGCGTCTTCATATAGCTCCCATAGAACGATACCAATATCCCACCGAAATGACTGAAATTTGGTAGTTAGTCTTCGTTAAGGGTATACAACTTTACACCTGAAATTTGTAGGTATAGGTCGACGCCATCATATAGCCCTCATAGGATGATATCTCCCAATTTTCGGAATTTTTATACCCTCAGCATTTATGCCAACGAGGGTATATACACTTTCATACGGGCAAAATGTGCCTCATCGAAATAATGGTTTTAGACCCCAAGTATGTTTGGACGAAATGTGTTTCAGACAATTTGGAGTCGGTTTAGCAATGTCCGTCCGTCTGTCTGTCCGTCTGTCTGGCTGGCTGGTGCGCACGATAACTCTCGAACGGATGAACCGAGTTGGTCCAAAACTTGGCTTTCGCAATATTTTGTCCAAACTTAGTTTAAGTTCGAAGATGGGTTATATCGGTCTACTCCTTCCGGTACCTCCCCCACAAAAGTTCGAAAATGTTCGGAAAATTTGTGCGCACGATAACTCTTGAAGGGAGTAACCGATTTGGTCCATACTTTGCCCACCGTAAAGTGTGCACCAGACTTAGATAATGTTTTAATATGGACTCAATCGGCCCACTCCTTCGGGTACCTCCCACACAAAATTTGGGAAAAGTTCAGTTTAGGGCCATCTCTCGAATCGCTCTGATTTTTGTTTTAGTAACTTGTATTCACAGCCCTCCATACGACGGTTCAAGTTTCATTAGGGGCATGTCCATACTTCCCGTATGACACCGTGTGAGGCGGTTGGAGCGCAAGATAACTCTAGAACGGATCTGCCGATTCGGTCCAAAATTTGGCGTTAGTAACATTTTGTCCAAACATAGTTTACGTTTGAAGATAAGCCATATCGGTCCACTCCTTCAGGTACCTCCCCCACAAAAGTTCAAAAATGTTTGTAAAATTTGTTCATACGGTAACTCTTGAAGGGAGTGGCCGAATTGGTCCATACTTTACACATTCTAATATATCTACTAGATATAGATCAAGTTCAAATATGAACTATATTTGTCCACTCCATCCGGTACCTCAAACACAAAATTTCGGATAAGTTCACTTTAAGACCTGCTATCGAATCACTTTGATTTTTGTTGAAGCAATTTGCATTCACTGCCTCAATTACGATCGTAAACGTTTTTTCAGGGGCAAGTCCATACTTATTGAGCAAACATCCCGAAGGTTGTAAAAGCTCCCTATGGCACCATATGTAGTGGCTGGAAATCCACTTCCATAATGGTCAATGTAGATCCATTCCTCCGCAAAACTTTTGATCTCTAATCCTAATGAAAATTTTTGTCGGTTCAAATTCCCAATATTTTTAAAAACCCCCAAATACATACGTTTTTTGGGAAAAATTATTTCAATATATACACGCTGAGGGTATATCTCTGTCGGCAAAGCCGACTGACACTTTTTTACTTGTTGGAATTCACTTCACATACAGTTCGTGTGGAGGGTATAAAAAATCGGCAAGGCCGAACTTAACGCTTTTCTTACTTGTTTGTTTTTTTTTTTTTTGTAATTTATCTACTAAAAAATAGAAAAATAAAATGCAAATTGCGCTAGGATAAAATTCTCTCGATTTAATATTTAAAATCAATTTTATCAATGAAAATTGTATTGACAAATTTTTAAAAAAAAAAAAAATTAAGAAAAATAATTTTCTTTCGAATCCCACTACCAAATACGACTTAACATTGTTGTAATTGATCGTAGTTTAATACAAAAAAATTCAAGAAAATGAAAAAGCACAATCATTGATAAAAATTGATTTTAAATATTAAATCGCGAAAATTGCACAAAAAAACCACTGTGCAAAATTGTTTCTCCATTTCTGTTAAATAGCTGATAAAGAAAACAAACCGATTTTTTCTATTTGGACCAATATTAAAAAAGTTATGAGTATTTCTTTGCATATAGTTTTTACAGAATTCGACTTTTTAAAGGCGCTATATCTCTGGAATCGTTCGTAAAAAAATCGGAAAATATACTGAAATTTTTTTTGATGATGAGCAGCATCACTGCGGCATAAAATCAAAGAAAGTAAAAACCATTTTTTTAAGGTTTTAGTCGAAATGGCTGGAATTTCGTATTTAGTCTTCGTTGGGAGTATAAAACGCAATTTAAATTGTATAATTTAACGCATAATAGGACGAGTTTTAAAACTCTAACCCCCATTATTACAAGTTTTCTTTTGTTATATTTTGGATTTACCGAGCAGATTTTGAGCGTTCCGCTTAACTTTAAGTTAAAAGTGATGATTGAATTTCAAGGAGGAGCTTCTTGGCATTAACTTTCAATGTAAAAATTATATTTTTAATGCCTCCAAATTGGTTTATTTTGCGTTTTCAAATCCATCAGATAGCAAAAGAACACATGTAATAATGACCCTTAGTTTTTAATTAAAAAGCTTGCAGTTTATTGCCATTTAGAGGGGAGATCTCTATTTCTAGTTTTCAGTGCATTTATATATGTAACTTATTTTTATACCCTCCACCATATGAAGGGTATAATTAAATTTGTCATTCCGTTTGTAACACATCGAAATATTCGTCGGAGACCCTATAAAATATATATATTGTTGATCAGCATAAAATTCTATTTCGATTTGACCATGTCCGTCTGTCCGTCCGTCCGTCTGTCTGTCTGTTGAAATCAAGATACAGCTCGCAATTTTAAAGATAGAGAGTCAAAATTTGGTATAGAAGTTTTTATTACTTGCAGGATGGTTGGTATTGAAAATGGGATATATCGGTCCACGTTTTGATATAGCCCCCATAGATCGGTACCTCCCGATTTTCGGTATTTTTAAGGTTTTAGCTTCATTATCCTACCAAAATGGCTGAAATTTGGTACGTAGTCTTCTTTAGGGGTATAAAACTTTCCCCAGAATTTTGTCGGTATCGGTCCACACCTTGTCGGTATCGGTCCACACCCCCATAGAACGGTACCTCCGGATTTTGGGTATTTTTAAGGTTTTAGCTTCATTATCCTATCAAAATGGCTGAAATTTGGTACGCAGTCTTCTCTAGGGGTACAAAACTTTCCCCCAGAATTTTGTCGGTATCGGTCCACACCTTCATATAGCCCCCATATAACGGTACCTCCCTATTTTCGGTATTTTGAAGGTTTTAGCTTCATTATCCTACCAAAATGGCTGAAATTTGGTACGTAGTGTTCTTTAGGGGTATAAAACTTTCCCCCAGAATTTTGTCGGTATCGGTCCACACCTTCATATAGCCCCCATAGAACGGTTCCTCCCGATTTTCGATATTTTGAAGGTTTTAGCTTCTACGTTGGTGGTATAAAACTTTCCCCCAGAACTTTGTCGGTATCGGTCCATGCCTTCATATAGCCCCCATAGAACGGTACCTCCCGATTTTCGGTATTTTGAACGTTGTGGCCTCAATATTCCACCGACATGGCTGAAATTTGGTATTTAGACTTCATTGGGGGTACTCAAATTTCCCCTTTTAAATTTGTCGGTATAGGTCCACGTCTTCATATAGCCCCCATGGAAAGGTACCTCCCGATTTTTCGTATTTTGAAGGTTGTGTCTTCAATATTCCACCAAAATGGCTGAAATTTGGTATTTAGTCTTCAATGTGATATAAAACTGTTCGCCAGAAATATGTCTGTACAGGTCCACGCTTTCATATTGTCCCATTTCTGACTAAAATTCGTCGGTACAGATCCACGTTTCGATATAGCCCGCATAGAACGGTACCTCCGGATTTTCGTAATACTGAAGATTGTGACGTCAATATCCAACCGAAATGGCTGAAATTCGTTATTTCGTCTTCCAAGAGTTATAAAATATTCCAGAAGAGTATTATCAGTATAGGTCCACGTCTGCCTATATCCCCATAGAAGCTTACTTCTTTATTTTCGGTATTTTTTTTAGTTTTAGCCACATTCTCTTACCGATACAGGAAATTTGGTATTTAGTCTCCTTTGAGCCGAAAAATGGTGCCTCACATTGTTTTACCGAAATTGCTGAAATTTAGTATTAAGTCTTCTTCATACACGAAAGGAAACTAATTATTCCATTTTACGTCAATAAACTTGTGGTGGAGGGTATAACAAGTTCGGCCCGGCCGAACTTAACGCCGTTCTTACTTGTTTTTATTACTTTTTATACCATCAGCATTTATGCTAACGTATATATACCCTACACCTTCGTACGGTCAAAATGTGCCTCATCGATATAATGGTTTTAGACCCCAAGCATGTTTGGACGAAATCCGTTTCAGATAATTTGGAGTTGATTTAGCCATGCCCGTCTGGCTGGCTGAAGCGCACGATAACTCTCGAACGGATCAACCGATTTGGTCCAAAATTTGGCTTTCGTAATATTTTCACTCCTTCCGGTACCTCCTCCACAAAAGTTCGGAAAATTTGTGCGCATGATAACTCTTGAAGGGAGTAACCAATTTTGGTTCATACTTTGCACATAATGAAATTTTTAGCAGCATTACATGAGGTCCAGATATGGACTCAATCGATCTCGCCTTCGGGCACCTTCCACACAAAAGTTCGCAAAAGTTCAGTTTAGGACCTGCTCTCGAATCGCCTTGATTTTTATTGTAACAACTTGTTTCACTGCCCCCCATACGACGGTATAAGTGTCATCGGGGGCAAGTCCATACATTCTGAGAAAATAGCCTGAAAGGTGCAGAAAACCCCTACGACACCGAGTGTAGTGGTTGGAGCGCATGATACCTCTCGAAGGGATCTGCAGATTCGGTGTAAATGTTTGCCTTCGTAATATTTTGTCCAAACTTAGTTTAAGTAAGAAGATAAGCCATATCGGCCCACTCCTTCAGGTACCTCCTAGGACGCACGTTAACTCTTGATGGAAGAGACCGATTAAGTCCATAGACATATTAGGATGTATAAAGCTTAATATATTTATCAGATCTATCTATCAGATATAGATCAGGTTCGAATATGGACTATATTTGTCCACTCTTACCTCCGGGTACCTGCCACACAAAATGTGCGATAAGTACAATTTAAGACCTGCTCTCGAATCGCTTTGATTTTTATTGAAGCAACTTCCATTTGCTGCCTCAATTACGACGGTAAACGTTTTTAGAACAAGTCCATACTTCTTGAGAAAACAATCCGAAAGGTGCACCATATGTAGTAGCTGAAGAGTATGATAACTCTCGAACTGATCAACCGATTTGGTCCAAAATTTGACTTTCGTCATATTTTGTCCAAACTTAGTTTCAGTTCAAAGATGGGCGAATACCGGTACTTCCCCCAGTATTTAAAAAATTTCACTAAAATGGTATGCACGATATTCCTTGAACGGGGCAACTAATTTGGTCCAAACCTTGGATCTCCTAATATTTGTCCAAATTTAGTTTAACTTCTAAAATGAGCCATATCGATCCTCTCCTTAAGTTACCTTACTATTGGAAATGTATACCGATGTTGTTCGTTGTGGTCCTGTTTATAGCGATATTATGTTTTCCGTGGACAAGTCCATGCTCCCTGGCATACTGGTCCATAAGTTATACGATGACCCACTGAAATGACTAGTGGGCGCGATATCTATCGAAAAGATACGACTCCCAAAATAAGATCCACTCCCATAATGGACCAAGTCGGTCCATTCGTTTAAGTACCTCCTCCGCAACACTTTTGAACTTTAATCCTAATGCACATTTTTGTCAGTAAGTTCAAATGTCCATAAAGGGCCACAAAATTCTGAAAAGACCCTAAATACATTCGATCTGTCCCTAGATGAAAGTTTCAGTTTACATAGGCTGAGGGTATATCTATGTCGGCAAAGCCGACTGATACCTTTTTACTTGTTTATTTTTAATTTTTTAATAAATAAATTTTTTTACCGCTGAGAACCCCATAACCGAATTACAGCTAATTTAGGCCGAAAATGTAGATAACAACTTCAAAATAACTGAATTCGTTTGGTACCGTTTATATGGAGGCTATACCAAAACCTGGATTTATGTCGACAATTTTTGGGGCAGAAGATTTCCCGACTGGTGGGAACTCCAAATGCCAAATTATTGTCAATTTCAGGTGAAAATGTAGATAAAAACTTTAAAATGTCTGAAATCGGATAGTACCGACCCGATCACAAATTTAGTGGGGAAGTTTCTGGACCATTGGTAACTCCAAATCCCATGTTACATCCAATTCGGGTTAAAAATGTAGATAAAAACATCGAAATAGGTCCATACTGGTTTTTGTTCCATATTCATGAGTTGTCATCCCAATCTGAAAATTGTGCAAAGTTTTAGTGCGACTGATCAACTGCAATTTAAAAAAAAAACTGGGTTACTAGATTTGAGCAATACAGGAAGATAACAAAGCAGATTAAATAAAACACTGTAATAAAAGGACAATATGCTTTCTTTCTATGATTTCAACACTCGAATTTAAATTTCTTTAAGAAATGTTCCGATTTACTTAATTTTGCTCTATTATTTCTCACACCTTTTGCATACCCAGTCATATCTCTGCATCATACGGCGTCAATCCCAAAATTGGACAAATATTGACGGAATTTATGGGATAAAAATGCAAATTCCACAGAAGTGTTTTAGAAAGGTTTAAATAGGTTATAACGTCTGTGGCTCTATTTTCTCGGACATCAGTGTATATATTAATTGCTTTTAACAGTGTTTTACAACGAAAATTGAAGAAAAAATTAACAAATAAACATATTTCACTATATTTCAATAATAATTCCACCAAATAGTAGTAAATGGGGATTGCTCTGAGGCTTAACGAATAATTTTGGGAATTTTTGAGGACGACCGTTAAAGGTTTTAGGAACAAGTCAAAGAAAATTACTGGCAACACTGAGTATAAATGTACCTTTACACATACTCTCCCTCTCTCTATTATTATTTAATTTTCGTCCTAGTTTAAGGATTCATGCGCAGTAAAACGTACACAATTGAGAGAGGGAGAAATATTCAAAATAATATAAATACGGACATACATACATAGTATGTATGTATTTAACCGGCAAACAATTGTGATTTTCTTGAACTTTCTCTTATATTTAAATTTACGTAGTATAAGGTACTCCAAAGAAAGAGAAGACAAATAAAACTTCAGGAGCGTCACAAAACCGGAGACACAGAATGTCATTTTTTGGTTCTTTGCTGCACCAAAAATTAAATTTGTTGTAGTAATCTAGTAATTAATTTATAAAACCTTTTTACAAAGAAAGTATATTTTTACAGTTTGAGATAAGTATTTTGACAGATAGTTTGCCTTTTTGATGCCATTTAAGAGTCTACATCTCAAGGATCTGTTAATTTCCAAGCAGTGTAACATTCAACAACATTATCGGTGGGTTCTTCACTCGACCGACACTGTGCTCTTGAACCAACTTTAAATGAAAGGAGCTAACACCTGTGAAGTTTTTGCGGATTCTGAAACTACAATGTTCATAGATGAGAAAAATCAAAAAACTAAAAAACCGCTGGAGCGCTTTTTAAATAAATCGCGGTCATGGTTCACATTTTTAGGGTTTTCAGATTAATACGATTTTGCTTGGAAACCGCAAGTCCTATCGAAATTGGATTGGAGAAAGGATTGTGCTGCGAAAATTCTCTAAAAAATTGACATTTATGATATTTTCGTAGGTTTTACCATTTTTGAGATATAGAAGTCAAAATTGGGACAGTACACTGACTGTATCGCCTCCTTATAAAACAATGCCATGACTGTAATTTCCTAACTTAAACTTATATATCTCAAAAATGGTACAACCAGCAACGGACTTCTTATTCAACAAAGTATTTGTTGAAGTAGGAGTGTGTTGAAGGTCTGTGTGTAGTACACTTTAAATGAAAACCGCTTACACCTGGGAAGTGTTTGCGGATTCTGAAATTCTGATTTTAAGTAATAGGAATTCAGGAAAAAACAGGGCTATACAGATTGTTTTCATTTAAATCTACCTCTTTACTTATACCATGGCTACAACATTTTCTTTAGTCCCGTTTCGGTAGGACTTGTCGTTTCCAAGTAAAAATGTGAACTTTGATCGCCATTTATTTATTCGGCGATTTTTTCTTAGTTTTTTTTATTTTTCTCATCTATGAACATTGTAGTTTCAGAATCCCCAAAAACTTCGCAGGTGTAAGCACCTTCCACGTAAAGTTGGTTCAGGCGCACTCTACGGGTGAAAAAAATAAGACTTCTTGTTATTTTTATCTTAAATTGATTATTTAAATTATATGGGTGTGCGATTTATTTTGTTGGAAACACTACTTTACTTGACATAAGTTGTGGTTTTGGGTAAAAATCTGAAAATTAAATAAAACATACAACATATTTCAAGTACATAATTCGAAGGATTTTTGCTATGAAAAGTTCTTGGAGAATTAATAAGAATTTCCACATTGAACATTCATTGGAGCTTCAATGAGCTTAGTTAACCCAAATTAAGACGAGACATCTTAAACCCTAATCTTTAGTTGGAGAATCTTTTTCAGGATTTTGGCCCGAAGTATTTATCGGTTTAGTGTTGTTATATTACATACGCAATTTACACAAATAAGATTAATATGTCATGATCTACCTTTGGATTACTGGTAGTTGAACTTGTTGGATCCCTTTTACAGACTTTCAGAATTATGACTATTAAATATTTCCTAATGATTAAAAATTTTCTAATGATGATAATGATGTCAGCGGGGATCATTATTATGTCCGTAAGCACGATTTTGCATACTATTTAGCTTGGTACAGATGATCGTACCCAAACATATGGTATTCCAGCTTCTTCAGCAGGTGTTTATTTTCCAAACCTGAACCGATTTAAATATAATTTGGCAAATTTATTTGTAGTTTGAGTTCAGTGACATTATACCAATTTCATCAAAATTAAACAGAATTTGCGTTAAAAATGCATTAAATCGGTCGAACATATATATGGGAGCTATATCCAAATCTGAACCGATTCTAATATAATTTTAAAGACTTTCTTCTACACCCAATTTGGTGGCACATTGGTAATTTGTCAAATTCCATCACACATTCCTAATTTTATTGAAATTGGATATACATATACATATACATTTGGTGCATGAAATACATAAAATCGACAGAAAATATATGTACAGTCAGAGTCAAAAGAAAGTTTACACCTCACAAAAAGTTGTTAATAGCATAATTACACCGGTATAGGGATATAATAAATATGAAATATAAATGCAGTTTTTTTTAAGTGTTTAGTGGTGAATTAAAATCCGCAAAATATTAGGCCTTGCATAATCTTAATTATGAAATAAATGAAGATTGATAAAATAACCCAACATTTCAAGAGTCAAAAGAAAGTTTACACTCTTGCCAAAAGTAAGAATTTTTTTTAATTCTTTAGCTTAACATGCCATTATTTAGGAGTTTTAACTTATTTTGATCATATTTGAGTGCCTAAATAGTAAATCCACCAGTATTTTAAGGAAATCCGGTGGTAATACCCCATTGGACCCGTAGTACGGTTTTCGGGCAATTTTCACACAAAATAGGGCTTTATTTAACTTTCTTTCGAATTTTTTTCGGTAAGTATTCAGTGGATTTGAGGTCTAGAGACTACAATGAGTGATCCTAGATGCATGGGAGTAAAATATAGCAATTTGTTATTCATGAATATGGGCTAAGCCTTCAAAGCCCTGCCCAAATGTCAGATCCCCCTTTGATATAGGCCCCATTTCAGTTCACTAGGATCAGTAATCTCGTGTCAATACGAGTATCTGATATTGTCCTTGTATCCTTGAACCCATACAAACTATTTCTTTGAACACCGCTTCTGTCAGGTACCCGATGAACATATATAAGACACTCTGTCAAGTTTGATTCTGTATACAACATTTTCACCGTTAAAAGCTTCGTTTATAATTTTCCACAGGTTTGATATTTTTCACCAAATATAGTTAAAAAAATTTATTTTTCTATTTTCATAACCATTTCCACATATTTTGTCGCAAAATATGCCACAACTGTCGAAAAACATTAACGAAGCTTTTAACGATGAAAATGTTGTATACAGAATCAAACTTGATGGAGTGTCTTATACATGTTCATCGGGTACCAGAAAGAAGCGGGGTTCAAAGAAATAGTTTGTATGGGTTCAAGGATACAAGAACAATATCCGATACACGTATTGACACGAGATTACTGATCCCAGTGAACTGAAATGGGGCCTATATCAAAGGGGGATCTGACATTTGGGCAGGGCTTTGAAGGCTTAGCCCATATTCATGAATAACAAATTGCTATATTTTACTCCCATGCATCTAGGATCACTCATTGTAGTCTCTAGACCTCAAATCCACTGAGTACTTACCGAAAAAATTCGAAAGAAAGTTAAATAAAGCCCTATTTTGTGTCAAAATTGCCCGAAAACCGTACTACGGGTCCAATGGGGTATTACCACCGGTTTTCCCTAAAATACTGGTGGATTTACTATTTAGACACTCGAATAGGATCAAAATAAGTTAAAAAGCCTAAATAAAGGCATGTCAAGCTAAAGGATTAAAAAATGTCTTACTTTTGGCAAGAGTGTAAACTTTCTTTTGACTCTTGAAATGTTGGGTTATTTTATCAATCTTCATTTATTTCATAATTAAGATTATGCAAGGCCTAATATTTTGCGGATTTTAATTCACCACTAAACACTTAAAAAACTGCATTTATATTTCATATTTATTATATCCCTATACCGGTGTAATTATGCTATTAACAACTTTTTGTGAGGTGTAAACTTTCTTTTGACTCTGACTGTATATGGGAGCTACATATATCCAAATCTGAACCGATTTTCTACAAAAGATATGATATTTCCCGATTTTCAGCTGAATTGCACAATAAATGCGACATGTACAGTGCGAACGGACGGACATGCATAAATCGACTCAGAAAGTGATTCTATGTACATATATACCAAAAAGGAACTGTGGGTCCATCTCGTATCCTTTTGCATGTTACATAAAAATGCACAATGACATAATACCCCACACCACAATGTGGTGTAGGGTATAATAATTTATTATGCAAGTCGATGTTTAGACGTTCAAAGTTAATGGGAAAGAAAATTGAGTTTATGGGCGAGGGAGTAGAGAGGAATAAGAGGGGATACACACACCCTGTACTCGCAAATTCTGTTTTATTTATTTATTCTTGCAGATTTTTTTTTATACCCTCCACCATAGGGTGGGGGTGTATTAAGTTTGTCACTACGTTTGTAACTACTCGAAATAATCATTGTAGACACCACAAACTATATATATTCTTGATCAGCGTGCAATTCTACATCGATATAGCCATGTCCGTCCGTCTGTCCATCTGTGGAAATCATTCTAGCGTCCGAACGGATTGACGTAGGTGGATGAAATTTTGGGAAAATCTATAATTTGTACGTAGGACTTTTGGTATTGAAAGCGGGCTATGTAGGTCCACGCTTTCGTATAGCCCCCATTACAAAATGACGCGTGACGCGTCGTCGTTTTAAGGAATTTTTAAGATATTTGTCCCATTTTACCACCGAATTGGTTGTAATTTGGTATTTTGTGTCTCCAGAGGCCAAAAAACATTCCTACCAAAGTTGGTTTATATAGGTCCACGTTTTGGTATAGCCCCCATCAGGGACGTACGCAGGGGGGGGGGGGCACTGGGGGCCCGGCCACCCGAAATGGTTTCCTCCGACAAAATTTTTTGAGCTACTTTAACAAATTATTACTATTTTGTCCTTAAAATAACACTGTGCAACACTGGAAATGCAAACAACTTCTAATGGGCATTTTCTGAAAGTACATATTGAGACTACAAAAACCTTAATTGGGTTTTGTGTTCTTAGATCGGGTTTAGATTTTATGGCCTCATCTAAACCGACCTAAAATTAGCCTTTTTTCCAGTGATCGGACCTTTACCTCCGAAACTAATAAGAATTTTGCTTTGTAGTCTTCAGCAATATTGTAGCCCTAAAGTAGTAGAACTTATGTGTCACACAGATGAACTAGGAAAAGCTGCATCTAGCGCATCAAACTCGTTAAAATATAGAAAAGTTTACATAATTTCTGAAATTCAGGTCAGTAACAACTAAACTATTGGAAGTTGAAACAAGTAACCATTCTAAAAACTTTCCAAATAATGTGACCATCAATTCTTCAGAACATTCTGAAACTCTAAAATTACTATTTCACGTTGTTCAAGGGGTATTTCATAACATACCTTTTACAAAACTTATTTCAAACAATGTTCACACAGGCTGTTTATTCTCATGTTGGGGATTTCAATGCATTATTGAAATATTTACCAAATTGTTGTTGAAATTTTTGCTATAAACAAGGCGATGGAGGCATTTTACAACAATATAATGTTCTGAAGAGTTGTGTATTACATTCTAGAGAATATTTTCCAAAAGGTAACATTAAGAAGAATTCAACATTTTGGGAGATACGCTGCGAAATATACACAAATTATAGAATTTTTAGATATATTATAAAATTTGAGGCAATAAATGCAGTTTTTCGAGTTCGCTATTCCTCCAAATATTTTCTTTCTGCTCTTATCTACAAGTTTGCTGCAGATGTCAAAACACGATTCGTATTGGTTTCAGAGATACAGCCCCGATTTGTTTTAAAAATTCCATCTTTAACCATGTTTAGATGAGGCCATAAAAACCGAACCCGATCTAAGAAAACAAAACCCAAATATGGTTTTTGCCTATTGGTCCTCTACTTTCATAAAATTCTGGACAGAAGTTGTTTGCACGCGATTAGCTCAAAAATGTTGCACAGTGTAATTTTTGTTTTGGAAATTTGAAATGAAAACTGATATTGTTCTGAAGGTTCTGTACTGAAAATGTACTTTATCGACAAGTTGTCTGAAGAAATATTTAAAATTTTTTTTTGTTTGAATACCCTTTTTGAGAGAAACTTCCAGTAAAACTGAATTCCTTCTTTATGCCAATGCCAGTGTTTTGGAATTCTGTAATAAAGGTCTTGAGACTTTAAAATCATTTTGTTCTCAAAACGATTACAAATTCTCTATTGTGCGGATTAGAAGTACATAAAATTAAGTGGCTATTGGCAATATGTACAAGGACTTTCCGTGGAGTATAACTCGAAAACCAATTAGAAAATTGCTTTACTGCCTTAATAAACATTTTGTATTTCTATTTTATATCAACTTGTTGCTAAATAGTGGGCGAAAATTTTATTGTTGTGCATCATAAAGTGATAATATCAGCTATAAATAGCTTGCCCATCTGAATTTTTTCTTTTCAGTAACAAATTTGTAGCTAAAAACAACCGTAAACGAAATTAATGCTCAAACTTTGGTTATTTGGTATTGTATTAAAATCTGCTGTTATTTGTAAAAGAAAGAAGCTTACACCCTAGATGAAAAAAATAAAAAAAATCGCATTTATAGGGTTTTTTAGGTTTTGACGGTTTTGCTAAGGAAAAAGTTGTAGCAGTGAAAATTCTTGTTCTCCTATGATATTTTCGTAGGTTTTAAAATTTTTGAGATATAGAAATTCAAATTGGGACAATTCACAGACTGTATCGCCTCCTTATAAACCAATGTCATGACTGCAATTTCCCAACTTAAATTTATATATCTCAAAAATGGTACAACCGAGGAAAAAATTACGAATCCCAATCTTGTAGAGAATTTCCTGTAGTCCCATTTCGAAAAGACTTACTGTTTTGAAGAAAATCGCGAAAACCTAACAAAAAACCTAAAAATGTGACCTGAACTTCTATATCTCAAAAATCGTAAATCCTAGGAACAAATTTTCAAAGCTACAACATTTTCTTTAGCCCCATTTCGATAGGACTTGCGGCTTCCAAGCAAAATCGCGAAAACCTAAAAATGTGCACTTTGACCGCGATTTATTTAAAAAATTTTCTCATCTATGAAGATTGCTGTTTCAGAATCCGCAAGATCTTCCCAGTTGTAAGCTCCTTTCATTTAACGTTGGTTCAACAGCACCGTGATATTGTACCCTCAGCCGTTCGGCTAATGATAAAAATTTAACACGCGTCAAACAATTTGGAGTCGATTTATCCTAGTTGTTCCGTCCGTCTGTCTGGCTCGACCCCATTTTAACTTTTGAACAGATCAACAGATTTTGTCCAAATTTTGGATCTCGCAATATTTTGCTCAAACTTCCTTTGGACACTTCCCCAGTCAGACTTCAAAATGCTTCCCTAAAATCTGGAGCAAAGTCTAATTCGATTTGTTCGAGACCTAGAGTAGGTTCGAATATGGATAGATTCACTCCTTCAGGTACCCGCAACACAAGTTTTCAATTATCCGATTTGACCGAAACTTTAAGCATCCTTAAATTACTTCCAAACGTACATATATCATGTACCAAGAGGGTCTATTTGGGACAACATATTCGGATACATCCCTCACAAAAGTCAACCTCAGTGTAGTAGTATAAGGGCTGTTCGAGGAGCCATTGCACATTTTGATCAATGTTGCTTCTTGACGTCACGTTTACAGCGATATTGTATTTTTCGTGGGTGAGTCCACGGTTTTGTCAGGATTGGTCCAAAAGCTCTAAATCTTACGCCCACCAACTAAATTAACTACCAAAATTAGGTCCAGGTCCATTCAGGTATAGTCTGTACAAAAGTGCAAAACTTTTGCGCTTTCATCGAAGTCACATTTTTTAGCATAACGCCAACAATCGAAATTATTGTCGGAAAGTTTATACGTCCAAAAAGGAAGACTAAATTCTTCCTGGCTACAATTTACAGAAAAAAAATTGGATATGCGATCTGTCTATATATAAAAGTCTCAACTAACACAGGCTGAGGGTATATCTCTGTAGGCAAACCCGACTGTTACTTTTTTGTTTTCCAGAAAACAAACGTTATGAATTTTCATAAGTTTGCCTCCGCTGTGCCGTAGGTACAGAAGGTATTGGTAATTGAAAACCATTGATGTGTCAGATAGAGTTTTTCGACTTAACCAATTTTTCAGGATTTAGCTAAAATGTTGCCGAGCTTTTTTAGAGATATTTTTCCGATCATGTTTTTTGCGAACTGCGAGTAGGATTCGGAGTCTATGAGTCGTAGATTGATTGCATCGCCCGGCTCTTGTTTTTTTTTTCTTTTTTTAATATACTTTTCAGAATTTTTAGTTGGCTTTCACTGACTCTATCACTTCTGGTAAAATAGTAAAGTTTTGGTGTTTTTTATGTATTTAAGGGCCATTATTATATGTTTTCTTTTACTATCGGATGGATTTGAAAACACAAAAAAAAACAATTTGGAGGCATTAAAAATACAATTTGTACATTAAAAGTTAATGCCAAAAAGCTACTCCTTGAAATTTAATCATCACTTTTAACTTTAAGTTATCCGGAACGCTATAAATCTGTTCGGTAAATCCAAACTATAACAAAAGAAGACTTATAAAAATTGGGGTAAGAATATTATTTTCTTACAATAATACAAACTGTTTTAATGGCACTGAAGTTAGTGTGTAATATATGTACTTTAAAGAAGAAACGGCGTTATCTTCGATTCGAACTGTTTATATCCTCCAAACACTGTATACATCTATCAAACATATTCGCACTTTTTGTATGGAAGTTCTTCCACCAAAAGGATTTCCAAAATCCATATTTTCAAAAATTATGCTAATAGCCTCGAATTATAGAAAATCTTTCGAAAGCTTTCGCTGTAGGATTTAGAACCTAGAACCATTCTGGGCAGTATGCATTTGAAATTCTCATTGGAGAATTTGGTTAAAAACTTTTGTATGGGGACTATAACGAACGTGGTCTGATATGGTTCATTTTCAATTATAACTTTGTGACAATATTGAATATACATAACATCGTCAAAAAAAAACTTTAAAATAGCTTTACGTAACGTTTCACAACATTTGTAAGTTTCATGATTTTTGGTTATGTTGGGCCCCCCCGAAATGAAATCCTGCGTACGTCCCTGGCCCCCATATAACGCCCCATATAAAGTACGCGTCATTTTAATATATTTTGAATGTATTAGTCCCATTTGACAACAGAATCGGTTGCAACTTTGTATTTTGTGTTTCCAGAGGCTAAGAAACATGTCTACCATAAAATGTTTATATAGTTACACGTTTTGATATAGCCCTCATAGAACGGTAACTTCCGATTTTCGGTATTTTGAAGGTTGTGACCACATTAATCTACCGAAATGGCTGAAATTTGTGGTGGAGGGTATAAAAAGTTCGGCCCGACCGAACTTAACGCTTTTCCCACTTGTTTTTTTTTTTAATTTTCTTTCATTTAATTTTATCCGCCGGCAAAAAAACTACAACGCATACATTTGAATTGAACAATTTTGTGATGAAAATTAAATGGAACAAAAAATTATCTGTAAAAATTAATAGTAAACATATACATATGTGCTTATTTAATTTTTTATGACATTTAATTTAATTTCTATAAGCATTATCGCCTTAGTATTGCCTTTGAATGATCAAACGAGAAAATAAGTGTGAAGAAGAATCAGATCAGAAGACACAAACATTATTTGCTTGTCTAAACTGCAAGGAATTTTTAAAAGAAATTGGGAAGAAAATTTGCAATTCCAGTTTGAACGTCTCAACACGGACTAAATACATATCAGTCTGTATTAATTATTTAGAATGAACGTCTATGCAGTAAAATATTTTAATTATATACATATGTATGTATAGCCGAACACTGTATACACTAAAAGAAATATAATCCTTAACCTCGTTGCCAATGACCCCCATCATAAATAAAAATGCAAGTGTTAATTCATTAATATGCTTACTTGTTGTTTTAATCTAGGCGATATAAAATTTAATTTGACATAATTCGTAAACACAACGTATAAGGTCGATTAAGTACAAATTTCGACACCTTTTTAATTTTATTTATTGACAAAAGCTACGCAAAAGTTCAATAGCCTGATAGTTACAGTGGAGGCTTAAAACACACATATATCTATTATATATCCTTGGATCATTAATATACATACACCTATATATTTCTAATGTACGCACATCTGTGTCAATTTTGGTAGCCATTTCATCATCAGATATGTAGTTTCAAATCGTTTAGTCTGCTATAATCGCTCGTTTCTGGGGCTTCCAATTGACTACGATTCAAGTTGCTGCGCCCTTTATTTCCTATACATATCGTGGCTAGAACCGTGCAATCACATAAAATCGGGATGTGTCCTTATATAGTGGCTACATCAAATGTGGATCTGTGAACCTACATACATATATCAACAAACTTTGGTAATTTGATTCGTTTTGAAAATAGGTCTGTACGATAACTTTAGCAATAATTACTCAGCAAGTTCCAGCAACTTCTCTCAGTCAATTTTATTCTCTCAAGCAAGAAAAATTGAAGAAAGTTACGGAACAACATGTGTGTCTGGTTCATAGATGAACAAGATGAGCACTTGCCTTTACGTTTTCGTACGATTCGCCATACAAATGCTCTCTTCGTGTTCATCATTGTGGTTAGCAAGTTTTTGCTAGAAGAATTTTCTCCAGCAAAAACTTGCAAGTTCTGGGTGAATAACAGAGAGGTAACAGAGACAACGTAAGTTAACAGACAACTTTCTGTAACAATTTGTACAAATTGTTGTAAACTTTTGAGTAGAGCTGGCAAACTATCAATAGTCGAACTATCGTTTAGTTTATTGTGCTAACGCAAACTTTAAGTCAGCTACCAAAACAGTCTTTTTGGGTTATGTGTGGGGCTTGCTAGATCCTCCATCGGGACCCTCCCATTGGCGAATTGGGGACGTTCGGTGTGTCTCAACAACATACAGGACACCGGGGAAATAAAATACCCGGGGGTGACCAAAATCTAGCCTAAGGGACGGCAGCTGGTCCCTTAGTATCACTGGCGGGCAGATGTCGAGTCGACTAATATGGTCGCCTTTGGAGAGTGGGTGGCGTAGCAGAAACTGCGAAAGCGGCACACACACAGAGAAATGTGAATATCGGTTTGGAGCAAGCCAAGCACATTCCATTTTCATCGGTAGCGTCTGACCCATATTGGGCGGCTACAAACAGCGTCTGTATTCCAGAGGAACGGCTGAATAAAAAAGACGGAAAACTATAAACCCTTCAGAAGGCAACGGGAAACCACTGAAGTATAATCCCTTGAAAACCATACAATTACAATGAATACAGGAAATAACAAACGGCCCTCAGTCTCCGGCAATTCGAGGGTGCTAAGAATCCCCGGAGGTAAAACCAAACTAAACATAGGAACGTGGAATGTCAGAAGTCTTTACGAACTTGGGAAATTGGACAATACCATAAACGAGATGAAAAGGTTACAAATAGATGTGTTGGGCATTAGTGAAACTTGGTGGACCGAATATGGAGAATTTGTATCTCATGATATAAAAGTTTATCACTCCGGAAACCCGGAAGGAATTCATAGAAGAGGTGTCGCAATTCTGATCAAGAACAAAATAGCTGCCAGCGTCGCTGGATGGGTTCCAATATCAGATAGGGTCATGATGGTGAAAATATCTGGAAAACCAATTAATATAAACATAATACAAGTTTATGCACCCACCTCTGATAGCAATAACGACGAAATAGAACAGTTCTACAACGACTTGGAAAAATTGTTGAAAATGACAAAACCGCACGACATCACAATAATCCAAGGGGATTTTAATGCCAAAGTCGGGCAAGAAGTAACAGCTGAAGTTACAGGCAAATTCGGACTGGGAAAACGGAATGAAAGAGGAGAGAAATTGATTCAGTTTTGCCAAGAATATAAATACAAAATCACCAACACATTATTTTGTCTTCACCCTAGGCGACTTTATACGTGGAAATCACCTCAGGATAATAATGGCAACATAGTAAGAAACCAAATAGACTACATATTGATAAATTAGAGGTACTGTACGTGTGTGTCAAAATGTTCTACCTATCCTGGTGCTGATGTCCCCTCAGGCCATAACCTTTTAATGTGCAATTTAAGAATTAAACTTGCTACCACTCGTAAGAAAAAGCCGGAACCAAGAATCAATATTGAAAAACTGAATGACCCATTAACGAAACAAACGATAAAGGAACAATTAAATGCCGATCTCACTGAAATAAATGCAACAATATGTAATGTCGAAAACCTATGGAACCAAGTGAAAAAATCCATAAAAGATGTCACAAAAAATATAATCGGAACCAACATGCGCAAAAAAGAAGGTCCATGGATAACGGATGAAATTCGAGCACTTCGGAAAGAAAGAAGTAAACACAAAAATGTAAACTATGACAGATATTGGGAGATAAACCAAGAAATTAAAATCGCAACACGTGCTGCATAAAATGAGCAAATAAATAAGCAATGTCAGGAAATTGAACGACTTAAAATACTTCATGATGACTTCAATCTCCACAAAAAATTAAAAGAAGCATCTGGTATTTATCCAAAGAGATCGTCAACATTTATCTACAATGATAATAAAGTAGCAATTTATGAAACTGCAGAAAAGAAAAAACTATGGGAAGAATATATTAAGCAATTATTTATCGATCACCAACGAACATCCTTATCCAACTCTGGGGATGAAATTAATTTTACAGGGACACCCATTACTGAGAATGAATTACAACTAGCTATAATGTCAATGAAGGATAAAAAGGCAATGGGTCCAGACGAAATACCTGCCGAGGTACTTAAGTTAATAGAGGGAAATAACACCAAGCTTCTTTTAAAATTATTCAACAATATATATAAAACAGGACAATATCCCCAAGATTGGCTCAAATCAACATTTATTACAATACCCAAGAAAAATAATGCGAAGACCTGCAGCGACTATAGACTAATAAGTCTAATGAGCCACGCTCTTAAAATATTTTTAAAAATAATACATAGACGAATCTATTCGATCTGCGAAGCACACATGGGACAAACACAATTTGGATTCAAGGAAGGCATGGGGACACGAGAAGCGTTACTAGCTGTACAAGTATTAATACAAAATTGTCGAGAGATACAAAAAGATGTATTTTTATGTTTCGTAGACTACGAAAAAGCGTTCGATACGGTAAATCATGATAAATTGATAGAGATCCTACTTTCAATCGGATTGGAAGACAGTGACATAAACTGCATTAAAAACCTATACTGGAAACAGATAGCAAACATTCAAGTAGATAATGAATTAACTGACGATGTTCCAATTTCAAGAGGCGTAAGACAAGGTTGCATATTGTCCCCTCTTTTATTTAACATATATTCTGAGAAAATATTCGAAGAATCTATACGTGGAAAGAATATTGGTATCCAACTAAACAACACCTTAATAAATAACATACGCTATGCTGATGACACCGTATTAGTAGCAAGCAGCATAGCTGGACTACAAAAATTAATAGACGCAGTAACACAAAATAGCGAAATATACGGATTAAAAATCAACGTTAAGAAGACAAAATATATGGTAGTAAGCAGGAAACATGCCGACAATAATACGCCACTAAAGATAAATAACGATGAAATAGAGCGAGTGACAACCTACAAATACCTCGGTATTCAAATCAACGATAAATGGGACATATCAAGAGAAATTAAATGCCGAATAGAAATGGCAAGAAACAATTTTTTCAAACATAACAAAGTTTTACTTAGCCACGACATAAGTCTTACTACAAAAATACGATTTGTAAAATGTTACATATGGTCCGTTTTATTGTACTCTGCGGAAACATGGACTTTGAAAGCTGTAGATGAAAAAAGACTGAACTCGTTTGAAATATGGATATATCGTCGAATTTTAAAGATCCCATGGACCGAGCGCATTACAAACGACGAAGTGTTAGAACGCATGCAAGTCGAACGCCAATTAATAAAAAATATAAAAACACAAAAAACCGCATATCTTGGTCACATTATGAGGCATGAAAAATATAAGCTTCTGCAAACAATTATCCAAACAAAAATCGATGGGAGAAGACCGAGAGGGCGACGGGAAACATCATGACTCAAAAACATTCAAGACTGGACTGGACACCATAATGAAAGAACTCTTCTGAATGCCGCCAAAAACAGAAACCTATATATAAATTAATAAACTGATTTGTTAAATATACCAAATTATCATTATGTAATTGTATGATCGCTAAAACCCGAATACGTAATGGCAAATAAAGAAGAAGAAGAAGAAGATGTCAATTATTTAAACTAAAGAGGATTTGAAGATCGGTATATATAGCTTAGCGACAGCGATCGAAACGATAGTTCGACTATCGATAGTTTGCCAGCTCTACTTTCGAGTAACCAGACAGACCTATTATTTTGTAAGAACTTGCAAGAAAGTCAGCTGTATGACAATTGTTTTTGTTACTTTTGTCCCGTTCCACACTAGTTTGATTTCATTGAAAAAATTTCATGAAATTAGGCGTTCTTAGATCGAGTTCCCCACTACAGCAATTTTAAGGCCTAGGTACATAAGCTGCCTTGCCTGCTTACTTTGCCTGCTTCTGATAAAAGAATAAAAAAGAAGAGGACAACCCAGTTCGAAATTTGTTCGGCCTTCTTTATTCTTTTATTTTTATTATGTCAGAAATGAAGCAGAAAAGCAAGGCAACCGGGCGAGGCAGCTTATGTACCCAGGCCTTTAGGATATTACTCTACTATGGAACTCGATCTAGGAATTTCATGAAACTTTTTCAATGAAGTCACTCTAGTATGGACCGGGACTTTGATATTTTAAACCAAATGGAACAAAAACAACGCTTTAGAATCTAAAAATTGTGAAATTTTCTTGATCATAAATGTTAACATTTCAAGTTGTTTACATTGAACAGCTGATTAAAAGTCAGCTGGCTAAACTTATAAATTTTTACGGGACAAATTTTCCCAGGAAAACTTTGTATGTTCGCAGTCACAGAACTGTCAAAAATCTCTCTCAACTCGTTCTCTTTTACTGGACAATTTTGTTATCGAACAGCATTTAGTAACAATAGTTTTGTTCCTTTACTTTTTTAATGGTAAAAGTGGTCAAAGAGAAAACTGTCAAAATTGCTCTCTCATAAACAGTTTTACCAGAAAAGTAAAGGAACGAAAAAATGGTAGATCTGGTAGCATCGTCAAAAAAACATAAAAATTCACTCTTCTTCATGTATTTCACAGTTTTTGATTTGGTTTGTCAGCGTTCACTTTTTTCTTCTGTTTTTGTTCATTTTTTTTCATCATTGTCAAATAATCGTAAAACAAATGTCGAAAAATCAGTTCTACCATTTTTTACCCGAAGAAATTTATTTGGTAGCCTGTGGTAGAAGAGAAAGGCATTTTGGCTCTCTATCTCTTAAAAATTGCTTTCAGTTTTACCTCTTTTTGAGATTAAGGAACAAGTTGCAGGTTAAAAATGGTAACCCCAGGTAAGTAAAGGAACACATATAATTTGTACGAATTTTTACAAATTTTTGGGTTATCGTACAGACCTAATGTAGCTAAAACCGTACAAATGCGTGTCCTATGTCGAAAACTTTTGGTAAAAGATTATCTGGTCGCTAAGAAACGTAAATGCCAAATTACGTTTAATTCGTTTTGAAAATGTGGCTTAATACGCCGAAATACTTGAAACCAGGAGATGTATTGAACATTTTGTTAACAGGTTTTTTATCCATTGGCAAATTATATACAATTTAGATTTAGATTTAAATTGTTGTATTAACTCTATTCCAATACTTTTTTAATGCTAAAAGTGCTAAAAGAGCAAACTATCGAAAATGAGTTTCACATACACATTTTTTGAAAATGTAAGGGAACAGAAAATGGCAGGAACGTCAATAAAACTGGAACAAATGTCAAAGTCGGTGTGCTTGCCAATCAGAAGCCGGCAAACATGTCACACATATTTGATCGCCCAAATTTCTCGTGTAAAAAATTTCTAACGAGAAATCGATTCAGCGCCATTTTTGTTCAAAGTAAACATTATGCAACTTTTTGGGTTACGTGAACGCGTTTTTTGGGAAAAATGTGCAAAAGTGGTTAAACGTGTAAAAACTTTTTAGTTATGGAACACAACTATTATGAACAATAAACTGTAAAATTGTCATCTACTTCCATGTCACTGAGTTGTTTCTGCAGGATATCGAAATTAGAGAAAAAAAAGAAAAAACAAAGCAATACCATTTTCCAAAAATAAATGCGTTCCCATACTTTTTTATTGCTCCATTAGTCCCAATTTACATTAGGCGAGTTTACTTGCGGCAATTGTCAGTTTGTTGGTGAGAGAGGGTGCTGAGAGGCAAAGGGTTACCATATGCCTCACCTCTCTCTCCTACAAAATGACAATTGCCGCAAGTAAACTCGCCCAATGTAAATTGGGACTTATTGTTTAAAGAGAAGTGAAAATTTTGCAACTTATAGAAGAACTGTAAAGTGTTTTTTTTTTTTTTTTTGAATAACTGTGCAAAAATGCTGAACATTTTAAAAACTTTATAGTTCTGGAACACAACTGATGTGAGAAAATCCGTTCCAAATGCTTGCAGCGTTATTGTATAATCCATGGTGTAAGAAGTAAGGTGTTTGAATTACAACAACTAACAATTTTACAATAACAACATGGTTTAATGGGAACTAAATGTCAATGACAATATTTGAATACTAGGGTCTTTCCAAAATAGTTCAGAAAAATTTACAGGAAATAAATGAAAAGATTTAAAATTTAATTTTAATTGGCATCGAAATTACTCTATACACAATGTGATACATTCTACACTTCATATATTTAATATGCGGCACTGAATAGAACAGACGATTGTCACCTACACTTATTACACCATGGTATAACCATGCAATTTTATTTTATTATTAAGGGGTTACCGGTACATATAATTTTCAACAAATCGAAAAAAGAATTACTGGCTTATTTTGAAGTACAGTATAAAGTAGGCAGCAAAAAATTTCAAGACAATCGGAGCAATATTGTGTGAGATATGACCGTCCAAAATGAAGAACCCATCGTGTTTTGTGTGTAGAGGCGCAGTTTATTGATTTATTATATCACTTCTTTTTCAATTATTTTATTTTACTGCTTGAGTTGGAGTATTCCCCCAATGGCTCAACTTCACTTATTACCCTCTATTACAGAGAGTAATGTTTTTCAAAACGAACTGACAGTGTTGCAAAATTTTACTGATCGCTACCAATATCATGATTTCATCCCGGCGAAGGGAATTATCAATTGGCTTCTCAGTTTTTGAAATGATGCCTTTTTAGCGACAAATTTATTTTATTTTATTTATTTTTATTTTATTTTACCTAACAACGGAATTCTCTGGAAAATTAAAATGTGTAATCAGTACTATAAAATAATATTCGTTTCGTGTTTTCTTCATGTGAACTGAAATAAAAAGTTCAAGCACGTTTTTCTCAAAAGACGGTGCCAACGATATTTCGAAAACAAATGGACCGATTAAAATTTTTTGTGTTTTCCTTTCCCCATTAATGAAGGTTTACGGATATCCGATTCCCGCAAATCGAAGTTCGCCTGTATATGTAAGTATACCGGTGCATATGTATATTTGTGTTCAAATGTTAGTGCATAGTTCAATGAACTAACAAACAAAAACAACACCGTTTCAGTGCATACACTTTGGTCATATTTTTTTTTTTTTTTTTTTTTTTTTGCAAAGCTTTTTGTACTTTAAACAACAAATTCACAATTTTTAACTCAATTATTTATTATTCGTTGACAACCAAACAAACATTCAGTCAAAAATCATACGATACGACAAAAATTACATTCTATTCGATGATTGCATTTTGAAGCAAAGTTCAAGATCTGAAAAAATAGTAAATAATAATGCAGTTATATGATATTTTGAAAATAGAATGTGTATGCAAATAATTGTAATTTGTTTGCCATATAAGTGCTGTGTAAACATTAGAATTGAAAATGACTATTTTTGTGGTTGATAGACAGACAACTACATTTAGTTTTAGGCAATAAATAAATCACTTAATATGTACATATATGTATGTATGAATAGTATTTAATAGTATGTTAAATATTTTGCGCAGACTAATTGTGTGGCGCCTTCCACCTTTACGAAAACTGTGGAAACTCTGCAATATTTAAATTACTAACGTGTTATTTATTATATACGTATATACTAGGGTGTCTCAAGAAAGCAAAAATGTTTTTATTGAAAGGCACATCCGCCATTTTTTATTTTTAATTATAAGGCTCTTTATCTTATACATATATAAAAGACAATGTGTGTGTACGTATGTTTGTATGTTCCGTATAGACTCAAAAACTACTGAACCAATTTTCCTGAAAATTTCAGAGAATGTACAGGGAGGACCCTGTTTTGTTGAGTTTCAGAGGGGCGAGGTACATCCCCTGTGCCCGATTTTCTAAACACGTTATTTTAGCAAATCTGGATTGAATTAATTCTTCCGAACTTCAACCCTCCAAAGCAACCCCCTCCGAACCACCCCGCTCGTTCCACCCTCCGAGCCACGCTGCTCCGAACTTCCACCCTCCGAACCACCCCGCTCCAAACTTCCAACCTCCGAACCACACCATTCCGAACTTCCACCCTACAAATCAATATTACTCGATTTTACTCTTAGACTAAACTCTATTTGAGAGTTCAATAAAATTCAGAGCTGCGAATACTCGCTCAAATTCGCTCGGATTCCACTCGCGAGTGAAACTCTTCTCGAAATCCAGCAGGCTGAGGTGGGGGGGACATCTTTCCCCCTCTCCACCACCAAACAAAAACTTACCCCATCCCCAAATAAGCTCGCCCATCCCCCACCAGCATAATTACACCCAACAAAAATTACCACCTCCCCCACATTACCACTCGCGAGTAAATCGGAGTTCTAATAAAATTACATCTTATATATAAAAGATAATGTGTGTATGTTAGTATGTTCCGTATAGACTCAAAAACGGCTGTACCGATTTTCTTGAAAATTTCAGAGAATGTACAGGGAACACCCTGTACAGATTTTCCTGAAAATTTCATATATTTTCCGATGATGGCCCTTGGTAAAAATATGCTATATATTTTGTTGAATTTCGGAGGAGCGGATTATCCCCTGTACCCTATTTTTTAAATGCGCTATATATGTAAAAGTTAAAAACGTGTCCGTTTCCCCAACCCTGGGTATGAATATTAACATAGACCCTACCACTCCCACATTCTTAAATATGTTACAAACAAGGGCGTAGCCAGGATCAAATCTAGGGGGGGGCAGTCAACTTCTTTTTTTTGTGATGTGTATAATTTTTACATACAAAATTTTAAAACCTTTATTTAGGTACTTACCTAATGAAAAACAAGTAAAAAACGTCCACCATGAAGTATTCTGAATTAATATGGAATAGATAGTTTTCTTTCCGTTTCGAAAGTACCATTGCCCACAATTTTAGGCGAATTTGTTTAACCACTTCATAAACCAATTACCTACTACCTAACCTTATCTGGTCAGCTAAAATTTTCTACAATACTTGAAAATGGGCGGTATTGTTGTTTAGGGGCTATACCAAAACGTGGACCTATGTCCACAACTATTGGCGGTGAAGTATTTTGATCACTATGAACCCTTAAATTGCACCCAATTTATAGAGAAAATGTAAATAAAAACAAAAATTTTGAATGGGGGGTACCCGAAAAACGTGATTGATATCGACTATATCCGACTTGATACATGACTGGATGAAATAATACGATGTGCAAATTTTGGACCAAATCGATTGCTCCCATCGAGAGTTATCGTTCACACCTTTTTACAGAATATATTCCGAAACAAGCGAAATATACACCTAATGACATTGGATGCACATTCTCTTGTGGTTCGAGCATAGTAATTTCTTAACATATACATATAGCATACATAGTTAATGTTAATATATGTATGTCTCTGTTTACCTGTTTAACCCATTTCGTACTTTGTGTTCGATTTTTTGAACAGTAAATAAATTTTAAACAAGTTTTAGTATGTATTCATCTGTCAGCAAATAAAAAAATTCTTCTCTTGAAAACTACCCCTTCACCTAGATGATAGGGGTACATTTTGGAAACCTATATTTTTGGATACTTTTTAAATTAATTTAAAAAATTAAAAGAAAATGAAATTTAAAAAGTAATCATGGTGAATTATTGTCAATATATGGAACCGTTTCACAAAATATAAAGAAGATGATTTAGAAGCTCAAGCACGACTTTACATATGTGCAAAGTTGACTGATCGAAATTTCGAACACTGGTACCTTTCATAAATGTCAGTGGCTATATTACAACATGGAAATGTACTGACAAATAAGTGGGAAAAGTTATAGCCCCATAGAAGACTAAATACTAAATATCAGTCATTTATGTAGGAGAGTACGGCTAAAATCCTGAAAACTCCTAAAATCGCTATAGGCTATATAAAAAACATGGACCAGTGCTGACAAATTTCTGAAGGGAAGTTAAGTAGCCCCAAAGAAGACAAAATATGTATTAAATTACAACAATTTCTATAGGGTAAAGAATATATAAATATATAAAGAATATGTTGTTGCTGTAGAAACTCCCTACAAGATTGGCTTTCGTAATTTTTTCCTAGGTTGTACCGTTTTTGAGATATATTAAGTTTAAGTTGGGGAATGCAGTTATGACATTGTTTTATAAGGAGGCGATAAAGTCAATCCATTGTCCTAATTTGAACTTCTATACCTCAATAACGGTAAAAACTATGAAGATATCATAAAAATCAATCTTGTACAGAATTTTTATAGCTACAACATATTTTTTAGTCCCACTTCAATAGGACTTGCGGTTTCGAAGCAAAATCGTGAAAACCTAAAAAACCCTTGAAAATGTCAACTTGAATCGCGATTTATTTAAGAAAACGTACCGGCGATTTTTTTAGTTTTTTGATTTTTCTCATCTATGAACATTGTAGTTTCAGAATCCGCAAAAACTTCCCAGGTGTAAGCACCTTCCACTTAATTTGATTCAAGAGCGCCGTGAAATGATAAAATAAATCAATAAAACAGTATATAAGCTAATTTTTACTTCAATATCGAATACCAATTTCCATTTTACTATGGTAAAATTGATCATCCACAAAAATTGAGATAGGACACTGAAGTTTTGGAAAGACAGAATTAGCTATTATTTGGCATTTAGGGTGATCAAATCTGCACCAAAAATTATGGACATACATAGGTATAGCCCCCCATATATCGGTACCGCCTAATTTCAGGTATTTTCAAGATTTTATCTACAAATATATTTGCTTTAATTTGGAATAAGGGTTTAGGTATTTGGAAGTTATTAAATTGGCTGAAATTTTACTTTCTAAGTTCAAGGTTGTCAAAAAGTTTATCCACCGAAAAGACAATATCCCCCTCAAAATTGCGAACATACATAGGTCCACGTTTTGAAATGGCATTTTTATGCCGTCAGCCTGTAGGCTAACGAGGTTATATACACTTTCATACGAATACTTATGTCTTATCGACATAATTATTTTAGACCCCAATTGAGGCACTCAGCGCCAAAACGGCCTAACCCACATGCCCAAAAACTCAAACAGACTGTAAAGATTTAACTGAAATCTTTTGAAATAAATTCTAAAAAATTCCATATTGTATTATTTTAGAACGTAGCATTACCTAGTGTTAATCAATGCGATATGGAATTGTTTTAAGAGTTATTTCAAATGGTTCTGATTAGATCTTTATAGTCTGTTTGATTTTTGTGGACATGTGGGTTAGGCCGTTTTGGCGCTGAGCGAAATCTCTTTCAGACAATTTGGAGTCGTTTTACAATAACACAATAACTCTGGAAGGGATCAACCGATTCGGTCCAAAATTTGGCCTTCGTAATATTTTATTCATACTTAGTTTATGTTCGAAGATGAGCCATATCGGTCCACTTCTTCAGGTACATCCCCATAAACATTCGAAACTTTTCGCTAAAATGGCTCGCACGCAACTCTGGTCCATACTTCGCACATCATAAAATTTCTACGAGACACTGATCGTCCAAACATACTTTAAAGAATTTCATCTATTCTTTCTTAAATAAAACCGTTTTCAATGATTAAACAAAAATATCTATTTAACACATTTTGACATCACAAATAATTAAAAGGTGGACTGATATGGCCCTCTTCGAAGTTAAACTAAGTTTGGACCGATATTATAATTTGGACCGATTTTAATTTCTACAGACTGACTGACATGACTATATCGACTCAGAATTTTATTCTGATCAAAAATATGTATACTTTATAGGGTTGCAAATAAGTATTTCAATGCGTCACAAACGGAAAACCCAACTTTATATCTCCTCCATACTATGGTGGTGTGTATAAAAATTACATATCTCATATATTTTTCAACCGAATTCATTGGTTTTCAATTTTCGAAAGCGTACTTGCAAATAATAAATTAAATATTATAAAATAAGAAATAAATTATACTGTTTGGTATCTTCTAAGTAGCCTAGAGCTCGATGAAAAGCAGTTTCCTGTTTTTATGCGTTTTTTACACTTCAATCACCATAACTATATACCATAAGCTATATTTTTTTTAAAAATGGCTAACAAATGGTTAGGTTAACCACTTTTAAAATAATATAGCTTATTCGAAAGATATTAGTTACGCATTTCCTGTTATAAGAAATAGTTCATAAAAATCTGCAATTTTTGCAACTTTTGTATAACAGTATAATTGTTCAAAACTCTTTTGAAGGTTCTAGGGGGGGGGGGGGGGGCAGCTGCCCCCACCTGCCCATAACTGGCTACGCCCATGGTTACAAATCAATGGAAATAGCAGATGCTATGCCTAACGAAGCTTTGGTCTTATTATAAAGCACGTGTTTAGATTAGAAGCCAACTTATAGATAGCATAACTTCATCAGGTATATAAGATACATTATAAGAAGGTGGAAGGACAACACAGTCGGTCTTAAAGTTGCCACTGGACATTCATTTGAATGAAGGGCACACATGCAATAGTACGATGGTACATACAAATTCCCTAGAAGCTTTAAATCGATTCTTGAAGAATTTAGGAAGCAATTCACGTTTAGATTTCAGACAAACACTTCCGGTTATACTATTCCAGCAAATGAAATAAATGCAGTCTCAAGCCATCAGTTCTTTGGCGGTATTTCAATATATATACAGTATAATTTCGAAAATCTGGACACCAAATGTTTCGGCGGTGTCCGGATTATCGAAATGTCCGGATAGTTAATTCCATATTGACTGTATGTATAACTGAGTTGATAGTGGATTTCGAGTAAGTCGAGATTTGGAACTGAAAACTTTGAAAAACTTAAATTTTCTTATTTATACACCAATTGTTTAGATGAGGGAGGGGAAATCTATAGGCATTTCTTCAACAATAGCTCAGTAAACGAATAATGAGCAATGTAAGGAGAAACGAACAAAAAATAAAACAACAGCAAACCTCTTGTTGTACACTTTAAACGTCAAAATTTGTTATGGTTTTGTATGAAGATTTGTTGTTGTATGTTGTTTACAACAATTGTTTGACATTTTATGTTCAAACATATGTTTGGGTCCTGTAAAGAAAATTTATGTTTGGGTGCAAACAAATGTTTGTTTAGATTTAATATTAATACAAACCGAAAAGACACAAAAAAACAAATACATACACCAGTTGGCGCTTACTGAGAGCAAGGGAGCGTAAATTTCAATGTAAAACCTTACTTGCTCTCAATAAGCGCTCACTGGCTATCTCTAACATATACACGCATTTATAAATGGTGGTGGTTTATTGAAATGCTTAGAAATACCAAACACAAAAGCAACAACAGACACATAGAGACATACAAAATTCTAAAGAAATAAATAACAGACTTTTAAAAAGAAAGAAATATACAGTATAGTCTCGATAATCCGGACACCACATGTTTCGGCGATGTCCGGATTATCGAATTGTCCGGATTACCGAGTAGTCACAAAAACACATAATTTTGTAAGTTAAAATCATTAATATGGGAGGTCAAATAGATAATAACCTGACATCTAATATGACCGAATTCATATTAAGCAAATATCACGGGTTGCAACCATTTTAAGCAGCTTTGCTGGCTACCAAATTTACCTATTAATTTTACTCCTCCAGCGTAATTTAGGTGACATTTCCTGTGTACTTTTGTTGTCTAGAACTTCTTTACAATTGATGTATATTTATTCATAGTTTTATTCAAGGATATAAACTTCGTAGCCCATTATATTGATTTTCAGTGTCCATGGGACATGAGTCTCTTACGACTTGAGATATAACTTCAGAATTCAAATGCACTCATCTCATTATGGTGAATATATTTTAACCATTTCTATGAACATCAGCAACTGGCTTTACCTTGCCGTCGAAACTAAAAAAGGCATTGTTTTATATACATGTTATATTAATGTTGGAATATGACAACGGAATTTAAATCTATTGGTTTTACTAGCAGACCCCGGGCCGCGTTGCTGGCCCGTCGTAATGAGTTTTAATTCAAAAGTAGGTATTTTCTACCTCACTTATTCGGTCCATTGTAAAACCGAGAAGGATTTTAAATTTATCAACAGATTTTGTTTGTAACCTTTCTTTTCTCTTACTGACTTTGTCGGATTTTTCGCCAATTTGTGCCTTTTAGGATTTATTATCGCCCATGTCACTGTCTTTATCCTAAAGCGATCATGGCTGATGGACCGTTGAACCTCACCATTTAGGTACATTTGGAAATATATGGTTTTTCTTGATCGGGGGACAACCACCGTTGTCTCGAAAACTAATTTGCAACCTGATGCACTCATAAGTTTAACAAATACACCGATTATAAAATAATAGGCCCCGAAATTCGTCTACAAATATATAGCATTTTGGACCACGGGACATTCCTGAATATTTTCTGAAAATTAGGTTCAGTAGTTTTGGAAAAATAATGTTTTGAAAAGAGTGTGCGTGGTCATCAGTTTTCAAGATATAACATATTAAAAAAAGTGGGCCAATTTCAGGAAAATCGGTTCAGTAGTTTTTGTAGAAATTATAAAAATAGAAAATTGAAAAATGTGGGCGTAAAAGTGGGAATGGTCAAATTTTCTTTGCATAAAAACCCAAGTCGAAAATCGGTCCAGCCGTTCTCAAGTGATGCCATTACCAACGAACGATATTTGATTTTTATTTATAAAGATTTAAAAGTTTAGACAAATCGCGATTTTCTTGAAAATCCCCTGTAGATATAACCTAATTAGAAAGTGAGCGTGGTCGGATCTTAAGTCACGAAATAAGTACGTAAGGTTGGAGACACAATCGCCATTGACTCTCAAATAAATTCCCAAACCGATACATTCGTATTTGTTGCAAATATTGCATTTTTACAAAAATAGGGCATAGGGGAGGTTCCTGCCCGATCCGAAATTAAAAAAATATGTAGCCTTTTTTTATCGGGGACCAACCCTGTACATTCGCTAAAAGTTTAAGGAAAATCGATTTAGTAGTTTCGTAGATATAACATATTTAAAAAAGTGGGCGTTGTCCAGTCTTAATGCCCCAAATAAGCACGTAAGGTCGGAGACACAATCGCCATTGACTCGGAAATTAATTTTCAAGGCGATACATTTGTAATTGTTGCAAATATTGCATTTTTACAAAAATAGGGCATAGGGGAGGTACCCCGCCCGATCCGAAATTCAACCAAATATGTAGCCTATTTCAACCGGGGGCCATCACTCTACGTTCCCTGCAAATTTCAGGAAAATCTATTGAGTAGTTCCGTAGATATAACATATTTATAAAAGTGGGCGTAAAAGTGGGCGTGGCCAATTTCTCTTTGCATAAAAACCTAAACTGGACTATGACTAACATTTCCACAAAAAATTATCCAAATCGCTCTAGCCGTTTTCAACTGATTCAATTACCAACAAACGACAATTGAGTTTTATATATAATGATAATTACGAGAATACAATACAGCAATCCGTAGTTGCCGGTGATTTTGTATATCAAAAAATGAAAATAAAAGGAGTCATGCGTTTTTAAATAATTTATTGCAATTTCAATACAAGAAGTGCGATTCTCCAACACATTTTTTGCGTTACCGAAAAAATCCGCAAAATTAAATTGTTTATAATTTCGGTAACTAACGATATTTTTTTATTTAAACTTTTCATTCAGAATTTTGCGTTTTTATTTTACCGATTTTTATCGGTAACTCAAAATATGAGTTTGAGACTCTAAAAAGTCTAAAAACTAAGCTATTAGTTCCAACACTTTAAATGTTTTAAACATTTTCAGATAAAATATCATTGGGATACATTACACAGTTCCAAGGAACTTTCTCACTAATCGGAGGCCTAAAGAACTAATTCCTTTAGGGGAAAGGAACACCCAACATCGATTTTTATGGAAACTAGGCTACCCAACACTAGGTTGAAAATACTGTTGCTTATCATAGTTAGACATCGATCGTTGAAGGGAAAAATAAACGTCATTCGACAAATTCAAATAGTTAATTCCATATTAACTGTATAACTGTGTCAACAGTGGCTATCCAGAAAGATGAGATGTGGTTCGAAAAGTTTGAAAAACTTAATTTTTCTTGTTTATACACCAATTGCTATTGCTAAGGACGAAAACGTCAATGAAATAAATAAGAATCTAATGCTAAAGATAGGAAAAATATTAATGTACGGATTATCGAGGTATGAAAAATGTGAGATGTCCGGATTACCGAGTCTACAATGTAAAAAATTCTAGTGTCCGGATTACCGCGTTGTCCGGATTATCGAGACTATACTGTTTAGATACAAATATACATATGTATGAAAAATGTATTGATGTAATTACCAATATTAAATGCGATTTCTTCCTTATTCAATAAAATATTTCCATTCACCTTTTTGATTCAATTATAAAATTTCCAATTATAAAATGTATAGGGCATTTAATTTACTAAAAAGCACCACTTCTTTAGAAAAACAAAAAAACACTGATTTATTCACACACTTTACCGTCTTTACTCAACGATTGTATTTAGAAAAAATGAAGAAAAAAATGGCAAAAATAATTCATACCATTTTTTTCTTTTCTTCTTCGCTAGGTTGGTTAACATCAACAAAGCAGGAAACACACGTGTTTGGCCACATGCACACCACCAAAAAACAAACTTTTTTACTCACCCGTCTTCGCTTCTGCGTCTTCTATTACACCATACATACAGCTCTTTATTACAAAACAACATTCCGCAGCAGCGAGAGCCCTGCTGTTACTCTCTCTCTCCACCCATAAAAAATATGTTCTAACATAAAAAATATGTTGGTACCCAAACAAATAAAATTGAGATATGTTACAAACTGTTGCAAACGTATATTTGTGTGCACACAAACAAATTATGTTTGGAACCGTAAATATATTTGGTTGCAACCTAATATTTGTTTGGATCCAAACATATCTGTAACATATAGTTTTCTGCGTGTACAAATCTAATGCTCAAGACATGAAAAGAATATTGATGTCCGGATTATCGAGATAAGAAAAATACAATGTAAATGTGTCCGGATTACCGCGTTGTCCGGATTAACATATGAATAAAAAATCGGAAGAACATAAGAAAAATGTGATAGATATAATTAAACTATGGCAATTTATTGTCGCATTTTTAACGAAAATAGCAAATAGCAGTTCTTCTACACCAATATTTTAGGTCTCAAGACATGAAAAGAATATTGATGTCCGGATTATCGAGATAAGAAAAATACAATGTAAATGTGTCCGGATTACCGCGTTGTCCGGATTAACATATGAATAAAAAATCGGAAGAACATAAGAAAAATGTGATAGATATAATTAAACTATGGCAATTTATTGTCGCATTTTTAACGAAAATAGCAAATAGCAGTTCTTCTACACCAATATTTTAGGTCTCAAGACATGAAAAGAATATTGATGTCCGGATTATCGAGATAAGAAAAATACAATGTAAATGTGTCCGGATTACCGCGTTGTCCGGATTAACATATGAATAAAAAATCGGAAGAACATAAGAAAAATGTGATAGATATAATTAAACTATGGCAATTTATTGTCGCATTTTTAACGAAAATAGCAAATAGCAGTTCTTCTACACCAATATTTTAGGTCTCAAGACATGAAAAGAATATTGATGTCCGGATTATCGAGATAAGAAAAATACAATGTAAATGTGTCCGGATTACCGCGTTGTCCGGATTAACATATGAATAAAAAATCGGAAGAACATAAGAAAAATGTGATAGATATAATTAAACTATGGCAATTTATTGTCGCATTTTTAACGAAAATAGCAAATAGCAGTTCTTCTACACCAATATTTTAGGTCTCAAGACATGAAAAGAATATTGATGTCCGGATTATCGAGATAAGAAAAATACAATGTAAATGTGTCCGGATTACCGCGTTGTCCGGATTAACATATGAATAAAAAATCGGAAGAACATAAGAAAAATGTGATAGATATAATTAAACTATGGCAATTTATTGTCGCATTTTTAACGAAAATAGCAAATAGCAGTTCTTCTACACCAATATTTGAGGTCTGACATGAAAAGAAATGTTGCCAGTGTTTGGAAATGCAACGAAATAGGATCAGTGATTTGGGATGCCACCGTGGTGCAATGGTATGCACGCCCGCCTTGCACGCAGAAGCTCGGGGGTTCGATTCTCCGGCCAAGCAACATCAAACATTTTTCAACGGTGGGAAAATACCCCTCAGTAATGTTGGCGACATTTCCTGAGTATTTCAGCCTTGAAAAACTTCTCCATAAGTGGTGTCTTCAGACACGCCGTTCGGACTCGGCGATAAACAGTAGGTCCCATATCATTGAGCTAAATATGAATCGGGGTGCACTCATTGATATGAGAGAAGTCTCCCTTGTCCCGTATGGGATGTTGTGGAACAATGTTTTTTTTTTTTTTTTTTTGATTACGTCTTAAATTCGCATATTTCATTTTATATTTGACATAAAATATATTGATTTTGTAGATTACGCTTTCGAAAATCATTTTATGTCGACAACTGTGAGAAATTATGAGTAAGTCTTCATACTGTCTGCACAGTGGTTCAGAATCGAAGTAAAACTTTTGTAACTTTTAAACGGACAGCGATATTTTCAAATTTAAATTCGGTCTAGTAGTTGCAGAGGAATTCAAGGTCAAGGTTTAACTTTTGATGTTTTTACTATTTTTCATAAAAAAATTAGTGTTTTTATATATATATAAAATAAGAAACGCCAATAAAAAACTTTAAAAACACAAAACCTACATACATTTTTTTAATATATTGTTCAAAATATTTAAATGTTGTTCAAAAATTAAACAAATAATCCTTGGGTTATCATAAAAATCATACAAAAACTAATATATTTTTGAAATAAAAAAAATTTTGTGTAAAAAAACCTTCTCAAATGAACGAGTCCGCGAAAACAACGAACGGATCCGCATCCATCTCATTCGTTTAGTCCCGGTCCACACTAGAATGATTTCATTGATAAAATTGCATGAAATTATGCGTCTCTAGATCGACCTCCATAGTAGAGTAAAAATTGCTGTAGTGAGGAATTCGATTTAAGAAATTCACGCTAGTGTGGACTGGGACCTATATCGTTCATTTAGATCACTGAAGGCCAAGACATTGTCATGTTGCTGCAGCAGACAGAAAACCACCCTCATTAGCTTTGCACACGAAGAAGCAAGCAACACAAATTCTTAGGGTTGCTGAGTTGTGTCGTATTTTTTAGATTTGTTTTTTTTTATTTTCTCCACTTCATTTAACAAAAAATACTTAATAGCTAAAGTATATTTTGGTATACTAAGTAAATATTCTCATAAATACACAGATTTCTTAGAGACCACTATTTTAATATTATTGTGCTGCAGTTATGTGTTAGTAATCATTCAATTTATTAAGTGTTTTGTTTTGAAATCAGTTAAATAATTCAAGAACTGGCCTTTTCAAAGGTTTTATAAAGTAAAACTTATATACTAATAATAATAGAAATGTACATACTAATAATTATATAAAACTTACATGCTAGAAATTCTACTGAATATATACAATATATACAATGATTGGATTCACTGATCTGTACAGTATACAGGATCAGTGTTCCAGTCATACCTTCGGTACCTTCTGTGGTAATACATCAGACGGTCTTCATCAAATAGCAGTCCCTCATCTCGTAGCTTAATTAAAGCTGCAGGAGGCAGGAGCTTCCTGGAGAGTAGGATTGTTATGTCTTCATCAATGTTGAAAATATCTTTTGGGATATTTCAAGGAATTTTAATGCATTTTTCACAATAAACTTGTCAATCCTATCAAAGTTTCCAGGAAGCCTGCTACCATTCTGTATGTTTGGGCATCTAGACCGTATGTCTAGAGCTTATACAAATGCCTTTGTGCCATACAGCATGGAATTTTTTGTAGCCATTTGTGACATAGTTGGTAAATGTGGTCAAAGCATGGGTTCTGGAATGGTTTAGTTTGAAACCGAACTGATAATCCTCAATAATTCGTTTGTCTTCTATGAAGACTTTTAATCTTTTATAGATTAGACTTTCTAATATTTTCCCGAATGGGGAAAGAAGGGAAATTGGCCTATAATTGGCGCATCTTGTGTTATCGGAATTAGGTTTATTAATTGGTATAATCAAAGCCTCTTTCCATTTAGATGGAAAATAGCCCAGATTTAGCCCATCCGATGGAAGATCATCGTTGAACTCCACCAGAGGAGTCGACATAAGGCTCCCCCTAACAACCTCTGTTACAAGGTTAAAGAAGGAACCATCCTTCAAATTCTCCTCTATATGGTGAGAAGTCTTCATATGATCTGCGAATAATTCTGCTTTTTGCGGATCATCGGTTATGGGTGAATCAGTATCATCTATAATGGTATCAGTTGGATTTCTAAATGACAGTCCTGCTGCCCGTTTGACTTTCCCATAAGTTTTGGGGCCAACTTCAATTGGACACTTGTTCTCTTATTATTGTAGTTAGAATTGTGATGTCAGCTTTAAGCTCATCATATCTACCAGGATCTGCTGATCTTCGTACAGTTTACCGTAGTCTTTTACGATGTTTCATGAATCTAACGATTCTAGGAGGCAATTCTCCCAGTATGGGACCTCTACACCTCATTTTTTGGTACTGTGAATTCTATTGCATCTTGGAAGGCAGTATTTAGTCCGTCATTGGTTGTTGGTAATATATAACTGCTAATACCCTCTTAAATTTCCTATTGAACCTTCTTATATTAACCCTATCAAAGTTATAGAAAATTTGTTCTTCATTAGATTGTATGTTGCCAATACAGATATTTATTTCCATCGTCCTATGGTCGGATTCAAAATAATGTGTTGGCAATAAATCATCTATTTCCAGGGCTATACCTGGCGTTTTTAAGAAATAGTCTATATATGAGCCGAGTGGGCTCTGCTTCTTTTATCGTTAGTGTTCTGCAATAAGCAGAACATCAGGCTTATGTTGCTTTAGGAATAATTTTAAGTAGTAAATTTTTTCTAAAGACACCAACGAATTCACATTAACGAATATACACTTAATCATTATAATGCTTAATATGCATTAAGAGCCCTATTATAACGTCTGGCGCCCCAAGAGACCCTCTAATTTTACGATATTCTTCTCGGTAATCGTCTAAATCTTTAAGAATTTGTGTCAACCCTTTGCCGAAATAAGTTTGACAGTCTTCATTTATTTTTGTGGCCACATTTTAAGGTCCCTGTTACGATTTGGAAGGGTTTACTTCCGGAGTCAGGATTACCTTTTTGCTGACTGCTTACATTTCTTGTTGAGACTGTGTCTGCTGCTGATGTTGTTGCTGCTGCAGATGTTGTTCCCGCTGTTGTTGTTGCTGGTGTGGATGCTGTTGCTGATGTTGTTACTTTTTCTGTTGTTGGTTTCGGCTTCTTGGGTTTTGATTTTCCCTTTTTAAAGGGCACTGTTTGCCACATCTACATAAGCTTATTAGGCTGAGCTTCTTCTTCTTCATTCATCATCGCAGTGTCGGGGTTTTCGGCTACCCCGACCGACTCATTTTCATTAAGTGTTTGTTGTACCTTGTTGATGGTGTTGTCAGGCAAAAAAAAGGTTTTACATGCTTTGTATAATTATTTTTGCTTTGAGCCAATTCATTTTCCAGGTTGTTCGTTGATAGATGCGATCTTTAGTGTAGAAATTAGCTACTTGCTTGCGCGTTTCTTCGTGCAATTTTCTCAGTTCCGTTAGTTCTTGCAACAGAGCCCTGTTACTCATGGTTCACACATACGCAACAGTTGCTGCAATTTTACAATTCCGTTTTGACCTTCATTTTCACATACTGCAGGGTATGAAAAAAGTAGCAAACATGGGTAGAAAACGTACAATGAAATTATGGTAATTCTGCATCACGCAGGTGGAATTTTTACCTGTATGGTTGATTTACATCCGAATTCATCTATTTTTAAAATTCCACACACATAGTTTTGAGCTTTTTTTTTTCATAAAAACACACAAATTTATTTTTTATTACAGGCAATTCAATTTGTATTGGTACATGAATAGCACATTTTTGTTCACAAAGTACGTTTGTTACAAAAATTCTTAAAAATTTAACCCTTCTGTTAAACATAAGAAAAAACGTCAAAACAGAATTGAAAAATTGCAGCAACTGTTGCGTATGTGTGCACCATGAGTTACTATCTTCCATATTCATAAGGGAAGCTTGTAGCGTTGATATCATAGCTTCCATCTTTAGGTTTTCATAAATCGTTTCATCGTCATCTGATTTATGTCTCCTTTTAGTTTTGCATCTCTTTTTGGATTTATTAGTGGGGGTAATAAAGTCCTCACTTCTTTTTGCTTCAGCTGCAATGTATGCTGATGTATCAGACACTACATCATCCGCTACTTCTCCTTCGTCTGCTAAAATGTGGACGGCAAATTACCGAGCCGCCGACACTTAAACAAACGCCGCAATGTCTTCTTCTACCTTACACCACAAAAGCGTAAAATATGTCTCACACTTGAAACAAAATTTGGTTTATCTTTTCCGCTAACTTGTGGTTTAATTCACTATTAACTAGAGTTGGGCAATCTCGTTCCTTTTGCGGTTCGATCTTTTCCGTTCCGTTCCGCAAAAGGAACTAGGTCGTTCAGTTAGTTCCATAGTTCCTTTTAGTACCAACCTTTATTTGTATAACCACACTCATACACGTTCACTCTGTTCATATCGTTCGTGCTTCTTCTTCATCAAAACAAAAGACAAATAAACTGTTTTCGGCTTTTTTCATGGAAGATTACAAATATTTGAAAAAAAAAAAAATACATTCGTTTTGCTAATTAAAAATACTTTAATTGCCTTTTTTTAATTCGTCAAAGATCAGTTTATTAAGAAATGAAAAACGAAATGACACTATTAGATTTCTTATTCAGTAATAAAAGACAGGGTATATTTAGCTATTTAACTGATGTTAAATGAACTGATGGAACTAACTGAAAGAGAAGAGCAAAAAGAATGGGAGAAAAACGAACGAGGGAGCAAAAGGAACTAGCTGAACCGCATAGTCGGACCTAGTACCGGTCATTCCTTTTGTGGAGTAGTTCCTTTGAACTAGTTCGTTCCGGAACGACACAACTCTACTATTAACTTTTTCACTTTTTATTTTTGAATCACACAAATGCAATCGGTGCTGAGGAAACTGTTCTAACGGAAGGAACTAATTGATAATGCATTTGTTTATATTTTTCCATGCTCTACACAGCTATGTCGTGGTATTTTTGATATTTGCAAAAAATCGAAAAAGTTATAACCCTAATGCAGACATTTTGAAGCCTAATTTTAGGTGTTTATTGTATTTGACATCTAGCAAATCATACCCAGCAAAAATTTGGATCCGTTAGTCATATGTAACCCACTACAAAGACTACTAATCCTAGGGTTGTGTGTTCAACGCTCACGCCAGTTTATTGTATAGAAAACAAAGAAACCAGATGGTGGTGCGCATGTAAGCGTTTAAACAGCCCTAAATGATAGTATGCATGGCAGAGTGTGTTCGGCTACAAATCAAAAGTTCGCAAGATCAAATCCAGCAGAGAGCGAAATAAAATAAAACAAGTAAGAACGGCGTTTAGTTGGGCCGGGCCGAACTTGTTATACCCTCCACCACAAGTTGTATTGAAGTAAAATGAAATAATTAGTTTCCTTTCGTGTATGAAGACGACTTAATACTACATTTCAGCAATTCCGGTAAAACAATCTGAGGCACCATTCTATAGGGGCTATTTCAAAACATAAATCTATACCGACAAATTTCTGAGGCTCAAAGAAGACTAGATACCAAATTTTCTATATTTCGGTAAGAGAATGTGGCTAAAACTTAAAAAAAGACTGAAAATCAAGAAGTACGCTTCTATGGGGATATAGCAAGACGTGGACCTATACTGATAATACTCTTCTGGAATATTTTATAACTCTTCGAAGACGAAATAACGAATTTCAGCAATTGCGGTTGGATATTGACGTCACAATCTTCAGTATTACGAAAATCGGGAGGTACCGTTCTATGGGGGCTATATCGAAACGTGGACTTATATCGACAAATTTAAAGGAGAAGTTTGAGTACCCCCAATGAAGTCTAAATACCAAATTTCAGCCGATTCGGTGGAATATTGAGGCCACAATGTTCAAAATACCTAAAATCGGAAGGTACCGTTCTATGGGGGCTATATGAAGGCATGGACCGATACCGACAAAATTCTGGGGGAAAGTTTTATACTCCTGAGGAAGACTACGTACCAAATTTCAGCCATCTTGGTAGGATAATGAAGCTAAAACCTTTAAAATACCGAAAATCGGGAGGTACCGTTCTATGAAGGTGTGGACCGATACCGACAAAATTCTGGGGGAAGTTTTATACCCCTAAAGAAGACTACGTACCAAATTTCAGTCATTTTGGTAGGATAATAACGCTAAAACCTTAAAAATGCCGTAAATCGGGAGGTTCTATGGGGGCTATATCAAAACGTGGATCGATATATCCCATTTTCAATACCAACCATTCTGCAAGTAATAAAAGTTCTGTAACAAATTTTGACTCTCTATCTTTAAAATTGCGAGCTGTATCTTGATTTCAACAGACGGACGGACAGACGGACATGGTCTAATCGACATAGAATTTCATGCTGATCAATAATATATATACTTTATAGGCGAATATTTCGATGTGTTACAATGGTGGAGGGTATAAATATGAAGTGTGTAGAAATTGAAAACAAATTCCACCTCAAATGTTCTAAAAATAGAAAGGATGTTTTAGCGTTTATTTTTCAACTTCTAGTGGCCATAGAAATACCAGTTATTCTTGTGGTTATAAATTAAATTGCTATTAAGAGCGACATGCCCTTTTTTTTAAAAATAATGGGTTAGTAGGTGTTTTTGTAAGTAGCTGCGACTACCAAAAAGGACTATAAAAACTCATTACTTAGTAAGGATTTTTTGTTGTTGTATTCCACTCAACAGCAATCTACTTTCAAAGGGCAACATTTTAAAGAAATCATTTCGCTATAAATGTGTCTTACCACTGGGAACCCTAAACGTCAAATTATACGTAATTCGGCCAGGATATGTAGCTAAAAACTTGAAAATACTTGAAATTGGACCGTACAGTTAAATGGGGACTATTCCAAAAAGTGGTAATGACGATTTTAGGTATTTTGAAGATGTTAGCTAAATTTTCTGACCAAATGGCTATAATTTGACATATAGGGTTCTAATGGTTTGACAACTTTTCCACTAAAAATTGTGGACATAGGTCCGCCCCATTTCAATTATTTTAAAGATTTTATCGACGTTATCGTCTCAGATTAGATGAAATTTGACATTTCAGAGTGGTTAATTTTCTCCACTAGAAATTGTGGACATACGCCCCATTAATAAGTCTTATACCTATAGTGTATGTAACATATAGACAGGGATTTGCAGCGTTCGCACATATTTATGAGCAATATGTTCCTATATTTTACTCCTATACATAAAAGAACACTTTGTAGTCTCTAGATAAAAACTCATTAGGTACATACCCGAAAAATTTAGAAAGATAAATTGGGGTCAATTTCATACCAAGATTACCCGAAGAAACAAAAAAGCCTTACGTTTTGCTAGGGTGTAAACTTTCTTTTGACTCGACAAATTGTGATTTATTTTGATAAATCCTAATTTATTTTCTAATGAAGCTTTTGAAAGTCCTAATATTTTCTGTATTTTAATTCACCACTAAATGCCTAAAAATTGCATTTATATTTTATATGTTTAATATCCTTAGTATCACAATGTCCAGGAGATCATGATGTACTTATATCAAAAAGGTCTGGCGTATATATACGTAGATAAATACAAATTGAACCAACTGTAAGAATACTTGTAAAACTTGAACTTGTACTTGAATTTCTTCCCATAAATGCATTAAACTTTTTTTTTTAATTTATAAAATGGGAAACTTCAATCGTCAACCCTAATCACTACCAATGCAATTTAATATCAGCGATAATAAAATACTGTTCTTTACACGCACACGATTGGATTTGGTCTACCCCAAACCAAAACAATCGACAACAGGTGAAGTTTAGTGTTGTTTGGGCTGACCACCGATAAACAGTCGTCCCTACAATAAGCGAAAGATTGTCTTACGTTCAATAGTAAGTTAAAACAAGTGAAAGTGATAAATAGAAATAATAATAACAAAAAGTTATTCATTTGTAATAAATTAAATGCATTCGATTTCGTATTATTCCCGGGGTGATTAAAAAGTACTAATAAATTAAAAAATGTGTGACAATCTTATAAAAGGAAAAATTCATAGCACTATGCAATAAAGTCATTTAAACTTCTTCGTGCTACTAAAAACAACGAACGTCAACAAGTGTTCCATTTCCACTTTTCGGCTTAACTATAGTTAAGTAAAAATTCCGCATTTTTCATTGTTTCCAGATGTAGATATTGTTACGCTGATCACGGGAATGTATAATTTTCTCGAGGGACGGACCCGGTTACGCGATTATTTGACCGGAAAATCCGGGTACAACACCCCGGTTAGACCCGCTTCTACTGAACCGATTGCTACAGAGTTGTTACGCAAAACTTCTAAATTCTTCTTATAAGAATCAAAATGCATTGTTGAGAAAACTTTACTTAAACCCAAAAGCACTGTCATTGTTTCAGTAAAATGTTTTGTTAAGTTAAGTTACGCGATTATTTGACCGGAAAATCCGGGTACAACACCCCGGTTAGACCCGCTTCTACTGAACCGATTGCTACAGAGTTGTTACGCAAAACTTCTAAATTCTTCTTATAAGAATCAAAATGCATTGTTGAGAAAACTTTACTTAAACCCAAAAGCACTGTCATTGTTTCAGTAAAATGTTTTGTTAAGTTTTCTGTTGTTGGTGAAGCATGTTTTTAAAGACACTAGGGAGCATTATTATATGTTTCTTTTTTACTTTTTGATTGTTTTAAAGTCGCAAAATAAACCCTTTTGGAGGACTTTAAAATATACTTTCCTCATGCTAAGAAGCTCTTGTTTGAACTTTAATCATCAATTTTAACTTTAAGTTAACCGGAAACCCCCCCCCCCCCCCCCCCCCCTAGAACCTACAAAACGGTTCATTTGTGTGCAAAAAATTATAAATATTACGAAAAAACAAGCATTTGAACACCCCCACTTCCCTCCCTAGAAAGACCAAAAAGCATTCCTGGCTACGCACATGATGGGGGTAGCTGTTGTTGTAGCACTACTACGAGGGTATTTATTATTATAAATTAAATCTCTTGTAACTCCAAGTATAAAAATTATGCCACCTTGGTAGGATCATTCCATAGCGATATTGGGATAGTTTAGTTAGTTTGGCTGGGCTGTTAAATTGTATGTGTAACGTCTCATGCGCACCATTAATGCATGCCAGCAATATGTTTGTATATTCTGCGCTGCCATACCAGATCATAAACGCATTTTACATTTAGCATGTTTTATATAACATGTATCATTTAAGTTGTCAATTCCATGCAATATCTGTCAAATAACCTGTTTTTAGTGCAAGTGTAAAATGCGTTTTTGTTGTTCTAAATGACTCTCAAGATAGCCGTCTGTTCTCTTGCTACCCCGGTTAGTAGATGATCTCCGGGAACGGTACTCACACTATATAATTCACTTGATTCTGGGACTGCATCCGTATGAATACTATTCAATCCTGATTAATAGACCTGTTTATCTATGTACCTTTGGTCCTCTCTCTCCTTCTATATCCATATCGACCTGCACATTCAGTGGAAGCTTCTTCTCCGCCGTACATGGGGCGAATAATGTGGCTGTTGACTTAGAGGCAAATATTTTCTTATTACTCACTTGGAAAAACAATGTAAAATTAATGAGATAGGCATTCAGCCTATTACAAATGTTATTAACGGTGGGATTTGATGCCATGAGTGTATGATTATTCGAATACGCAATTATTCTAATGCCGTCGGGATGGCGCGGTTATTATCTTTCGGTGGCCATATTCACTATGGTTCCTAATTCGGATTCTTTGGCCATAAGTCCATTTTTTGACATTCTCCTTCGATTGCAATTTCTTTGCAATATGAAAGTAAACACTCCAAATTAAAGAAAACCGTATTTATTTGTTCATTGACCGTTAAAAGGTCGGTTCTTAAGTGCAAGAATCTTCCAGTTTTACCACCTTTTCCTCGAAAAGTGTTCCCTTGCTTTTAAATACATACAATTCATATGAGAGCACAACTTTTAGTACTTTACCATTTTTAAAAGTAATGACCATGGTGCAAGAAATTTTGCTGTCAAAACATATTTTTAATCAAAAAATAACAGTAACAACTATTTCGCTTCTATAAAGAATACATTTGTACAACATCTTTATTTAAGCTTCGCGAAGAATATTTTACGTTTTCTTCTATCTTTTGTGTATTTTTCGCGCAAATGCTTTTGACAGCAAATGAAGACTACGGCCCACTATGTCGCGAGTTTATATAAACGGCGGCCAAAAATAGAAGGAGTTGACGTAGGTGGATGAATTTTGGTACAACAACATATTGTTGCTAACAATGTCGGTGGCAGAAATATGGAAGGTCGCTGCTCGTTTTGGTATAGTCCCCACATAACGATACTTCCGAATTCTTAATATTTTTAATACAGTCGAAATCGCTTATAACGTCGTCGTTTATAACGTCATATCGCTTATAGCGACGAAAAACAAAAATCCCGAATTTCTGCCCCTTATATTCCACACAAATAAATATCGCTTATAACGTCATCGCGTATACCGTCATATCGGTTGTAACGTCGGTTTTTGGTGAAATATTTGAATTTTGCTATCGGTTATAAAGTCGAACCATACGAAGAAGAACATTTTTCAAACTCAAACACAAAAACACCACAGATGTTTCGAAAACGTTCATTAGTGATCGTGATCTTATGGCAAAAAAGCGTGTTTAGCAGTAGATAATTGCCCGGAACACCCTAATGTAGGCGGTCTCAAGTCAATTAAGCTTGAATTTTTGCCACCGAATGTCACATCTGTTTTACAACCCATGGACCAAGGAGTAATAAAATCATTATAAATCACATTACCGGAATCGGCTAATATTCGCTATCCTGGCAAATATAGAAAAGGATCAAAGTACGAAATTAAATGTTTTGAATGTGTCTTCTGTCATTGCTAATTGTTTTTATCATGCGGGATTTGTTAATGATGACGACATAATATTGGAAGTTTTAGACGAAGGCAATTCTAACGAAGAAATTGAGGATACTACAGAACCAGCATTTCAATCACCGTCAGTGTCAGAGACGTGTCCAGCTGTAGAAACTCTTCAAAACTCAGATCTGAGTTAAATTTAAAACTTATGAATTCCAAAAAAAGCCGAAACAAAAATAACAGACTATTTTAAATAGAACCATATCCTGCGTTAAGGTAATATGTATATCTGCTGAAGAATGAATTTAATATCGTTATCATTTTTTATATATATCGAATGAAAAAAGAAAAATTTAATTGAATTTATTGATTTATGTATTTAATAAAACAAAGTATTTATACACAAAAATCACTATACATAATATAATTCCACCTCTATTATCAATATCGTTTATAACGACTATCGCTTATAGCGTCCGAATTTGGTCGGTCCCTTGACCGACGTTATAAGCGATTTCGACTGTATTTTAACTAGATTTATATACCAAACCGTCTGAATTTTTGAGTTGCAGGGTTTCTAGTTGACAAAAAACTTTCCCGATAAAAATTATAGACATAGGTCCCCGTTTTGATATAGACCCCATATCTCCCGATTTTCGGTATATGAAGATTTTACCTAAGTTTCTCAACTAAACTGAGTGTTCTAATAAAAATTATTTTTATATTTTGATATATCTCCCATAGAACGGTACCGCCAGATTTTCGGTAAATTGAAGGGTTTAGCCACATTATCCAATCTGGGTAACTGTAAACACCATATGATAACTATTTACTTCCAAACAAATGTGAAGCCAAGTTTATTACATCCAAGGCAACTTAAAAAGTCAGTTATATAACGACCGTTATTTAAATATTTGAAGACAATAAATATTAGGTTTGTCTGGTTACCCTAAAATTTTTAACAATTTGTACCAATTGTTGCTGGAAGTCGTCTGTTAACACAAAAGTCCAGCAAAAGAGAGCGATGCGAGAGACATTTTGACATTTCTTTTACTGAGAGTTTGCAAATTTCTTCCAGCAAGCACTTGCAACTCTTTTTCTTGCTGCAAACAAAAAATCAGCTGTTGTTAATTATTCGGTGATCTGTGTTTGCGCAAATTGGAAACTATTTTATTGTGGAAATAAGCAATTCAATTGTTTTGTTTTTTGGAGAACCAAGTCGCAAAATGCAAAATTTTATTTCGGGTTATTTTCTTTTTTTTATAAAATACAGAAATGTTGCTTGTTTTTTTCCTTTATTGCCATACAAATTGTTCTGTTTTGGGAAGTCAGCTGATTACTTGCTGGGAAGGTGTCTGTTTACTTTTTACAAATTTCTTGCAAAAGAGAATACAAACTCCTTACTCTCTGAGGACGTTCTTGCTGGGAAAGTATTGTTAATTTTGGGAAAATATGGAGAAAATTTCACACTGACAACAATTATCGGATTTGAAGCCTCATATAGGCAAAACTACTTGACGTATAATGCCAAAATTTGAAATCATTTTAATTGAAATGTTGTCTCCTATCAATATATTTATACTCCGAAGTACTTGGTTTTGACCATTTTTGGCGGCTGTCGTGACACTGTGAGGCCTAAATTCACCTTCCCGAATTCGCAATGGAACAGACCAGTTGTCAAAATTGAAGTTTGTTTACTGTCTTGTCAATAGAGTGGCAAAGCAAAATTTTTCTTTATGTTCTTGGGGAAATTACAAGAATAACATTTTACTTAATTAATTCTCATTCGAAGCGTCAATATAAGTTCGTATATTGGTATATATCCCATATGAAAGTACCTCCTAATTTTACTTATTTTAAAAGTTGTACACACATCGTCCATGTGGAATGACTGTAGCATGACATTTCGGATTTAGAATGGGTAGAAAACATCGATGTCTCATTCGAATTAAACCTTGTTTAAAAGAAAGTAATATTCTTCTGTTAGCTTCTAGTACTAGCTTTTTATATGTATATATATTAATCCCACAAAACATATGAAGATCGGATTACCCGTTTTCGAGCTACAGTGGACACTACGGTTATGGCTTTTTACAACCTCATATTACATAAAATCTCATTACATAAAATCTTAATTATAAAGTGATTCAGTAAAAAAAGCTTCCGCACAAAAAGTTTTTATAGTTTTTATTTTTTCAGAACTTTGAACAATTTTTTGAAGACATTGTAAGCAGATATTATGACATAACCGTTTGTTTCTCACTAATTTTATCATCGTATTATTACATATATCATTTTATATTATATATAACTTTATTTCATATACACGCAGAAAAACACACATCTCTAACATATGTATGTCCCAAACATATTTTGCAGCAAACATATATTTGTTTGCAATCAGTCCCAAACATAACATATGTTTGGGTTCTGCAAACAAATATATGTTTGGGTGCAAACAAATTATATGTTTGGGTGCAAACTAATTATATGTTTGAGTGCAAACAATTACAAACCCAAACGCCACAAAAAAAAAACAAACACATGCACCAGTGGGTGCTTTCTGAGAGCAAGGGAGCGTAAATTTCAATGTCAAACACATTGAAATATATGTTCAATTGATCTCAGTAAGCGCTCACTGGATATCCCTATCATATACACACATTTATAAATTGTGGTGGTTTATTGAAAAGCAACAACAAACACATAGGTACATTAAAAATTATAAAGAAATACATAACAGACTTTAATAAAGAAAAACTGAATGAAATAATTTATAAAAAGTCGCACTTTTAAAAAGAAAAAAAAAATATATATATATATATATACATATATACATATATATATATATATATATATATATATAGAAACATTGTTGAACGGTTCTCCTTAGTTGTGAAATAAAACATATTTTCCTCAAAGTTGAAATCATCAGCGGGAAATCGGCATCTGGAATCAAATATACATATGTATGTATCTGAAAAATGTATTGTTGTAATTACCAATATTAAATGCGATTTCTTCCTTGTCCAATAAAATACTTCCATTCACCCTTTTGATTTAATTATAAAATGTATTGGACATTTAATTTACTAAAAAGCACAAATTCTTTAAGAAAAGACAAAACACTGATTTATTCACTCACTTTACCGTCCTTACCCAGCGATTGTATTTAGGCAACTGAAGAAAAATAACAAAATAATTAATACCATTTTTTCTTTTCCTCTTCGCTTGCTACGTTGCTTAACAACAACAAAGCACGAAACGCACGTGTTTTACCACATACACACTACCAAAGCTTCTGTGTCTCCTATTGCACCACACACACAGCTCTTTATTATAAACCTGCATTCCGCAGCCGCGAGAACCCTGTTGTTACTCTCTTTGACAAAAATCCTCTCTCCACCCATAAAAAATATGTTCAAACATAAAAAATATGTGGGTACCCAAACAAATGAAATTGAGATATGGTACAAAATGTTGCAAACATATATTTGTTTGGACACAAACAAATTATGTTTGAATCCAAACATATATTTATTTGCAATCAGTTCCAAACAAATATTTGTTTGGATCCAAACATATTTAAAATATATATTTTTCTGCGTGTATTATAAAAATTAAAAGTGGTTTGTGCGGTACCTCCTTATACCCTCCACCATAGTATGCAGGGTATATTAGGTTTGTTTTTTCCGTTTGTAACGCATTGAAATAATGATTTGCGACCCTATAAAGTATATATATTCTTGTCCGTCCGTCCGTCTGTTGTAATCACTCTAGTATCCACAAAAATGGAGATAGGATGCTGAAATTTTGGGAAGATGCGTCTTTTGTTCGATGATGGGCTATATTGGTCCACGTTTTGGTATAGCCCCCATATAACGGTACCACCCGATTTTCGCTATTTTGAGCATTTTAGCTACAATTTTTAACCGAACTAGCTGTAATTTGACATTTGGGGTTCTCAGTAACCTCGAAACTTCTCCACCAAAAATCGTCAACATAGGTCCATGTTTTGGTACAGCCCCCATATAACGGTACCTCCCGATTTTCGGTATTTTAGCTACATTTTTTAACCGATTTGATATTAGAGGTTCTCGGTGGTCGAAACTTCTCCATCAAAAATCGAACTAGCTGTAATTTGACATTTGAATTTTCAGTGGTCACGAACCTTCTTCACTAAAAATCGTCAACATAGATCGATATTTTGGTATATCTCCCATAGAATGGTACCTCCCAATTTTCGGTATTTTGAGGGTCTTATTTACATTGTTTGACGGAACTACTCGTAATTTGACTTTTGAAGTTCCCTGCAGTAATAAAACTTTCTCACCAAAAATTGTAAAGGTAAGTAGACACTTTGATATAGCCCCGTAGGTGGTACCTTTCACCTGGCTGAACACATTTTTTAGATTAGACAATTTAGGCATTTGGTATTAATGGTCGAAAAATGTTTCCACCTAAAATTGTGAAAGGAAACTAATTATTAATTAAGATTAGTTAATGGTGGAGGATATAAAAGTTCGGCCCGGCCGAACTTAACTTTTTTTACTTGTTCAATATTTAAATGGAATACAAGTTATTTTAGTCATTAATAGGCAAATGGTCATTCATTCGTGCAACAGGAAATAATTTTTTGAGATTTTTTTTCTCATTCCACATGGTGTGCCTTAACAAATTTAAATGGAAGGTGCTTACACCTCGGAAGTTTTTGCTGATTCTGAAACTACAATGCTCATAGATGAGAAATATCAAGAAACAAAAAAATCGCCGGAGGGATTTTGAAATAAATCGCGATTTAAGTTCACATTTTTAGGGGTTCTTCAGGTTTTCACGATTTAGCTTGGAAACCGCGAGTTCGATGTAAATGGGTCTAAAGAAAATGTTGTAGCAGAGAAAATTCTCCACAAGATTGGCCCCTATGATATTTTCGTAGGTTTTACCGTTTTTGAGATATAGAATTTCTAATTGAGACAATGCACTGACTGTATCGCCTCCTTATAAAACAATGTCATTACTGCAATTTCCCAAATTAAACTTATATATCTTGAAAATGGTACAACCTAGAAAAAAATAAATCATCCAATCTTGTAGAGAATTTTCACAGCTTCACTATTTTCTTTAGTCCCATTTTGATATGACTTGCGGTTTCCAAGCAAAATCTTGAAGACTTAAGATAAAAACCTAAAAATTTGAACTGACGAAAAAACCTAAAGGTCAGTCGTATAGAGAATTTTCACAGCTACAACCCCTTAAAATGTGAACTGAAATCGCGATTTATTTGAAAATCCCTCCGGCGATTTTTTTTGTTTCTTGATATTTCTCATCTATGAGCATTGTAGTTTCAGAATCAGCAAAAACTTCCGAGGTGTAAGCACCCTCCATTTAAATTTGTTAAGGCACACCGTGTCCATAGTATTTTTTCAAAAAAAAAAAAAATCAAAGTGGTGTGTGAGGAATCTTTTATATAATAAAAGGGAATGAATGTTATTTTAGGCATTAATGGAGCAAAAGATCTTTCGTTCTCACTAGAATGTCAAAAAAGTAATAACCCTAGCGGGCACCGCATTCAAAAATGCCATTTCGAGAAAACCGCGTTTAAAACTTCAATGTTACACGCAAATCGTAATTAATTTTCTCCTTCTAACGCTCATATCTCAGCTAATTTTTATCCGATCGACTCGAATTTTGCAACATATTCTATTCTACCTGTACTTTAAAATGAGCCAATAAAAACTTTTTCGATTTTGTAAAATTTGCAAGTGGCCATAACCCCTTAATATAGCACATACTTCAGACCACACTTAATTTTTGCGTAGAAATCTGGGAAGTCAAAATTCAATAACCAACTTAAAATTGACTTTTTGTTTTATGATTTCGTTTTGTGCCAAATCGAGTCGAAATGGTTCCCATCACATACCAGATAATGAAATTAGGTGTAGAATAATTATTATGCACCTAATAAAACGGTTTTCTTCCCTCTAAATGGCAGAAAATGTAAAATAAATACATATTGCCTCCTCTATGCGTAATCATCGCATGATTATGAGAGTAATCTGATCTAATACGAGAATGATTCTCGATGTACATACATACAGTTTGACAAGTAATTGTTTTCAAACTGAGAAAACGAACACTTTTCATGCATTAATTACTAAAAAATTACAAATAGTTGTGATAAAAATGTCGGGTTTTTTGCAAAAATTAGTTGGTTGGCTTACTTAAGACCAAATTGAATGGATAAATAAAAAATTAACCCGCTTAGTTCAACAATAATAACCAAAAGAATAATTAACATGTAATGCAAGGTGCCAAGAAAATGTTTTCAAAATGTAATTAAGGTTCCAAAATACCCCATGTTTTCGGTAAATGCTTAAAAATCATAACATTTTATGAATTTCATTCTTAACAAGGATTAGTTGCTAACAAGTATCAGCAATATTAGGCATGGGATATCCTCACTAAGAGGGTTACCATATGGACCAAGGGGGTATCAGATCATATTGCATGTAAACAATTTCCTATAGGTCTCAAGCCGAGAATATCTAAAAACTAAGACGGTTTATGAGTATTTTGGTTTACAAAGATGGTATAACATCAATTACAATGAATATTACCTACAGCAGAACTCGATCAGGAGGGTTGCCAGATCGACTAAAAATGTACCAGGTCTTAATAACAGTAAACTGGACCTCCTTGGCCCACAATTAGATCTTAAAAGTGGTTTATTTAGCTGAAGTTTAATTTAGGGATAAGTATATTCACTAAAACAAACCAAAATATAACCATGAAGTACAAAAATCGGTTAGAAATGCATATGGAAGATATTGCTAAATTATACTGAGCTTGCTATAGACATCCAATTTTATCTATTAACAGCCAGATTGAGGAATTCCCGTAAGTTTTTTGGCTTTGATGGTATACCATGGTAACACTGTAGCATTATTTCCCCGTCACTTAGAAATTTTTGTCGCAGTATTACTACACAGTACACGAAATGGCTCCAGCAGGTCATAGTAAGCATTTACGCAAATTGTAGAAATCTGTACCCCACAAATTTCTAAGGAATATTAGTCTCCAAATGTGCTATTTTCGACTGTTTCATGAAATATTCTTATCTATTAATAAATTTTGAGTTTAATGAACCACTTGTAGGCCGTGGTTGTGGGCCTAGTTGGTCCCTTTTACTGTTAATAAGACCTGGTACTTTTTTAGTCGATCTGGCAATCCTCCTGATCGAGCTATTCTGTAGGCAATATTTATTGTAATTGATGGAAGTCCATCCTGGTGAACTACAAATACTTATAAAATGTCTTAGTTTTCAGATATTCCCGGTTTGAGACCCCCTTGGTCCATATGGTAACCCTCTTAATGGGGATATTCCATGCCTGATTTTGTTGATACTTGTTAGCAACTAATCCTTGTTAAGAATAAAATTCATAAAATGTCATGATTTTTAAGTATTTACCGAAAACATGGGGTATTTTGGAACCTCAATTACATTTTGAAAACATTTTCTTGGCACCTTGCATTAAATGTTAATTATTCTTTTGGTTATTATTGTTGAACTAAGCGGTATAATTTTTTATTTATCCATTCATTTTGGTCTTAAATAAGTCGACCAACTAATTTTTGCAAAAAACCCGACATTTTTATCACAACTATTTGTCATTTTTTAGTAATTAATGCATGAAAAGTGTTCGTTTTCTCAGTTTGAAAACAATTACTTGTCAAACTGTATGTACATTGTACGTACATATATACATACGTATGAGTCACATGTTTTTGTTACTATCGCGTGATTTGGAAATATTAACAGTTGTCATATGTTGTTCTGAGTTGAGAACTATCTGATACGTTACGTAGGATGACTTTAAATATCTCATGCCATACTTAATCAGATTATGGCACATTAAAACAATTGGTAAGTGTGCCCCTCATTGTATAAGTGAGAATTTAAAATAAACAGCAGACGTTTTGTATTTTTTTTATGGAAAACATGACAATGCATTAGAATAGCTTACAGTTTCTCAATTGAGCTGAGTATGTTCGGCGAAAAGTTAGAAAATTCATTCATGTTTTGAAAAAGCTTATTTTCTTTGAAATTATTTAATTTATAATTTCCATTTGAAATTCGAATTATTTAATTTTTATTTTATTTTTGCCTTATTAAGGCGAAGGTCATTTATAGTGAATATTTATTTTAATTAATTCTCTTTCGAGTTGAGCATTCATTTTTAGTTCAAGTTATTCTATTTATATACGAAGCATTTTTATTCGAGAATGAAAAACAACTAATGGAATGTTTAATATTAAAAATTTAATAATTTGAATTACAAATTAAATAATTCGAATTTGAATTGAAAAAGTTTGATACGCAATTGAAAAATGAATTCTAGAAAAAAGCGTATAATACATTTTATATTTTACCATATGTGCGATGTTATTTTAGGTTTGCAAAAAGTAATAGCACTAATTAAACAAAAATATGTTGTTTTTAAAATTCAAAACAACAAAACAGAGATTAAGCTAAATCACTTCACAAATATGTAATAAGTAATACACATCTCGACAAAACTGGCAAATCATAAATTTATAAAATAATGTTATAGAATAAAAATGCGAACATTTTTGCGGTAGTTCACGAGACGGAAATTGCGGGAAGTTGGAAACTATATAAAAATCTGAACTGATTATGGGAAGACAATATAAAAAACCCTTTTGGATGATGAAGCGAAATCAGTTGCTGTTGAATTTAAAGAAGACATTTTATAACTTGTGTTAATGCAATAAAGCTCTTAAAGTTCTTGATCAACACAAATTATAAATTTATTCTGTGATATTTTGAAAGCATTTTTTGCATTTTTTAGATTTATTAAAACCAAATTCCAAAATATGTCTTCAAAAGTACTCCATCAAAGGACATGCTTTGGATGCAAAATGGGCTGCATCCAAGCCATGCGCTCTTTTGTCAAAATCATTTGTGAATTCATAGAAAAAGATGTAGTGCAACGGCACTTCTACTAGTAATTAAACTGCATTTTTGGATGTAAACTTTTTGCTGAGATCTTCTCTGCCCCAGCAAATAAATTTTAACTACCTTCAACTTAAAAAAAAAAATTAATCTAAAACAACAATATTACCTTACAACTATTTCAGGTATATCAGTATATTTTTTATAGCCTCAGCTTTAGGGTAACTAGGGCATATCCACTTTCATACGACCAAAATGTGCCTCATCGAAATAGTGGTTATTGACCCCCAAGTATGTTTGGACGAAATCCGTTTCAGGCAATTTGGAGTCGATTTAATGTACGACCGTCTGTCTGGCAGATCAACGTTTCGTTCCAAAATTTGGCTTTTGTAATATGTTGTCCAAACTTAGTTTAATTTCGATCCACCCTTCGGTTACCTCCCCCATTCGGTTACCTCCCCCATAAAAGTTCAAAACTTTTCGCTAAAATGGTGCACACTATAACTCTCGAAAGCAGTAACCGATTTGGTCCATGCTTTGCACATCGTAATATTTCTATGAGACATAGATCAGGTTCGAATATAGACTTTATCGGTCCACTCCTTCGGGTACCTGCCACATAACATTTCCGAATATTGTAAGACCTGCTCTCGAACCGCTTTGGTTTTTTATATTCGCTGCCCCCATTACCACGGTACAGTTTTTTCAGGAGTAAGTCCATACTACATTAGAAAATGGTCCGAAAGCTGTAAAACATGGTACGCGCTATATCTCATAACGGGCTGCTCCGTTTAGTCCAAACTTTGGATCTCGCAATATTTTACCCAGACATAGTTTAAGTTCGAAAATGGGCTATATCGGTCCGCTCATTAGGCTACCTCCCTCACAAAGCTGAAAATTTTTGTAAATTTGTTGTTAAAGGTCTGTTCGAGGATCCTTTAGAAATTTTTACCGAAGGTACTCCTTTCGTGTGCCAATCCATGCTTCCTAATATAAAGGTCTAACAGCTCTAATTTATACCGTGGGCGCGATATCTATCGAATGAAATCCCTCCCAACATAAGATCTACATCCACAACGGACTATGTTCGTTCATACCTTCAGGTACCTCCTCCGCAACACTTTTAAGCTTCAATTCAAATATATTTTTTGTCGACAAGTTCCAACATTTTGAAAACCCGCTCAAAATATTTTGTGGTTGCTGGACGGTTGGACAGTTATCGATAATTCCGAAAAAGTCGACAGTCAAAACTGATCGTGTGTACCCCGCTTAAGGGTATATCTATGTCGGCAAAGCCGACTAATACTTTTTACTTGGTTTAATTGAAAACAAAACTTCCATTACATCCAAGGCATATTGAATAGGTGTCACGCCAGCTGTTCGAATATGAACTGCAAATTCCCTTTATAATAAAATTATTTTTGTTGTAATTTCGCCAACAACATAACTTTGACATAACTTATTCCATAAATGTCAATGCCACTCACTACCTGTTCAATATGCCATGATTACATCGCACAGTGTTGCCTCAGTGGACAAAAATCAAAAAATGTGTTCTTGACTTTTTTATAATTTTATGGTTTTTTTTATTGAGAACACTTCAAATAGGACAAACCTCAAAGATGTTGTCGATATTTGGTGTTACTATAAAGTTATAGCTCGTTAAACATAGAACATTTTTCATATGTGACATTTACTATAATGTATTTAAAAAATAAACCCATGTTCATGGAAATTTTATAAAGAAGTTATTGACATAATCCACATCTTTTGAATAGGGAATTAAAGAGTGGTCTATAGTCTTGCAATTTATAAAAAAAGTTTACATATAATGTGTATACATAAGGTACCGTTATGTTGATTGAAACAGTAACGTGTTATACAAAACTCACGAATTTCGCTTCTTTCAGGAGTGTATCTAAAAATTGCAGCAAATTGCAGTTTCGACCATTTGGTACATGAAACAGACATCCCTTTCGAATTAAAAAATGCAATGTTTATATCCTATAAAGTCCGATTCTCGGAGCCACAACCATATCATCATAAACAATTTGTAAAAAAATAGCAAGAATCCTTGTTTTGCCTCAGTGGATAAATTCACTTTATTTGACTGCATCGTTTTATATATCCAAATATGAACCGGTAAAACTGATCAGAGGCCCAAGCAAATAATAATTGTTCCACAAACATCCCAGAAGGGACAAGGGATACTTCTCTCATATCAATGAGTGCACCCCAATTCATATTAGCTCAATGATATGGGACCTACTGTTCATCCGCGAGTCCGAACGGCGTGTCTAAGACACCACTTGTAGAGAAGTTTTACAAGGCTGAAATACTCAGGAAATGTCGCCAACATTACTGAGGGGTATTTTGCCACCGTTGAAAAAAGTTTGATGTCGACTGGCCGGGGAATCGAACCCCGAAATCGACCTTCAGCGTGCAAGGCGGGTGTGCATACCATTGCACCACGGTTGCACCCTCAAGCAAATATCGCATATTAAATTTGAAGGCGGTTCAATTAAAATTGGCTGAGTTATAGCAAAATCGGGGAAATATATATATGTGGGGGCTATATCGAAATCTGATCCGATTTTTAATAAAATCGGTAAAACTGATCAGAGGCCCAAGCAAATATCGCATATTAAATTTGAAGGCGGTTCAATTAAAATTGGCTGAGTTATAGAAAAATCGGGGAAATATATATATGTGGGGGCTATATCGAAATCTGATCCGATTTTTAATAAAATCGGTAAAACTGATCAGAGGAACAAGCAAATATATCATATTAAATTTGAAGGCGGTTCAATTAAAATTGGCTGAGTTATAAAAAAATCGGGGAAATATATATATGTGGGGGCTATATCGAAATCTGATCCGATTTTTAACAAAATCGGTAAAACTGATCAGAGGCCCAAGCAAATATCGCATATTAAATTTGAAGGCGGTTCAATTAAAATTGGCTGAGTGATAGCAAAATCGGGGAAATATATATATGTGGGGGCTATATCGAAATCTGATCCGATTTTTAACAAAATCGGTAAAACTGATCAGAGGCCCAAGCAAATATCGCATATTAAATTTGAAGGCGGTTCAACTAAAATTGGCTGAGTTATAGCAGAATCGGAGAAATATATATATGGGGGATATATCCAAATCTGAACCGATATGGACCAAAATGGGAATTTTTCATTCCTATGCCCACATAAGTACTTGTATAAAAATTCATCGACCTAGATCAACTCCTTCTATTTTTGTCCACGTTTACAAGGAAGCGGCAACACTGTGCATCGTACTGTACGTCACCTCATAACTTTTTAAGGATTGCATTTGCAAGAATTGCTTTACCATTTAATAAGAATATTTTTCATATATTTATCAATTAAATCCAAAATTGTCTGCAAACTACATATTATCAAAATCAAATTCTCACATCAATTATCATAAAGTTCGAAGGTATCTCTATGCATGACACATACCACAATAATTTTATTACATGATTTAATTCAAATATTGAATATACATTTTCCCTTAACCAATAAACTTTGAACAAAATAAAGCGAATATGTCGTGTATTCCAGATTTGCTAACGACATATGGGAGTAAACAAGTGATTTTTATTATTGTAAGGTAATGCAGCTCAGATTTTTGTTGTTTTTAAATTTAAAAAAGAGCAAGTTTTTTTAAAAGTTGGATGCAGTTAACATTGATTTATTTTCGGGGAAGGCAGAGAATACCAGTTTCGTCCAACGCCACTTGGACTCATCAGTTCTCTTAGCGAATAGGTCGTGTATTCCAGACATATGGGAGTAAACAAGTGATTTTTATTATTGTAAGGTAATGCAGCTCAGGTTTTTGTTGTTTTTAAATTTTAAAAAGGGCAAGGTTTTTTTATAAGTGAGGTGCAGTTAGCATTGAATTATTTTCGGGGAAGGCAGATAATACTAGTTTCGTCCAACGCCACTTGGACTCATCAGTTCTCTTAGTTCCTTGTATTGAAACAAAGAACTCTTCCCCAATTTTATGACGACACGAGCTCAAGAATCTGGTTTTTAACATTTAAAAACACAAAAAACTGAAATTAAGCAGCATTACCTTACAATAATAAAGTAATACACATCTCAACAAAACTGCCAAAGTGAATCTAAAAAGGTGATTTTTAAATAAAGAGAAAACCTAGTTAATAGGCCACAGATCCGAATTCGGATTAGATTGTCATATAATAAATACAAATTCAATGTAGAAACCTATTATTTAATTTATCAAACAATGATGTAGAGCCATGTTAATTACACTGTGCTACACCCAAAAATGCAGGATTCGGTTTTGTTGGAGTCCATTGAAGAAGAAAATACCTATGGTAATGATTTCCATGGATTTCCAACTTTAATCGGGCATAACTTATATGTTTCACCACGGATTTCTATTGTAGCTAATTCGGTCTGAAATTGTAGCTAAAAGCGTCAAATCGGTCATTACCGTTATGTGGGGGCTATACCAAGACGTGGATCGATATAGTTCATCATCGAAATTGACCTGCCTGCAAAAAAAGGTACATCTTTCCAAAATTTCAGCGTCCTATCTCAATTATTGTTGCCGCTAGAGTGAATAACACAGACGGACGGAGGGACGGATATGCACAAAAGACCAAAAAAGTTAAAACACAACAAATTGTGTAACTCATTCCGATTTCGTTTCGTTTCGGTTTGGAAAACAAAACAAATAATTATACTGTTTGGTGTATTCTATGCAGCATAGAGCCCGAGGAAAATATTTTTATGCGTGTTTTCACACTTCAGCTACTGCAACTTAGTCATTTCCTAATCCTTAAGGTAACATTCAACCCTTCCAACGAAAGAACATATTATAGAAATCTGTGGTGAAATGTACATGTTATGAGCGATTAAAGTTAATGGTAAATTTTCTCTATAGATACCGTTACAAAATCACTTTACGAAGTGATCGGAAAAAACCATAATTATTTTCTTCTTCCATGGGTTCCAACAAAACCGAATTGATGCATCAGAACTAGAGTTGTGCCAAAGGAACTATATGGAACTATCTCGTTCACTGCGCAGTGCCAAAGGCCCACATTTTTCTTTGAACAAACTGCGTATACTTATTATCACACGTTGTATTTCATGATGTTACTCATACGATTTGGTACTAGTACAAGGAACTAGGAACTAGAATACCCAACTCTAATCAGAACCCATGCATTTTTATTCGTCGACTTTTGTAGCACAGTGTTATTTGACCATAATTTATACGTAAAAAATACAACTAACTGAAATCATTGCAATAACGTAATATTGTTTATCGATCTTTCCAATTTACGGAATCAAACTCTGTCACTTTTGAACGGATAGACATGTGTTCGACAGATGACAAAATCAGCTTTCCGAGGCATAAACATTCGAAGTCGGTCTAGTAGTTGCAGACCCAGCAAAAACATCCTTACTAAATAATGGGTTTTTGTAGTACTTATTGGTAACTACTTACAAAACCCCCTATTAGCCCATTATTTAAAAAGGGCATGTCGCACTGAATTTCTAGTTATTCTACGACCAAATAGAAAAATAAGCCAAAAACATATGTATGTTTTTCTTTTTTTAGAACTGGTATGGTGAGAATTTGTTTGAGAATTTCTGTAAACTTCATATTCATAGTGGGCATTCTTGTGCATTTGTATGTAACATACAAAAGGAAACGAAATAGACCCGTAGTTCCTATTGGGGATATACATATAATCACTTTCTGAGTCGATTTATACATGTCCGTCCGTCTGTCCATGTATTTTTGTTCACAACGTACAGTTCGCATTTTTTGTCCGATTCAGCTGAAAATTGCAGAATATAATTTTTTAGCTTTTGATGAAAATCGGTTCAGATTTGGATATAGCTCCCATATACATTTTCGCCCAATTTGGAGTATTTGATGCACCAAACACGTCCGATACGTCCGATTTTGATGAAATTGGGAATGTGTGACTAAATTCGGTCAAAAATAAATGTGCCAAATTATATCGAAATAGGTTTAGATTTGGATATAGCTCCCAAATATATTTTCGGCCGATTTGACGTATATGCTGCACCAAACACGCTATATACGTCCGATTTTGATGAATTTAGATTTGGATATAGCTCCCATATATGTATATTTTCGCCCGATTACACGTATTTGCTGCACCAAACACGCTATATATGTTTGATTTCGATGAAATGTGGAATGTGTGACTGATTTCGGTCTTAAAATAAATGTGCCAAATTACATCGAAATCGGTTCAGATTTGGATATAGCTCCCATATATACCTTCGGCCGATTTGACGTATTTGCTGTACCAAACACGCAATGTACGTGCGATTTTGAATTTGGAATGTGTGACTAAATTTGCCCTAGAAATAAGTGTGCAAATTTATATCGAAATCGGTTCAGATTTGGATATATCTCCCATATATATTTTCGCCCGATTTCACGTATTTGCTGCATCAAACGCACTATATCTGTTCAATTTTGATGAAATTTGGAATGTGTGACGGAATTTTGTCTAGTAATAAGTGTACCATATTATATAGAAATCAGTTCAAATCGATATATATCTCCTACATATATATATTTTACATAGTCACAGTGGTGTAGGGTATCATATAGTCGGCCCCACCTGACTGTGATCCTTTCCTTACTGGTTTTATTATATACTAGCAGACCCCGGGCCGCGTTGCTTGCCCGTCGTAATGAGTTTTAATTCAAAAGTAGGTATTTTCTACCTCACTTATTCGGTCCATTGTCAAACCGAGAAGGATTTTAAATTTATCAACAGATTTTGTTTGTAACATTTCTTTTCTCTTACTGACTTTGTCGGATTTTTCGCCAATTTGTGCCTTTTAGGATATATTATCGCCCATGTCACTGTCTTTATCCTAAAGCGATCATGGCTGATGGACCTTTGAACCTCACCATTTAGGTACATTTGTAAATATATGGTTTTTCTTGATCGGGGGACAACCACAGTTGTCTCGAAAACTAATTTGCAACCTGATGCACTCATAAGTTTAACAAATACACCGATTATAAAATAATAGGCCCCGAAATTCGTCTACAAATATATAGCATTTTGGACCACGGGACATTCCTGAATATTTTCTGAAAATTAGGGTCAGTAGTTTTGGAAAAATAATGTTTTGAAAAGAGTGTGCGTGGTCATCAGTTTTCAAGATATAACATATTAAAAAGAGTGGGCCTGGTCCGGTCCTAGTTTGCACACAACTTTTTTGCCTACCAAAATGTATGCTGAAACCGATATAATCATAAGTTTGGCTTATACATATAGCGTTTAACAGAAAGGCATGGGGAAGGTACCCCACATAACAACGGCAAACATTGAGCTTTTGCTGCAAATTTTATAGAAATCTCTTCAGTAGCATTGGAGTTATGACATACTAAAAACAGGCTTGGTCGGGCCTATAGGCCCCAAAGAAGTACCTAGATTGTAGATTAATCCGTTAATTTTTATTCCGATACATACATAATTTTTGCAAATATAACGTTTTTTTTTTAAAATCGCATAGGGGAGGTACCCCGCCCCCTTTGGAATTCAATAAAATATGTAACCTGTTTTCGGGGGCGTGGTAAACTATTCTTTCCAAAAAACCCAAGTTGGGTTATGACAGCATTTGATTTTGATTCATAAAGGTAATGCGTTTTTTTTAAATATGCCCTCTTCAAAATTCAAGAAAATATGCCTGTACATTCCCTGACATTTTCAGGAATATCGGTTCAGTAGTTTTGTAGATGTAACATATTTTAAAAAGTGGGTATGGTCAAGTCTGTGGTTCCTAAAAAAGTGGGTAAGGTCGGAGACACAACCACAATTGTCTCGCAAATTAACTTCCAAATAGATACATTCGTAATTATTGTAAATATAACATTTTTTAAAAAGAAGGGTATAGGGGAAGTTCCCCGCCCTTTCCGAAATTCAACTGAATTTGTAGCCTATTTTAAGCGGGGATCATCTCTGTACATTCCCTGGCAATTTCAGGAAAATCGGTTCAGAAGTTTTTGTAGAAATTATAAAAATAGAAAATTGAAAAATGTGGGCGTAAAAGTGGGAATGGTCAAATTTTCTTTGCATAAAAACCCAAGTCGAAAATCGGTCCAGCCGTTCTCAAGTGATGCCATTACCAACGAACGATATTTGATTTTTATTTATAAAGATTTAAAAGTTTAGACAAATCGCGATTTTCTTGAAAATCCCCTGTAGATATAACCTAATTAGAAAGTGAGCGTGGTCGGATCTTAAGTCACGAAATAAGTACGTAAGGTTGGAGACACAATCGCCATTGACTCTCAAATAAATTCCCAAACCGATACATTCGTATTTGTTGCAAATATTGCATTTTTACAACAATAGGGCATAGGGGAGGTTCCTGCACGATCCGAAAGTCAAAAAATATGTAGCCTATTTTTATCGGGGACCAACCCTGTACATTCGCTGAAAGTTTAAGGAAAATCGATTTAGTAGTTTCGTAGATATAACCTATTTAAAAAAGTGGGCGTTGTCCAGTCTTAATGCCCCAAATAAGCACGTAAGGTCGGAGACACAATCGCCATTGACTCGGAAATTAATTTTCAAGGCGATACATTTGTAATTGTTGCAAATATTGCATTTTTACAAAAACAGAGCATAGGGGAGGTACCCCACCCGATCCGAAATTCAACCAAATATGTAGCCTATTTCAACCAGGGGCCATCACTCTACGTTCCCTGCAAATTTCAGGAAAATCTATTGAGTAGTTCCGTAGATATAACATATTTATAAAAGTGGGCGTAAAAGTGGGCGTGGCCAATTTCTCTTTGCATAAAAACCTAAACTGGACTATGACTAACATTTCCTCAAAAAATTATCCAAATCGCTCCAGCCGTTTTCAACTGATTCAATTACCAACAAACGACAATTGAGTTTTATATATAAAGATTTTTCTTTTTCGAAAAATTTAATTTATTTTTTTTTTCCAAAAGTACTCCTTAGGTTTTCATATAACTCTTATAAACACTGATGTATTAAAAAAATATCCATTTGTGTAAAAAAGCTATAATTTATATGTGAAACAGTATGGAAAAAACACACATTTTTACTCATGTAATTTCAAAAAATTAAAAAAAAAATGTTAAACGGACGGAGCGGGATGGGTGCAAAAGTATATATGGGCTAAAAGGGAGCACTCTCGATGATCTTTCGTCGAATAAGAAACTATGTTCCAAGTTGTTCCCTAAAAGTTCTAGTGCGCTAAAGTTAGAATCCTAAACCAAAACCAATTAACATAATATCTGTTATAGTTTGCAAGAAATAGCAAAAATTTTTTGTAGTTTTGGTAAAAGCTTATTAAAATATAGAACAGGGATATTGAGTTGTAAAAAAGTCCTAACCCTAATATATACATATCTGTGTCACTGTATATGCAATGAAATTGAATAATTGAATATATAGGATACGGACTTACTTACTTACTTACTTACTCCAAAAAATATATTTTTTATTTCATTATTTCACCTAGAAAATTAACAGGTGACTGGTACAAAATAGCTAGCTATTGCCTTATAAACAGATTAAATTTATTATTATTTTATAATCTTTTGCCGCCCCTTTATCCAGTAGTAAAACACAATACTGATATGACATTTAATTCATAATACAGAACATAAATGAACGGTTAATTGTCCATAAATTAGCCTGATTAAATCAGTAGATTGAAGCACAATAATTGGTTCGGCACAATAGTAATAATAAATACATACTAATGGTGCGATTAGCAAATTTAAACTATTTTATCAATAAAATGTTGTGAGTAACAAATACTGTAAAAATACATATATATGTATGTATGTGAATACAAACGTTCATGTTACTAACAGAATCATCGGTTTGATAACACTGTGCTACACGAAAAATATGCAGGGGTTCTAATTAATTAATTCGGTTTGAAAATGCCTCTGCTTTCTTTGGGTCGCTTCAATTTATATACCCTCCACCATAGGATGAGGGTATATTAAGTTTGTAATTCCGTTTGTAACTACTCGAAATAATCATTGTAGACCCCACAAACTATATATATTCTAGATCAGCGTGCAATTCTACGTCGATATAGCCACGTCGCACACTGGTCGAAACCACTGATCTAGCGGCGCGAAAGCCAAAAAATTGAACTATAAAATTGCGAAATATTTTCCATTGTATCGATCCACACACTTTGCAGACAAAGATTTTGCTTTTTCATTTTTGTTGTTGTAAATATTCGCTCAGTTATTCACTATCAAATACAACAGTTTTTGTTGCATCAGATTTTAAAAAAATTGTTGCAGAAAAATTAACTTCATATTTGATTAAATGTTAAACAAATTCGTAATGAAAATGGACAACACTTATTTTCAATTAATAGCAGAGGGTGTGATTTAAATTATAAAAATTAGTTTGTGGTCTGGAGGTACTTAGTTATATAGCAATAAATTTTCAAAAAATTCAATTTTTTAGTGTTTTTATGGGTTGTACGCGCTTGTTCCATAGAGTACATCTTGTAAACTTAGCCGAACTTAGGTCCGATTATTTTTTGGGGAATGAAATTGGACTCTCTGGATACTGAATAACCACATTCTGGCTGCAAATACTTGCAAATCTGTTGATGACTGCACTTTTAAAGTAATGGATTTTGCATGAAATGCATACAAATTTAGCTGTGCATTTGTATGGAAGCTAAATCAAAATATGTAACTATCTTGAGAAATGTTTGCAAGGAGGAGTTCTACCCCCGGAGACACTATAATACCATATTATAGCTAAATATGTAATTAAATATTGGATAACAAATAAACATTCAACGAATCGGGGGTACCATAAAAGGCTCTACATCGAAACATAAATCCGTATTGAAAATGTTTTGCAAGAAGATTTTATACGCAGTGAGAACACGGAATGCAAAATTATAGCCAAGTTGAATTAAAAATGTGATCATGATATTCAAAATACCTTAAATTGGGAGGTACGGTTACATGGGGGCTATATCAAAACGTGGACCTATATTCATAATTTTTGGTGGAAATATTTTGTGACTACTAGGAACCCTAAGTACCAAATTACAGCTATTTTGCTACGAAATTGTGGCTTAAATCCTCAAAATACCGAAAATCGGAAGGTACCGTTATATGGGGGCTATACCAAAACATTAGCCGATATTGTTCATATTTGGCCCATTATTACCCACAGGTACAAGCTGAGTTTGTACAAAATTTCAGTGATGTATCTCAATTCGTTTGCAAGTTATGAATTTCGCCCCGCTAGATCAGGGGTTTCGACCACCGTGCGTCGGTCCGTCTGTGGAAATCACTCTAGCGTCCAAACGGATTGAAGTAGGTGGATGAAATTTTAGTAAAATCTATTATACGTAGGTAGGACTTTTGGTATTGAAAGCGGGCTATGTAGGTCCACTTTTTCGTATAGCCCCCATACAAAGTGACGTGTGACGCGTCGTCGTTTTAAGGAATTTTTAAGATATTTGTCCCATTTCATCCCCGAATCGATTGTAATTTGGTATTTTGTGTTTTCAGAGGCTACAAAATATTTCTACCAAAGTTTGTTTATATAGGTCCGCGTTTTGGTATAGCCACCATATAACGCCCCATATAAAGTACGCGTAACTTTAATATATTTTGAATGTATTAGTCCCATTTGACCACAGAATCGGTTGTATCTTTGTATTTTGTGTTTCCAGAGGCTAAGAAACATTTTTACCATAAAATGTTTATATGGGTCCACGTCTTGATATAGCCCCCATAGGACGATATCTCCCGATTTTCGGTATTTTGAAGGTTTTAGCGTCATTATCACACCAAAATGGCTGAAATTTGGTATTTAGAGTTCGTTGGGGGTATAAAACTTTCCCCCAGAAATTTGTAGGTATAGGTCCATCATATAGCCCCCATAGAACGGTACCTTCCGATTTTCGCTATTTTGAAGGTTGTGGCCACATTAATCCACCGAAATGGCTGAAATTTCAGGTGGAGGGTATAAAAAGTTCGGCCCGACCGAACTTAACGCTTTTTTTTACTTGTTGATTTTATAACGGCAAATGCTTTGAAAACAGGATTTCTTAGATTATCAACTTTAAATGGGCATAACTTATTTTTTTCACAATGGATTTATATTATTCTTTATCCACCTATCTATGCATGTATGTCCGTCTGTTGTAATCGCTCTAGCATCTACAAAAATGGAGATAGGACACTGACATTTTTGTTTACAGACAAGTCAAGTTCGATGATGGGCTATATCGGTTTACGTTTTGGTATAGCCCCCCATATAACGGTACCGCCCGATTTCAGGTATTTTGATGTTTTTAGTCACATTTTCAGACCGAATTAGCTATAATTTGACATTTAGGGTTCCAAACAACTTACAGTATGCAAAGTTCATATTCGTACTATCTTCAAAAATGAATAAAACCGTTATTAATTCCATATTTTATATGCATCTATGAAACAATTGATGTGAATTACTATAACGAGGAAATATTTGAAAATAACAAAACAAATTTTTAATTTATTCCGTCATTTAGGTATAGACGGCAATAAGAAGGTAGCACCAAGTGCCGTTTTTGGTAACATAAGATGTCAAAATTTGACATAAATTCAATGCAATTGACACATTATGTTACCATCAGCTGGGCTTCAGATGGGCTGATAATGCTACCTTCTTATTGTATCATGTTCTAGAAGAATGGCATCCAGAACTATCCCAGAAAATAGTATGTAAATTTTGGTTCAAATCGGTTCAGATTTATATAGTTATATATCCTTTCGATTTTTTATTTCTAAATTATTCCACTTTTATATGAGAAAACAAGGGAGCAAAGGCTATAGTCGGGACGGGGCCGACCATGTGATACCCTACACCACAACCCCTGTGCATAAGCTTTTCACTGCTAAACATTTATTTTAGGGAAGATAATCCATCTTCCTCTGTGGGACCCGCATAAAATTCCAAAAAAAAAAAAATCCGATCAAAATTGCGACCTGTAGCGTGGTTACAAAAAATCGGAAAATGGCATGCATTAACGACTATTGCGATATCTCTGTTGTTTGAGCAGCTACAACAACCTACTTTACATCATTGTAAAAGTGATATTTTCTACTTTCCTTGCCAGGTTTTGCTTTTGATACACCTCTTAAATAAACAGAGATATTGGCTTTGAAATAAAACGTTGACCATTCTCCAAATAAGTTTTTGCCCATTCCGACCCCTTAATATTATCCGACCATTATTAAAATCAGTAGGGTTCTTCCTCTGTGGGACCCCCATTAACCCCCAAAACTTCGTGACGATCCGATCAAAATTGCGACCTGTGGCGTGATTACAAAAAAAAATCGGAAAATGGGATGCATTATCGGCTGTTGCCATATCTCTGCTATTTTACCACCTACGACAACCTACTTTACATCGTTGTAAAGGTGATATTTTCTACTTTCCTTGCCAGGTTTGCTTTTGATATACCTCTTAAAGAAACAGAGATATTGGCTTTGAAATAAAACGTTGACCTTTCTCCAAATAAGTGTTTGCCCATTCCAACCCCTGAACATTATCCGACCATCATCAAAATCAATAGGCTTCTTTCCCCTTGGGACCCCCATTAACCACCAAAATTTCGTGACGATCCGATCAAAATTGCGACCTGTAGCGTGATTACAAAAATATCGGAAAATGGGATGCATTATCGACTATTGCCATATCTCTGCTATTTGACCACCTACGACAACCTACTTTACATCGTTGTAAAGGTGATATTTTCTACTTTCTTTGCCAGGTTTTGCTTTTGATATACCTCTTAAAGAAACAGAGATATTGGCTTTGAAATAAAATGTTGACTTTTTTCCAAAAAAGTTTTTTGCCCATTCCGACCCCTAAATATTATCCGACCATCGCCAAAATCAATAGGCTTCTTCCCCTCCGGGACCCCCATCAACAACCAACATTTCGTGACGATCAAAATTGGGACCTGTAGCGTGATTTCCAAAAAATGGATAAATGGGATGTATTACCGACTATGGCGATATCTCCGTTATTTGGTTACCTACCCCGACCTAGTTTACGTCATTGTAAAGACGGGATCTTCTACTTTCATAGTCAGGCTTTGCTTTTGGAAAGTTTCCTACCAAAGCTGTGATATTCGTCAATATAATTAAATCGCAAAAATGAAAATTGGGGTTTTATTTGCAACTATTGTGATATCTTCTTTGTTTGATCACCTACGAGCACCTACTTTACATCAGTAGAAAAGTGATATTTTCTACTTTGATTGTCAGGTTTTGCTTTTGGTATACCTCATGTAGAAGCTGAGATATTCGCTTTGGAAAAAACGTTGTCTTTTATCCACCTAAGTTGTTTGCCCTTTCCGACCCCTAAATATTATCCGACCATCACCAAAATCAATAGGCTTCTTCCCCTCCGGGACCCCCATCAACATCCAAAATTTCGTGACGATCCGATCAAATTTGCGACCTGTAGCGTGATTGCAAGGTTTAGATGGACAGACGGACAGACGGACGGACTGACGGACGGACACACATAGCCAGATCGACTCAGCTCGTCGAGACATTCATTTTGGTATACATATGTATGGGTCTACGACCATTATTTCGTTGCGTTACAAACTTTTTGGCCAAAACCAACTTATAATACCCTCCCCACATAGTGGTGTAGGGTATAAACAGTATGTAAATGTTGGTTCAAATCGGTTCAGATTTATATAGTTATATATCCATTCGATTTTTTATTTCTAAATTATTCCACTTTTATATGAGAAAAAAACGTGATTTTTCGGAATGGCGCAAACTTATATCAAAAGTTATGATGCATTCTGATAAATAAGAGTCCCGTTTATAAGATAGACCAAAAATTAGTGTTGGCAAACGTTACCAAAATATTTTTTTATTTTTTAATTGTTTTACATAAATTATTCCAATTTTACTTCAGAAAAAAAACGTGATTTTTCGGAATGGCGCAAACTTATATCAAAAGTTATGATACAATACGATAAATAAGAGCCCCGCTTATAACACAGACCAAAAATTAGTGTTGGCAAACGTTGCCAAATATTTTTTTAATTGTTTTACATAAACTATTTCAATTTTACTTCGGAAAAAACTTGATTTTTAGAATGGCCCAAACTTATAAAAGAAATTATGATACACTCTGATAAAAAAGATCTCCGCATATAAGACAGACAGAAACTTGGTGTTGGAAAACGTTGCCAAAATATTTTTTTAAATTTTTGTTAAAATTGTTTTACATAAATTATTCCAATTTTATTTCAGATAAACGCGTGATTTTTCCGAATGGCGCAAACATTTATCAAAAGTTTTGATTTGGTCTGATAAAAAGAGTCCCGGTTATAAGAAAGATCAAAAAATTAGTGTTGGTAAACGTTGTCAAAATATTTTTTTTAATTTTTTTAAATTGTTTTTCATAAATTATTCCAATTTTACTTCAGAAAAACACGTGATTTTTCCGAATGGCGCAAACATTTATCAAAAGTTTTGATTTGTTCTGATAAATACGAGTCCCGGCTATAAGAAAGATCGAAAATTAGTGTTGGCAAACGTCGCCAAAATATTTTTTTATTTTTTTTTAAATTGTTTTACATAAATTATTCCAATTTTACTGCAGAAACAAATTTAAATGTGTTAATGATTTCAGTTGAGAAAAATTTGATTATTTCAGATTGGCACAACTATGCGTAGAGTATCATGTTTGAATCTGATATTCGAGATTAAACCGCATAAAACATCAAAAGTAACTATGGTCCGCAAATGTTCGCATCATGTAGTTTTTCACAATTGAAATTTAAGTTGTCATAAAATACATCTATGAAAGACGAGATGTATCACAATAAACTAAGAGTGAAGATGCAAAAACAAATATCTTTAGCGATTTTTATGAGCTCTAATGCACATGAGTACAAATAAGATAAGTCGATTTGGCGAACGCTGGAACCAAAATATATTTATATTTTGTAAATGTCTTTCTTAAATACTTCCATATTTAAATATTTCTATGATTTTAGTTGATAAAAATGAGACTTTTTCGGATTGGCGCAAATATGCGCAATATATTATGATTGGATCTGATGTTGGAGACTTCAGTGCATAAATCATCAAAAGTAATTATGGTTCGCATCATGCCCTTCTTCACTTTTGAAATTTGAGTTATCTTAAAAATTATCATAAAAAATATGCATGAAAGAAGAGACGTACCACCATTATTAAAGAATGAAGAGGCAAAAGCAATTTTTGAATTTCTATAAGCTTATCTTGTTCAGGGAATATACAAAAACAATAAACGTTAAAAAATATTTTTATTTTTTTTATTATTTTATTTTAATTTTATAGCATTCGAACATGTACTTTTTTCCTTTCATTATGGCTAACTCAATCGACTGCTGTGTTGGATTGGTTAACCGCAGAATGTTGCGGATGGTCATAACGACATCAAAACTCTAAATTTTACCTAAATACCAGGAAGTTATCCTATACTATATTCTGACATTCTGAATCAACGAAAATATGTATATATCTGCAAGACAAAGTATCACAAAAAAGTGCAAATATGTGCAGGATGTTTCGATGGAAATTGGTAAACAACTCTTCCCTTTTTATAAAATCATAAGGTACACAGCCCAACTCGATCGATTGTGAAAATGGACCTTTAAAAAATCAGCAAGTACGGACATAAATTTTTAAAGAACGCATACTTCATTGTCGAAACTGAACACCATAAATACGTTTAAAATACCTTTCATTATTGTTTGTTGTTTATTTTGGATATTATCAAAGTTTAATAAACAACTTAAATATTGAGACAAAGAAAAAATGCCAAATAGGGTCGCATTGACCTGTTTTTATACCCACATATTAAACAGGAAACGTATATATTTTTGCATAACTACATGCAGTGGGACCTATAAATAATATTTGAAAATTGGACACTGTGCAGGGGCACAAAACATTATAACAGGTACAAAGCATTTCTTCCAAAAAATCAGACAGCAAACTTTCACGTTTTTCCAAAGGCCCCATATTAAGGGTACCACTCAATTTAAGATTTTTTGAAAGATTTTAGTCACATTTTCATATCGAATTGGTTGTTAATTGGAATTTTTTGTTCCAATATTCATTTGGGTGGTTTCTATGGAAACTTCGAGGCACCAGGGGTACTAGCATGGTGGAATAAGAAGCTGTAGCGCCAACTTAGCAGCAGAAGAAGAAAAGAAGATATGATATGAATTATATTTTTTTTTCTTTCTTCAGTGTTTTAGATGCCTTTGTAGAGTCAAGACGGTAAAGTGAGTGAATAAATCAGTGTTTTGTGTTTTCTTAAAGAAATTGTGCATTTTATTAAATTAAATGCCCAATACATTTTATAATTGAATCGGAAATTTGAATGGAATTATTTTATTGGACAAGGAAGAAATCGCATTTAATATTGGTAATTACATACATACTTATGTATATTTGAAATATGGCTTATCCATATTTATTTAATACATTACATAATCATTTGATTCTAGATGCCGATTCCGATTCTAGATGATGATTTCAACTATGAGGACAATTTGTTTTATTTCACAATTATGGAGAAGCGTTCAACTACGTTTCTATATATTTTTCCTTTTTAAAAGTGTGACTATTTACAAATTATTTCAATCAGTTTTTCTTTTATTAAAGTGTGTCATGTATTTCTTTGGAATTTTGTATGTACCTATGTGTTTGTTGTTCTTTTGCCTTTCAGTAAACAACCTCAACATTTGTGTGTATACTATAGAGATAGCCACTGAGTTCTTACTGAGAGCAAGTGAGCACACATTTCAAAGTGTTTTACATTGAATTTTACGCTCCCTTGCTCTCAGTAAGCGCCCACTGGTGCATGTGTTTGTTTTTTTTTTTTTTTTTTGTGCCTTTTGGGTTTGTACTTTTTTGCACCCAAACATATAACATGTTTGCACCCAAACATAAAATTGTTTCCACCCAAACATATCTTTGTTTGCACCCAAACATATATATCTTTGCAACTAAACATAAATATCTTTGCACCCAAACATATATATGTTTGCACCCAAACATATATTTGTTTGCAGACCCAAACATATATTATGTTTGGGACTGTTGCAAACATATATATGTTTTCTGCAAAATATGTTTGGGACATATGTTAGAGAGGCCGTTTTTTTGCGTGCAGCAATGCATTATTATGACCAAATTTTACGTTTGGTATGATTTGATGTAACACCTTCTTATTCCACCATGGGTACTAGTTAACATATTACGATTGTGCTCAAACTTTGGAAATCTCAAAATCTAACAAAACTAAATACTTTTGAGATGCCGCCTAAAAAAATTGACATCTAGTTTTTCCTTTGAGTTAAAACCACCTATATATTAATATATATGTATATTAGTGTAACCCCCGTATTTTCCAATTTTATGTATTTCGATGGTCTTTGTCAAATTTTCGAACCGAGATTGCTGTAATTTGGTATTGTTTTTATGCAGATGATAGAAAGAAAGATGCGATCTTTTAAAGAGTGTTGCAACATTTTCCTTCAGAACTAAACTGGGATTTAGGAATCTCAATGGGTAGAAAACCTCCGCACAGAAAATTGTCAGTATAAAGTGATTATCGCCTCCAACGAAGTATACTTAACGTAGAGAAAGAGTATAGTAGTTACCAATTTTTCATATTTAGAGAGTATAAAAAGTTCGGCTCGGTCGAACTTAGCGCCGTTCTTACTTGTTTAGATTACATTAAATAATGTAGGCACTTGGGCATCCGTTGTCGAAAAAATTTTGCAATTAAAATTTGGACAGAAAAGGAAATAATTTTTCCCTTTTCGATTAAGAATATTTTATTGTGGAAACTATAAAAATTTCGACCCGGCCGAATTTAACAACTTTTACTTGTTTAATAATGAATAATATTTTTCGAACAAGCCAACATTTTTCGGTTAAAAATTGGTTAAGTTATACAGTAGTTTTGACTTAGCTGCCAAAACAAGTTTTGCACGCATTTTGTGGCAGCAAAGCGAATTTCGCACATATCTTTAATATTTTTAGCTGCCAAAAAGTGGCAGTTATCCGATTCGCTCACCTGCCAAAGAATTGGCTCTTCATGTAATGTTCAGCTTCTTGATATCCGAAAATTAATTGGAGAGCAATAGCGAAAAAATGAAAACATATAATCAAAAAGCTTATTTAGCATCAGCTGAAATAATCAAAATGGAATTAAATAACAATTATTATCGTAATATTTGTTTCCACATCTGTCATTCAATTTCTGTTTCAAAGAAAGTGATGTTAACTCTTTGTATTATTGCAACAACCTGCAGGTGACACAATCAGTGTGTTCGTTTACTCAAAATTTGTACAAATTGTTACTGGATGTTGTTCGTTTACTCCTCAGTACAATGCAAAAGACCTTAGCCGATTGCAAGAAGTTACTGAACTTATACAAATTTGTACGAATTGTTGAGTAAACGAACACACCTAATAAATATGCCTTGAACCAGCAGATGCGATATGAGAGAAGTCTCCCTTATCCCTTCTGGGATGTTTGTGGAATAATTAATAATTATTATAAGTTCGTAGAAAGAGTTCCCACGACTAAAAAGCCTAACTAATTTTTTCCATAATATCATAGGTTGTCTACAGTAAAACAGTTTTCTTCTGTACAAAAGACCCTGTGCATGAGTTAGCAACTGTCGCATGACGTGATTTTAGTTTTGGCTAGTAAATATAAATTTCTTAGTGAAAATGCATTAATTTTTCCAAATATTATTGGTAGTTAAATAAAATTCGCACTTAGAAGATTAGCAGTTAAAAGTATAATTTGCATTGAAAATTTGACAAAAATGCAAATATTTTAGTTTTTTGGCAGGAAAATCAAATTCGCACTAAAACGATTGGCAGCAAAATCAAAACTACTGTAGTACTTTGGTGCCATTTTCGAAAGCTGACTTAATGTTTGTACAAATAAATAATTATACTGTTGTGTATCTTCTAAGCAGACTAGAGAGCTCGAGCAAAATCATTTTGAATACGCTTTTTCACACTTAAACCACGATAACCGATTTAAAAAATGGTTTGTTCGAAAGATATTATTCGCCCTATAAGGGAAAAGGGGACTGTTTAAAGTTGAAAATCTAAGAAAAAATGCATTAGTTTTGATCGATTTTGTCAAGTCTGTACACTGCGCCCCGAGAAAATTTATAGCGTTGATTTTTAGACGATATAATATTTGCAATATAAGCAGCGTGATATATTAAAGATCGTGTATTCGAAAAATTAAACATCTAAGTCAACTAGTGGCTTTGCTTTTAATTCCTAAATTATTACGTAAATTAGGAATACAGAATACATGCAGAGAATAATTTCATAAAATTAATGTACATTTATGTATTTTCTATTCTTTTTTTCAGATTTCTGCTCGAAACAATGGCCTGCGTTTGTGAAATGATAGGCCTAGCCTGTTTAGTGGCTCTCTTTATGAGTTTTTCAAATAAAGCTCCATATCAATTAAAGATGGCCATATTTCTAATCGGTAATGGTATTATCGTACTTATGTGCATACCATTTATGATTATTAGACCAAGAGATTACAGAAATGCATTGTAAGTAATGGAAATCTAATAATTTATTAAATCAAAGAAACTAACAAAATATGCCCTTTCTACTTCACAGCGGACCTGCTTGGGGATGCAGGCAACTTTGTAAAGCTTTAGGTGTTACAATGGAAATACGTGGCTTGGAAAATATCCGAAAAGGCCATGGTAGCGTTGTTTTAATGAACCACCAAAGTGCTTTGGATTTGTGTGGTATGTAATGCGAATGCAGCTTGGAAAACAATAATATGATGAACATAATTTTACCTTTCGCTTATAGTTCTAGCTTATCTTTGGCCTGTTATCGGTCGTGCTACAGTTGTTTCCAAAAAGGAGGTTTTGTATCTTCCATTTTTCGGAATTGGATCCTGGTTATGGGGTACCCTGTTTATAAATAGATCTCGCAAAACTGATTCCATTAATACCTTGCAAAAGGAATCAAAAGCCATTAACGAAAGGAACTGTAAACTTTTGTTATTCCCCGAGGGAACGCGTAATTCTAAGGAAACTTTGCTGCCTTTCAAAAAAGGATCCTTCCACATTGCACTACAAAGTCAATGCCCCATTCAGCCAGTAGTCATATCTAAGTACTGGTTCTTGAATGGTGAAAAGAAAATCTTCCGGCCAGGTCATGCCATTATCCATATTTTGCCAGAAATTCCTACGGCTGGATCCAAAAAGGAAGACATGGACACGATCATAGAAAAAACGCACAACATCATGCAATCCGAGTATACAAAACTAAGTCAAGAAGCAAAGGCTCTCAATACAAAGAAACATATTTAATTTATATGTGTGAGTGAATATGTGTCCAGAAGAACCTCTCGAGCTCTGTAGTTGTAACTCAGGTATTGCACTATATTCCTAAAGATGTGTGGAAATTTTTAGTATTTATGGAAACTGATAATACATAAGCAATTAGAATTTTTTAAAATACATTGTTATTTTGTTTTTGTTTTTTTTTCGGACTTTAATCCTACTGCTTGAAGATCAATAGGTTACACAAATAAAAACCAACACTTGTGTGTAGAAACCTTATTTTTCTTATAAGATTACTACCTAGATATTGTACTTTCGTAATGTATGAAATTTACATATACCGTATATAGTAAAATTAACAAATTGTATAATAAAAATGCGTTAAAAACATAAAATGAAATAAAATTAAAACGTGCTGAAAATACTATAATCGATTTTTTTGTTCTTCGCATGGTATAATAAACGGTAAAGTAGGGTACTCTACTGATTACTATTTTTCGGAGTTTGACCGACTTCTGTCACTGTCCAGAACTTGCAAGAATCTTAAGAATGTTTTCATATCGACACCGTTAAAGTTTTGTTAAATATTATTTTTGGAAAAATATAAGCATACCTTGACTATAAATTTTTGCTATATAAATGGTTATAGTTTTGTTCTTAAAATACTATTTTGAGAATTTACAAAATGTCTAAAAAGTGGCGAAGTCTCCCCCACCCATGGAGCAGCTTCGCCATCGATATGGGACATTCACCAACGGACTCTAAAATTGTAATTTACCATACTTTTTAATTTTAGTAGGTACCTTAAATTTACTTACAACAATTATAATATTCCTTAAATTAAATACGTTTAGCATAAAATTCCATTTTAAATTCACATTATAGTGTGGTGTATCTATGGTAGAACATTATAAGGTAACAGCAATACCTAGCTGACTGAATTGGGCTGTAATGTTGTTTCAAATTCCATACGACATTTTATATTTTTATTTCTATGTATATTAGGGTCATATAAATTTTGAGGAAAAAATATATCATGCAGAAAAAAGCTATTTCCAGTAAAGACTTCTTCATATCAATGATATGTAACCTCTTCCAAGTCTGAACAACGTGCCGCACGCTATAACACATCTTATAGAAGCGGTACAATATTTTTTAATATGTGTGATATTTTGTTAAATTTGAAAAAAATTAAAGCTTCTTTGATTTTAAAAACAAAAGTTTGAAACAACTTCCCCCTTTTCAATGAATTTTTAGCGACCCAAACATTTTTGCAAGAATTCTAGTTTTTGCGTGAAATTATCCATTTAGTAGAATGATATGGATACTTTCAAATTGAAAATGTTTTTCAAAATATTCAATCAAATGTGAAAAAATATTAGTTTTATAAATTCCAATAATTTATAGACATTTCCTTGTTTTGTTTACATGTACCGGTGACAGTAACGTTACAAACAAAAACAAATTCCTTTGTGATTGTTGTTGAGTTGTATTTGTTGTAGTACGAGTATTTACTCCATCTTTTTTGTTCTACCATGTTGTGGCATAAGGAATTTAAGTTAAACATGACAAATTTCTGACATTAACCCACCACACCCCTTACATATTTCATAATATGAATATATTTGCATTTGTAATTGCTTTTCTATTCTTCAGTAGTTGCCTTTTTGATATCACAAAACATACCGACCATAGTTTTTTTTCCAATACCCTGAAAACACAATACCGCGTACGTCCGCTATCGGTAAACTCACAATTTTCCCTTTAACGGTTTTTTTCTAGCACTTGTAGTTTTCAAGGAAATCGGCGATGGCATAGCCGCCCCATGTTACCATACAAATATCCTTGATCAGGATACAGTTTTGAGTCGATATAGCCATGTCCGTCTGTTGTAATCACTCTACACCATTTTCAACAGTAATTCAGAAAATACCAGTTGTAATTCTGACATTTTTTTTGAAATTCAGATGTTTTATTTGTAATTCAGACATTGTATTTGGAATTCAGATATTCCATTTGAAATTCAGAAATTGTATTTGAAATTCGGAACTCGTCAATTTAAATTCAGAAATTCTATTTTAAATTCAGATAATTCATTTAAATTTCAGAAAATTTCAATTGGAATTCATATATTCCATTTGAAATTCAGATATTCCATTTGAAATTCAGAATATTTCAATTGAAATTCGGAGTTTCCACTTTAAATTCAGAAAATATCAGTTGAAATTCAGAATATCCATTTTTAATTCAGAACACGTCAATTGAAATTCAGAATTTTCATTTAAAATTCAGATATTCCATTTGAAATTCAGAATATTTCAATTGAAATTCAGAAAATTTCATTTATAATTCAGAATACTAATAACAAATTAAAATTAACCTCAAAAGTTAACCTGGTACTAGGGCAGTGCAAATTCTCCCAACGTCTAGAGGTCCAAATGTTCATCTCATTGGAGCGATAGGCGCGTGCAGTATAATAAAAACGTATCGACGCAGAGGAAACGATGCAAAAGACTGGGTCCAGTCGGTTTTGTCCAAATGGGTGGAAATGAGGAACCAATTGTCGGAACTCGTTCTTGTTGTGAATAACGCTCCATGTCACAATACACCATTTTCAACTGTTATTCAGAAAATACCAGTTGTAATTCAGACATTTTATTTGAAATTCAGATGTTTTATTTGTAATTCAGACATTATATTTGTAATTCAGATATTCCGTTTCAAATTCAGAATACTTCATTTGAATTTCAGATTTTCCGTTTGAAATTCAGAAATTCCATTTGAAATTCAGAATATTGCAATTGAAATTCAGATATTCCATTTGAAATTCGGAATTTCCATTTGATATTCAGAATTTTTCTATTGAAATTCCGAATTTCCATTTGAAATTCAGGAATTCCGTTTAAAATTCAGATATTCCATTTTAAATTCAGAACACGTCAATTGAAATTAAGATTTTTCATTTGAAATTCAGAAATTCCATTTGAAATTCAGAATACATCAATTAAAATTCAGAAATTTTGAATTGAAATTCAGAAATATTCAATTGAAATTCAAAAAATAAAATAATAAATAATTCAGTCGCCGACACTAATAGTTAACACAGCTTCGTCTATTATAGATTCCAAATATTGCAACCTCTTCTGACCGATGTTTGGTGGTGTCACGGTTGGAATGGTCACAAGTTTTTATTTTGCCCATATAATTTTGAGTGGGTTTAATTGAGGAGGATAAGGCGCTAATCATAAAAGAGACGCGGCGGATTGCAAAAATATTTCCTCCAATCTATTGTGACATGGAGCGTTATTCACAACAAGAACGAGTTCCGACAATTGGATCCTCATTTCCACCCATTTGGACAAAACCGACTCACTCTTTTGCATCGTTTCCTCTGAAGGCTCCACGGCGTCGATACGTTTTTATTATACTGCACGCGCCTATCGCTCCAATGAGATGAACATTTGGACCTCTGGACGTTGGGAGAATTTGCACTGCCCTAGTACCAGGTTAATTTTGAGGTTAATTTTAATTTGTTATTAGTATTCTGAATTATAAATGAAATTTTCTGAATTTTAATTGAAATATTCTGAATTTCAAATGAAAATTCTGAATTTCAATTGACGTGTTCTGAATTTAAAATGGATATTCTGAATTTCAACTGATATTTTCTGAATTTAAAGTGGAAACTCCGAATTTCAATTGAAATATTCTGAATTTGAAATGGAATATCTGAATTTCAAATAGAATATATGAATTCCAATTGAAATTTTCTGAAATTTAAATGAATTATCTGAATTTAAAATGGAATTTCTGAATTTAAATTGACGAGTTCCGAATTTCAAATACAATTTCTGAATTTCTAATGGAATATCTGAATTCCAAATACAATGTCTGAATTACAAATAAAACATCTGAATTTCAAATAAAATGTCTGAATTACACCTGGTATTTTCTGAATTACAGTTGAAAATGGTGTAGATTGGAGGAAATATTTTTGTAATCCCCCGCGTCTCTTTTATGATTAGCGCCTTATCCTCCTCAATTAAACCCAACCAAAATTATATGGGGTAAAATAAAAACTTATGTTAAAGGGAATTTGACCATTCCAACCGTGACACCACCAAACATCGGTCAGAAGAGGTTGCAATATTTGGAATTTGTAATAGACGAAGCTTTGTTAACTATTAGTGTCGGCTACTGCAGTCGAGCCATTCAACACTCCTTAATACTCCACGAAGAAGCCCTATCTCTGGAAGATATACCGGTGGGACGATAGATTATTTTACATTTGTTTTTAACAGTTAACACTATGTATTTACATAGCATATTGATTATATGCGTTGTATTGTCATTGATATGCGTCCTTAATTTTCCGCCATTTTATTTACAAACCTATCATCACTTTAGTCATTATTAAAAATATGTTTAATAGATTATTTTCTGAATTTCAATTAAATATTTCTGAATTTCAATTCAAAATTTCTGAATTTCAATGGATGTATTCTGCATTTCAAATGGAATTTCTGAATTTCAAATGAAAAATCTTAAATTCAATCGACGCGTTCTGAATTTAAAATGGAATATCTGAATTTTAAATGGAATTCCTGAATTTCAAATGGAAATTCGGAATTTCAATAGAAAAATTCTGAATATCAAATGGAAATTCCGAATTTCAAATGGAATATCTGAATTTCAATTGCAATAGTCTGAATTTCAAATGGAATTTCTGAATTTCAAATGGAAAATCTGAAATTCAAATGCAGTATTCTGAATTTGAAATGGAATATCTGAATTACAAATATAATGTCTGAATTACAAATAAAGCATCTGAATTTCAAATAAAATGTCTGAATTACAACTGGTATTTTCTGAATAACAGTTGAAAATGGTGTAGAGTTCCCAATAATCAAGGCATATTTATACAAGGTAGAAGTGACAATCAGCTGTATTCTTACTTTTTTTTGTAAATTTAGTTTTCAAAATGTAATAGGGTCTACTCATGAAATTTGAAACTTCGAAATTTGCTACCATGAAATTCTTCTCTTCACCGTAAACGTGTAATAACAATGACCTACGACAGTTCTGTATGCTTTATATTTATATTTTGATTCAAATTTGTTCTATTTAAGAGGATTTTCAAAATGTACTTATGTTTTTGCTGAACAAATTTTTGGAACGACCCCTATTATTCAATATTTATCTTTGACAATTAATTTTCAATAACAACAATGTTGTTTTTGTAAATTTGTTAGTTGTTGTATTTCATGCATTTACCTTATATGAATATGCCTTGACAATAATTTTGCTAAAACACAAAATTTTTGCACCAAAATTGTCAACATAGGTCCATATTTTGGTATAGCCCCCATATAACGGTACCTCCCGATTTTCGGTATTTGGAGGAGTTTAGCTACAATTTTTAACCAAACTTGCGGTTTTTTAGCATTTAAGGTTCTTTGTGGTCACGAAATTTCTCCACCAAAAATCGTCAACATATGTAGGTTCATGTTTTGGTATAGCCCCCATATAACGATACCACTGTAATTTGACATTTGAGATTATTTGTGGTCACGAAACTTCTCCACCAAAAGTTGTCAACATAGGTCCATGTTTTGGTATAGCCGCCATTTAACAGAACCTGTAGTTTTTCGGTATTGTAAGGGTTTTAGCTAAAATTTTTAACAGAACTAGCTGTAATTCGACATTTGAGGTTATTTGTGGTCACGAAACTTCTCCACCAAAAATCGACATCATAGGTCAATGTTTTGCTATAGCCCCCATATAACTGTACTTTCCGATTTTGGGTATTTTGAGGATTTAGCTAAAATTTTGAAACGAACTAGTTATAATTTAACATTTGAGGTTCTTAGTAATTACGAAACTTCTCCACTAAAAGTCTTCAGCATAGGTCAATGTTTTGGTATACATAGCCCCCATATAACTGCACTTCCCTATTTTCGGTATTTTGAGGATTTTAGCTAAAATTTTGATATAATTTAACATTTGAGGTTGTCAGTAGTCACGAAACTTTTCCACTAGAAATCTTCAACATAGGACAATGTTTTGGTATAGCGCCCATATAACTGTACCTCCCGATTTTCGGTATTTTGTCCATGTTTTGTTATAGTCTTCCTATAACGGTACCTCCCGATTTTCGGTATTTTTAGCTACAATTTTTAACCGAACTAGCTGTAATTTCGCATTTGAGGATATCAGTGGTATCTCTCGATTTTCGATATTTTGAGGGTCTTAGCAACATTGCATGACGAAACTACCCGTAATTTGAGCTTCCTTGCAGTTACAAAACGTTATGCCTGTTCCAGAACCTTCAAGAAGCTACTATTTTTTACTACGATAACAATTTTTCCTTTATGATGTCGAAAAAAATAGTAGATTCTTGCAGCACTGGAACAGACCATTTTCCACCAAAAAGTGTCAAGATAGCTCCATACTTTGATATAGACCCGATACAAACAGCATATAACACATTGTTTAGATAAGATTAGATAATTTAGGTATTTGGGGTATTCTTGGTCGAACAAGTTTTGCACCTAAAATTGTGAGCAGGAAAGAAACTAATTATTTATTCCATTTTTGTTATTTTACCTTGTTAAAATTTTCACAAATTTATAATGGAAAAATGTTTCAAAATTACAAAAATTGTAGACTCTTACCGCCAGATATTGAAAATATCACAATACAAAATGTAGGTTTTAGGAGAGAACGGAGGTGAAGGAGCTACCTTTCGCCCTTCTTTCCCATATAGTCCAGTCAAAATAGACATTGAAATAGCAAAAATTCCCACAAAGCTGAATTTTGGTGGAGAGCTAGGGTTTGTCAGAAGCAATGTCCTTAAAGTCCTCATCAATCCCATGTGTGCAAAAACAGTTATTCGGGGTCAAAGGTCAACATTTATGGATTTTTTAGGTTTTCAGATTTTTTCTTGAAAACGGTGTGTCTAATCAAAAAGTGACTAAAGCAAATATTGTAGACAGAAAAATTAGCTACAAGTGTGGTCTTTATAATTTTTTTCTAGAAGGATCCATTCTTGAGATATAGCGGATTTATGGGAAAACGGCTAAAATAATCAGAGTAACCGGGTCTGTCCCCCCAAAAATATATGTTTCGTTGAAGACCGAATTTCCACCTATATTTTAAAAACAAAGCCAACAAAATCGGAGGGTGTTCAGTAGAGTTATTCCATGCTGTCATTTTATGCAAAAATAGCTCGTTTAACCCACATGTGTAATCGAAAGCCCAACGGGAACGACACCATTAAAGCTGGGTACACATTGTCAGTTTTGAATGACAGCTTTGTTGTTGCTTGCTAGTGTGGCCGTTCATTTTTGTCTTTCATCATGCATCCACAAAATGTTTTGTGGTTGCTGGACGGTTTGACAGTTATCGATAATTGCGAAATATCGACATTCAAAACTGACAATGTGTACCCAGCTTAAAACCTCTCCGATTATTTTTTAAAAGTTTGTCAAAAGATTGAGTTTGTTGCGCTGACTACGGAAATTTATAATTTTCATGGGCGGCGGATCCGGTTCGCCGGTTATTTGACCCGAAAGGCCGCATTTAAAATCGGGTTACTCGCGGTTCTTCTGAACCGATTACCCCAAAGTGGGTATCGTTTGAAAGCTTATGGAAATACCTAACAGATGGCGTTATATCACGATATCTCAATGGTGGCTCCTATTGAAGAACCATAAAGATCATTCATGTAGATAACTTGTAAGCCTATAGCATAGATAGACTATGGCGTTATGAACTTGCCGACAAAAAATATATTTGTATTGAAGGTCAAAAGTTTTGCGGAGTAGGCACTTGAAGGAATGGACCGACAATCCATTTTGGAAGTGGATCTTATTTTGGGAGCCATTCCTTTCGATAGATGTCGCGCCCAACAGCCATTTCAGTTGGTTACCGTACAACTTAGAGGTTTTGGAAGCATTGACTTGCCCACGAAAAACATAATATCGCTGTAAATAGGAGTAGCATTGGTATAATTTTTCAAAAGATTTCGAACAGATTTTAAATTGCAGTTAAACAAAAATATTGAACTTTTGTGGGGGAGGTACTCAAGGTGAAGACCCATATGTACTATTTTTGAAGTTAAACTACATTTAGACAAAATCTTACTAGGCGTTTACACCATACAATTTTTCTTCAAATAAAACCCTGATTTACTAACACATACATACATTTGTCGGCTGTCTCCCAGCTGTCCATCATTTTTTCACAGGCAGACGGGATAACAAATTTTTCAAATTTTTTATGAAAATAAGTGAGATTATAATTGAAATGTGTTGAAAATAAAGAACATGAACAAAAACAAAATATGTGAACGGAAAATAAAAAGAAATGGAAGATTTTCATTCATAATTTTAGAACTGACAAGTTTTGGGTTTTTGACAATCAATACATGCACTCAACTGTCCTGTCATATGTAAACGCACTTTAGGAGGTCCAAAGTTTGGGCCAAATCGGTTGCTCAGTTCAACAGATATAGTGCGTACGAGGGTTTCACTATTAATTTGTGGCATAATAATGAAGACGCTAATATTTACTATAAAAATGGGTTTATTGTTTTCTAATGTAGTCTTCAGCATGATTTGCACACTCTTGTATGCGCGCAAACCACTTGTTGAAGCACTTTTTCCACTCCAATTGACACATATCCAAACATTACTAGCATCTTTTGCCCATTGTTGTTTTTCGGGCTCATAGTTGCTTAAAAATAGGTCTGTACGATAACCCAAAAATTTGTACAAATTCGTACAAATTTTTACCGAATGCTGTTCGATAACAAAATTATCCAGCAAAAGAGAGCGAGTTTGGAGAGATTTTTGGAGAGTTTTGTGACTGAGAACTTGCAAATTTTTGCTGGGAAAATTTGTCCCGCAAAAATTTGCAAATTTGATCAGCTGACTTTTAATCACCTGTTCAATGTAAACAACTCGAAATGTTAACATTTTTGACCAAGAAAATTTCACAATTGCACATTTTTTAGATTCTAAAGCGTTGTGGATAGGTTTAAAGCATTAAATAAGTAAACTGCAGTTTTAAAATTTATGTTTTTGTTCCGTTTGGTTTAAAATATCAAAAGAAACAAAAACAAATTGCACACATTTTCGGAAACAGCTGACATTCTTACAAGTTTTACAAAATGCTGTTCGATAACTTTCTGCAACATTACTTGCTTGAGAGAGTAAAATTCACTGAGAGAGGTTGCTGGAACTGACCTAGTAATTATTGCTGGGAAAGTCATCGTACACACCTAATGATTGTTGGTCAGAAAACGCCATGTAGCTATGAATGATGCAGGTAAACAAAATTTACTGTAATAGATTCTTACAGATTCTGGAATAGAGCAGGGTACAATAATTTACAGGTAGAATATGGTGCCACCTGTTTTGATTCTCCTGTAATACTAGTGTCAAATTTCAAAAGACATTTTGTATTCTTATTTCTATTTCCTATGTACATTAGGGGTATTTATTTTTTGAGAGCAAAATATCATTCAGAATAAAAACTATTGTGGCTAAAATCCTCGAAATACCGCAAATCTGGACCTTACTTTATATGGAGGCTATACCAAAACATGGACCTATGTTGACGGTTTTTGGTTGAGATTTTTCGTGACCTTTGAGAACTTCAAATGTCAAATTACAGGTAATTCGGTTAAAATTTTTGGCTAAAATCCTAAAAATACCGAAAATCGGTAGGTGCTGATATAGGAGGGCTATAACAAAACATGGACCTATGTCGCTAGGAACCCTAAATGTCAAATTATAGCTAATTCGGGCTGAAAATGTGACTAAAAACGTCAAAATACCTGAAATCGGGCGGTACTGTTATATGGGGGCTATATCAAAACGTGAACCGATATAGCCCATCATCGAACTTGACCTGCTTGCAAACCAGAGACGCATCTTCCAAAATTTCAGCGTCCTATTTCCATTTTTGTGTATGCTAGAGTGATTACCACAGATGGACGGACGGACATGCACAGATCGACTCAGAATTTTATCCTGATCAAGAATATATATACTTTATAGTGTCGCAAATGATTATTTCAATGCGTTACAAACGGAAAAACAAACTTAATATACCCTCCATCCCAACAAAATTTGATGGAAGGTGTTCATGCTATGAGGTGATTTCATGGCATCTTTTGCATTGGTTCAAACGAAGTCGTGAAAGATCCCATATTTTCATTAGCATTTGAACCAATGCAAATGAAGACGTGAAAGACCCGATCATTTCATCAGCATTTAGATGAAATATCCGATATTTTCATCAGCATTTGAACCCATTCCATCGATCCAATAGTGATGGATTTTGTGTTTATACATGGTAGAACAAATATAAGGTAAAGTAAATACTACAACAAATACAACTCAACAACAACCACATAGAAATTTGTTTTTGTTTATAATAATAGTGTCAAATGTATATGTAAACAAAAAAAGGAAATGTCTATAAATTATTTGAATTTAAAAAACTAATAATTTGTCACATTTGATTGAATATATAGGAAAACATGAATGAAAATTCGTTATATTTTCAATTTGAATGTTTCTACATCATTCCACTAAATGCATAATTTCTCGCAGAAAGTAGAATTCTTGGAAAAATGTTCAATATTTTGTTTTTGAAATCAATGAAGCACATGTTTATTAGGGCTTTATTTTTTTCAAATTTAACAAAATACCTCACATATTAACAAATGTTGTACCGCCTTTACAAACGGTGTTTTATTGTGCGGCTCGTCGTTCTGATTTGGAGGAGGTTACATATCATTGATATGAAGAAGTCTTTCTGGAAATAGTTTTTTTTTTCGGAATGATATATTTTTCCTCAAAAATATATATCCCTAATGTACATCGAAATAGAAATAAATATATAAAATGTCGTATGGAATTTTACACTAACGTTACAACCCAGTTAAGTTAACTGTGTATTGCTGTTACCTTTTTTGTTCTACCATGGTATTTATATTGTTAGTCCCAATTTACATTAGGCGAGTTTACTTGCGGCAATTGTCAGTTTGTGGATGAGAGAGGGTGTTGAGAGGCAAAGGGTTACCATATACCTCACCTCTCTCCATCAAACTGACAATTGCCGCAAGAAAACTCGCCTAATGTAAATTGGGACTAAGGAATGTAAGTCCCAATTTACATTAGGCGAGTTTACTTGCGGCAATTGTCAGTTTGATGGAGAGAGAGGTGAGGCATATGGTAACCCTTTGCCTCTCAGACCCTCTCTCACCATCAAACTGACAATTGCCGCAAGTAAACTCGCCTAATGTAAATAGGAACTAACTGATAGGTTTAGGCAAGGTATATTTATTATCATGGCAGAATAAGAAGGTAATCTCATTTGAAAAACCCGTCCTTGAGCTGCCAAATACAACCATGCCTAAAAACAATATAAATGTTGTTTTTGTAATTGTATGTCAATGACAACAATAACAACATACTGACATACTATTTGTTTACGTTCTGTGAAATATGTATTTGTTTATATAAAGCAGAATTAAATATTTTCGTAATTTGCCAAAAGTTGACAAAAGAAAATGTTGTGTGATGTGATAGAAATCGTGGCTAATGCGAATATATTAAAATGCTGTGAAAATTCGCTAAAATCCTGTGTGCAAGAAAGTTGCGAAATATCCATCGCAGCAGAAGAACGCCGAAAGCCAGCTGAAAGGAAAACATTACACTGTTCCGGACGATGCAGTCACCCAAATTGATGCCATGATCCGGCATGTGGATTGAGACACACTATACACTGCATTTGTTTTGTTTATGGTTATGACTAGAGTTGGGCAATCTAGTTCCTAGTTCCTTGTACCAGTTCCAAAACGTATGAGTAACATCATGAAATATAACGTGTGATAGTAAGTATACGCAGTTTGTTCAAAGAAAAAATGTGGGCCGTTGGAACTGCGAAAGGAACTAGATAGATCCAAATAGTTCCTTTGGCACAAGTCATAACTTATGACTGTTTGTGGTGTTTGTGGTCCTGGTAACAAAATTTTTGAGTCTGGAACAGAGGAACCAGAACCTGTTAACTGAAATAATACATCAACGAACATATGTATTTGGGTTGCTATAACAACAACCAATTGATGCGCCGTAACAAGCGTCAACCTTATGCTCACAGGGAACAAGCCGGTAAGTAATTGGGTTGGAGCGAAGATTAATGGGTTTATATTTATGCATTAAATGTGTGATGATTGTTACAGGTGAAACATTGCTGAATTCCCCGTGTCCGTGGTGGCGGAACTAACCAATGAGGGTGTTGACAAGCGGAACATGTTGAAATTGGCTCCTGGTGGCCATGTTAGTCGTTTTGTCATCTGTCGAATTTGCAGTCGTTTGCCTTAACGAAGACATCCAACCTTCCTCAACCCAAAATAGCTAACACAAATACAATAAACGGAGCGGTTAACCTAAATGTGCTAACAACACTTCCCTAATTAAATTGAAAATAAACAGCATAAATATTGTGTCATTTCGGGGTCCATACCTCCGAAAGTTGTTTTCCCCTAGCAAAAAAAATAAATAAAATGTTGTAGCCATGAATACTTTCCATTTATTTTATTGATAAACATCAATGATGCGATAATACATATCATCTACATTGTACATTTCCTTGCGTAAAAATAATATATGTATAATAAATAACACAAATATATACATTAACAAGTTATGTAGTTTGTATTAAATTAATTATTATTAATTAAACGCCGTAGTCCATCTTGAAACTGGATGTTCTCTCAATAGTTTTCGTTTCAAACAGCCATTTAGTTGGGTTACCGTAGGATTTATTGAGGTTTTGGTGATTATATGAGGAAGCAAGCAAGGCCCATGTTTGAGAGAAATATTACAATGTGCAAAGGCTGATACTGTCGTTCACTCCTTTCATTTATTGACATTTTAAAGCTTTTGGGCCAATATGGACTTGACCAAGAAACACATTGGGGGTTATTCTGAACAAAAGTACAAAAGTTCCTTGCGAGTTTTGCCTTTCTGTCGTTACAACTTAAGGCAGGAAGCGAAAAACTCACGGGGAATTTTCGTTCAGAATAACCCTAATTATATTGCTGTAAACGAGATCACAAGGAATACTTTTGGGAACAATTTCTAGTCCATCCTCGAACATTTGAATTGTACGTTTGGAAGATTTTGAGCCATTATCTCAAGAAGTATGTATATACTTGACCACGAAAAAAATCCTGCATGCGACGTTCCAAAAAGTGCGTCCAAACTGCACTTATGCCAAACATTTTGTGTGGGAGACACCTAAGGGATGAGACCGGTACAGTCTATTATCTATGCCAAGAAGAAATATTACGATGTGCAAACTGGTTCCTTACCCGTACGCACCATATCAGCGAAAAATATTGCATTTTTTTTTAGGTGTTGTGGCGGAAAAAGTGGACTGATATGGGTCATCCTCGTAATTGATCAAAGTTTGAACATTATATTACGAGGACCAAAATGTGGACCACATCGGCTGATCCGTTCGAGAGTTATCTTGCAGTCGGACGGACGAACTGGGATAATCGACTCCAAATGACAAATTTATATTGAAAATTTGTAAATAATTGAAAATAAAATAAATTGAAAATGTAAATATAATTGACATATGTATGTGTGTTTTAACATATACACACAAAGTTTGTCAAAATCATTTTGTCAACGAAGGGACGGCAAAGCGAATACAACTCTGTGGGTTGTGAGCGTGAGGTTACCTTGTATCATTGTATCATGATTTATTATAAGGTATATGCATGAATTACAACAACTATCAAATTTACAAAAACAACATTGTTGTTATTGAAAATTAATTGTCAAAAAAAATATTGAATAATAGGGTCGTTTCAAAATTTTATTAGGAAAAACGTAAATGCATTTTGAAAATCCTCTAGAATAGAACAAATTTGAAGCAAAATGTAAATATACAGCATTCATAACTCTCGTAGGTCATTTTTAGTACACGTTTAGGAAGAAAAGCAGTATTTTATGGTAGCAGATTTCGAAGTTTCAAATTTCTTGTGTAGACCCTATTACATTTTGAAAACTACATTTACAAAAAAGTAAGAATACAGCTGATTGTCACTTCTACCTTATATGCCTTGGTGCCTAATTTAGTTTAATTTCCGTTAACTTAAAAATTTGAATTGTAACGTAAAGTTTTATTACCCAGTTACTTTATTTAAGCAACAACTACCATGTAGAATTCGCTTCATCATTCTAGTTCTCACTTTACCTTTCGTTAATGTGATTTTATTTGTTTTGTCATAATGTAATTATTGTTTAAGCCCTCGGCGCATACGGTGCGTTGAGCGTTGCGCTACAACAACCACATGAAAAAAGTGTAAGTGAAGCCAAGTTTTTTGAAAAACAACAATAAGTCTGTCTGGTTACTTTTCCAGCAAGAATTGTCCAGCAAGAACTTTCTCTGAGAGTAAGGAGTTTTTATTCTCTTTTGCTAGAAAATTATAAAAAGTAAACAGACACCTTTTCAGCAAAAACCTGCAAGCAATCAGCTGACTTTCCAAGCAATCCAGCTGACTTGTCGGCCAATGAAGGAACCAATGGAAGCAAAAATGTGTATTTTATTAAAAATAAAAATAGAAAATGACCCAAAGATTTTTCTACTTTGCAACTTTGTTCCACAAAAAAATAATACAATTGGACTTGCCATTTAAATCAAAGAGAAACTAAAAACAGATGATTGATTGTTTTCAGGAAGAAGAAGAGTTGCAAATGTTTGCTAGAAGAAATTTGTCCAGCAAGAATTTGCAAACTCTCAGTGAAAGAACTGTCAAAATGTCTCTCTCGAATTGCTCTCTTTTGCTGGTTTTTTGTGTTAACAGACGACTTCCAGCAACAATTGGTACAAATTGTTACAAATTTTAGGGTAACCAGACAGATCTAATATGGCTGACGCATTAAAGTTAAACATAAAGCGCTCGGCACATACGGTGCGTTTTGCGTTGCGTTACAACAACCACATGAAAAATGTGTAAGTGATGCTAAGTTTTTTGAAAAACAACAACATGGCTGACGCATTAAAGTTAAACATAATTTAACTGTTTTGGGACAACGCATGTCCCAACGTGTCACTAAACGGACCGTATGTGCCGAGGGCTTAATTTAACTGTTTTGGGACAACGCGTGTCCCAACTTGTCACTAAACGGACCGTATAGCCCTCGGCACATACGAGGTGTGTTCGTTTATTCAACAATTTGTACAAATTTGTACAAGTTCAGTAACTTCTTGCAATCGGCTAAGGTCTTCTGCATTGTACTGTAGAGTAAACGAACAACATCCAGTAACAATTTGTACAAAATTTTGAGTAAACGAACACACATATGGTCCGCTCAGTGAAACGTTGGGACACGCGATGTCCCAAAACAGTTAAATTATGTTTAACTTTAATGCGTTTGTTACTTCTTTATTTCTTGTATTTGTTTGTTGTTGTAATTACGTCATTAGTGTGTTTGTCCACTGTATTGATCTTCCCACATGTATGTGAGTCTGGTTGTTCGCTTATGGGTACTTTACACGGTATGTTTTTTACATGTGAGTTGTCACTTCTCCCATACAGAATGTATATGCAAAGTGACAACTCATATGTAAAAAACATACCGTGTAAAGTACCCATTAGTGCGAATGTGCGTCTGTGTGTTCGTTGTACAGATTCGAGGTGTTGCCAGACGTGTTCTAGAGGACTCTCGAACAGGGAGATTTTGGGTATAAATACAGGGGGAACTAGCAATGACGAGTTAGTTGTGTTTTAAGCGTTGAACTGAACAGATCGGTTAAAGAAGAGATGTGTGCTAACTAGAAACAAGCTTCGTGCTTAGTAATTAATAGCCAGCGGAATTTTATGCAACCCCTATTTTTGGCCCGATTCATGTCAAATTTTGGGTCTGGGCATATTTTTGGTTTCTGATTACATTGCAATCGAAACATATGACATATGCAAAATTATGCAAAATTCATAAATTTTTGCATATGCAAAATTTATGCATTTTACATATTTTCTTATGCAACAAATATTTTAATAATAGGTACAAAAATGTTAGTGTGTACAATTTTTCTGTTTAAAATTCTCTTCAGGCAAGTCAATAAAATAGAGAAATGTATAACCACAGCCACAACCTTCAAAATACCGAAAATCGGGGGGTATCGTTCTATGGGGGCTATATGAAGGCCTGAACCTAAACCGACGAATTTTAGGTGGAAAGATTTTTTACCCCCAAGGAAGACTTAATACCAAATTTCAGCCATTTCGGAGGAATATTGAGGGCACAACCTTAAAAAAATACCAGAAATCCGGAGGTACCGTTCTATGTGGGCTATATGAAGACGTGGACCTATACCGACACATTTAAGATGGAAAGTTTTATACACACAACGAATACAAAATGCCAAATTTCAGTCATTTCGGTGGGGTATTGAGCCCACAAACTTCAAAATACCGAAAATCGGGCGGTACCATTCTATGGGGGCTATATGAAGACGTGGACCTATGCCGATAAATTTCAGGTGGAAAGTTTTATACCCCCAACGAAGACTTAATACCGAATTTCAGCCATTTCGGAGGGATATTGAGGGCACAACCTTCAAAATACCAGAAATTCGGAGGTACCGTTCTATGGGGGCTAGATGAAGACGTGGACCTATACCAAAAAATTTTAGGTGAAAAGTTTTATACCCACAACGAAGACAAAATGCCAAATTTCACTCATATCGTTTGGATTTTGAGGCCACAACCTTCAAAATACCGAAAATCGGGAGGTACCGTTCTATGGGGGCTATATGAAGACGTGGACCTATACCAAACAAATTCAGATGAAAAGTTTTATATCCACAACGAAGACAAAATGCCAAATTTCAGTCATTTCGGTGGGATATTGAGGCCACAACCTTCAAAATACCGAATATCGGTAGGTACCGTTCTATGGGGGCTATATGAAGGCGTGAACCTATGCGGACAGATTTCAGTTGTAAAGTTGCATACCCCTAACGAAGACTTAATGCAAAATTTCAGCCACTTCGGTGGGATATTTAGACCACAAATCCTTGAATATATTTTTGCATATGCACATTTTATGCAGATATGTAAAAGTATGTCAAAATATGCACGATATGCAAAATATGCAAACATTTCTGGGCCTAATTCGTTTTATTTTGTAATAAAAGTAGTTTCTGTGTAATCAGATTTTCTCTACGACCATCCTAACCATATATGCATTTGCATAGGATTCCGCAGTCTAGTAATTAAAGTCGGTTCCGAATAAGTGTAATAAAGTAAATAAAGCATTGTAGAAACGTAATCTAAAACGAGGCCTGTTTTATTTGGTACAAATCCGTAACAATATTTTTACACATTTTTCTAAATATATAAGATTAATTATTTACAGTAGGCGTGATGTTGTCGGAGACTCGAAATCACAACCAACGTTGTTAAAACTCTCGTCGTTATCATGGTTCAATTATTAGAAGGTTGGGAAGGTTCATGAAATTATAAAAAGAACCAACTCTGATGCCGATTTGCTTACTCTTGTGCCAGACACTGAAAATAACACATGAAAATATTATAGCTTTTAGGAGAGGGCGGAGGTGAAGGAGCTCCCTTTCTCCCTTCTTACCCATAAGCTCAAATCATTTTCATTAAAATTTTCATCGTCTGACACAAGACTTATAACTTCAAATGAATAATAACAAATTCCACAGGCTTTGTTTATTTGAAGTATTGTTAAGTATTTGAAGTGAAATATTTTATATGGGTATGTATGTCCACGTTTTGGTATAGCCCCATATAACTCGAATTTTCGCTTTTAGGAATTTTGAATATTTTAGCCCAATGCTAGCTCATTACACTTAACGGAGGCCCTCTTAATTTAGGATTTTGTATTTGCAGAGGTTAAAAAATATTTCTACCAAAAATTTTTTATAAAGTCCACGTTATGGTATAGACCCCATATAACGGTACCTGCAGATTTTTATTCAGAAAACTTGACGGTCGAGGACACTGAGCTCACCGTGGTGCCACCTTGGGAGCTACCTTTAACATCCGTTAAGTGTAGTGAGCTAGCATGTATACTCGTAACAACGTTAAAAACTTGGGCTAATAACACATCTCTCCAAAACATCGTACTATAAAAAACAAAGAAAAAGAAAGCAACCTCCTCTTAAGTTGACGACCTCACAAACTTTTTATGGATTATAAATAGCAAATCTGCACCTGGAATGTTCGGACTCTTTATAGAAGGTGCAGTTTACGCTTTGGCAGATGTACTTGAAAAATTCAAGACCAATATCACTCCCATACAGGAAATACGATGAATTAGGAAAGATGTCACAACAACGCCTAACGGTGACGCACTGCATTACAGCTGCTGTGACATAAACCATGAGTTTGCTTGCAGGTTTGTAGTTGGTCGGATGTATAAGGGTCTGGTATCCAGCTCCACACCAGTGACTGAAAGACTTGCTACAATTCTAGACATTTTCATCATCACTTTTATTTGTGCTCATGCATCCACAGAAGACAAGGACGAACAGATCAAAGATATGTATATTTATGAGCGCTTAGAAGACACGCTTGACTGTTGTCCTGCCCATAACATTACATTTACAGTTAGGCAAGAAATGTATTGCAAAAACCAAAATTGTAGAAAATTCCATATTAATTGCTCGTTTATGGCAACAAATTATGTAAAAACTATACGGTTTTTTGTGCAAATCTCTTGCTATAGGTCCTTGCAACAATATTCCGTCAAAATATGCAAAGGTTATTTGCGATTTATAACAAATATGGTCAAAAATAAGAATTAACTACTATTTTGGGGTGACAATAAAAGTATTGCAAAAATTTCCAAATCGATGGTTTCTTCGAGAATTACCAAAGGTGTGTTCCTTAATGAGTTGTCTATCCACTTTGGACATTCATTGGAGCATTAATGAGCTTAGTTAAACCAAAAATTAAGGCTGGGTGTGTTCCACTCTAAGGATACTGGTTCCCCAATTTTTAGCAAATCTTGATCCTTCGTTGGAGGATGTTTTTGGAGTTTTTTTGTTAAATTGGACCCAAACATTTTATGAGGGTTGATATCAGGATGTTGGCCCGATGTATTTAAGAGTTTTGTGTTGTTGTATTACATCGGTAATTTACACAAATAAGATTAACATGTCATGATCTGGTCTTTGGAATGGTGGTAGTTGACTTTGTTTGAGCTTTTGGCATCAATTTTTCTGACTTTCAGACTAATGACTATTAAATATTTATTAATGATGTCAGTGGGGATGGCTTCCCAATCGTTATTATATCCGTGAACCCAATTTCGTATACTATTTTCCATGGTAAAGAATATAGTACCCAAATATTCGATATTCCAGTTTCTCCAGTAGCGGTTTAATTTCCATATTTGATGAGTTTTATTGGATTTGGCGCAATTTTTTGGATTTATTATGATAGCAGAGGATAATATCTATCCACTTAGTAAAAATTAAATCATATTAATACCATTGAGGGACGAAATAGTGCTCTGTCGTAGGTCGTTTCAAAATACTACACAGGTGTCAATTCTTACCATATACTTTCCAGAGGTATCTCGATGTTCTCAAAGCCAAAATCGGACTGTTTTGCATTGTTCCATTATCCTACAATACATATTGAGTCAAATATTCATTCTTGGCACACTTGCCTGTGACCAATTCGTCATTGTTTATTGTTAATATGGTCCCATGCGTTTTTTACCTGTGTGAAGATCCCCCATGACCGCATTTTTTTATCACTGAACTTTATTACATTCAATACTGTTAGTCTATTATTAGCCTCAAAAATCATAAAAATGCATAATGACCGCAAAAATTTTATAGTACTGATTTTCCCGTTGCAATATTTCTATTGTCACCCCCAAATGGTAGTTAATTCTTATTTTTGACCGTATTTGTTATAAATCGCAAATAACCTTTGCATATTTTGACGGAATATTGTTGGTCCTTTCAACATATAGCAAGAGATTTGCACAAAAAAACCTATAGTTTTTACATAATTTGCATGGTAGAACCATAAAGGTAATTTCATGCTAACACCTGACTAAAATTTTTTTTAAATTTTAAATTTGAAGTACATTCATTGTCAAAGTCAATTTGACAAAAAATACTTATGTATGTGTGTACAATGTATACCATACCTACAAATACATATGTACATACATACATATATTAATACAAAAGTCAGCAAATATTGAATTGCCATTTAATTGTGAAACGCAAAATTTCTTTCTTATCAAAAAGCACAAACGACGAATACATAAAGAATTACGGACATTGATGTAAAATGCCCTCCTCTGTTTCCGCTGTTGGTTGTTGAACATTCATAAGGTTTTGGAAGAATCCCAGCATGTAATGATTTGGACAAACAACAATGCGTTTTCTTTATCACGGCAGAATCATTTGACGAACCTATCTACAAGATCTACATTTCTGATCTGTGCCACGAACATGAGAAATTTTATGAAAGTCCGATATGTACAAAAGGCAAGAAGCTCTGTAAGTTTTACGACTTTTCCGCTATTTTAATCAAGAACTTCGATGCAGAAACCCCACCTTTGGATGTCGTCAAGGAACACTTTAGACAAAGCGGCAATGGGATTTAGTTGATAATGTTTGTTTTGTGATGCTTAAAATACATTTTTCATGTTTCAAAAAGGTTTTATTAATAAAAAGTTGCAAAAAACATCAAAATTAAGATCTTTTTTATCTGTAACAATAGTTATGGTGACGGAAGTTTTATTTTAATTTGGCGTATCTTAAAAATACCAATTTAACACCATATTATATTTATATATGTACATATGTATGTAGATTTAAGGCAATGCCTTCTGTTGGGGAAAGCTATAACCTCCGCTATATGAACAACTTCAATATACATGGACCCTAGAAGATTCATTAGCAGCAGACCAGACATTACATATTGTAAGGCGGCTTCCACTGTTAGAAGGGATATCGGTTGCTGTTGGGAATTACGAATGCCTTGACTTGTAGCTGAAGTTAAACCCGCTACTATTGATTTTTTGATCTAGTGGTTGTGACGGCGTATGCTGCTTTGGTACTTGCAATTGCTGTTTTAACATGTTCTCTGCGAGTGTAGTTAGATTAAAAGCATAAGGACTTTTTTTACGAAACTGGGATCAGCCAGTTGTGGAAATGGTTTTGAATGTTTTTGTTTGTTGTTGAAGCTGGAATTGTTGCAGATTTGAAAGCATATCGATCATAGGTCGATCAAATTCTTCGCTAATTGACAATATATTGGTACCCTCCTGTAAAAACGAACAAGAAATTTTGTTAAGAGATAAATTTGCAGAAAGGGGTAAAGATTTTGCTATGATTGGGAAGAACTCAAACAATTACACATACATACGTTTGTGCACAAACATGCAAATCGATTTTCTTCAATTAGGAGATTGTTTGATTGTTTTCTTTCTCTTTCACAAAAATATTTCCGAAAATAAACAAACTATATTTTGATTTTGTAATTAAATGTCATTCATATTATTGTTGTTCTGTACATGACACGGTCAAGTACAGAGATACAGAGTTGTATTAACCTAAATTTGACAGATGCGACTACCTTTTATAATTCTACCATGCATAATTTGTTGCCATAAAAGAACAATTAATATGAAATTTTCTACAATTTTGGTTTTGCAATACATTTCTTGCCTAACTGTATTCTATGCGATTTTAATGCCGATATTGGAAAGGAGAACAACGTTGGCCCAACAGTCCGAAAATTCAGTCCCCCAGTGAAACTTCTGACAAAGGAATCAGGTTGATAGACCATATTTAAGCATCACGACATTTATCGTTCCGAGGAGCTAACATGGACACGGATCACTATATTGTTGCAGCAAAGATACATAGGCATGGTACAATAATCTAGAAGGTAGGTCAGGTTCGAACAAATTATGAAAAACAAGGCCTGGGTGTATTTGCTTATTCTGTCAGAACTACCATAATGGGCACTTTACACGATCTGTTTTTTACATATGCACTGTCACTTTGTATATACATTTTGTACATAAAAAGTGACAAGTCATATGTAAAAGAACATATCGTGTAAGGTGCCCATAACTGAATATGCAACAGGTTGTACTGTTTATTTGATATTTTGGATAAATAACTAAAAACGCGAAAAATGAATGGGAGGCCAAGTTTTCTTTACAGAGTCAGCTTCCGTATATGTTCAAAAGTTTGTTTCATTTCAGTTCAATAAATGTTGTAATAACAATTTTCATTTCGACTGAATTTTAATAAGTATAAGATATTTCGTCATAGTTTTCAAAACAATACACATACATACATATAGAAGTTGTGTCAAGATCTATTTAACAGGTCACGTAAGTAGCACAACAACAACTCTATTTTGGCCGAAAATTCTTCAATATGTCAAAATGTTTGTTTACGTTTTCATACAATTTATTCACAATAACAAAATATTTGACAGATTGAAACCAATCAGCTGGCCGTTTTACGCCACCTTATAATTTCATTATGAGTTGTGTATACTGGTTTGACAGAATAAGCAAACCAATAGAAAAAATTGTAATCAGCTGTTTGCTGTGTCCTACCATGTAATGATTGTATGTGTGTTCGTTTACTCAAAATTTGTACAAATCCACCCAAATCCACCCTGATTTACCATACAAAATTAAATCAACTCAAAACTTGGATTTGTTTTAAATCAAATGTTATGTTTGGTTTACATTCGGCGTCTTTTCGTGATTTCGAAGGCGTTTCGTGATTTCGCGCGGAATCATGCAAAATTTATCATGATTTCGCATACAAAAATGAAATCATCTCATTTCGTGATTTCAGCGAAATCAACATCGAAATCACAGTACACATGATATACAACCTTGCTTTTGCCTAAAAAAGTACCAAAAGTTGCAACACTTTTCACGTATCACAATAAACCAGGTAGATGTGCGAATTGCTGGAACAAAATATGTTAATATCAAAATTTGTAAACAATGTGAAAAAATATTAAATTACATTGTTACAATGCTATTTTTCATTGTGTTCGCGTTTTTTTTTCAATGGTAATGTTAGAAAATAGACCGAATTGTCAAAAATTGCTTCCCCATAAAAATTTCTTAAAAAATACGGGAACGAAAAAATGACGGAAATTGCAAAAACTCCAGTAAAAATGCCAAAATCAGCGTATGAGCTATCGTGTTCAGATGCCAAAAAACATGCTGCTAGTTTTTAATTGGCCAAATTTTTATAGCAGAGAACAGAAGAAGAGGCTTTTATTCAAAAACAAGTGCAAGTCTTGCTAGATTTCGGAGTACTGGAACGCATTTCTAGCACTAAACGGGGAAAATACTGCAAGTAGTAATATTTTGCAGTTTCCGAACACAACTTTCATCTATCAAAATTTATTATTATAATGTCTTAACGATAAAATCATTTTTTAGTTTTTAATTTCTTAGTATTATAAACAATTAATACGATATATAGATAATTTTACGATCATTTTCGAAATAAAGCAGTAAAGTTCTATATTGTCGTAAATTTTTGGTGATTCATTCAATTTACAACAACTTTTTTCGAAAATTCATGTTCGATCAGCTGCGCATCTGCATCTACCTTGATTATTGCGATATGTTTGAAATCAAGAAAAAAATTAGTGTAAACACCAGGGTGTATTTCAGGATTTCGTGAAATCCAGTGGATTTTGGAGCGTAAGTGTAAACTTGGCATTAAATCGAAATATTTTGATATACAACACTGCTTTTTGCTCCTAAAAATGCAACTATTGCAGTCTATACCAATATTGGCAACAATGTTCATGTGTCGTTAATTTACTAGGGTTATGACTTTTTGACCTTTTTTCTCAAAAAATATTTCCTGTAGCGAGAGTGAATGAACTTTTGCCTATTAAAAATTTGCTCCAAATTTTTTTCCTGTTACACGAATAAGTGACATTTTGCCTATTAATGACTAAAATAATTTTTGTTCCATTTAAATATTGAAAAAGGTCCCATGGAATAAAGCTATATGATATAAAATGATATATATGTAATAATATGACGATAAAATTGGTGAGAAACAAAAGCTTTTTCATTCTGGATATGTCGTTTTGAGGTATTTATGTGCTTAAAGTGATTCCAAAATTTTTTCCAAGAAGCTCATCTATAAAAACTTTAAAAGCTTTATGTTCGTGAGTTTTTTCTATCGAATCACTTTGTAATTAAGATTTTATCTAATTTATTTTGTATTATAGTTGACCTTTGGACTTATTCAAACCAAAACACCAAGAAGATTTTATCTAATCTTATGCAAAAGCTCATCAAAATATGACACAGGGATGTGAGGTTGTAAAAAAGTCATAATCCTATTATTTAGATTTTTCAAATAACTGTCAACACAACCACACAAAAACAAACAGAAGCGGAAAATAGAAAAAATATTAAATAAAAATAAACTGGATGTAGCTTTAATTTAATATAAATTGTAAACAACATATTTTAAAGCAATTTGTCGGATTATTTTTTGCAGTATTCCATTCCATTTTTAATTTGCGAGCAATTCTTTTGCAAATTCGCCTATGTATACGTAAACAAAGATCAGCTGACTGGCATCTTATATCATTTTAGACTAGTCTAAACAACTAGGATTAGAAAGTTGGATTTAGAAATCGAGTCGATTTAAAATGACTAGTCTAAACGGGCTATTAGCCGATTACAAGAAGTTACTGAACTTATACAAATTTGTACAAATTGTTGAGTAAACGAACACACCTTGTAACATGGTACAATAAAGTAAAGGTAGGCCACAGCTAACAGCTGATTACAATTTTTTTCTTTTTATGGCCTAATCTGTCAAAATCAGGGTTGACATTTTGTACTGTTTATTGCATTATGCAATCATAAAGGTAGATGCGTGGCTGAATTGTTCCAACAAAAAACTTCTACTGTAACACTATATCTTAAAATTGAAAACAAGGACAAAAAATGTGTATTCGCGTGGCAAAATAAAATTGTTGATTTTTTAGCAAAACTTACGAATGAACGATTTATCAAATATTGATATTAATTTAAATTTGTTCCAAAAGTACGGGAATGTAAAAATTACAATTTTTGTAAAAATTCTGCTGACATTTATCTGCAAATCGGATGCCAGCAATCACGATGTCAGATTAGCCAAACTTGAATGACATTTTTTCACTGTCATAAGTTTGAGAAGAACTTTTGCTATTTTTGGAACACTTTTCCAACAAGTATATTCTGGAGCCTAGCTAAAGAAATGTTTTTACTCTATATGACACTTTTAACATATAAAAAGTGAAGCTCTAAGTTCCATATGTTTTTGTAATACGGGATAGCTATGCAGATACATCTACCATTATTATTGTACCATGCCATTTGACGTTTTAAGCCATGGATGCAGGGTGGCATTTTTCAGTGATTTTCATACCTGGCCTACCTCTACTTTATTGTACCATGGATTGTACCATGGGTACTACGTATCCAATTAAACGTTGCAAATAGTAAGCTGAAATCACAACACATATCCACAGCATCGATTTCATTATAATTTGACAAACTTTATGGAGCAAGTTGAGTTGAAGCATTAAGCTCTGATAAAATTATAATTATAATTTGGCAAACTTTATGGAGCAAGTTGAGTTGAAGCATTAAGCTCTGATAAAATTATAATTTTTCCTATATAGCCGGCCTTCGGCCGGGGATTTAAAACTTTCTCCTATGGACAGGAGCCAATCTAGGGAACGGGAACAACATTTTCTTTTCTTCGAAGGCCCATATCTCGGGAAGAGTGCACTGCCGCAATAAGTGTTATATATATTTGTGATCAGGGTAACGAGACCTTCCTGTGGAAAAAATTTGATCCCGATCCGAGCTTAATGCTTCAGCTCATCTTAAGCCAACTTTATAAATAGTTTTTATTTGTTAGTATTTTGTTATTCTTTAATTTACAATCATGCATCATCAAGATATTCACCCTTATTACGGTTGGCGTTGTCGTAGGCGTTCAAGTGTCGTAGACGTAGTCGTAGGCGTTGTCGTAGTCAATAATTTTTGGTATTATGTAAAATTTTCGACTACGCCTGTTTTGTAATAGATTGCAAAAATACAGGGTGTTGAAGATTATTAACATTTTCGACTATTACGCGCCACCCTGTTATAAAAAAGAAAACAAAAAATAGAGTCAGTTAAAATAATAAAACAATTATTTATTAATAAACCATAAAAATCTTAAGGGTGGGTTATTTTATATCTGACGATGAGGATGAATATACTCCGAACGATTTAAACGTAAGACGAAAACAGTTACGACAAGAATCAAACATATTTTCCATGACTGATACTCAGTTGTTGTTGCTGAAATCCATTTCTGTGAGGGGTATTTGTGACTAGTGTGCGGGGATCCTGGTTCACTTGGACCTGTTGCTCATTTCCATGAGTGATACCTATGCTTACAGGGGTTATTGTGCGGGGATCCTGATTCACTACGACCTGCGGCTCTTTTGCATGAGACCTGCTTACGCTTTGGGGAGTAACTGTGCAGGGATCGTGATTTTCTAAATCTTCATGGATTATACATGCTTCAAACAGTTCTTCCTCAGTGGTTGTTTCTCGAAGCGTTGAAGGCTGCTGGATTCCAATTGACTGATTGCCCGCGTTTACAATTGTATCCAATTGTAACAAGCTTAATGCTGCTTCTTCCGTGTCTATTAGTATGTACTGCTTGAAGGATCCTCCACATGTAGCACGACATTCCGCCTTATTGTGAACTAACTTCTTCCTTAACTTGAATTTGTAGTCAGCCCAGACTTTCATCCAACCCTCACCTGTTCGTACTGGCGGTCCTAAAATGTTGAGTTTCGTACTAATTTTATTCCACTCTTCTTTCACGATAATTTTTTTTAATCCATTGCTGTAACCTCCGGCCAAATTTTAATTGTTGTTCAAAATCTGGACCATTGTGTCAAACTGCTTTTTTGTGGTGACTTTTGTTCTAAAACATGTGCAATATTATACAATTTATACGAATACATAATCTTTTTGTTATATAGACACATACCTTTTGTTTAAATCCGTTTTATTTGTTTGTTTTTATTAACGTTTTAAGAAATTTGTCTGTTGTCGTCAACAAAATCTCTAACGACTAATTTCACAGCGTTTCTCGTAATAAAACGCCTCTCGTGGTAGCAAAATTGTAAAAGAATGGCATACAGAGTTGTAATATCTCGTATACGACATACATAATACCAATTAGTCGTTGCGAAAATGTCGTGTACGACATACATAATACCAATTAGACGTTACGACACGTCAATTTGCAATTTTGGATACGACTACGCCAACCGTAATAAGGCTGATTGTGCCATGTAAGAAGTCAACTAAAAACACCAGGGTGTATTTCAGGATTTCGTGAAATCCATTGGATTTCGGAGCATGAGTGTAAACATGTCATTACTAAACTTTTAAAGAACGTCACTTGTCCACTAACCATGTGTATATTAGTACCTTAATATACAACTCTGCATCCATTTGTTTATTTTCTATCTGTTATATTATCAAGGAAGAAGAATCAAATAAAACATCTAAACATTTTCCATTTATGAGTTCATTGAAGTCTTTTAGTCTCTTTTTATGCATGTGTTTTGTTTCCATTTAAAATAAATTAATAGTAACAAGCTACAATGGGAGTAACAGGCCTATGGAAATTGATAGAGCCCTGTGGAAAGCCTGTGCCAGTTGAAACATTAGAAGGCAAAATATTGGCTGTGGGTAAGTTATTTTTGATATAATTGCGAAATTATATAGCCTGCATAACTTCCAACTCCTTTCAGATGTCTCAATATGGCTACATCAAGTGGTGAAAGGATTTCAGGATAATAAAGGTGCCGCTCTTAACAATGCCCATTTGCTGGGTCTATTTCACAGATTGTGCAAATTAATGTATTATCGAGTTAAGCCGGTATTTGTTTTCGACGGCTGTGTCCCACAACTTAAAAGAGATACTATCGTAAGTAAAGCGGGCATAAATAGAATACTCTACCAGCTGGCGGAAAAACCTGAATTGTTTACTACGGGTAGATCTTTACGTCCTGATTACAAAAATGTAAAGTTTGTTGGGGGGAAGTCCATACTTCCCGAGATATGGGCCCCTGAAGTTCCGAAAATTCCCTTGTTAAAGTAAGAAAAAAATGTTGATTTCGTGCCCTAAATTGGCTCCTGCCATAGGAGAAAGTTTTAAATCCCCGGCCGAAGGCCGGATACTTAAAAAAAACTTATAATTTAAAAAAATTTTCAGATTTTTTCCCGTCAGCTGGTAGAGTATTCAATTTGTTCCGTAAAACGTTGTAATATTAATTGTACACCACTAAGAAATGTACATACGTATTTTGGTTGTCTTCAATTCTAGGCGCGTCGTCAACAGCAACGTAGTAAATTAAGTAATGAAGCCGAACGCATAGAAGCATTGTTACTCCAATCCTTAGCCAAAGAAAAAGTAGTAATACAGGCTTTAGGCCCAAATGCAGAACTTTTGTTCTCATCTCCCACCAAGAAAAAAGTGCAGAATAAGGATGATTCAATCGACGATATGTTTAAATTGCCAGAGCTACCAGAAATCTCAAAAAAAGGTGACAAAGGGGAGGATGAAAGTTTCGAAGATTCTTTTTCAGATTCCTGTACCACAGAAGATTACACCAACACATCAGCCGAAGATAGTTCATTTGATGAATCGAACCCACGTTTATCTTACAATTCGAATTTACTGGCTCTAGATGTGCGAAGCAATACTTTCAAGCAGTTGCCAGCTGATGTAAGGCATGATATTCTAATCGATATCAAGGAAACCCGTAAACAATCATCTTGGGGTCGTTTGCATGAATTGCCATCACGAAGTGATGACTTTAGTACATTTCAAATGAAGCGCCTTTTAAAAAGAAGGGATGTTCAAGTTTGTCTTGAAGAGGCAGAGAAAGAAATGGGAAATGAGAATGCCCTATCTTACACGGAGTTGACAAAATTGTTCTCAGAGGAAGGCATTTTGGAGTCTGATGCGTTACAAAAAGCCACAAAGCAAATATCATCAAGTGAACACACAAGATTTCTACTGGTGAGAGACTTAAAAAAGAATAATAAAGAGGAAGATATTAAAGAAGAAAGTATTGGGAGCGATGCCGAGAAAAAAGATGAAACCAAAAAAGAAGCTGATATTTGTACATTACCCAGTACTTCAAAATCTGACCTCAAGTCTGAACCATCGACACATAATAAAAATCTTGGGAGTGAATATGATGCAGATTTGGAATTGGCCATTGCACTATCACTGCAGGATAACGATGATCGAGTGTATGATGAAAAAGATTATGACTATGATTCTGATGAGGTGATTAAACTAAACAAAGATCAACGGAAGCAATTACAAAATGCAGCTAAGGGACCGGCACGTTCATACATGATTGAATATGCTGGAATGAACAAAGAAGAAGTTCAGGGGATTTTAGAAAAAACTCAAATAAATGACAATTGTGATGAAACTTTAGACATAGATCGGCTCATTGGAGATGAAGAAAAAAATTATGAAAAGTAAGTGTTTGTAGACGTAGTGTAACAAAATATAACAATAATAGCAACAAAGCAGTGGTCTGTTCCAAAAATGCAAAAGTCTACTATTTTTTCCATATCTTAAAGCAAAAATTCTTACAATAGTTAAGATTGGTAGATTCTTGCAGGTTCTGAACATGCATCGATAGAACCCATTTTTTAAGCTATCTTTTTATTTTTAATATTTTTACTTATTTATTTTTTTTAATACAGAGTTTCTAAAACGGAATGTATTCCAAATGAAAGTCAAGAAATACATCTGCATGTGAGCGAAGATTCAGACTCAACTGATTCCGATTTGGAAGAAGTAAATGACCTAGAAAATAAGCCATCAATTTCAATTACAGTTGATTTATCAAAGCCACTGCCCAATGAGGATGATATTTTCGCAGATGTATTTAAGAATGATGAATGTGTCATACCTGAAACGCCTGAATGCCCAAACGTAGCAACAGAAGAAATCAGCAATGATCATAGAGATAATTTATATCTGGATGCTAAACTAAATGCAAGGAAAGTATTGAAATGTAATGATATATTACCGAATATGGATGCCCAAAGTACAAATTTAATTAAAAGCTCCCTGAAAAGTGAAAATATAACAGAAGATGATGAGTGCGTAATACCTGAAACACCCCCAGTTGTAAAAAATGAAAACGTAAGCAATACATTGAGTAATAACAAATTCGATCCACCTAAGTTAGTTAAAAAAGAAGAAATCATGTCAATTCTAAATAATTTAAAACAACAAGCCGAAGATGTAAAAAACATAAACTTGGATGCAATAAAACTAAGTAATTCTGTAATCGAACTATCCGATGACGAGCATATGATTATGAAGCCAGAGGTAATTGAAATTTGCGACAGTGATGACAATCAAAGAACTTCCACGCCACCACCAGGAGAAGTAGCATCGGAACAAATGTGTAAGAGAAACAGTGCAAGCAAATCACCTAGAATGCAGACACCATCAAAAAGTCATGCAATAACTGAATTTTTCAATGTTGATTATGTGGTTAAAAGAACGCCCGATAAACCTGTATCAAAAGAAGAAAAGGAGGTAACACCTAAGGTCAAATCTCCCTTCTTTGTGAGAAAAACGCCAAAATCTGGCAGCCGAAGTGCAAATAACTCACCATCACCCTCAAGTAAGAAAATGTCAAAAGCTAGTAAATCTCTATTTGACCAAACCTCTGCCGACCCCGATATTGATGGCGTGAAACCAATAGAGAATGCTGTTGCTACAAGCGAAAATATAATAAAGGAAGCTGCCGATTTACTGAAATCGAATAAAACCACCGAGGAATTGAATGACATTGCGGTAAACTTGGCAAAGGATAGACGTGAATTAGAAAATGAGCGTAATCGTCAGGATCGTATGAGCATGTCGATAACACAACGCATGAACTCTGACTGCCAAGAATTGTTGAAACTTTTTGGTGTTCCTTACATTATTGCACCTATGGAAGCGGAAGCACAGTGTGCCTTTCTCGACCTAATTGAGTTGACGAATGGCACAATAACAGACGATAGTGATATATGGTTATTTGGTGGTCGTACTGTCTATAAAAATTTCTTTGATCAAAAGAAACATGTTTTGGAATTTCGTTCAGAGCAAATAGAAAAACATTTTAACTGCGATCGTCAAAAACTAATACAGCTGGCTTGTTTAGTTGGAAGCGATTACACAACAGGTACGTTTTCACATATAAACATACAATAGTATGACATTAGTATAAAAGGTAGTTTAATACGGACAATGTCAAGTAATTATAACTATTATCAACGTACAAAATTTGAACTTTTGCAAGTAAAATATACAAAAAATTACCATTTGACCGATCCGAGGTTAAAAAGATTTCTACCTACAATTGTTTATATATGTAGGTCCTTATTCTGATAATATAAGTCGACGCGCCATTTTAATGGATTTTGAAAGTATTAATCGCAATTGATCAGCGAATCGGGCTTAACTTTACGCTTAAGGCTCGGATCGCGCTGACATTTTTGTCATGGATAGATCTTGTCTCCCTGATTACGGCAATATATATTTTTTGGCTGGGAGGTACCCAGTTATCCGGTTATTTGATCCGTAAATTTGAATAAAAACCCCACCGTAAAACCGGTTATTATGAACCGATTTACTTGATATGAGTATCATATGAAAATACCTATCGAATAGTATACGGGATCACACCCATCGTATAACCGGTTTTAGTTTATAAGAAATGATAAAACATTAAAAATAACCGATTATGAAGTACATCCAAACACCACGTAGTTTGTAGACTACACTTTAGCTTTTCTAATGCGATCCTATTTGCAGCGGTACCTTATATGGAGACTGAGATATTAGTCTTCAACTATCTGCATTATTCTTTCTATAAGAAATTTACAATATAATGCCATATTAATGCAATGAAAAAAATGTATTCAGTTAAACTTTGGATTGCGTAGCCGGTTTTTGGACATGCCACAGAGGTGAAAATCTTAAGCCCCGGCCGAAGGCCGGCAGTCTAGAAAAACCTTAAAATATAGAAAAAACTTAGTTATTTTTAATGATTTAAATTTTTTAAATCATCTGTCGAACCAGTTATATGACTGGTATGAACCCGCATACCATTCGATAGGCAATTTCATAAGCTTTCATATGATACTGATATCAAGTAAATCGGTTCATACTAACCGGTTCTACGCTGGGTTTATTATTCAAATTTACGGATCGAATAACCGGATAATCGGGTACGTCCCAACCAAAAAATATTTATTCCCGTAATCAGGAAGACAATATCTATCGAATGAATTATTTTTCAAAAAAATCCGAAGTTTCAGCGTAAAGTTGTTCCTGAAGTTTTTATCTACATTTTTGCCCAAATTTTCTTTTACCTAAATTTTGTATTTATAGTTCTGTGGTTCCTACATTACTTTTGTAGATCATTTTTTTTCTAGAATATTGAAAGCTATAACATTATATATCGGCAAAATATATTTTTCGCTGTAGCCCCCAACACATCCTTAAACACAAGAGAAATAAACTAAAATGTCGCTTGACTACTGGACTTTTTAAAAGATTATATTAGAATCCTCAGCATTCATATGAATAAGTTATCATACCTCACAACTGTGTAAACTAAAAAACTTTATCGAATTTATGTTTATTTTTAGGGATTCATGGCATTGGCGCTGTAACTGCTTTAGAAATATTGGCATCGTTTGCTTCTAAAGACAAATACGATAGCAGTGCCGATTCTTCATCAAGATTATCAGCAGCTCAAAATATTTTATCTACATTACAAAAATTTCGTTCCTGGTGGCAGTCAGTGAAAACATCAGCTGCTCCACCAGGCAGTTCTACGCGAGCTGCACTGCAGAAAAAATTAAAAAATATTGATATTCATGAAGGATTCCCCAATATTGCGGTTGTGGAAGCATATCTCTCACCGAAAGTAGATGAAAATAAAGAACCTCTTTCATGGGGCTATCCCGATGTAGAGTCACTGCGTGAATTTGCTAGAAAAACATTTGGCTGGACTACCAACAAAACCAATGATATATTAATGCCTGTAATGAAAAAACTGGATGAAAAACTTACACAACAATCGATTCGTAATTATTTTAATGTAAAAAGCACACCAAATGTAAGGCAGCTTAAGGTCAGCAAACGAATACAGAATGCCATAAATAAAATGACGGGTGTTGATGATTCCGATAACACTCCTGAGAAACCATCAAAACCAAAACGTCCCAGACAATCCAATAAGACAGGAACAAAACGAAAAGCCGCTGCTGAAGAGAATGTCGCCAATGACGTGAGCTTAACAGTGGAACCTAGTACAAGTACACAAGTAGCCAAGGGGCCTCTTAAGAAAACAATCCAACGTCCAAGTATTTCATATTCGAAGGAAGTTATACCTCAAAGAGAAAAAACACTGCAACAACTAGAAGAAAAGAAGAGGATTGCTGCAGAAATATTAAAAACGTCTGCCAAGGAGAACAAAAAGAAGCGCAAAGCATGATTATGGAAAAATTTATACACTTATTATTCGTTTACTACTTTTTAATAACAAATAAATATTTATTGTACTTCAAGTGCATAAAGAAAGTTATCACGAGACCCAATGTAAATGTATTTATTGTCAGATATACATGGCGTCGAAAATATTTCTGCATTAATTTCATAGCGACCTTTTAACTGGGATGATTGTAGATCTATCAAAACAATTGTACCTTTTGTAGAACATGCCAATATTGTGTCTTTAAATGCAATAATTGGTGTAGAATATATCGGAGCGTTAAGGACGAACCTCCATAGCAGAGATAATTGCAATGCAGTTGGTTCGTAACTTAAGCAGTATACATTTTTGTCATGACAGCCAAAAAATATTAACCACTTATTATTGGTACTTTGTTCACGAAGAGTAATGCTGGAAAAAATATTGCCATCTGCTTGAAAGTGCGTAATCTAGAAAAGAAATTGAAAATTATTTAGTGTTCTTTATAAAGGCTAATACACAGCATACGTAAAAATACTTTAAATAACATTTCCAATCGTTTCGTTTCGTATTTTCCATAGGAACAATACAAAACGAAACATAACCCACGTTGGCCGAGCTCGCTGTTTAGTTTTGTTTTGATTACATTCGTGAATGCAAACAAAACGAAAAGCGAAAAGTACACAACTCCACAAGAGCAGATAGAAAACGGAATAGTACTAAATACATGTGAATAAATCAAAAACGTTTGGTGGTTGATAAAATCCAATTCGAACTTCATTTAGAATAAGGGGAGATGGGAAATGGGAAAAAAAAACTCCCACAAAATTTTATTCAGAATACGAAAATGTGGGAATGGGAAAAAATTCCCAACTCCCATGCGTTCAGAATAGGGCTGATAAGGTCGGCCAATAAGCCCAGCTGATTGTTATGTTTGATGTCAAAAACATTATTGTGTTTTAAAATACAAAGGAACTAAAATTACAATAATGTAAAATCTATTATGTTTGTTGTCAAATGTTGTTAATAGTACTCTGAATGGCCGACTTTCTGTAGGCCTTGGTTATAGTCTTTTGAAATAACTCAGGTATTGTACAATCAATGTCAACACATTTGGTATTAATTTAAAGCTCAGATGATATATGGAATATGTCCAACATAATCATGGAAATAAAATTGGAAACTAGTATGTCCGAGCGATCAATTTAAAGCTCAGAATGTCTTCATTAATATAGGTCACTTTTGTTAAAAGGCACCCAACCAAAGCTGTAGGGACATGGCCAGAAATGCATCTCGATACGAATGTGGGGGGGATGTCCCAATAAAAATTGACCATTTTGGAAAAATGGAATGTATTAACGAGTATAGTTATATATCCGTTGTTTGACAGAAATACCCCTACTAGAAGTGGAGATATTCGCATAAGAATGAAACGTTGAGTTTTTCTCCGCATATGATTTTCTGCCCATTCCGGCCACTTAATATTATCTGACCATCACCAAAATCAATAGGCTTCTTCATCGCTAGGACCTCCATCAACACCCAAAATTTCGATTGACGATCCCTACAAAATTGCGACATGTAGCGTGATTACAAAAAAATATGAAAAATGGGATGGATTAGAAACTATTGCGATATCTACGTTGTTGGCCACTTACTAGGTTGACGTATTATGTCGTTTTAATGGTTATACTTTGTCAGGTTGCTTTTGGAATACTCTTAAAAAAGCGGATATATTCATTTTAGAATAAGACGTTGACTTTTCTCGAAGTTATAGAAGCGGGGATATTCGCTTTAGAATAAAACATTGATTTTTTTTCTCCAAATAAGTTTTTTGTTCATTCAATAGGCTTCTTCTTGTCCGAATGCCAATTCATTAATATCATTCGGCAAGAACTCAAAATTATGTTCAATGAGACCAAAACTGGTCATTATTGGAATGAAATTGATCTTAACGCGTATAGTATCACGGTATGTATTTTTTGCATGTTTCGCTTTGGTCATGGATTTTTAGAAAACATACAACTAACTGAAAACCACCACAGATTTAGTCCATTTCAATTTTATGCTTCAAGAAATGAGAGTAGTTCGTGTATAATAAAATATTTGTTAAATTACCTCATCGCCATTTTCTTTATTACACACCACAACTCTTCCCGAGACATCGGCCAATACCAAGTCTTTATTTTCAGTATTCAACTGAGCGGGAGATGAAAATATTGGTGATTCAAGTTTTTTTATCCATTTGGTAGATCCACTAGTACTTTCTATTAAAGCGTAATAGCCATCTAAATTACAAAACAGTATTGCTTCATCTGAAATTTTTAAGGGTGATGAAAATATTCCTTTCGATCCAAGTTTAAATTTCCAAACAAGTGATAATGTCTACAAAGAAAATTTAATTTATAAAAAAAAAACATTTACTTTATTGTTTCACATAAGATTACCTTCATATTAAAAGCGTGAATGTTGAAGTCTTCTGCATAAGATGCCACGATTAGTAGTTCTTTAGTCACAATTGGTTTGGTCTTTATCATACCATTTACATTAAATTGCCAAGATATTTCACCATTTCTAAAATTAAAACCGTATAAAATGCCATCATAGCATCCTACTGCTGCCAAATCATCAGAAACAAACACCACAGGGCATTCGATTCGATCAGATAACTTTAGTCTGGATATTTCTTCACCAGTTTTTGTATCAAAGGATACTACCAAATGTGAATGGGAACCGACAGATACAATATTTTCACGAAGTATTGAAGGTGATGCATCGACGCATTTTTTAAGATTGGCTCGCCATAATAATTTTATATTAAACAAATTACTGAAAGAATAATTCTGGTACTCATCCACAAACGATGTAGGCATCGATGTTGTTAAAGTGTCAGCATTTAAAAAATCTATTATATTTTGTAATGTCGATTCCGTTTTAAGCAACATTTCCAATAATATTCGTTGCTTTTCTGGGCTTTTCATGATTTCTCCAATATGTGTAGATAAACTTAAAGCATGAAATGAAGTTCCTCCCGCTGCTATAAAGCTTAAATCCAGACTACATTTAAGTCGTTTGTTTTTCGATTCGTTGCTGTCAATGTGTTTGGCATTACTTAGCCCTAAAACATTATCCAGGAATGATTCGAAAAGTGCAGAAGGCGTCTGTGGTGTCATCATTAAGATATCTTGTAGTAGTTTTTTACGATCTACTTTCCCATGTTTACTTAGGGGAATTTCATTGACATAACATATTTGATCCGGTTGTTCGTAATCATAAAATCTGTCTTTGAGTAAACTATGTAGATTTCGGTTTTTGATTATCAAATCATTTTTAGATATTTTAAAACAGACCAGCAGTCTTTTACTTTCTTCATGCCATAAACAAATTGTTTTGCAATTTAAAACTTTATCAAATTTGTTCTCCAGAGAATCTAGACAAAAAAATAAAAATAAAAAAACTTACATAATTAGTCTCTGAAATTTTACGGAAGTTCGTTTTCAACTTTCGCTAATAGATTTATGGTCAGTTCCACTATGATGATTCGAAAACAAATTTATTCGAAGTTCTGAAAAATATTTCATTCATTTTGGTTTTCATTTGGTTGTAGTTCAAACGAATTTGAATTCGAATCGTCTTAGAGAAACAGGCCATTAGTTTCGTTATATTATAATAACAATATATTATAATCAATGATTTTTAATCATATATTGTTGTAGCAAAGCGTCAATAAGGATTTAGGAGACATGGGAGTGATTTTAGCTTGGCAGTTAAACAGATACAGTGTGTAGTACGACTCCAGTTCACATTTGGGGCATGTGTTGGTTATACATAAATATGTTCCCTCAACATTTCCACATGTACGACGGGACAAGGAAGACTTCTCTTATATCATTGAGTGCACGCCGATTTACATATATAGGCTCGGCTCAATGATATGTGAACACAAATTCCAATTAGCAGCCAATTCGGTAGAAAAATGTGACTAAAGTTCTCAAAAAAGCATTTTTGGCAAATATCAAATTCCAGTAATTTTGTTTAATGAATGAGGCTTAGGCCTTCAAAATTCCAAAAATCGGGTGTACTGTTATGTACGGGCTGCATCAAAACGTGGACCTGTACCGAGAAATTTCAGAAGGAAAATATTGTAACTCTAACGAAGACTTAATGAATAATATGGCTAAACTTTCAAAATATCAAAAATCAGGGGTACCTTCTTTCTATGGGGGATATATAAAAATGTGAACTATACCAAGAATTATCTTCTGGAATGCTGTATACCCCCATTGAAAACTTAATACATTTCGGACTGATAATGACGCTAAAACCTTGAAACTGCCGAAAATCGAATAACACAAATCATGTCAGAAACTACAATTGAGTGCAATTGTCGTGAAAATATAATGGATATTGTTTCAACAACAGCATTTAGAACGAAATGAGAAAAACAGGAGAAAGGGGTTCCGCGGGATGTGTACAATATTCAAAGATGGCTCGTTTGAACATATTGAAAATGTATAAAATTACTACTATCTAGAATTATTTACCTAAACATAAACGTTTTCCCAATCGCTTTATACAGTTGTTTAATCGTCCAATATAGTAATAGTCTCCAATACCATCGCGTTCAATCAAATCACCAGTTCGTCGAAAAATCGTTTCTTTCTTTTTCCAAGCATCAATATCGTTGTCAATGCATGGTATATAACAACGCCTTACAGAACTACCGATAAGCAGTTCTCCTCTACCAGGCCTATCACTTGGCAGAGGTGTATCATTGTCTATATCGTTGATTTGTATGTGTGTTGTATCATCTAATGGTTTGCCTAATGCCGTGCTATCGGATCCATTGAGACATTGCTGGTGGTTATATTCGTGTATGGTTGCCCAACAAGAATATTCAGTTATACCATAGATATTAAAAATCCTCACAGACTTGTTCGGTAAAGGCTTTCTTTGTTTGTGTAGCCATAACTGTATTTCTTGCATTGACGGAAACTCCTCACCGCCTAAAAGTAAACACCTAAAATATAAAGTTCAAAGCAATTTATTAATTTAGAGTACATATTATGTTTCATGGTTCAATGAAAGATTTAATATCAAGTGTCTTATTACCTTAGAGATGTCTTTGAAAGGAACAGATCCTGAATGATATGAATACCAAAAGAACGAAAAACAGATGGCGTTGTCTGAATTATAGTTACATCCTGTAAAACTTCGATGTCAGGAATTATTCGCAATGCTCGATTAAGAATTACCAACGATGCCCCTTTTTCAAGGGTCATAAATAACTCGACTATAAAAGGATCAAATGTAGGGGGTGATCCCAGCAAAACTTTATCCCGTTCCGTTATTTCTAGAATATAACTATATATTATTGTATTGACGAAAATAATGATTTATACTTTTTATTTAGTAGGTACCATAGTGACTTTATGTTGGGATATATGCAATTAAAAGGAACGTGAACAATCTTTGGAGTTCCGGTACTACCGGAAGTGTTTATTGTATAGCATATATCAACCTGTCTACTAACACTGGTTGTTGAAATAGCTTTTATCTTTCCAATGAAATAGGTTTTTGCAAAAATCGTAAAGCCTTCGTAGACTTGGAAAAGCTCTGTGTTCAGATTTTTAGCATCAGTGGAGATAACATATTCAACTCCGCTTAAGCGAAGTAGTGAGATCACATTCTTCTTACATTTCAGGTCCTCACAAAAGAAGTGACAGCCGTGATTTAGAACGCTGAAAATAGAGAAAAGTGTAGTTTAAAAAATCACAGTTTTTCCATAGATAATTTGGAACTCCTTTCCTTTAGAGGCACCTGGCGGAAAAAATCGGAATTTTCACCTCAGGTAGTCCTTCCGATCCTGATATGTATAACATTTGTCCAGGAAATGTATACTTCCCGAGATATAGGCCTCGAAAGTTCCGAAAAATCCATAAAATGGACTTAAGTTAAATATGTTTAATAAACTCGAATTATATGGAAATTTGGTTATTACAGATATGTAACGTTCTCCTAAATGCACTAGTGTAGGGAAAGTCCACACTTCTCGAGAAATAAGCGACTAAAATTCCGGGACAATTTTTCGGGAATGGGAACAGAATTTCTTTTTAAATTGAATTTTTTCTAAGTAAACGGCCTTCGGCTGGGATTTAAGACTTTCTCGTATGGACAGATGCAAATCTCGGGAATGGGAACAGAATTCTTTTTAAATTGAATTTTTTCTAAGTAAATGGCCTTCGGCCGAGGATTTAAGACTTTCTCCTATGGACAGATGCAAATCTCGGGAATGGGAACAGAATTATTTTTAAATTGAATTTTTTTTAAGTAGCCGGCCTTCGGCCGGGGATTTAAGACTTTCTCCTATGGACAGGTGCAAATCTCGGGAATGGGAACAGAATTCTTTTTAAATTGATTTTTTTTAAATAGCCGGCCTTCGGCCGTTGATTTAAGACTTTCTCCTATGGACAAGTGGAAATCTCGGGAATGGGAACAGAATTTCTTTGAAACTATAATTTTTTTCTAAGTGGCCGGCCTTCGTACATAATATCTTTTAAATGGTAAATTAAGATATAAGACTGAATAAAAAATATACTCTATTGTACAAATTTCAATCAATATTTGCTTTGTTCCAGAACTGCAAGAATCTACTAATTTTTACTATTTCTTCCGATAACATAAAGGGAAAAATGTTATCGTAGTAAAAAATAGGAGCTTCTTGCAGGTTCTGGAACAGAGCATATCAGTTTTTTACAGACAGTATGGTTAACAAATTTTTGTGAAAAAGATGTGCTAATAAGTTTCATAAGCCTGACTATATTTCATAAATGGATGTAACCTTAAAAAAGAAAAATCCCAGAAAAACATATATTATTATAACGAAGATAACGGTAAAAAAGTGTTACAACTGCTAAATTAGAGCCCCAAAAAGTCTGCGTTCACTTTGTATGTTGCAATAATACCGTTAGTTTTTTTTGAATTTTTTTGCAGTTTTCTCCCATTTTTAATCAATATTGTCACAAGTGGTCATTCTGTGAGGTCGTTTGCACACTTAACTTAAAAAAGTAAAGTATTTCAAGAATGGAAAACAAGGGCAAAGAAATTGGCATCGATAAAAGGAAAATTCTAGGTAAATAATGGAAAAAGCTATCGAAATATTGGCGAAACTGTAGGTAGAACATATTAGTCTATACATAGAGTGATAATTAACTATAAACAAATCGGAATTTTGAAGTCAAAGCCCAGATCTGGTCGGTCAAAGCTCAGTTTTGGACGGTCAAAAATATTATCAGAACGGGAGGAGCGTAACATAACTAATATAGTTAAAACAAACAGTCCGATAATTACTTCGAAAATTGTTGAAAATGGCATCCAAAAAAAGTATTTGTGCACAAACCGCCAGAAAAATACTGCATAAAGCTGGATATCACGGTATAGTCTCACGGCGAAAGCCGTACATATCACTAGTGAACAGGCAGAAGCATATTGAATTTGCTAATGAATACATAAAAAAGCCTCCAGTATTCCGGAATCAAGTCATATTTTCGGACGAAAGCATGTTCTATATGTTTGCAATGAAAGGACTTCAAACTGTTTGGAGAAAGCTCGAACAGCGCTTGAAAAACAAAATCTTGTTTTACACTGTAAAAATCGCGAGGAAGCTGTTTTGGTTTGGGGGTGTGTAGCAGCTTCTGGAGTCGGCCAACTTGTATTTATTGAATCGACAATGGACAAGTATGGTTACCTAAACATCATGAAGCGCAATTTGAACTAACATGCAGAAGAACATGGCTTAGCTACGAAATTTTGGTTGCAACAACATTATGTTTCAAAGCAACCTTCTGAGATTGTAAGATTTTGGCTCCTATTTAATGCCCAGATCTGGGTTTTGACGTAAAAATTCCGGTTTGTTTATAGTTAATTATCACTCTATGTATAGACTAATATGTTCTACCTACAGTTTCGCCAATATTTCGATAGCTTTTTCCATTATTTACCTAGAATTTTCCTTTTATCGATGCCAATTTCTTTGCCCTTGTTTTCCATTCTTGAAATACTTTACTTTTTTAAGTTAAGTGTGCAAACGACCTCACAGAATGACCAGTTGTGACAATATTGATTAAAAATGGGAGAAAACTGCAAAAAATTCAAAAAAAACTAAAGGTATTATTTATTGCAACATACGAAGTGAACTTTTTGGGGCTCTAATTTAGCAGTTGTAACACTTTTTTACCGTTATCTTCGTAATAATAACATATTTTCTGGAATTTTTCTTTTTATTCTGGTACTAAAGAGTGCCAATAACATATTTATGAAAGAAAAACTGATCTCATTTACCTATTTATTAAAGTTTTAGCATCATTTTGAAAAGTAGTAAGGTGAACGCAGACTTTCTGGGCTATGTGTATATCTCCCTATTTGTACACTAGTGCATTTAGGAGGACGATACATACCTATAAAAACCAAATTTCCATACAATTCGAGTTTATTAAATATATTTAACTTATGTCCATTTTATGTATTTTCCGGAACTTTCGAGGCCTATATCTCGGGAAGTATACATATCCTGGACAAGTGTTATACACCGTTGGAATCAGGATCGGAAGGACTACCTTTTCCGCCAGGTGCCTCTAAAGGAAAGATAAGCCGATAATTTCTCACCTCAAAATCAATGTACAACTTTCTAAACTGTGTTCAGTAATGTCTATGGCAATACCTTGCGTTTTAATATCGTGGTCCTGGAAGAACTTTAAACATGTCCGTATTTCATCAATAACTGAGGCATATTTTGTTTCTTTTGTAAATATATTTCCACTAAATTGCTTTAAATGGTTTAAAGAAAAGCAAGTACTCATTGTTCACAATTATTTGCCAAAAGATTCTTAAACAGTCTTATTTATTAATTAACAGCTAAAAGTTTATTTTTTGAGAAATAAAAAGAAGGGAGCAAAACAAAAGAGCCGACAACATATGATGAAAGTTAGGGTTCGATGGATCGAGAAAGGAACGAATAATTGTAGGGCTTTATAATTCTAGTTATTCGTAATAGCAGTCTTTCCACTTTTTCCATGGTAGAACAAATACAAGGTAAAGTTAATACTACAACAAATACAACTCGAACAACAACCACAAAGGAATTTGTTTTTGTTTGTAACGTTATACGGCGTTTATATTATAGTTTTTTGCAGGGTTAACCTTCTTTATGAGGATTTGTTTGAAGTATATACAATGGAAATGACATTTGAAACCCAGACCCACTGGGTTAACCTTGTTATATATAAACGGCCTATTACTGCCAGTTGTATTTGTAAACAAAACAAGGAAATGTCTATAAATTATTGGAATTTAAAAAACTAATAATTTTTCACATTTGGTTGAATATTTTGGAAAACATGAATGAAAATTCGTTACATTTTCAATTTTTATGGTTCCACATCATTCCACTAAATGCATAAATTCTCGCAGAAAGTAGAATTCTTGCAGAAAAGTTTGGGGTCGCTGGAACTTCATAGAAAAAGGAGAAGCTGTTTCAATGTTTTGTTTTAGAAATCAAAGAAGCACATGTTTATTAGGGCTTTATTTTTTTTAAATTTTAACAAAATACCTCACATATTAACAAACGTTGTATCGCCTCTACAAGCGGTGATTTACTGCGCGGCTTATCGTTCGAACTTGGAGGAGGTTACATATCATTGATATGAAGAAGTCTTTCTGGGAAATGGTTTTTTCCGAATGATATATTTTTTTCTCAAAAAATATATGTCCCTAATGTACATCGAAATAGAAATGAATGTATAAAATGTCATATGAAATTTGACACTAACACTACAACCCAGTTCAGTCAGTTGCTGCTACCTTTTCTTGTTCTACCATGCACTTTTTCAGTAAAGGCCTTGGCACATAAAGGCCTGGGTACATAACTTGCCTCGCCTGATTGCCTTGCTTTCCTGCTTAATTTCTGACATAACAAAAATAAAAGAATAAAGAATGCCGAGCCAATTTCGAACTAGGTTGCCCTTTTCTTTTTTATTCTTTTATCAGAAGCAAGCAAGGCAAGCAGGCAAGGCAGCTTATGTACCTAGGCCTTAACTTTTACCAGGCGGTTTTACTATTTTCAAAAGTAAAGGAACACACCTCATGTGTTTTCCTTGTGTATGTTTTACATTTTTTTTTATCTACATGTTGAAGACGTAGTGTTTGTGACCCCTACAAAAAATATCGTATATCAAAATGATGTGGGAACTCATATGGTTTATTTATTTTTTTTTTAGAGCGCTCCCTTTTCAGTTGTGTATTTTCGTGTGCAGTTATGGGTGTTTTACACGATATGTAACTTTACATATGTGTTGTCACTTTGCGTATACATTTTGTATATAAAAAGTGACAACTCATATGTAAAAAACATACCGTGTAAAGTACCCATTAGTAAATAAATTAATGGAAGAAGACAATTTAACAGAAAAAAGGAAGAAAATGAGAACAGAAAATGCAAAAATGCGACATTTTAGCAATATAAATAGTGTTTGTTAGGTTTTTTACATTATGTTCTTTACATTTATAGGCATGGTACAGTAAAAAGAGGCAACTTTGCGCAATCATATGTTAACAATTTACGATAGAGCTATAGAGAAAAAATAACACCGTATTTCTACACGGCTATGCGGTTAATTTACGATATTTTCGATATAAAGCAGTTTTGTTCTATATTTCGTATATTTTTAATGAACAATTCAACTTATTTTTTCATTCATGTTCAATCAGCTGCGCATATGCATTATGACTTGTTTGTATGTTTGAAATCAACAAAAAATAAATGTAAACACCTGGGTGTATTTCAGGATTTCGGAGCATGAGTGTAAACCAAGCCTAACTATTATTTATAACATGTTGAGTTAAAGACAGACCTAATATTAAAGCACATGCCTTCTTTTCACTTCTCAAATCAAAAAGACTTAGTAATAATATAAAAATAAAAGCTTTGAAACGATTCGGGTAAGTAAGCAGCATAGCAGGTGTTAAGGGCTGATTATGTTCACTAATAACTAAAGGAAACAGTCAACATTTTCCTTTATAAAACGAAAATAAAACTTCTTGTTCGTTTGTGTGTTTGTGTGCAATAAGTAAACGAAATTGTTTTAAACACACAAGCAATGAAATCAATGGCCATATGAAGCAAAATAAACTATGTTTCTTCGCCAACGACCATACCACGCTGAGTACATCGGTTCTCGTCCGATCACCGAAATTAAGCAGCGTCGGGCGCGGTTAGTACTTAGATGGGGGACCGCTTGGGAACACCGCGTGTTGTTGGCATTGTCCAAAATTTTTTTATTTTATTTTATTTTCTTTTTTATTTTTCTCTATTAAATAAAAAAAGAATGAAGTCGATATCTTCATTTTTAACCGAAATAGAGCCAAAATAAAAAACTCAACTGCCTATTATTTTAAGGTAAATGTAAAACATTCGCTATTGATTATGCTCAGTTGTACGTAACTAGATACAATAGTCTATGATTTCCTTTGTAAAACAAAAGTAAAATTCTTTATAAATTTGTTTCGTTTCTCAAAAAACGTAATTTAAGGAGGCAAATTTTCGCAAAATGCATTTATTTTTAACAATATTTAAGAAATTTTAACATTTATTAAAAAACAAGAATTTTTATTGTAAAATTCTTTAAAAAAATTGTCTATATTTCCAAAAAAAGGTAATTTAAGGAGCCAAATTTTCCCAAAATACATTTATTTTTAGCAATATTTAATAAATTTTAGCATTTATTAAAAAAACTACAATTTTTGTTAGATTTTTTGATGCCAAATTAATACATACTGGTTATGTTCACTAATAACTAAAGGAAACAGTCAACATTTTCCTTTATAAAACGAAAATAAAACTTCTTGTTCGTTTGTGTGTTTGTGTGCAATAAGTAAACGAAATTGTTTTAAACACACAAGCAATGAAATCAATGGCCATATGAAGCAAAATAAACTATGTTTCTTCGCCAACGACCATACCACGCTGAGTACATCGGTTCTCGTCCGATCACCGAAATTAAGCAGCGTCGGGCGCGGTTAGTACTTAGATGGGGGACCGCTTGGGAACACCGCGTGTTGTTGGCATTGTCCAAAATTTTTTTATTTTATTTTATTTTCTTTTTTATTTTTCTCTATTAAATAAAAAAAGAATGAAGTCGATATCTTCATTTTTAACCGAAATAGAGCCAAAATAAAAAACTCAACTGCCTATTATTTTAAGGTAAATGTAAAACATTCGCTATTGATTATGCTCAGTTGTACGTAACTAGATACAATAGTCTATGATTTCCTTTGTAAAACAAAAGTAAAATTCTTTATAAATTTGTTTCGTTTCTCAAAAAACGTAATTTAAGGAGGCAAATTTTCGCAAAATGCATTTATTTTTAACAATATTTAAGAAATTTTAACATTTATTAAAAAACAAGAATTTTTATTGTAAAATTCTTTAAAAAAATTGTCTATATTTCCAAAAAAAGGTAATTTAAGGAGCCAAATTTTCCCAAAATACATTTATTTTTAGCAATATTTAATAAATTTTAGCATTTATTAAAAAAACTACAATTTTTGTTAGATTTTTTGATGCCAAATTAATACATACTGGTTATGTTCACTAATAACTAAAGGAAACAGTCAACATTTTCCTTTATAAAACGAAAATAAAACTTCTTGTTCGTTTGTGTGTTTGTGTGCAATAAGTAAACGAAATTGTTTTAAACACACAAGCAATGAAATCAATGGCCATATGAAGCAAAATAAACTATGTTTCTTCGCCAACGACCATACCACGCTGAGTACATCGGTTCTCGTCCGATCACCGAAATTAAGCAGCGTCGGGCGCGGTTAGTACTTAGATGGGGGACCGCTTGGGAACACCGCGTGTTGTTGGCATTGTCCAAAATTTTTTTATTTTATTTTATTTTCTTTTTTATTTTTCTCTATTAAATAAAAAAAGAATGAAGTCGATATCTTCATTTTTAACCGAAATAGAGCCAAAATAAAAAACTCAACTGCCTATTATTTTAAGGTAAATGTAAAACATTCGCTATTGATTATGCTCAGTTGTACGTAACTAGATACAATAGTCTATGATTTCCTTTGTAAAACAAAAGTAAAATTCTTTATAAATTTGTTTCGTTTCTCAAAAAACGTAATTTAAGGAGGCAAATTTTCGCAAAATGCATTTATTTTTAACAATATTTAAGAAATTTTAACATTTATTAAAAAACAAGAATTTTTATTGTAAAATTCTTTAAAAAAATTGTCTATATTTCCAAAAAAAGGTAATTTAAGGAGCCAAATTTTCCCAAAATACATTTATTTTTAGCAATATTTAATAAATTTTAGCATTTATTAAAAAAACTACAATTTTTGTTAGATTTTTTGATGCCAAATTAATACATACTGGTTATGTTCACTAATAACTAAAGGAAACAGTCAACATTTTCCTTTATAAAACGAAAATAAAACTTCTTGTTCGTTTGTGTGTTTGTGTGCAATAAGTAAACGAAATTGTTTTAAACACACAAGCAATGAAATCAATGGCCATATGAAGCAAAATAAACTATGTTTCTTCGCCAACGACCATACCACGCTGAGTACATCGGTTCTCGTCCGATCACCGAAATTAAGCAGCGTCGGGCGCGGTTAGTACTTAGATGGGGGACCGCTTGGGAACACCGCGTGTTGTTGGCATTGTCCAAAATTTTTTTATTTTATTTTATTTTCTTTTTTATTTTTCTCTATTAAATAAAAAAAGAATGAAGTCGATATCTTCATTTTTAACCGAAATAGAGCCAAAATAAAAAACTCAACTGCCTATTATTTTAAGGTAAATGTAAAACATTCGCTATTGATTATGCTCAGTTGTACGTAACTAGATACAATAGTCTATGATTTCCTTTGTAAAACAAAAGTAAAATTCTTTATAAATTTGTTTCGTTTCTCAAAAAACGTAATTTAAGGAGGCAAATTTTCGCAAAATGCATTTATTTTTAACAATATTTAAGAAATTTTAACATTTATTAAAAAACAAGAATTTTTATTGTAAAATTCTTTAAAAAAATTGTCTATATTTCCAAAAAAAGGTAATTTAAGGAGCCAAATTTTCCCAAAATACATTTATTTTTAGCAATATTTAATAAATTTTAGCATTTATTAAAAAAACTACAATTTTTGTTAGATTTTTTGATGCCAAATTAATACATACTGGTTATGTTCACTAATAACTAAAGGAAACAGTCAACATTTTCCTTTATAAAACGAAAATAAAACTTCTTGTTCGTTTGTGTGTTTGTGTGCAATAAGTAAACGAAATTGTTTTAAACACACAAGCAATGAAATCAATGGCCATATGAAGCAAAATAAACTATGTTTCTTCGCCAACGACCATACCACGCTGAGTACATCGGTTCTCGTCCGATCACCGAAATTAAGCAGCGTCGGGCGCGGTTAGTACTTAGATGGGGGACCGCTTGGGAACACCGCGTGTTGTTGGCATTGTCCAAAATTTTTTTATTTTATTTTATTTTCTTTTTTATTTTTCTCTATTAAATAAAAAAAGAATGAAGTCGATATCTTCATTTTTAACCGAAATAGAGCCAAAATAAAAAACTCAACTGCCTATTATTTTAAGGTAAATGTAAAACATTCGCTATTGATTATGCTCAGTTGTACGTAACTAGATACAATAGTCTATGATTTCCTTTGTAAAACAAAAGTAAAATTCTTTATAAATTTGTTTCGTTTCTCAAAAAACGTAATTTAAGGAGGCAAATTTTCGCAAAATGCATTTATTTTTAACAATATTTAAGAAATTTTAACATTTATTAAAAAACAAGAATTTTTATTGTAAAATTCTTTAAAAAAATTGTCTATATTTCCAAAAAAAGGTAATTTAAGGAGCCAAATTTTCCCAAAATACATTTATTTTTAGCAATATTTAATAAATTTTAGCATTTATTAAAAAAACTACAATTTTTGTTAGATTTTTTGATGCCAAATTAATACATACTGGTTATGTTCACTAATAACTAAAGGAAACAGTCAACATTTTCCTTTATAAAACGAAAATAAAACTTCTTGTTCGTTTGTGTGTTTGTGTGCAATAAGTAAACGAAATTGTTTTAAACACACAAGCAATGAAATCAATGGCCATATGAAGCAAAATAAACTATGTTTCTTCGCCAACGACCATACCACGCTGAGTACATCGGTTCTCGTCCGATCACCGAAATTAAGCAGCGTCGGGCGCGGTTAGTACTTAGATGGGGGACCGCTTGGGAACACCGCGTGTTGTTGGCATTGTCCAAAATTTTTTTATTTTATTTTATTTTCTTTTTTATTTTTCTCTATTAAATAAAAAAAGAATGAAGTCGATATCTTCATTTTTAACCGAAATAGAGCCAAAATAAAAAACTCAACTGCCTATTATTTTAAGGTAAATGTAAAACATTCGCTATTGATTATGCTCAGTTGTACGTAACTAGATACAATAGTCTATGATTTCCTTTGTAAAACAAAAGTAAAATTCTTTATAAATTTGTTTCGTTTCTCAAAAAACGTAATTTAAGGAGGCAAATTTTCGCAAAATGCATTTATTTTTAACAATATTTAAGAAATTTTAACATTTATTAAAAAACAAGAATTTTTATTGTAAAATTCTTTAAAAAAATTGTCTATATTTCCAAAAAAAGGTAATTTAAGGAGCCAAATTTTCCCAAAATACATTTATTTTTAGCAATATTTAATAAATTTTAGCATTTATTAAAAAAACTACAATTTTTGTTAGATTTTTTGATGCCAAATTAATACATACTGGTTATGTTCACTAATAACTAAAGGAAACAGTCAACATTTTCCTTTATAAAACGAAAATAAAACTTCTTGTTCGTTTGTGTGTTTGTGTGCAATAAGTAAACGAAATTGTTTTAAACACACAAGCAATGAAATCAATGGCCATATGAAGCAAAATAAACTATGTTTCTTCGCCAACGACCATACCACGCTGAGTACATCGGTTCTCGTCCGATCACCGAAATTAAGCAGCGTCGGGCGCGGTTAGTACTTAGATGGGGGACCGCTTGGGAACACCGCGTGTTGTTGGCATTGTCCAAAATTTTTTTATTTTATTTTATTTTCTTTTTTATTTTTCTCTATTAAATAAAAAAAGAATGAAGTCGATATCTTCATTTTTAACCGAAATAGAGCCAAAATAAAAAACTCAACTGCCTATTATTTTAAGGTAAATGTAAAACATTCGCTATTGATTATGCTCAGTTGTACGTAACTAGATACAATAGTCTATGATTTCCTTTGTAAAACAAAAGTAAAATTCTTTATAAATTTGTTTCGTTTCTCAAAAAACGTAATTTAAGGAGGCAAATTTTCGCAAAATGCATTTATTTTTAACAATATTTAAGAAATTTTAACATTTATTAAAAAACAAGAATTTTTATTGTAAAATTCTTTAAAAAAATTGTCTATATTTCCAAAAAAAGGTAATTTAAGGAGCCAAATTTTCCCAAAATACATTTATTTTTAGCAATATTTAATAAATTTTAGCATTTATTAAAAAAACTACAATTTTTGTTAGATTTTTTGATGCCAAATTAATACATACTGGTTATGTTCACTAATAACTAAAGGAAACAGTCAACATTTTCCTTTATAAAACGAAAATAAAACTTCTTGTTCGTTTGTGTGTTTGTGTGCAATAAGTAAACGAAATTGTTTTAAACACACAAGCAATGAAATCAATGGCCATATGAAGCAAAATAAACTATGTTTCTTCGCCAACGACCATACCACGCTGAGTACATCGGTTCTCGTCCGATCACCGAAATTAAGCAGCGTCGGGCGCGGTTAGTACTTAGATGGGGGACCGCTTGGGAACACCGCGTGTTGTTGGCATTGTCCAAAATTTTTTTATTTTATTTTATTTTCTTTTTTATTTTTCTCTATTAAATAAAAAAAGAATGAAGTCGATATCTTCATTTTTAACCGAAATAGAGCCAAAATAAAAAACTCAACTGCCTATTATTTTAAGGTAAATGTAAAACATTCGCTATTGATTATGCTCAGTTGTACGTAACTAGATACAATAGTCTATGATTTCCTTTGTAAAACAAAAGTAAAATTCTTTATAAATTTGTTTCGTTTCTCAAAAAACGTAATTTAAGGAGGCAAATTTTCGCAAAATGCATTTATTTTTAACAATATTTAAGAAATTTTAACATTTATTAAAAAACAAGAATTTTTATTGTAAAATTCTTTAAAAAAATTGTCTATATTTCCAAAAAAAGGTAATTTAAGGAGCCAAATTTTCCCAAAATACATTTATTTTTAGCAATATTTAATAAATTTTAGCATTTATTAAAAAAACTACAATTTTTGTTAGATTTTTTGATGCCAAATTAATACATACTGGTTATGTTCACTAATAACTAAAGGAAACAGTCAACATTTTCCTTTATAAAACGAAAATAAAACTTCTTGTTCGTTTGTGTGTTTGTGTGCAATAAGTAAACGAAATTGTTTTAAACACACAAGCAATGAAATCAATGGCCATATGAAGCAAAATAAACTATGTTTCTTCGCCAACGACCATACCACGCTGAGTACATCGGTTCTCGTCCGATCACCGAAATTAAGCAGCGTCGGGCGCGGTTAGTACTTAGATGGGGGACCGCTTGGGAACACCGCGTGTTGTTGGCATTGTCCAAAATTTTTTTATTTTATTTTATTTTCTTTTTTATTTTTCTCTATTAAATAAAAAAAGAATGAAGTCGATATCTTCATTTTTAACCGAAATAGAGCCAAAATAAAAAACTCAACTGCCTATTATTTTAAGGTAAATGTAAAACATTCGCTATTGATTATGCTCAGTTGTACGTAACTAGATACAATAGTCTATGATTTCCTTTGTAAAACAAAAGTAAAATTCTTTATAAATTTGTTTCGTTTCTCAAAAAACGTAATTTAAGGAGGCAAATTTTCGCAAAATGCATTTATTTTTAACAATATTTAAGAAATTTTAACATTTATTAAAAAACAAGAATTTTTATTGTAAAATTCTTTAAAAAAATTGTCTATATTTCCAAAAAAAGGTAATTTAAGGAGCCAAATTTTCCCAAAATACATTTATTTTTAGCAATATTTAATAAATTTTAGCATTTATTAAAAAAACTACAATTTTTGTTAGATTTTTTGATGCCAAATTAATACATACTGGTTATGTTCACTAATAACTAAAGGAAACAGTCAACATTTTCCTTTATAAAACGAAAATAAAACTTCTTGTTCGTTTGTGTGTTTGTGTGCAATAAGTAAACGAAATTGTTTTAAACACACAAGCAATGAAATCAATGGCCATATGAAGCAAAATAAACTATGTTTCTTCGCCAACGACCATACCACGCTGAGTACATCGGTTCTCGTCCGATCACCGAAATTAAGCAGCGTCGGGCGCGGTTAGTACTTAGATGGGGGACCGCTTGGGAACACCGCGTGTTGTTGGCATTGTCCAAAATTTTTTTATTTTATTTTATTTTCTTTTTTATTTTTCTCTATTAAATAAAAAAAGAATGAAGTCGATATCTTCATTTTTAACCGAAATAGAGCCAAAATAAAAAACTCAACTGCCTATTATTTTAAGGTAAATGTAAAACATTCGCTATTGATTATGCTCAGTTGTACGTAACTAGATACAATAGTCTATGATTTCCTTTGTAAAACAAAAGTAAAATTCTTTATAAATTTGTTTCGTTTCTCAAAAAACGTAATTTAAGGAGGCAAATTTTCGCAAAATGCATTTATTTTTAACAATATTTAAGAAATTTTAACATTTATTAAAAAACAAGAATTTTTATTGTAAAATTCTTTAAAAAAATTGTCTATATTTCCAAAAAAAGGTAATTTAAGGAGCCAAATTTTCCCAAAATACATTTATTTTTAGCAATATTTAATAAATTTTAGCATTTATTAAAAAAACTACAATTTTTGTTAGATTTTTTGATGCCAAATTAATACATACTGGTTATGTTCACTAATAACTAAAGGAAACAGTCAACATTTTCCTTTATAAAACGAAAATAAAACTTCTTGTTCGTTTGTGTGTTTGTGTGCAATAAGTAAACGAAATTGTTTTAAACACACAAGCAATGAAATCAATGGCCATATGAAGCAAAATAAACTATGTTTCTTCGCCAACGACCATACCACGCTGAGTACATCGGTTCTCGTCCGATCACCGAAATTAAGCAGCGTCGGGCGCGGTTAGTACTTAGATGGGGGACCGCTTGGGAACACCGCGTGTTGTTGGCATTGTCCAAAATTTTTTTATTTTATTTTATTTTCTTTTTTATTTTTCTCTATTAAATAAAAAAAGAATGAAGTCGATATCTTCATTTTTAACCGAAATAGAGCCAAAATAAAAAACTCAACTGCCTATTATTTTAAGGTAAATGTAAAACATTCGCTATTGATTATGCTCAGTTGTACGTAACTAGATACAATAGTCTATGATTTCCTTTGTAAAACAAAAGTAAAATTCTTTATAAATTTGTTTCGTTTCTCAAAAAACGTAATTTAAGGAGGCAAATTTTCGCAAAATGCATTTATTTTTAACAATATTTAAGAAATTTTAACATTTATTAAAAAACAAGAATTTTTATTGTAAAATTCTTTAAAAAAATTGTCTATATTTCCAAAAAAAGGTAATTTAAGGAGCCAAATTTTCCCAAAATACATTTATTTTTAGCAATATTTAATAAATTTTAGCATTTATTAAAAAAACTACAATTTTTGTTAGATTTTTTGATGCCAAATTAATACATACTGGTTATGTTCACTAATAACTAAAGGAAACAGTCAACATTTTCCTTTATAAAACGAAAATAAAACTTCTTGTTCGTTTGTGTGTTTGTGTGCAATAAGTAAACGAAATTGTTTTAAACACACAAGCAATGAAATCAATGGCCATATGAAGCAAAATAAACTATGTTTCTTCGCCAACGACCATACCACGCTGAGTACATCGGTTCTCGTCCGATCACCGAAATTAAGCAGCGTCGGGCGCGGTTAGTACTTAGATGGGGGACCGCTTGGGAACACCGCGTGTTGTTGGCATTGTCCAAAATTTTTTTATTTTATTTTATTTTCTTTTTTATTTTTCTCTATTAAATAAAAAAAGAATGAAGTCGATATCTTCATTTTTAACCGAAATAGAGCCAAAATAAAAAACTCAACTGCCTATTATTTTAAGGTAAATGTAAAACATTCGCTATTGATTATGCTCAGTTGTACGTAACTAGATACAATAGTCTATGATTTCCTTTGTAAAACAAAAGTAAAATTCTTTATAAATTTGTTTCGTTTCTCAAAAAACGTAATTTAAGGAGGCAAATTTTCGCAAAATGCATTTATTTTTAACAATATTTAAGAAATTTTAACATTTATTAAAAAACAAGAATTTTTATTGTAAAATTCTTTAAAAAAATTGTCTATATTTCCAAAAAAAGGTAATTTAAGGAGCCAAATTTTCCCAAAATACATTTATTTTTAGCAATATTTAATAAATTTTAGCATTTATTAAAAAAACTACAATTTTTGTTAGATTTTTTGATGCCAAATTAATACATACTGGTTATGTTCACTAATAACTAAAGGAAACAGTCAACATTTTCCTTTATAAAACGAAAATAAAACTTCTTGTTCGTTTGTGTGTTTGTGTGCAATAAGTAAACGAAATTGTTTTAAACACACAAGCAATGAAATCAATGGCCATATGAAGCAAAATAAACTATGTTTCTTCGCCAACGACCATACCACGCTGAGTACATCGGTTCTCGTCCGATCACCGAAATTAAGCAGCGTCGGGCGCGGTTAGTACTTAGATGGGGGACCGCTTGGGAACACCGCGTGTTGTTGGCATTGTCCAAAATTTTTTTATTTTATTTTATTTTCTTTTTTATTTTTCTCTATTAAATAAAAAAAGAATGAAGTCGATATCTTCATTTTTAACCGAAATAGAGCCAAAATAAAAAACTCAACTGCCTATTATTTTAAGGTAAATGTAAAACATTCGCTATTGATTATGCTCAGTTGTACGTAACTAGATACAATAGTCTATGATTTCCTTTGTAAAACAAAAGTAAAATTCTTTATAAATTTGTTTCGTTTCTCAAAAAACGTAATTTAAGGAGGCAAATTTTCGCAAAATGCATTTATTTTTAACAATATTTAAGAAATTTTAACATTTATTAAAAAACAAGAATTTTTATTGTAAAATTCTTTAAAAAAATTGTCTATATTTCCAAAAAAAGGTAATTTAAGGAGCCAAATTTTCCCAAAATACATTTATTTTTAGCAATATTTAATAAATTTTAGCATTTATTAAAAAAACTACAATTTTTGTTAGATTTTTTGATGCCAAATTAATACATACTGGTTATGTTCACTAATAACTAAAGGAAACAGTCAACATTTTCCTTTATAAAACGAAAATAAAACTTCTTGTTCGTTTGTGTGTTTGTGTGCAATAAGTAAACGAAATTGTTTTAAACACACAAGCAATGAAATCAATGGCCATATGAAGCAAAATAAACTATGTTTCTTCGCCAACGACCATACCACGCTGAGTACATCGGTTCTCGTCCGATCACCGAAATTAAGCAGCGTCGGGCGCGGTTAGTACTTAGATGGGGGACCGCTTGGGAACACCGCGTGTTGTTGGCATTGTCCAAAATTTTTTTATTTTATTTTATTTTCTTTTTTATTTTTCTCTATTAAATAAAAAAAGAATGAAGTCGATATCTTCATTTTTAACCGAAATAGAGCCAAAATAAAAAACTCAACTGCCTATTATTTTAAGGTAAATGTAAAACATTCGCTATTGATTATGCTCAGTTGTACGTAACTAGATACAATAGTCTATGATTTCCTTTGTAAAACAAAAGTAAAATTCTTTATAAATTTGTTTCGTTTCTCAAAAAACGTAATTTAAGGAGGCAAATTTTCGCAAAATGCATTTATTTTTAACAATATTTAAGAAATTTTAACATTTATTAAAAAACAAGAATTTTTATTGTAAAATTCTTTAAAAAAATTGTCTATATTTCCAAAAAAAGGTAATTTAAGGAGCCAAATTTTCCCAAAATACATTTATTTTTAGCAATATTTAATAAATTTTAGCATTTATTAAAAAAACTACAATTTTTGTTAGATTTTTTGATGCCAAATTAATACATACTGGTTATGTTCACTAATAACTAAAGGAAACAGTCAACATTTTCCTTTATAAAACGAAAATAAAACTTCTTGTTCGTTTGTGTGTTTGTGTGCAATAAGTAAACGAAATTGTTTTAAACACACAAGCAATGAAATCAATGGCCATATGAAGCAAAATAAACTATGTTTCTTCGCCAACGACCATACCACGCTGAGTACATCGGTTCTCGTCCGATCACCGAAATTAAGCAGCGTCGGGCGCGGTTAGTACTTAGATGGGGGACCGCTTGGGAACACCGCGTGTTGTTGGCATTGTCCAAAATTTTTTTATTTTATTTTATTTTCTTTTTTATTTTTCTCTATTAAATAAAAAAAGAATGAAGTCGATATCTTCATTTTTAACCGAAATAGAGCCAAAATAAAAAACTCAACTGCCTATTATTTTAAGGTAAATGTAAAACATTCGCTATTGATTATGCTCAGTTGTACGTAACTAGATACAATAGTCTATGATTTCCTTTGTAAAACAAAAGTAAAATTCTTTATAAATTTGTTTCGTTTCTCAAAAAACGTAATTTAAGGAGGCAAATTTTCGCAAAATGCATTTATTTTTAACAATATTTAAGAAATTTTAACATTTATTAAAAAACAAGAATTTTTATTGTAAAATTCTTTAAAAAAATTGTCTATATTTCCAAAAAAAGGTAATTTAAGGAGCCAAATTTTCCCAAAATACATTTATTTTTAGCAATATTTAATAAATTTTAGCATTTATTAAAAAAACTACAATTTTTGTTAGATTTTTTGATGCCAAATTAATACATACTGGTTATGTTCACTAATAACTAAAGGAAACAGTCAACATTTTCCTTTATAAAACGAAAATAAAACTTCTTGTTCGTTTGTGTGTTTGTGTGCAATAAGTAAACGAAATTGTTTTAAACACACAAGCAATGAAATCAATGGCCATATGAAGCAAAATAAACTATGTTTCTTCGCCAACGACCATACCACGCTGAGTACATCGGTTCTCGTCCGATCACCGAAATTAAGCAGCGTCGGGCGCGGTTAGTACTTAGATGGGGGACCGCTTGGGAACACCGCGTGTTGTTGGCATTGTCCAAAATTTTTTTATTTTATTTTATTTTCTTTTTTATTTTTCTCTATTAAATAAAAAAAGAATGAAGTCGATATCTTCATTTTTAACCGAAATAGAGCCAAAATAAAAAACTCAACTGCCTATTATTTTAAGGTAAATGTAAAACATTCGCTATTGATTATGCTCAGTTGTACGTAACTAGATACAATAGTCTATGATTTCCTTTGTAAAACAAAAGTAAAATTCTTTATAAATTTGTTTCGTTTCTCAAAAAACGTAATTTAAGGAGGCAAATTTTCGCAAAATGCATTTATTTTTAACAATATTTAAGAAATTTTAACATTTATTAAAAAACAAGAATTTTTATTGTAAAATTCTTTAAAAAAATTGTCTATATTTCCAAAAAAAGGTAATTTAAGGAGCCAAATTTTCCCAAAATACATTTATTTTTAGCAATATTTAATAAATTTTAGCATTTATTAAAAAAACTACAATTTTTGTTAGATTTTTTGATGCCAAATTAATACATACTGGTTATGTTCACTAATAACTAAAGGAAACAGTCAACATTTTCCTTTATAAAACGAAAATAAAACTTCTTGTTCGTTTGTGTGTTTGTGTGCAATAAGTAAACGAAATTGTTTTAAACACACAAGCAATGAAATCAATGGCCATATGAAGCAAAATAAACTATGTTTCTTCGCCAACGACCATACCACGCTGAGTACATCGGTTCTCGTCCGATCACCGAAATTAAGCAGCGTCGGGCGCGGTTAGTACTTAGATGGGGGACCGCTTGGGAACACCGCGTGTTGTTGGCATTGTCCAAAATTTTTTTATTTTATTTTATTTTCTTTTTTATTTTTCTCTATTAAATAAAAAAAGAATGAAGTCGATATCTTCATTTTTAACCGAAATAGAGCCAAAATAAAAAACTCAACTGCCTATTATTTTAAGGTAAATGTAAAACATTCGCTATTGATTATGCTCAGTTGTACGTAACTAGATACAATAGTCTATGATTTCCTTTGTAAAACAAAAGTAAAATTCTTTATAAATTTGTTTCGTTTCTCAAAAAACGTAATTTAAGGAGGCAAATTTTCGCAAAATGCATTTATTTTTAACAATATTTAAGAAATTTTAACATTTATTAAAAAACAAGAATTTTTATTGTAAAATTCTTTAAAAAAATTGTCTATATTTCCAAAAAAAGGTAATTTAAGGAGCCAAATTTTCCCAAAATACATTTATTTTTAGCAATATTTAATAAATTTTAGCATTTATTAAAAAAACTACAATTTTTGTTAGATTTTTTGATGCCAAATTAATACATACTGGTTATGTTCACTAATAACTAAAGGAAACAGTCAACATTTTCCTTTATAAAACGAAAATAAAACTTCTTGTTCGTTTGTGTGTTTGTGTGCAATAAGTAAACGAAATTGTTTTAAACACACAAGCAATGAAATCAATGGCCATATGAAGCAAAATAAACTATGTTTCTTCGCCAACGACCATACCACGCTGAGTACATCGGTTCTCGTCCGATCACCGAAATTAAGCAGCGTCGGGCGCGGTTAGTACTTAGATGGGGGACCGCTTGGGAACACCGCGTGTTGTTGGCATTGTCCAAAATTTTTTTATTTTATTTTATTTTCTTTTTTATTTTTCTCTATTAAATAAAAAAAGAATGAAGTCGATATCTTCATTTTTAACCGAAATAGAGCCAAAATAAAAAACTCAACTGCCTATTATTTTAAGGTAAATGTAAAACATTCGCTATTGATTATGCTCAGTTGTACGTAACTAGATACAATAGTCTATGATTTCCTTTGTAAAACAAAAGTAAAATTCTTTATAAATTTGTTTCGTTTCTCAAAAAACGTAATTTAAGGAGGCAAATTTTCGCAAAATGCATTTATTTTTAACAATATTTAAGAAATTTTAACATTTATTAAAAAACAAGAATTTTTATTGTAAAATTCTTTAAAAAAATTGTCTATATTTCCAAAAAAAGGTAATTTAAGGAGCCAAATTTTCCCAAAATACATTTATTTTTAGCAATATTTAATAAATTTTAGCATTTATTAAAAAAACTACAATTTTTGTTAGATTTTTTGATGCCAAATTAATACATACTGGTTATGTTCACTAATAACTAAAGGAAACAGTCAACATTTTCCTTTATAAAACGAAAATAAAACTTCTTGTTCGTTTGTGTGTTTGTGTGCAATAAGTAAACGAAATTGTTTTAAACACACAAGCAATGAAATCAATGGCCATATGAAGCAAAATAAACTATGTTTCTTCGCCAACGACCATACCACGCTGAGTACATCGGTTCTCGTCCGATCACCGAAATTAAGCAGCGTCGGGCGCGGTTAGTACTTAGATGGGGGACCGCTTGGGAACACCGCGTGTTGTTGGCATTGTCCAAAATTTTTTTATTTTATTTTATTTTCTTTTTTATTTTTCTCTATTAAATAAAAAAAGAATGAAGTCGATATCTTCATTTTTAACCGAAATAGAGCCAAAATAAAAAACTCAACTGCCTATTATTTTAAGGTAAATGTAAAACATTCGCTATTGATTATGCTCAGTTGTACGTAACTAGATACAATAGTCTATGATTTCCTTTGTAAAACAAAAGTAAAATTCTTTATAAATTTGTTTCGTTTCTCAAAAAACGTAATTTAAGGAGGCAAATTTTCGCAAAATGCATTTATTTTTAACAATATTTAAGAAATTTTAACATTTATTAAAAAACAAGAATTTTTATTGTAAAATTCTTTAAAAAAATTGTCTATATTTCCAAAAAAAGGTAATTTAAGGAGCCAAATTTTCCCAAAATACATTTATTTTTAGCAATATTTAATAAATTTTAGCATTTATTAAAAAAACTACAATTTTTGTTAGATTTTTTGATGCCAAATTAATACATACTGGTTATGTTCACTAATAACTAAAGGAAACAGTCAACATTTTCCTTTATAAAACGAAAATAAAACTTCTTGTTCGTTTGTGTGTTTGTGTGCAATAAGTAAACGAAATTGTTTTAAACACACAAGCAATGAAATCAATGGCCATATGAAGCAAAATAAACTATGTTTCTTCGCCAACGACCATACCACGCTGAGTACATCGGTTCTCGTCCGATCACCGAAATTAAGCAGCGTCGGGCGCGGTTAGTACTTAGATGGGGGACCGCTTGGGAACACCGCGTGTTGTTGGCATTGTCCAAAATTTTTTTATTTTATTTTATTTTCTTTTTTATTTTTCTCTATTAAATAAAAAAAGAATGAAGTCGATATCTTCATTTTTAACCGAAATAGAGCCAAAATAAAAAACTCAACTGCCTATTATTTTAAGGTAAATGTAAAACATTCGCTATTGATTATGCTCAGTTGTACGTAACTAGATACAATAGTCTATGATTTCCTTTGTAAAACAAAAGTAAAATTCTTTATAAATTTGTTTCGTTTCTCAAAAAACGTAATTTAAGGAGGCAAATTTTCGCAAAATGCATTTATTTTTAACAATATTTAAGAAATTTTAACATTTATTAAAAAACAAGAATTTTTATTGTAAAATTCTTTAAAAAAATTGTCTATATTTCCAAAAAAAGGTAATTTAAGGAGCCAAATTTTCCCAAAATACATTTATTTTTAGCAATATTTAATAAATTTTAGCATTTATTAAAAAAACTACAATTTTTGTTAGATTTTTTGATGCCAAATTAATACATACTGGTTATGTTCACTAATAACTAAAGGAAACAGTCAACATTTTCCTTTATAAAACGAAAATAAAACTTCTTGTTCGTTTGTGTGTTTGTGTGCAATAAGTAAACGAAATTGTTTTAAACACACAAGCAATGAAATCAATGGCCATATGAAGCAAAATAAACTATGTTTCTTCGCCAACGACCATACCACGCTGAGTACATCGGTTCTCGTCCGATCACCGAAATTAAGCAGCGTCGGGCGCGGTTAGTACTTAGATGGGGGACCGCTTGGGAACACCGCGTGTTGTTGGCATTGTCCAAAATTTTTTTATTTTATTTTATTTTCTTTTTTATTTTTCTCTATTAAATAAAAAAAGAATGAAGTCGATATCTTCATTTTTAACCGAAATAGAGCCAAAATAAAAAACTCAACTGCCTATTATTTTAAGGTAAATGTAAAACATTCGCTATTGATTATGCTCAGTTGTACGTAACTAGATACAATAGTCTATGATTTCCTTTGTAAAACAAAAGTAAAATTCTTTATAAATTTGTTTCGTTTCTCAAAAAACGTAATTTAAGGAGGCAAATTTTCGCAAAATGCATTTATTTTTAACAATATTTAAGAAATTTTAACATTTATTAAAAAACAAGAATTTTTATTGTAAAATTCTTTAAAAAAATTGTCTATATTTCCAAAAAAAGGTAATTTAAGGAGCCAAATTTTCCCAAAATACATTTATTTTTAGCAATATTTAATAAATTTTAGCATTTATTAAAAAAACTACAATTTTTGTTAGATTTTTTGATGCCAAATTAATACATACTGGTTATGTTCACTAATAACTAAAGGAAACAGTCAACATTTTCCTTTATAAAACGAAAATAAAACTTCTTGTTCGTTTGTGTGTTTGTGTGCAATAAGTAAACGAAATTGTTTTAAACACACAAGCAATGAAATCAATGGCCATATGAAGCAAAATAAACTATGTTTCTTCGCCAACGACCATACCACGCTGAGTACATCGGTTCTCGTCCGATCACCGAAATTAAGCAGCGTCGGGCGCGGTTAGTACTTAGATGGGGGACCGCTTGGGAACACCGCGTGTTGTTGGCATTGTCCAAAATTTTTTTATTTTATTTTATTTTCTTTTTTATTTTTCTCTATTAAATAAAAAAAGAATGAAGTCGATATCTTCATTTTTAACCGAAATAGAGCCAAAATAAAAAACTCAACTGCCTATTATTTTAAGGTAAATGTAAAACATTCGCTATTGATTATGCTCAGTTGTACGTAACTAGATACAATAGTCTATGATTTCCTTTGTAAAACAAAAGTAAAATTCTTTATAAATTTGTTTCGTTTCTCAAAAAACGTAATTTAAGGAGGCAAATTTTCGCAAAATGCATTTATTTTTAACAATATTTAAGAAATTTTAACATTTATTAAAAAACAAGAATTTTTATTGTAAAATTCTTTAAAAAAATTGTCTATATTTCCAAAAAAAGGTAATTTAAGGAGCCAAATTTTCCCAAAATACATTTATTTTTAGCAATATTTAATAAATTTTAGCATTTATTAAAAAAACTACAATTTTTGTTAGATTTTTTGATGCCAAATTAATACATACTGGTTATGTTCACTAATAACTAAAGGAAACAGTCAACATTTTCCTTTATAAAACGAAAATAAAACTTCTTGTTCGTTTGTGTGTTTGTGTGCAATAAGTAAACGAAATTGTTTTAAACACACAAGCAATGAAATCAATGGCCATATGAAGCAAAATAAACTATGTTTCTTCGCCAACGACCATACCACGCTGAGTACATCGGTTCTCGTCCGATCACCGAAATTAAGCAGCGTCGGGCGCGGTTAGTACTTAGATGGGGGACCGCTTGGGAACACCGCGTGTTGTTGGCATTGTCCAAAATTTTTTTATTTTATTTTATTTTCTTTTTTATTTTTCTCTATTAAATAAAAAAAGAATGAAGTCGATATCTTCATTTTTAACCGAAATAGAGCCAAAATAAAAAACTCAACTGCCTATTATTTTAAGGTAAATGTAAAACATTCGCTATTGATTATGCTCAGTTGTACGTAACTAGATACAATAGTCTATGATTTCCTTTGTAAAACAAAAGTAAAATTCTTTATAAATTTGTTTCGTTTCTCAAAAAACGTAATTTAAGGAGGCAAATTTTCGCAAAATGCATTTATTTTTAACAATATTTAAGAAATTTTAACATTTATTAAAAAACAAGAATTTTTATTGTAAAATTCTTTAAAAAAATTGTCTATATTTCCAAAAAAAGGTAATTTAAGGAGCCAAATTTTCCCAAAATACATTTATTTTTAGCAATATTTAATAAATTTTAGCATTTATTAAAAAAACTACAATTTTTGTTAGATTTTTTGATGCCAAATTAATACATACTGGTTATGTTCACTAATAACTAAAGGAAACAGTCAACATTTTCCTTTATAAAACGAAAATAAAACTTCTTGTTCGTTTGTGTGTTTGTGTGCAATAAGTAAACGAAATTGTTTTAAACACACAAGCAATGAAATCAATGGCCATATGAAGCAAAATAAACTATGTTTCTTCGCCAACGACCATACCACGCTGAGTACATCGGTTCTCGTCCGATCACCGAAATTAAGCAGCGTCGGGCGCGGTTAGTACTTAGATGGGGGACCGCTTGGGAACACCGCGTGTTGTTGGCATTGTCCAAAATTTTTTTATTTTATTTTATTTTCTTTTTTATTTTTCTCTATTAAATAAAAAAAGAATGAAGTCGATATCTTCATTTTTAACCGAAATAGAGCCAAAATAAAAAACTCAACTGCCTATTATTTTAAGGTAAATGTAAAACATTCGCTATTGATTATGCTCAGTTGTACGTAACTAGATACAATAGTCTATGATTTCCTTTGTAAAACAAAAGTAAAATTCTTTATAAATTTGTTTCGTTTCTCAAAAAACGTAATTTAAGGAGGCAAATTTTCGCAAAATGCATTTATTTTTAACAATATTTAAGAAATTTTAACATTTATTAAAAAACAAGAATTTTTATTGTAAAATTCTTTAAAAAAATTGTCTATATTTCCAAAAAAAGGTAATTTAAGGAGCCAAATTTTCCCAAAATACATTTATTTTTAGCAATATTTAATAAATTTTAGCATTTATTAAAAAAACTACAATTTTTGTTAGATTTTTTGATGCCAAATTAATACATACTGGTTATGTTCACTAATAACTAAAGGAAACAGTCAACATTTTCCTTTATAAAACGAAAATAAAACTTCTTGTTCGTTTGTGTGTTTGTGTGCAATAAGTAAACGAAATTGTTTTAAACACACAAGCAATGAAATCAATGGCCATATGAAGCAAAATAAACTATGTTTCTTCGCCAACGACCATACCACGCTGAGTACATCGGTTCTCGTCCGATCACCGAAATTAAGCAGCGTCGGGCGCGGTTAGTACTTAGATGGGGGACCGCTTGGGAACACCGCGTGTTGTTGGCATTGTCCAAAATTTTTTTATTTTATTTTATTTTCTTTTTTATTTTTCTCTATTAAATAAAAAAAGAATGAAGTCGATATCTTCATTTTTAACCGAAATAGAGCCAAAATAAAAAACTCAACTGCCTATTATTTTAAGGTAAATGTAAAACATTCGCTATTGATTATGCTCAGTTGTACGTAACTAGATACAATAGTCTATGATTTCCTTTGTAAAACAAAAGTAAAATTCTTTATAAATTTGTTTCGTTTCTCAAAAAACGTAATTTAAGGAGGCAAATTTTCGCAAAATGCATTTATTTTTAACAATATTTAAGAAATTTTAACATTTATTAAAAAACAAGAATTTTTATTGTAAAATTCTTTAAAAAAATTGTCTATATTTCCAAAAAAAGGTAATTTAAGGAGCCAAATTTTCCCAAAATACATTTATTTTTAGCAATATTTAATAAATTTTAGCATTTATTAAAAAAACTACAATTTTTGTTAGATTTTTTGATGCCAAATTAATACATACTGGTTATGTTCACTAATAACTAAAGGAAACAGTCAACATTTTCCTTTATAAAACGAAAATAAAACTTCTTGTTCGTTTGTGTGTTTGTGTGCAATAAGTAAACGAAATTGTTTTAAACACACAAGCAATGAAATCAATGGCCATATGAAGCAAAATAAACTATGTTTCTTCGCCAACGACCATACCACGCTGAGTACATCGGTTCTCGTCCGATCACCGAAATTAAGCAGCGTCGGGCGCGGTTAGTACTTAGATGGGGGACCGCTTGGGAACACCGCGTGTTGTTGGCATTGTCCAAAATTTTTTTATTTTATTTTATTTTCTTTTTTATTTTTCTCTATTAAATAAAAAAAGAATGAAGTCGATATCTTCATTTTTAACCGAAATAGAGCCAAAATAAAAAACTCAACTGCCTATTATTTTAAGGTAAATGTAAAACATTCGCTATTGATTATGCTCAGTTGTACGTAACTAGATACAATAGTCTATGATTTCCTTTGTAAAACAAAAGTAAAATTCTTTATAAATTTGTTTCGTTTCTCAAAAAACGTAATTTAAGGAGGCAAATTTTCGCAAAATGCATTTATTTTTAACAATATTTAAGAAATTTTAACATTTATTAAAAAACAAGAATTTTTATTGTAAAATTCTTTAAAAAAATTGTCTATATTTCCAAAAAAAGGTAATTTAAGGAGCCAAATTTTCCCAAAATACATTTATTTTTAGCAATATTTAATAAATTTTAGCATTTATTAAAAAAACTACAATTTTTGTTAGATTTTTTGATGCCAAATTAATACATACTGGTTATGTTCACTAATAACTAAAGGAAACAGTCAACATTTTCCTTTATAAAACGAAAATAAAACTTCTTGTTCGTTTGTGTGTTTGTGTGCAATAAGTAAACGAAATTGTTTTAAACACACAAGCAATGAAATCAATGGCCATATGAAGCAAAATAAACTATGTTTCTTCGCCAACGACCATACCACGCTGAGTACATCGGTTCTCGTCCGATCACCGAAATTAAGCAGCGTCGGGCGCGGTTAGTACTTAGATGGGGGACCGCTTGGGAACACCGCGTGTTGTTGGCATTGTCCAAAATTTTTTTATTTTATTTTATTTTCTTTTTTATTTTTCTCTATTAAATAAAAAAAGAATGAAGTCGATATCTTCATTTTTAACCGAAATAGAGCCAAAATAAAAAACTCAACTGCCTATTATTTTAAGGTAAATGTAAAACATTCGCTATTGATTATGCTCAGTTGTACGTAACTAGATACAATAGTCTATGATTTCCTTTGTAAAACAAAAGTAAAATTCTTTATAAATTTGTTTCGTTTCTCAAAAAACGTAATTTAAGGAGGCAAATTTTCGCAAAATGCATTTATTTTTAACAATATTTAAGAAATTTTAACATTTATTAAAAAACAAGAATTTTTATTGTAAAATTCTTTAAAAAAATTGTCTATATTTCCAAAAAAAGGTAATTTAAGGAGCCAAATTTTCCCAAAATACATTTATTTTTAGCAATATTTAATAAATTTTAGCATTTATTAAAAAAACTACAATTTTTGTTAGATTTTTTGATGCCAAATTAATACATACTGGTTATGTTCACTAATAACTAAAGGAAACAGTCAACATTTTCCTTTATAAAACGAAAATAAAACTTCTTGTTCGTTTGTGTGTTTGTGTGCAATAAGTAAACGAAATTGTTTTAAACACACAAGCAATGAAATCAATGGCCATATGAAGCAAAATAAACTATGTTTCTTCGCCAACGACCATACCACGCTGAGTACATCGGTTCTCGTCCGATCACCGAAATTAAGCAGCGTCGGGCGCGGTTAGTACTTAGATGGGGGACCGCTTGGGAACACCGCGTGTTGTTGGCATTGTCCAAAATTTTTTTATTTTATTTTATTTTCTTTTTTATTTTTCTCTATTAAATAAAAAAAGAATGAAGTCGATATCTTCATTTTTAACCGAAATAGAGCCAAAATAAAAAACTCAACTGCCTATTATTTTAAGGTAAATGTAAAACATTCGCTATTGATTATGCTCAGTTGTACGTAACTAGATACAATAGTCTATGATTTCCTTTGTAAAACAAAAGTAAAATTCTTTATAAATTTGTTTCGTTTCTCAAAAAACGTAATTTAAGGAGGCAAATTTTCGCAAAATGCATTTATTTTTAACAATATTTAAGAAATTTTAACATTTATTAAAAAACAAGAATTTTTATTGTAAAATTCTTTAAAAAAATTGTCTATATTTCCAAAAAAAGGTAATTTAAGGAGCCAAATTTTCCCAAAATACATTTATTTTTAGCAATATTTAATAAATTTTAGCATTTATTAAAAAAACTACAATTTTTGTTAGATTTTTTGATGCCAAATTAATACATACTGGTTATGTTCACTAATAACTAAAGGAAACAGTCAACATTTTCCTTTATAAAACGAAAATAAAACTTCTTGTTCGTTTGTGTGTTTGTGTGCAATAAGTAAACGAAATTGTTTTAAACACACAAGCAATGAAATCAATGGCCATATGAAGCAAAATAAACTATGTTTCTTCGCCAACGACCATACCACGCTGAGTACATCGGTTCTCGTCCGATCACCGAAATTAAGCAGCGTCGGGCGCGGTTAGTACTTAGATGGGGGACCGCTTGGGAACACCGCGTGTTGTTGGCATTGTCCAAAATTTTTTTATTTTATTTTATTTTCTTTTTTATTTTTCTCTATTAAATAAAAAAAGAATGAAGTCGATATCTTCATTTTTAACCGAAATAGAGCCAAAATAAAAAACTCAACTGCCTATTATTTTAAGGTAAATGTAAAACATTCGCTATTGATTATGCTCAGTTGTACGTAACTAGATACAATAGTCTATGATTTCCTTTGTAAAACAAAAGTAAAATTCTTTATAAATTTGTTTCGTTTCTCAAAAAACGTAATTTAAGGAGGCAAATTTTCGCAAAATGCATTTATTTTTAACAATATTTAAGAAATTTTAACATTTATTAAAAAACAAGAATTTTTATTGTAAAATTCTTTAAAAAAATTGTCTATATTTCCAAAAAAAGGTAATTTAAGGAGCCAAATTTTCCCAAAATACATTTATTTTTAGCAATATTTAATAAATTTTAGCATTTATTAAAAAAACTACAATTTTTGTTAGATTTTTTGATGCCAAATTAATACATACTGGTTATGTTCACTAATAACTAAAGGAAACAGTCAACATTTTCCTTTATAAAACGAAAATAAAACTTCTTGTTCGTTTGTGTGTTTGTGTGCAATAAGTAAACGAAATTGTTTTAAACACACAAGCAATGAAATCAATGGCCATATGAAGCAAAATAAACTATGTTTCTTCGCCAACGACCATACCACGCTGAGTACATCGGTTCTCGTCCGATCACCGAAATTAAGCAGCGTCGGGCGCGGTTAGTACTTAGATGGGGGACCGCTTGGGAACACCGCGTGTTGTTGGCATTGTCCAAAATTTTTTTATTTTATTTTATTTTCTTTTTTATTTTTCTCTATTAAATAAAAAAAGAATGAAGTCGATATCTTCATTTTTAACCGAAATAGAGCCAAAATAAAAAACTCAACTGCCTATTATTTTAAGGTAAATGTAAAACATTCGCTATTGATTATGCTCAGTTGTACGTAACTAGATACAATAGTCTATGATTTCCTTTGTAAAACAAAAGTAAAATTCTTTATAAATTTGTTTCGTTTCTCAAAAAACGTAATTTAAGGAGGCAAATTTTCGCAAAATGCATTTATTTTTAACAATATTTAAGAAATTTTAACATTTATTAAAAAACAAGAATTTTTATTGTAAAATTCTTTAAAAAAATTGTCTATATTTCCAAAAAAAGGTAATTTAAGGAGCCAAATTTTCCCAAAATACATTTATTTTTAGCAATATTTAATAAATTTTAGCATTTATTAAAAAAACTACAATTTTTGTTAGATTTTTTGATGCCAAATTAATACATACTGGTTATGTTCACTAATAACTAAAGGAAACAGTCAACATTTTCCTTTATAAAACGAAAATAAAACTTCTTGTTCGTTTGTGTGTTTGTGTGCAATAAGTAAACGAAATTGTTTTAAACACACAAGCAATGAAATCAATGGCCATATGAAGCAAAATAAACTATGTTTCTTCGCCAACGACCATACCACGCTGAGTACATCGGTTCTCGTCCGATCACCGAAATTAAGCAGCGTCGGGCGCGGTTAGTACTTAGATGGGGGACCGCTTGGGAACACCGCGTGTTGTTGGCATTGTCCAAAATTTTTTTATTTTATTTTATTTTCTTTTTTATTTTTCTCTATTAAATAAAAAAAGAATGAAGTCGATATCTTCATTTTTAACCGAAATAGAGCCAAAATAAAAAACTCAACTGCCTATTATTTTAAGGTAAATGTAAAACATTCGCTATTGATTATGCTCAGTTGTACGTAACTAGATACAATAGTCTATGATTTCCTTTGTAAAACAAAAGTAAAATTCTTTATAAATTTGTTTCGTTTCTCAAAAAACGTAATTTAAGGAGGCAAATTTTCGCAAAATGCATTTATTTTTAACAATATTTAAGAAATTTTAACATTTATTAAAAAACAAGAATTTTTATTGTAAAATTCTTTAAAAAAATTGTCTATATTTCCAAAAAAAGGTAATTTAAGGAGCCAAATTTTCCCAAAATACATTTATTTTTAGCAATATTTAATAAATTTTAGCATTTATTAAAAAAACTACAATTTTTGTTAGATTTTTTGATGCCAAATTAATACATACTGGTTATGTTCACTAATAACTAAAGGAAACAGTCAACATTTTCCTTTATAAAACGAAAATAAAACTTCTTGTTCGTTTGTGTGTTTGTGTGCAATAAGTAAACGAAATTGTTTTAAACACACAAGCAATGAAATCAATGGCCATATGAAGCAAAATAAACTATGTTTCTTCGCCAACGACCATACCACGCTGAGTACATCGGTTCTCGTCCGATCACCGAAATTAAGCAGCGTCGGGCGCGGTTAGTACTTAGATGGGGGACCGCTTGGGAACACCGCGTGTTGTTGGCATTGTCCAAAATTTTTTTATTTTATTTTATTTTCTTTTTTATTTTTCTCTATTAAATAAAAAAAGAATGAAGTCGATATCTTCATTTTTAACCGAAATAGAGCCAAAATAAAAAACTCAACTGCCTATTATTTTAAGGTAAATGTAAAACATTCGCTATTGATTATGCTCAGTTGTACGTAACTAGATACAATAGTCTATGATTTCCTTTGTAAAACAAAAGTAAAATTCTTTATAAATTTGTTTCGTTTCTCAAAAAACGTAATTTAAGGAGGCAAATTTTCGCAAAATGCATTTATTTTTAACAATATTTAAGAAATTTTAACATTTATTAAAAAACAAGAATTTTTATTGTAAAATTCTTTAAAAAAATTGTCTATATTTCCAAAAAAAGGTAATTTAAGGAGCCAAATTTTCCCAAAATACATTTATTTTTAGCAATATTTAATAAATTTTAGCATTTATTAAAAAAACTACAATTTTTGTTAGATTTTTTGATGCCAAATTAATACATACTGGTTATGTTCACTAATAACTAAAGGAAACAGTCAACATTTTCCTTTATAAAACGAAAATAAAACTTCTTGTTCGTTTGTGTGTTTGTGTGCAATAAGTAAACGAAATTGTTTTAAACACACAAGCAATGAAATCAATGGCCATATGAAGCAAAATAAACTATGTTTCTTCGCCAACGACCATACCACGCTGAGTACATCGGTTCTCGTCCGATCACCGAAATTAAGCAGCGTCGGGCGCGGTTAGTACTTAGATGGGGGACCGCTTGGGAACACCGCGTGTTGTTGGCATTGTCCAAAATTTTTTTATTTTATTTTATTTTCTTTTTTATTTTTCTCTATTAAATAAAAAAAGAATGAAGTCGATATCTTCATTTTTAACCGAAATAGAGCCAAAATAAAAAACTCAACTGCCTATTATTTTAAGGTAAATGTAAAACATTCGCTATTGATTATGCTCAGTTGTACGTAACTAGATACAATAGTCTATGATTTCCTTTGTAAAACAAAAGTAAAATTCTTTATAAATTTGTTTCGTTTCTCAAAAAACGTAATTTAAGGAGGCAAATTTTCGCAAAATGCATTTATTTTTAACAATATTTAAGAAATTTTAACATTTATTAAAAAACAAGAATTTTTATTGTAAAATTCTTTAAAAAAATTGTCTATATTTCCAAAAAAAGGTAATTTAAGGAGCCAAATTTTCCCAAAATACATTTATTTTTAGCAATATTTAATAAATTTTAGCATTTATTAAAAAAACTACAATTTTTGTTAGATTTTTTGATGCCAAATTAATACATACTGGTTATGTTCACTAATAACTAAAGGAAACAGTCAACATTTTCCTTTATAAAACGAAAATAAAACTTCTTGTTCGTTTGTGTGTTTGTGTGCAATAAGTAAACGAAATTGTTTTAAACACACAAGCAATGAAATCAATGGCCATATGAAGCAAAATAAACTATGTTTCTTCGCCAACGACCATACCACGCTGAGTACATCGGTTCTCGTCCGATCACCGAAATTAAGCAGCGTCGGGCGCGGTTAGTACTTAGATGGGGGACCGCTTGGGAACACCGCGTGTTGTTGGCATTGTCCAAAATTTTTTTATTTTATTTTATTTTCTTTTTTATTTTTCTCTATTAAATAAAAAAAGAATGAAGTCGATATCTTCATTTTTAACCGAAATAGAGCCAAAATAAAAAACTCAACTGCCTATTATTTTAAGGTAAATGTAAAACATTCGCTATTGATTATGCTCAGTTGTACGTAACTAGATACAATAGTCTATGATTTCCTTTGTAAAACAAAAGTAAAATTCTTTATAAATTTGTTTCGTTTCTCAAAAAACGTAATTTAAGGAGGCAAATTTTCGCAAAATGCATTTATTTTTAACAATATTTAAGAAATTTTAACATTTATTAAAAAACAAGAATTTTTATTGTAAAATTCTTTAAAAAAATTGTCTATATTTCCAAAAAAAGGTAATTTAAGGAGCCAAATTTTCCCAAAATACATTTATTTTTAGCAATATTTAATAAATTTTAGCATTTATTAAAAAAACTACAATTTTTGTTAGATTTTTTGATGCCAAATTAATACATACTGGTTATGTTCACTAATAACTAAAGGAAACAGTCAACATTTTCCTTTATAAAACGAAAATAAAACTTCTTGTTCGTTTGTGTGTTTGTGTGCAATAAGTAAACGAAATTGTTTTAAACACACAAGCAATGAAATCAATGGCCATATGAAGCAAAATAAACTATGTTTCTTCGCCAACGACCATACCACGCTGAGTACATCGGTTCTCGTCCGATCACCGAAATTAAGCAGCGTCGGGCGCGGTTAGTACTTAGATGGGGGACCGCTTGGGAACACCGCGTGTTGTTGGCATTGTCCAAAATTTTTTTATTTTATTTTATTTTCTTTTTTATTTTTCTCTATTAAATAAAAAAAGAATGAAGTCGATATCTTCATTTTTAACCGAAATAGAGCCAAAATAAAAAACTCAACTGCCTATTATTTTAAGGTAAATGTAAAACATTCGCTATTGATTATGCTCAGTTGTACGTAACTAGATACAATAGTCTATGATTTCCTTTGTAAAACAAAAGTAAAATTCTTTATAAATTTGTTTCGTTTCTCAAAAAACGTAATTTAAGGAGGCAAATTTTCGCAAAATGCATTTATTTTTAACAATATTTAAGAAATTTTAACATTTATTAAAAAACAAGAATTTTTATTGTAAAATTCTTTAAAAAAATTGTCTATATTTCCAAAAAAAGGTAATTTAAGGAGCCAAATTTTCCCAAAATACATTTATTTTTAGCAATATTTAATAAATTTTAGCATTTATTAAAAAAACTACAATTTTTGTTAGATTTTTTGATGCCAAATTAATACATACTGGTTATGTTCACTAATAACTAAAGGAAACAGTCAACATTTTCCTTTATAAAACGAAAATAAAACTTCTTGTTCGTTTGTGTGTTTGTGTGCAATAAGTAAACGAAATTGTTTTAAACACACAAGCAATGAAATCAATGGCCATATGAAGCAAAATAAACTATGTTTCTTCGCCAACGACCATACCACGCTGAGTACATCGGTTCTCGTCCGATCACCGAAATTAAGCAGCGTCGGGCGCGGTTAGTACTTAGATGGGGGACCGCTTGGGAACACCGCGTGTTGTTGGCATTGTCCAAAATTTTTTTATTTTATTTTATTTTCTTTTTTATTTTTCTCTATTAAATAAAAAAAGAATGAAGTCGATATCTTCATTTTTAACCGAAATAGAGCCAAAATAAAAAACTCAACTGCCTATTATTTTAAGGTAAATGTAAAACATTCGCTATTGATTATGCTCAGTTGTACGTAACTAGATACAATAGTCTATGATTTCCTTTGTAAAACAAAAGTAAAATTCTTTATAAATTTGTTTCGTTTCTCAAAAAACGTAATTTAAGGAGGCAAATTTTCGCAAAATGCATTTATTTTTAACAATATTTAAGAAATTTTAACATTTATTAAAAAACAAGAATTTTTATTGTAAAATTCTTTAAAAAAATTGTCTATATTTCCAAAAAAAGGTAATTTAAGGAGCCAAATTTTCCCAAAATACATTTATTTTTAGCAATATTTAATAAATTTTAGCATTTATTAAAAAAACTACAATTTTTGTTAGATTTTTTGATGCCAAATTAATACATACTGGTTATGTTCACTAATAACTAAAGGAAACAGTCAACATTTTCCTTTATAAAACGAAAATAAAACTTCTTGTTCGTTTGTGTGTTTGTGTGCAATAAGTAAACGAAATTGTTTTAAACACACAAGCAATGAAATCAATGGCCATATGAAGCAAAATAAACTATGTTTCTTCGCCAACGACCATACCACGCTGAGTACATCGGTTCTCGTCCGATCACCGAAATTAAGCAGCGTCGGGCGCGGTTAGTACTTAGATGGGGGACCGCTTGGGAACACCGCGTGTTGTTGGCATTGTCCAAAATTTTTTTATTTTATTTTATTTTCTTTTTTATTTTTCTCTATTAAATAAAAAAAGAATGAAGTCGATATCTTCATTTTTAACCGAAATAGAGCCAAAATAAAAAACTCAACTGCCTATTATTTTAAGGTAAATGTAAAACATTCGCTATTGATTATGCTCAGTTGTACGTAACTAGATACAATAGTCTATGATTTCCTTTGTAAAACAAAAGTAAAATTCTTTATAAATTTGTTTCGTTTCTCAAAAAACGTAATTTAAGGAGGCAAATTTTCGCAAAATGCATTTATTTTTAACAATATTTAAGAAATTTTAACATTTATTAAAAAACAAGAATTTTTATTGTAAAATTCTTTAAAAAAATTGTCTATATTTCCAAAAAAAGGTAATTTAAGGAGCCAAATTTTCCCAAAATACATTTATTTTTAGCAATATTTAATAAATTTTAGCATTTATTAAAAAAACTACAATTTTTGTTAGATTTTTTGATGCCAAATTAATACATACTGGTTATGTTCACTAATAACTAAAGGAAACAGTCAACATTTTCCTTTATAAAACGAAAATAAAACTTCTTGTTCGTTTGTGTGTTTGTGTGCAATAAGTAAACGAAATTGTTTTAAACACACAAGCAATGAAATCAATGGCCATATGAAGCAAAATAAACTATGTTTCTTCGCCAACGACCATACCACGCTGAGTACATCGGTTCTCGTCCGATCACCGAAATTAAGCAGCGTCGGGCGCGGTTAGTACTTAGATGGGGGACCGCTTGGGAACACCGCGTGTTGTTGGCATTGTCCAAAATTTTTTTATTTTATTTTATTTTCTTTTTTATTTTTCTCTATTAAATAAAAAAAGAATGAAGTCGATATCTTCATTTTTAACCGAAATAGAGCCAAAATAAAAAACTCAACTGCCTATTATTTTAAGGTAAATGTAAAACATTCGCTATTGATTATGCTCAGTTGTACGTAACTAGATACAATAGTCTATGATTTCCTTTGTAAAACAAAAGTAAAATTCTTTATAAATTTGTTTCGTTTCTCAAAAAACGTAATTTAAGGAGGCAAATTTTCGCAAAATGCATTTATTTTTAACAATATTTAAGAAATTTTAACATTTATTAAAAAACAAGAATTTTTATTGTAAAATTCTTTAAAAAAATTGTCTATATTTCCAAAAAAAGGTAATTTAAGGAGCCAAATTTTCCCAAAATACATTTATTTTTAGCAATATTTAATAAATTTTAGCATTTATTAAAAAAACTACAATTTTTGTTAGATTTTTTGATGCCAAATTAATACATACTGGTTATGTTCACTAATAACTAAAGGAAACAGTCAACATTTTCCTTTATAAAACGAAAATAAAACTTCTTGTTCGTTTGTGTGTTTGTGTGCAATAAGTAAACGAAATTGTTTTAAACACACAAGCAATGAAATCAATGGCCATATGAAGCAAAATAAACTATGTTTCTTCGCCAACGACCATACCACGCTGAGTACATCGGTTCTCGTCCGATCACCGAAATTAAGCAGCGTCGGGCGCGGTTAGTACTTAGATGGGGGACCGCTTGGGAACACCGCGTGTTGTTGGCATTGTCCAAAATTTTTTTATTTTATTTTATTTTCTTTTTTATTTTTCTCTATTAAATAAAAAAAGAATGAAGTCGATATCTTCATTTTTAACCGAAATAGAGCCAAAATAAAAAACTCAACTGCCTATTATTTTAAGGTAAATGTAAAACATTCGCTATTGATTATGCTCAGTTGTACGTAACTAGATACAATAGTCTATGATTTCCTTTGTAAAACAAAAGTAAAATTCTTTATAAATTTGTTTCGTTTCTCAAAAAACGTAATTTAAGGAGGCAAATTTTCGCAAAATGCATTTATTTTTAACAATATTTAAGAAATTTTAACATTTATTAAAAAACAAGAATTTTTATTGTAAAATTCTTTAAAAAAATTGTCTATATTTCCAAAAAAAGGTAATTTAAGGAGCCAAATTTTCCCAAAATACATTTATTTTTAGCAATATTTAATAAATTTTAGCATTTATTAAAAAAACTACAATTTTTGTTAGATTTTTTGATGCCAAATTAATACATACTGGTTATGTTCACTAATAACTAAAGGAAACAGTCAACATTTTCCTTTATAAAACGAAAATAAAACTTCTTGTTCGTTTGTGTGTTTGTGTGCAATAAGTAAACGAAATTGTTTTAAACACACAAGCAATGAAATCAATGGCCATATGAAGCAAAATAAACTATGTTTCTTCGCCAACGACCATACCACGCTGAGTACATCGGTTCTCGTCCGATCACCGAAATTAAGCAGCGTCGGGCGCGGTTAGTACTTAGATGGGGGACCGCTTGGGAACACCGCGTGTTGTTGGCATTGTCCAAAATTTTTTTATTTTATTTTATTTTCTTTTTTATTTTTCTCTATTAAATAAAAAAAGAATGAAGTCGATATCTTCATTTTTAACCGAAATAGAGCCAAAATAAAAAACTCAACTGCCTATTATTTTAAGGTAAATGTAAAACATTCGCTATTGATTATGCTCAGTTGTACGTAACTAGATACAATAGTCTATGATTTCCTTTGTAAAACAAAAGTAAAATTCTTTATAAATTTGTTTCGTTTCTCAAAAAACGTAATTTAAGGAGGCAAATTTTCGCAAAATGCATTTATTTTTAACAATATTTAAGAAATTTTAACATTTATTAAAAAACAAGAATTTTTATTGTAAAATTCTTTAAAAAAATTGTCTATATTTCCAAAAAAAGGTAATTTAAGGAGCCAAATTTTCCCAAAATACATTTATTTTTAGCAATATTTAATAAATTTTAGCATTTATTAAAAAAACTACAATTTTTGTTAGATTTTTTGATGCCAAATTAATACATACTGGTTATGTTCACTAATAACTAAAGGAAACAGTCAACATTTTCCTTTATAAAACGAAAATAAAACTTCTTGTTCGTTTGTGTGTTTGTGTGCAATAAGTAAACGAAATTGTTTTAAACACACAAGCAATGAAATCAATGGCCATATGAAGCAAAATAAACTATGTTTCTTCGCCAACGACCATACCACGCTGAGTACATCGGTTCTCGTCCGATCACCGAAATTAAGCAGCGTCGGGCGCGGTTAGTACTTAGATGGGGGACCGCTTGGGAACACCGCGTGTTGTTGGCATTGTCCAAAATTTTTTTATTTTATTTTATTTTCTTTTTTATTTTTCTCTATTAAATAAAAAAAGAATGAAGTCGATATCTTCATTTTTAACCGAAATAGAGCCAAAATAAAAAACTCAACTGCCTATTATTTTAAGGTAAATGTAAAACATTCGCTATTGATTATGCTCAGTTGTACGTAACTAGATACAATAGTCTATGATTTCCTTTGTAAAACAAAAGTAAAATTCTTTATAAATTTGTTTCGTTTCTCAAAAAACGTAATTTAAGGAGGCAAATTTTCGCAAAATGCATTTATTTTTAACAATATTTAAGAAATTTTAACATTTATTAAAAAACAAGAATTTTTATTGTAAAATTCTTTAAAAAAATTGTCTATATTTCCAAAAAAAGGTAATTTAAGGAGCCAAATTTTCCCAAAATACATTTATTTTTAGCAATATTTAATAAATTTTAGCATTTATTAAAAAAACTACAATTTTTGTTAGATTTTTTGATGCCAAATTAATACATACTGGTTATGTTCACTAATAACTAAAGGAAACAGTCAACATTTTCCTTTATAAAACGAAAATAAAACTTCTTGTTCGTTTGTGTGTTTGTGTGCAATAAGTAAACGAAATTGTTTTAAACACACAAGCAATGAAATCAATGGCCATATGAAGCAAAATAAACTATGTTTCTTCGCCAACGACCATACCACGCTGAGTACATCGGTTCTCGTCCGATCACCGAAATTAAGCAGCGTCGGGCGCGGTTAGTACTTAGATGGGGGACCGCTTGGGAACACCGCGTGTTGTTGGCATTGTCCAAAATTTTTTTATTTTATTTTATTTTCTTTTTTATTTTTCTCTATTAAATAAAAAAAGAATGAAGTCGATATCTTCATTTTTAACCGAAATAGAGCCAAAATAAAAAACTCAACTGCCTATTATTTTAAGGTAAATGTAAAACATTCGCTATTGATTATGCTCAGTTGTACGTAACTAGATACAATAGTCTATGATTTCCTTTGTAAAACAAAAGTAAAATTCTTTATAAATTTGTTTCGTTTCTCAAAAAACGTAATTTAAGGAGGCAAATTTTCGCAAAATGCATTTATTTTTAACAATATTTAAGAAATTTTAACATTTATTAAAAAACAAGAATTTTTATTGTAAAATTCTTTAAAAAAATTGTCTATATTTCCAAAAAAAGGTAATTTAAGGAGCCAAATTTTCCCAAAATACATTTATTTTTAGCAATATTTAATAAATTTTAGCATTTATTAAAAAAACTACAATTTTTGTTAGATTTTTTGATGCCAAATTAATACATACTGGTTATGTTCACTAATAACTAAAGGAAACAGTCAACATTTTCCTTTATAAAACGAAAATAAAACTTCTTGTTCGTTTGTGTGTTTGTGTGCAATAAGTAAACGAAATTGTTTTAAACACACAAGCAATGAAATCAATGGCCATATGAAGCAAAATAAACTATGTTTCTTCGCCAACGACCATACCACGCTGAGTACATCGGTTCTCGTCCGATCACCGAAATTAAGCAGCGTCGGGCGCGGTTAGTACTTAGATGGGGGACCGCTTGGGAACACCGCGTGTTGTTGGCATTGTCCAAAATTTTTTTATTTTATTTTATTTTCTTTTTTATTTTTCTCTATTAAATAAAAAAAGAATGAAGTCGATATCTTCATTTTTAACCGAAATAGAGCCAAAATAAAAAACTCAACTGCCTATTATTTTAAGGTAAATGTAAAACATTCGCTATTGATTATGCTCAGTTGTACGTAACTAGATACAATAGTCTATGATTTCCTTTGTAAAACAAAAGTAAAATTCTTTATAAATTTGTTTCGTTTCTCAAAAAACGTAATTTAAGGAGGCAAATTTTCGCAAAATGCATTTATTTTTAACAATATTTAAGAAATTTTAACATTTATTAAAAAACAAGAATTTTTATTGTAAAATTCTTTAAAAAAATTGTCTATATTTCCAAAAAAAGGTAATTTAAGGAGCCAAATTTTCCCAAAATACATTTATTTTTAGCAATATTTAATAAATTTTAGCATTTATTAAAAAAACTACAATTTTTGTTAGATTTTTTGATGCCAAATTAATACATACTGGTTATGTTCACTAATAACTAAAGGAAACAGTCAACATTTTCCTTTATAAAACGAAAATAAAACTTCTTGTTCGTTTGTGTGTTTGTGTGCAATAAGTAAACGAAATTGTTTTAAACACACAAGCAATGAAATCAATGGCCATATGAAGCAAAATAAACTATGTTTCTTCGCCAACGACCATACCACGCTGAGTACATCGGTTCTCGTCCGATCACCGAAATTAAGCAGCGTCGGGCGCGGTTAGTACTTAGATGGGGGACCGCTTGGGAACACCGCGTGTTGTTGGCATTGTCCAAAATTTTTTTATTTTATTTTATTTTCTTTTTTATTTTTCTCTATTAAATAAAAAAAGAATGAAGTCGATATCTTCATTTTTAACCGAAATAGAGCCAAAATAAAAAACTCAACTGCCTATTATTTTAAGGTAAATGTAAAACATTCGCTATTGATTATGCTCAGTTGTACGTAACTAGATACAATAGTCTATGATTTCCTTTGTAAAACAAAAGTAAAATTCTTTATAAATTTGTTTCGTTTCTCAAAAAACGTAATTTAAGGAGGCAAATTTTCGCAAAATGCATTTATTTTTAACAATATTTAAGAAATTTTAACATTTATTAAAAAACAAGAATTTTTATTGTAAAATTCTTTAAAAAAATTGTCTATATTTCCAAAAAAAGGTAATTTAAGGAGCCAAATTTTCCCAAAATACATTTATTTTTAGCAATATTTAATAAATTTTAGCATTTATTAAAAAAACTACAATTTTTGTTAGATTTTTTGATGCCAAATTAATACATACTGGTTATGTTCACTAATAACTAAAGGAAACAGTCAACATTTTCCTTTATAAAACGAAAATAAAACTTCTTGTTCGTTTGTGTGTTTGTGTGCAATAAGTAAACGAAATTGTTTTAAACACACAAGCAATGAAATCAATGGCCATATGAAGCAAAATAAACTATGTTTCTTCGCCAACGACCATACCACGCTGAGTACATCGGTTCTCGTCCGATCACCGAAATTAAGCAGCGTCGGGCGCGGTTAGTACTTAGATGGGGGACCGCTTGGGAACACCGCGTGTTGTTGGCATTGTCCAAAATTTTTTTATTTTATTTTATTTTCTTTTTTATTTTTCTCTATTAAATAAAAAAAGAATGAAGTCGATATCTTCATTTTTAACCGAAATAGAGCCAAAATAAAAAACTCAACTGCCTATTATTTTAAGGTAAATGTAAAACATTCGCTATTGATTATGCTCAGTTGTACGTAACTAGATACAATAGTCTATGATTTCCTTTGTAAAACAAAAGTAAAATTCTTTATAAATTTGTTTCGTTTCTCAAAAAACGTAATTTAAGGAGGCAAATTTTCGCAAAATGCATTTATTTTTAACAATATTTAAGAAATTTTAACATTTATTAAAAAACAAGAATTTTTATTGTAAAATTCTTTAAAAAAATTGTCTATATTTCCAAAAAAAGGTAATTTAAGGAGCCAAATTTTCCCAAAATACATTTATTTTTAGCAATATTTAATAAATTTTAGCATTTATTAAAAAAACTACAATTTTTGTTAGATTTTTTGATGCCAAATTAATACATACTGGTTATGTTCACTAATAACTAAAGGAAACAGTCAACATTTTCCTTTATAAAACGAAAATAAAACTTCTTGTTCGTTTGTGTGTTTGTGTGCAATAAGTAAACGAAATTGTTTTAAACACACAAGCAATGAAATCAATGGCCATATGAAGCAAAATAAACTATGTTTCTTCGCCAACGACCATACCACGCTGAGTACATCGGTTCTCGTCCGATCACCGAAATTAAGCAGCGTCGGGCGCGGTTAGTACTTAGATGGGGGACCGCTTGGGAACACCGCGTGTTGTTGGCATTGTCCAAAATTTTTTTATTTTATTTTATTTTCTTTTTTATTTTTCTCTATTAAATAAAAAAAGAATGAAGTCGATATCTTCATTTTTAACCGAAATAGAGCCAAAATAAAAAACTCAACTGCCTATTATTTTAAGGTAAATGTAAAACATTCGCTATTGATTATGCTCAGTTGTACGTAACTAGATACAATAGTCTATGATTTCCTTTGTAAAACAAAAGTAAAATTCTTTATAAATTTGTTTCGTTTCTCAAAAAACGTAATTTAAGGAGGCAAATTTTCGCAAAATGCATTTATTTTTAACAATATTTAAGAAATTTTAACATTTATTAAAAAACAAGAATTTTTATTGTAAAATTCTTTAAAAAAATTGTCTATATTTCCAAAAAAAGGTAATTTAAGGAGCCAAATTTTCCCAAAATACATTTATTTTTAGCAATATTTAATAAATTTTAGCATTTATTAAAAAAACTACAATTTTTGTTAGATTTTTTGATGCCAAATTAATACATACTGGTTATGTTCACTAATAACTAAAGGAAACAGTCAACATTTTCCTTTATAAAACGAAAATAAAACTTCTTGTTCGTTTGTGTGTTTGTGTGCAATAAGTAAACGAAATTGTTTTAAACACACAAGCAATGAAATCAATGGCCATATGAAGCAAAATAAACTATGTTTCTTCGCCAACGACCATACCACGCTGAGTACATCGGTTCTCGTCCGATCACCGAAATTAAGCAGCGTCGGGCGCGGTTAGTACTTAGATGGGGGACCGCTTGGGAACACCGCGTGTTGTTGGCATTGTCCAAAATTTTTTTATTTTATTTTATTTTCTTTTTTATTTTTCTCTATTAAATAAAAAAAGAATGAAGTCGATATCTTCATTTTTAACCGAAATAGAGCCAAAATAAAAAACTCAACTGCCTATTATTTTAAGGTAAATGTAAAACATTCGCTATTGATTATGCTCAGTTGTACGTAACTAGATACAATAGTCTATGATTTCCTTTGTAAAACAAAAGTAAAATTCTTTATAAATTTGTTTCGTTTCTCAAAAAACGTAATTTAAGGAGGCAAATTTTCGCAAAATGCATTTATTTTTAACAATATTTAAGAAATTTTAACATTTATTAAAAAACAAGAATTTTTATTGTAAAATTCTTTAAAAAAATTGTCTATATTTCCAAAAAAAGGTAATTTAAGGAGCCAAATTTTCCCAAAATACATTTATTTTTAGCAATATTTAATAAATTTTAGCATTTATTAAAAAAACTACAATTTTTGTTAGATTTTTTGATGCCAAATTAATACATACTGGTTATGTTCACTAATAACTAAAGGAAACAGTCAACATTTTCCTTTATAAAACGAAAATAAAACTTCTTGTTCGTTTGTGTGTTTGTGTGCAATAAGTAAACGAAATTGTTTTAAACACACAAGCAATGAAATCAATGGCCATATGAAGCAAAATAAACTATGTTTCTTCGCCAACGACCATACCACGCTGAGTACATCGGTTCTCGTCCGATCACCGAAATTAAGCAGCGTCGGGCGCGGTTAGTACTTAGATGGGGGACCGCTTGGGAACACCGCGTGTTGTTGGCATTGTCCAAAATTTTTTTATTTTATTTTATTTTCTTTTTTATTTTTCTCTATTAAATAAAAAAAGAATGAAGTCGATATCTTCATTTTTAACCGAAATAGAGCCAAAATAAAAAACTCAACTGCCTATTATTTTAAGGTAAATGTAAAACATTCGCTATTGATTATGCTCAGTTGTACGTAACTAGATACAATAGTCTATGATTTCCTTTGTAAAACAAAAGTAAAATTCTTTATAAATTTGTTTCGTTTCTCAAAAAACGTAATTTAAGGAGGCAAATTTTCGCAAAATGCATTTATTTTTAACAATATTTAAGAAATTTTAACATTTATTAAAAAACAAGAATTTTTATTGTAAAATTCTTTAAAAAAATTGTCTATATTTCCAAAAAAAGGTAATTTAAGGAGCCAAATTTTCCCAAAATACATTTATTTTTAGCAATATTTAATAAATTTTAGCATTTATTAAAAAAACTACAATTTTTGTTAGATTTTTTGATGCCAAATTAATACATACTGGTTATGTTCACTAATAACTAAAGGAAACAGTCAACATTTTCCTTTATAAAACGAAAATAAAACTTCTTGTTCGTTTGTGTGTTTGTGTGCAATAAGTAAACGAAATTGTTTTAAACACACAAGCAATGAAATCAATGGCCATATGAAGCAAAATAAACTATGTTTCTTCGCCAACGACCATACCACGCTGAGTACATCGGTTCTCGTCCGATCACCGAAATTAAGCAGCGTCGGGCGCGGTTAGTACTTAGATGGGGGACCGCTTGGGAACACCGCGTGTTGTTGGCATTGTCCAAAATTTTTTTATTTTATTTTATTTTCTTTTTTATTTTTCTCTATTAAATAAAAAAAGAATGAAGTCGATATCTTCATTTTTAACCGAAATAGAGCCAAAATAAAAAACTCAACTGCCTATTATTTTAAGGTAAATGTAAAACATTCGCTATTGATTATGCTCAGTTGTACGTAACTAGATACAATAGTCTATGATTTCCTTTGTAAAACAAAAGTAAAATTCTTTATAAATTTGTTTCGTTTCTCAAAAAACGTAATTTAAGGAGGCAAATTTTCGCAAAATGCATTTATTTTTAACAATATTTAAGAAATTTTAACATTTATTAAAAAACAAGAATTTTTATTGTAAAATTCTTTAAAAAAATTGTCTATATTTCCAAAAAAAGGTAATTTAAGGAGCCAAATTTTCCCAAAATACATTTATTTTTAGCAATATTTAATAAATTTTAGCATTTATTAAAAAAACTACAATTTTTGTTAGATTTTTTGATGCCAAATTAATACATACTGGTTATGTTCACTAATAACTAAAGGAAACAGTCAACATTTTCCTTTATAAAACGAAAATAAAACTTCTTGTTCGTTTGTGTGTTTGTGTGCAATAAGTAAACGAAATTGTTTTAAACACACAAGCAATGAAATCAATGGCCATATGAAGCAAAATAAACTATGTTTCTTCGCCAACGACCATACCACGCTGAGTACATCGGTTCTCGTCCGATCACCGAAATTAAGCAGCGTCGGGCGCGGTTAGTACTTAGATGGGGGACCGCTTGGGAACACCGCGTGTTGTTGGCATTGTCCAAAATTTTTTTATTTTATTTTATTTTCTTTTTTATTTTTCTCTATTAAATAAAAAAAGAATGAAGTCGATATCTTCATTTTTAACCGAAATAGAGCCAAAATAAAAAACTCAACTGCCTATTATTTTAAGGTAAATGTAAAACATTCGCTATTGATTATGCTCAGTTGTACGTAACTAGATACAATAGTCTATGATTTCCTTTGTAAAACAAAAGTAAAATTCTTTATAAATTTGTTTCGTTTCTCAAAAAACGTAATTTAAGGAGGCAAATTTTCGCAAAATGCATTTATTTTTAACAATATTTAAGAAATTTTAACATTTATTAAAAAACAAGAATTTTTATTGTAAAATTCTTTAAAAAAATTGTCTATATTTCCAAAAAAAGGTAATTTAAGGAGCCAAATTTTCCCAAAATACATTTATTTTTAGCAATATTTAATAAATTTTAGCATTTATTAAAAAAACTACAATTTTTGTTAGATTTTTTGATGCCAAATTAATACATACTGGTTATGTTCACTAATAACTAAAGGAAACAGTCAACATTTTCCTTTATAAAACGAAAATAAAACTTCTTGTTCGTTTGTGTGTTTGTGTGCAATAAGTAAACGAAATTGTTTTAAACACACAAGCAATGAAATCAATGGCCATATGAAGCAAAATAAACTATGTTTCTTCGCCAACGACCATACCACGCTGAGTACATCGGTTCTCGTCCGATCACCGAAATTAAGCAGCGTCGGGCGCGGTTAGTACTTAGATGGGGGACCGCTTGGGAACACCGCGTGTTGTTGGCATTGTCCAAAATTTTTTTATTTTATTTTATTTTCTTTTTTATTTTTCTCTATTAAATAAAAAAAGAATGAAGTCGATATCTTCATTTTTAACCGAAATAGAGCCAAAATAAAAAACTCAACTGCCTATTATTTTAAGGTAAATGTAAAACATTCGCTATTGATTATGCTCAGTTGTACGTAACTAGATACAATAGTCTATGATTTCCTTTGTAAAACAAAAGTAAAATTCTTTATAAATTTGTTTCGTTTCTCAAAAAACGTAATTTAAGGAGGCAAATTTTCGCAAAATGCATTTATTTTTAACAATATTTAAGAAATTTTAACATTTATTAAAAAACAAGAATTTTTATTGTAAAATTCTTTAAAAAAATTGTCTATATTTCCAAAAAAAGGTAATTTAAGGAGCCAAATTTTCCCAAAATACATTTATTTTTAGCAATATTTAATAAATTTTAGCATTTATTAAAAAAACTACAATTTTTGTTAGATTTTTTGATGCCAAATTAATACATACTGGTTATGTTCACTAATAACTAAAGGAAACAGTCAACATTTTCCTTTATAAAACGAAAATAAAACTTCTTGTTCGTTTGTGTGTTTGTGTGCAATAAGTAAACGAAATTGTTTTAAACACACAAGCAATGAAATCAATGGCCATATGAAGCAAAATAAACTATGTTTCTTCGCCAACGACCATACCACGCTGAGTACATCGGTTCTCGTCCGATCACCGAAATTAAGCAGCGTCGGGCGCGGTTAGTACTTAGATGGGGGACCGCTTGGGAACACCGCGTGTTGTTGGCATTGTCCAAAATTTTTTTATTTTATTTTATTTTCTTTTTTATTTTTCTCTATTAAATAAAAAAAGAATGAAGTCGATATCTTCATTTTTAACCGAAATAGAGCCAAAATAAAAAACTCAACTGCCTATTATTTTAAGGTAAATGTAAAACATTCGCTATTGATTATGCTCAGTTGTACGTAACTAGATACAATAGTCTATGATTTCCTTTGTAAAACAAAAGTAAAATTCTTTATAAATTTGTTTCGTTTCTCAAAAAACGTAATTTAAGGAGGCAAATTTTCGCAAAATGCATTTATTTTTAACAATATTTAAGAAATTTTAACATTTATTAAAAAACAAGAATTTTTATTGTAAAATTCTTTAAAAAAATTGTCTATATTTCCAAAAAAAGGTAATTTAAGGAGCCAAATTTTCCCAAAATACATTTATTTTTAGCAATATTTAATAAATTTTAGCATTTATTAAAAAAACTACAATTTTTGTTAGATTTTTTGATGCCAAATTAATACATACTGGTTATGTTCACTAATAACTAAAGGAAACAGTCAACATTTTCCTTTATAAAACGAAAATAAAACTTCTTGTTCGTTTGTGTGTTTGTGTGCAATAAGTAAACGAAATTGTTTTAAACACACAAGCAATGAAATCAATGGCCATATGAAGCAAAATAAACTATGTTTCTTCGCCAACGACCATACCACGCTGAGTACATCGGTTCTCGTCCGATCACCGAAATTAAGCAGCGTCGGGCGCGGTTAGTACTTAGATGGGGGACCGCTTGGGAACACCGCGTGTTGTTGGCATTGTCCAAAATTTTTTTATTTTATTTTATTTTCTTTTTTATTTTTCTCTATTAAATAAAAAAAGAATGAAGTCGATATCTTCATTTTTAACCGAAATAGAGCCAAAATAAAAAACTCAACTGCCTATTATTTTAAGGTAAATGTAAAACATTCGCTATTGATTATGCTCAGTTGTACGTAACTAGATACAATAGTCTATGATTTCCTTTGTAAAACAAAAGTAAAATTCTTTATAAATTTGTTTCGTTTCTCAAAAAACGTAATTTAAGGAGGCAAATTTTCGCAAAATGCATTTATTTTTAACAATATTTAAGAAATTTTAACATTTATTAAAAAACAAGAATTTTTATTGTAAAATTCTTTAAAAAAATTGTCTATATTTCCAAAAAAAGGTAATTTAAGGAGCCAAATTTTCCCAAAATACATTTATTTTTAGCAATATTTAATAAATTTTAGCATTTATTAAAAAAACTACAATTTTTGTTAGATTTTTTGATGCCAAATTAATACATACTGGTTATGTTCACTAATAACTAAAGGAAACAGTCAACATTTTCCTTTATAAAACGAAAATAAAACTTCTTGTTCGTTTGTGTGTTTGTGTGCAATAAGTAAACGAAATTGTTTTAAACACACAAGCAATGAAATCAATGGCCATATGAAGCAAAATAAACTATGTTTCTTCGCCAACGACCATACCACGCTGAGTACATCGGTTCTCGTCCGATCACCGAAATTAAGCAGCGTCGGGCGCGGTTAGTACTTAGATGGGGGACCGCTTGGGAACACCGCGTGTTGTTGGCATTGTCCAAAATTTTTTTATTTTATTTTATTTTCTTTTTTATTTTTCTCTATTAAATAAAAAAAGAATGAAGTCGATATCTTCATTTTTAACCGAAATAGAGCCAAAATAAAAAACTCAACTGCCTATTATTTTAAGGTAAATGTAAAACATTCGCTATTGATTATGCTCAGTTGTACGTAACTAGATACAATAGTCTATGATTTCCTTTGTAAAACAAAAGTAAAATTCTTTATAAATTTGTTTCGTTTCTCAAAAAACGTAATTTAAGGAGGCAAATTTTCGCAAAATGCATTTATTTTTAACAATATTTAAGAAATTTTAACATTTATTAAAAAACAAGAATTTTTATTGTAAAATTCTTTAAAAAAATTGTCTATATTTCCAAAAAAAGGTAATTTAAGGAGCCAAATTTTCCCAAAATACATTTATTTTTAGCAATATTTAATAAATTTTAGCATTTATTAAAAAAACTACAATTTTTGTTAGATTTTTTGATGCCAAATTAATACATACTGGTTATGTTCACTAATAACTAAAGGAAACAGTCAACATTTTCCTTTATAAAACGAAAATAAAACTTCTTGTTCGTTTGTGTGTTTGTGTGCAATAAGTAAACGAAATTGTTTTAAACACACAAGCAATGAAATCAATGGCCATATGAAGCAAAATAAACTATGTTTCTTCGCCAACGACCATACCACGCTGAGTACATCGGTTCTCGTCCGATCACCGAAATTAAGCAGCGTCGGGCGCGGTTAGTACTTAGATGGGGGACCGCTTGGGAACACCGCGTGTTGTTGGCATTGTCCAAAATTTTTTTATTTTATTTTATTTTCTTTTTTATTTTTCTCTATTAAATAAAAAAAGAATGAAGTCGATATCTTCATTTTTAACCGAAATAGAGCCAAAATAAAAAACTCAACTGCCTATTATTTTAAGGTAAATGTAAAACATTCGCTATTGATTATGCTCAGTTGTACGTAACTAGATACAATAGTCTATGATTTCCTTTGTAAAACAAAAGTAAAATTCTTTATAAATTTGTTTCGTTTCTCAAAAAACGTAATTTAAGGAGGCAAATTTTCGCAAAATGCATTTATTTTTAACAATATTTAAGAAATTTTAACATTTATTAAAAAACAAGAATTTTTATTGTAAAATTCTTTAAAAAAATTGTCTATATTTCCAAAAAAAGGTAATTTAAGGAGCCAAATTTTCCCAAAATACATTTATTTTTAGCAATATTTAATAAATTTTAGCATTTATTAAAAAAACTACAATTTTTGTTAGATTTTTTGATGCCAAATTAATACATACTGGTTATGTTCACTAATAACTAAAGGAAACAGTCAACATTTTCCTTTATAAAACGAAAATAAAACTTCTTGTTCGTTTGTGTGTTTGTGTGCAATAAGTAAACGAAATTGTTTTAAACACACAAGCAATGAAATCAATGGCCATATGAAGCAAAATAAACTATGTTTCTTCGCCAACGACCATACCACGCTGAGTACATCGGTTCTCGTCCGATCACCGAAATTAAGCAGCGTCGGGCGCGGTTAGTACTTAGATGGGGGACCGCTTGGGAACACCGCGTGTTGTTGGCATTGTCCAAAATTTTTTTATTTTATTTTATTTTCTTTTTTATTTTTCTCTATTAAATAAAAAAAGAATGAAGTCGATATCTTCATTTTTAACCGAAATAGAGCCAAAATAAAAAACTCAACTGCCTATTATTTTAAGGTAAATGTAAAACATTCGCTATTGATTATGCTCAGTTGTACGTAACTAGATACAATAGTCTATGATTTCCTTTGTAAAACAAAAGTAAAATTCTTTATAAATTTGTTTCGTTTCTCAAAAAACGTAATTTAAGGAGGCAAATTTTCGCAAAATGCATTTATTTTTAACAATATTTAAGAAATTTTAACATTTATTAAAAAACAAGAATTTTTATTGTAAAATTCTTTAAAAAAATTGTCTATATTTCCAAAAAAAGGTAATTTAAGGAGCCAAATTTTCCCAAAATACATTTATTTTTAGCAATATTTAATAAATTTTAGCATTTATTAAAAAAACTACAATTTTTGTTAGATTTTTTGATGCCAAATTAATACATACTGGTTATGTTCACTAATAACTAAAGGAAACAGTCAACATTTTCCTTTATAAAACGAAAATAAAACTTCTTGTTCGTTTGTGTGTTTGTGTGCAATAAGTAAACGAAATTGTTTTAAACACACAAGCAATGAAATCAATGGCCATATGAAGCAAAATAAACTATGTTTCTTCGCCAACGACCATACCACGCTGAGTACATCGGTTCTCGTCCGATCACCGAAATTAAGCAGCGTCGGGCGCGGTTAGTACTTAGATGGGGGACCGCTTGGGAACACCGCGTGTTGTTGGCATTGTCCAAAATTTTTTTATTTTATTTTATTTTCTTTTTTATTTTTCTCTATTAAATAAAAAAAGAATGAAGTCGATATCTTCATTTTTAACCGAAATAGAGCCAAAATAAAAAACTCAACTGCCTATTATTTTAAGGTAAATGTAAAACATTCGCTATTGATTATGCTCAGTTGTACGTAACTAGATACAATAGTCTATGATTTCCTTTGTAAAACAAAAGTAAAATTCTTTATAAATTTGTTTCGTTTCTCAAAAAACGTAATTTAAGGAGGCAAATTTTCGCAAAATGCATTTATTTTTAACAATATTTAAGAAATTTTAACATTTATTAAAAAACAAGAATTTTTATTGTAAAATTCTTTAAAAAAATTGTCTATATTTCCAAAAAAAGGTAATTTAAGGAGCCAAATTTTCCCAAAATACATTTATTTTTAGCAATATTTAATAAATTTTAGCATTTATTAAAAAAACTACAATTTTTGTTAGATTTTTTGATGCCAAATTAATACATACTGGTTATGTTCACTAATAACTAAAGGAAACAGTCAACATTTTCCTTTATAAAACGAAAATAAAACTTCTTGTTCGTTTGTGTGTTTGTGTGCAATAAGTAAACGAAATTGTTTTAAACACACAAGCAATGAAATCAATGGCCATATGAAGCAAAATAAACTATGTTTCTTCGCCAACGACCATACCACGCTGAGTACATCGGTTCTCGTCCGATCACCGAAATTAAGCAGCGTCGGGCGCGGTTAGTACTTAGATGGGGGACCGCTTGGGAACACCGCGTGTTGTTGGCATTGTCCAAAATTTTTTTATTTTATTTTATTTTCTTTTTTATTTTTCTCTATTAAATAAAAAAAGAATGAAGTCGATATCTTCATTTTTAACCGAAATAGAGCCAAAATAAAAAACTCAACTGCCTATTATTTTAAGGTAAATGTAAAACATTCGCTATTGATTATGCTCAGTTGTACGTAACTAGATACAATAGTCTATGATTTCCTTTGTAAAACAAAAGTAAAATTCTTTATAAATTTGTTTCGTTTCTCAAAAAACGTAATTTAAGGAGGCAAATTTTCGCAAAATGCATTTATTTTTAACAATATTTAAGAAATTTTAACATTTATTAAAAAACAAGAATTTTTATTGTAAAATTCTTTAAAAAAATTGTCTATATTTCCAAAAAAAGGTAATTTAAGGAGCCAAATTTTCCCAAAATACATTTATTTTTAGCAATATTTAATAAATTTTAGCATTTATTAAAAAAACTACAATTTTTGTTAGATTTTTTGATGCCAAATTAATACATACTGGTTATGTTCACTAATAACTAAAGGAAACAGTCAACATTTTCCTTTATAAAACGAAAATAAAACTTCTTGTTCGTTTGTGTGTTTGTGTGCAATAAGTAAACGAAATTGTTTTAAACACACAAGCAATGAAATCAATGGCCATATGAAGCAAAATAAACTATGTTTCTTCGCCAACGACCATACCACGCTGAGTACATCGGTTCTCGTCCGATCACCGAAATTAAGCAGCGTCGGGCGCGGTTAGTACTTAGATGGGGGACCGCTTGGGAACACCGCGTGTTGTTGGCATTGTCCAAAATTTTTTTATTTTATTTTATTTTCTTTTTTATTTTTCTCTATTAAATAAAAAAAGAATGAAGTCGATATCTTCATTTTTAACCGAAATAGAGCCAAAATAAAAAACTCAACTGCCTATTATTTTAAGGTAAATGTAAAACATTCGCTATTGATTATGCTCAGTTGTACGTAACTAGATACAATAGTCTATGATTTCCTTTGTAAAACAAAAGTAAAATTCTTTATAAATTTGTTTCGTTTCTCAAAAAACGTAATTTAAGGAGGCAAATTTTCGCAAAATGCATTTATTTTTAACAATATTTAAGAAATTTTAACATTTATTAAAAAACAAGAATTTTTATTGTAAAATTCTTTAAAAAAATTGTCTATATTTCCAAAAAAAGGTAATTTAAGGAGCCAAATTTTCCCAAAATACATTTATTTTTAGCAATATTTAATAAATTTTAGCATTTATTAAAAAAACTACAATTTTTGTTAGATTTTTTGATGCCAAATTAATACATACTGGTTATGTTCACTAATAACTAAAGGAAACAGTCAACATTTTCCTTTATAAAACGAAAATAAAACTTCTTGTTCGTTTGTGTGTTTGTGTGCAATAAGTAAACGAAATTGTTTTAAACACACAAGCAATGAAATCAATGGCCATATGAAGCAAAATAAACTATGTTTCTTCGCCAACGACCATACCACGCTGAGTACATCGGTTCTCGTCCGATCACCGAAATTAAGCAGCGTCGGGCGCGGTTAGTACTTAGATGGGGGACCGCTTGGGAACACCGCGTGTTGTTGGCATTGTCCAAAATTTTTTTATTTTATTTTATTTTCTTTTTTATTTTTCTCTATTAAATAAAAAAAGAATGAAGTCGATATCTTCATTTTTAACCGAAATAGAGCCAAAATAAAAAACTCAACTGCCTATTATTTTAAGGTAAATGTAAAACATTCGCTATTGATTATGCTCAGTTGTACGTAACTAGATACAATAGTCTATGATTTCCTTTGTAAAACAAAAGTAAAATTCTTTATAAATTTGTTTCGTTTCTCAAAAAACGTAATTTAAGGAGGCAAATTTTCGCAAAATGCATTTATTTTTAACAATATTTAAGAAATTTTAACATTTATTAAAAAACAAGAATTTTTATTGTAAAATTCTTTAAAAAAATTGTCTATATTTCCAAAAAAAGGTAATTTAAGGAGCCAAATTTTCCCAAAATACATTTATTTTTAGCAATATTTAATAAATTTTAGCATTTATTAAAAAAACTACAATTTTTGTTAGATTTTTTGATGCCAAATTAATACATACTGGTTATGTTCACTAATAACTAAAGGAAACAGTCAACATTTTCCTTTATAAAACGAAAATAAAACTTCTTGTTCGTTTGTGTGTTTGTGTGCAATAAGTAAACGAAATTGTTTTAAACACACAAGCAATGAAATCAATGGCCATATGAAGCAAAATAAACTATGTTTCTTCGCCAACGACCATACCACGCTGAGTACATCGGTTCTCGTCCGATCACCGAAATTAAGCAGCGTCGGGCGCGGTTAGTACTTAGATGGGGGACCGCTTGGGAACACCGCGTGTTGTTGGCATTGTCCAAAATTTTTTTATTTTATTTTATTTTCTTTTTTATTTTTCTCTATTAAATAAAAAAAGAATGAAGTCGATATCTTCATTTTTAACCGAAATAGAGCCAAAATAAAAAACTCAACTGCCTATTATTTTAAGGTAAATGTAAAACATTCGCTATTGATTATGCTCAGTTGTACGTAACTAGATACAATAGTCTATGATTTCCTTTGTAAAACAAAAGTAAAATTCTTTATAAATTTGTTTCGTTTCTCAAAAAACGTAATTTAAGGAGGCAAATTTTCGCAAAATGCATTTATTTTTAACAATATTTAAGAAATTTTAACATTTATTAAAAAACAAGAATTTTTATTGTAAAATTCTTTAAAAAAATTGTCTATATTTCCAAAAAAAGGTAATTTAAGGAGCCAAATTTTCCCAAAATACATTTATTTTTAGCAATATTTAATAAATTTTAGCATTTATTAAAAAAACTACAATTTTTGTTAGATTTTTTGATGCCAAATTAATACATACTGGTTATGTTCACTAATAACTAAAGGAAACAGTTTCATTTTCATTTTCAAAATTGCTATTTATTGAATTCCATTTTTTTTTATCATTACAAAAATAAGTACATAATAGCTAAAGTACATTATCCATATAGTAACTAAACTTTCTCTTGAATATTAATTCTTTAGAGACTTCGCAAATCAATTAAATAGTGCTGCATTTTTTATGTCAGCAATCAGTCATTTAGGAATATTTGTTTTACAAAATCTTCATTCAAATTTTTACAGTTCAAACAGTATTTTGGGAATTAAAATGAAAAAATAAGAATGTCTTATATACTAAAAATTATATAACTTATAACTAAACTTACAAAATAAATATTTACAATATATACAATATTTACAATGAATATTATTGATCAGTGTTATACACTGGATCAGTTCTCCAATCAATCCTTTGGTACCTCCTATGGTAGTATAAAAGCAGGTCATTTTCATACATGAGTCCTTCATCGCGAAGCTTGATGTAAGCTGCAGGAGGCATGTGCTTCCTGGCGAGAAGGACAGCTAAGTCCTCATCTATATTGTGGAAATTTTCAATGATACTATTGGAGACGTGTTCTGATTTTTCAAGGAATTTAAAAACTCCTTTCATCATAAATGCGTCAATTCTTTCAAAGTCTATAGAGTCATAAAGACATCTATTTGGTGGTCTTCTGGGGACACCATCGGAGTCAGGTATACGTCTTAACTCAAGAGCAGACGTTAAAACTAATCGTTCCCACTTCCTAATACGCTCCATTTGTGCAGAGGATATGTCTGCCCAGGCAACGAAGGAATAAGCTAATATCGGTCTTATAATCTGCTTATATATAAGCAATTTCAATTCTTTTGAGAGCCCACCCCTCATCACGAACAAACGCTGGTAGGCTGAATATATTGATTTAGCTTTAGACAGAATGAAGTCCACATGGCTAATGAAGTTCAATGTGCTATTGAACACCACACCCAGGTACTTCATTCTGTCAGATACTCTAATTATATTATTTCCAATATTAATAGTTGGATTAAAACTTCTTATATTTGGGCATGTATCTCTTCTGCTGTTGCCTTTAAACAGCACTGCCAAACATTTGTCCGTGTTGAGGGTTAGACCCCATTGAATAAAATATTCATTAAGACTAGCCAAATATCTGTTAATTCTTCCCTCAAGTGGGAGACCATATTTTCCTTGCAAGGCAAGGAGGATATCATCAGCAAACATTAGTAGCAAACCCCCTGGAGGCGGTCCAGGAATATCGCAGACGAAAAGGTTGTACAGCATCGGTCCGAGGAGAGATCCCTGAGGAACTCCCGCACAGACACGGTGCTGCACAGACATCTTCTCACCTACGCGAACCCTAAAGACTCTGCCTTCCAGGAAGCTTGCCACCAATCTGCAAGTTTGGTTGTCAAAACCAAATGATTGCATTTTATAGAGTATGCCCTTTTGCCAGACAGTGTCGAAAGCCTTGGAAAAATCAAGACTCACGGCAATAGTGCCCATCCTTCTTTGGAATCCATTGACTACATAATTAGTAAAGGCTGCTAAAGCATGTGTAGTCGAATGTTCATACCTAAAACCAAATTGACAATCTCTTAGGATATGCCTCTCTTCTATAATTTTGTTAATTCTGTGAAGAATTACTTTTTCAAATATTTTACCGAACGGAGAGAGTATAGAAATGGGTCTATATCCCTCACATTTGGTGTGGTCTGCTTTAGGTTTCGGGATGGGCACTACCACTGCCTCTTTCCATGCTGATGGGAAATACCCTAAGTTTAGGCAATGGTTTATAACCAAAGCTAGAAACGTTGCTATAATATCGCCGACTTTTTTAAGGGCAATATCAGGAACCCCATCTATACCGTAAGCCTTACGGGAAGGTCGTTGTGAAATAATTTTTGATACCAAAACAGGCTCAACAAATCCACAGTCATTCCAGCGGTGAAGATCCCCAACGACGGAACCATCCGCCGCAAAATCGCTGGAAAAGTTAACGAGAGGGTCATGGTTGGCAACACCCTCCACAGCCTCGTGAACGAGTCCGCGAAAGGCGTCGTCAACCACCCCCTCCCGGCCAACAGATTCCAGAATATGCCCAGCAATATGCTCAGCCTTGTCAACATCGTTGGAGATCTGCCCCCCTGCGTTATCTATGAGCGTTTGAACGGGCTTTCTAAATGAAAGACCAGTGGCTCTTTTGACCTTCGCGTAAGACTTAGGACTAACCTCAATTTTCTTTAAGTAATCCTTGTATCGGTCTTTTTCAAATTGTGTAATTAATTCTCTAATTATTACGTTAAGGTTCCTGATATTAGCCCTTAACGTATTATATCTGCCTGGGTCAGCTGTTCTATTCATAGCACGTTTCATCCTCTTACGTTCTTCTATGAACCTGAGTATATGAGGTGGCAGTTCCCCCAAAATCGTATTTTTAAATCTGGCTTTGGGCACACTTGTTTCCATTGCCTCACGGAAAGTAAAGCTCAAGTCAGAAACGCAATTATCTATTTCCTCAATCGAGACGTTCCTATCAGCTGGGAGAAAATATTGCTCTAAATTTTGCTGAATATTTCTCCTAAATCGCCCCACCCTCATCTTATTAAAGTTATAAAATTCTTTAACGGGTTCATGAAGAATGTCACCGACACATAATCGAATCTCAACCGCTCTGTGGTCAGACTCATAATCATGTGTCGGTAGCAATCCCTCGTCCTCTAGTGCAATACCAGATGAAGTTATGAAATAGTCGATGAAAGAATCTTCGACTATATTCGGTTTGCTTGCTTCCGCTGTGGGACACAGTGAAAGGTTTGGACAATTTAGGAGGAATTCATGCAAATCGATACCTCTTCGATTGTTAGTATTGCCTCCCCAGTCCCTATGCTTTGCATTTAAGTCACAACCAATGATAACTTCATTGGTTGTGCTCAAATGAACAATGCTATTTAGGTCTGAGGGGCAAAACGTAACACGGGGACGAAGGTATTGTGCTATAAAAATAATAGGAGAGCTATCCCGCCTATATATTCTAACACAACAAGATTCTATATTTCCGGTGTTTAAAAACAGTTGCTCAGATTTAAAAACATTTCTCACCAGCACAGCAGTGCCTCCTGCGGAACTACCACCTTCTCTAATTTGCTTATAAACTACATAGCCATCAATGCCAAAATTATGTCTGTTGCTGAGTTTGTGTTCTGCTATTAGCAGAACATCAGGTTTGTGTTGTTTAATAAAAATGTTTAGATAGTGCCTTTTTGCCAAAGACACTATCGAGTTAACATTTACAAAGATGCACTTTAACATTTATAGTTTTTTATGTGCATTAGAAGACCTAATACGGCTTCCTCCCTTCCTTCTGTTTTGAGAATATTATGAAATTGATCATGATAATCATCGAGATCGCTTAACAATTGGGTAAGACTCTTGCCAAAAGTACCTTTGCATGTCTCACCGAGTACTGTAGCCATTCTACCTGGTCCCTGGTCTTGAGGTGGTTTACGACTAGGTAATGTGCTTTTTTCATTAGTTTTTGGAGCGGAATATCGTGCACCGGCGGCTGAAGCAAAAGAAACGCCTGCACGTATTTCTGCCAGCCTGTCGTGTTTTGCTTTTATAGCAGTTTGTTTTTCAGCTAGACGTTCAGTCTTTTTTAATAAAATTGCTTTACGTCTGGGACAATTAGGAGAGCTTGCCGTATGTCCATCTACTTCACAATTTGCGCATCTTAAGACGATGGGTGGTGCGTCTTTAGGCAAATTTTCTTCTTCTTCTTTAGATGGAAGGGGACAATTATCTGGGCCATGACCCTGTGCACATTTTACACATCGATATGGCATGCTACAATTTTGTGCAACATGGCCATATCGTTGGCATTTGCGACATTGGATTATATGTGGTCCCTTGTCTTTATAAAATGTAACGTCATTATGCATGATTTTTTTGACCTTATATAGTTTTCGGATTTCGGTGGATCTTCCTAATTTGAGAATCCACGTTTTACGACCAATATTTATGGAATCAATTAGGTCAACTTTAAAACCTAAATTAGACATGAAGTCGGCTATTATTTCTTTGGTGTACAAGTTGGACAGACCTTGCGCCACCACCGAAAAAGGCACCAAAGGTTTAGGCGTATGAGTGTGAAATTTATAATTTCGATCTTTTAATAATTTTACAACTTTTTCAAAATTTTCTAGTCCGGTTAATCTTAGGGACATTATCTGACTATTATTAAGCAGTTTAATTTTAAAATAATCTCTGCCTATGTGGTAATCTAATAAATTACATATTTCTACAAAACCTACATCATATAATGTGATAGCAGGAAGGTTATTACCTTTTGAGCCGTTTTTGTTTGGTTGTTGTGGTTGCTTATTGCTTCCAGTAGCCGATTTTGCTGTTGCTGCAGTCTCTGTTGATGCTGCTGTTTCTTTTGTTGTTGTTTTGGCAGCTGTTGATGTTGACGCCGCTGCTGTATTACCGGATGTTGGCGCCGTCATCGCTGGTGACTTAGCTTGATCCTTAGACTTCCTAGACTTGGCCTTCAGCATAGGTCGTTCATTCCATGTATGAATAGTATCAACTTGTTGTATCACTTCCTCACTCATCGCAGTGTCGGAGTTTTCGGCTACTCCGACCGACTTTGTGTTGTTAGTAGTGTCAATTTCATTAATCGACATATCATCAGTACTCGGCTTTAATGACATATTGTTGTTGTTGCTGGCTGACATGTAGGCAGCAAGTTGTTCAGTAAGTCTTTTATTTTGTTCTATTAATTCATTAATAGTTTTTTGCAGTTGTAGAATTTGAGCATCTTGTTTCATGATCTCATAGTCGCTATCACCACTATTCGTTTTGGTTCTTTTAGAACTTTTTTTCTTTTCTTTTTTGTTCTTCTTCTTACTCTTCTTCTCAGATTGAGAATCGGAGGTTGCACCAATATCGTTTTTGTCGGACATTTTCTTTTTAAAATAGTCAATGTTCACTTTAATATTGTTTTTATTTGCGGATTTTGGGGAACTGTCATTGAGGGTTCCCAAATTTAAAGATTTTTGTGAATCTTCTTCTTCTTCTTGTTCACTAAAGATGTCTATATTATTGTTAGACATACTTTCAAATTCACTAGTGTCATATGAGAAAGTCTCATTTGCTACATTAGTAGCTGACACCTCATTTTCAGCAAAAAGTTTATTAACGTCCTTGTCTATGAATTCAGAATTCATAGAATTCACCACTTAGAGCTTTTTCACTTTTAATTTTTTTGAATCACACAAACACTTTTAACACTGTTCACAAATGATCCTAAAGGAAACAGTCAACATTTTCCTTTATAAAACGAAAATAAAACTTCTTGTTCGTTTGTGTGTTTGTGTGCAATAAGTAAACGAAATTGTTTTAAACACACAAGCAATGAAATCAATGGCCATATGAAGCAAAATAAACTATGTTTCTTCGCCAACGACCATACCACGCTGAGTACATCGGTTCTCGTCCGATCACCGAAATTAAGCAGCGTCGGGCGCGGTTAGTACTTAGATGGGGGACCGCTTGGGAACACCGCGTGTTGTTGGCATTGTCCAAAATTTTTTTATTTTATTTTATTTTCTTTTTTATTTTTCTCTATTAAATAAAAAAAGAATGAAGTCGATATCTTCATTTTTAACCGAAATAGAGCCAAAATAAAAAACTCAACTGCCTATTATTTTAAGGTAAATGTAAAACATTCGCTATTGATTATGCTCAGTTGTACGTAACTAGATACAATAGTCTATGATTTCCTTTGTAAAACAAAAGTAAAATTCTTTATAAATTTGTTTCGTTTCTCAAAAAACGTAATTTAAGGAGGCAAATTTTCGCAAAATGCATTTATTTTTAACAATATTTAAGAAATTTTAACATTTATTAAAAAACAAGAATTTTTATTGTAAAATTCTTTAAAAAAATTGTCTATATTTCCAAAAAAAGGTAATTTAAGGAGCCAAATTTTCCCAAAATACATTTATTTTTAGCAATATTTAATAAATTTTAGCATTTATTAAAAAAACTACAATTTTTGTTAGATTTTTTGATGCCAAATTAATACATACTGGTTATGTTCACTAATAACTAAAGGAAACAGTCAACATTTTCCTTTATAAAACGAAAATAAAACTTCTTGTTCGTTTGTGTGTTTGTGTGCAATAAGTAAACGAAATTGTTTTAAACACACAAGCAATGAAATCAATGGCCATATGAAGCAAAATAAACTATGTTTCTTCGCCAACGACCATACCACGCTGAGTACATCGGTTCTCGTCCGATCACCGAAATTAAGCAGCGTCGGGCGCGGTTAGTACTTAGATGGGGGACCGCTTGGGAACACCGCGTGTTGTTGGCATTGTCCAAAATTTTTTTATTTTATTTTATTTTCTTTTTTATTTTTCTCTATTAAATAAAAAAAGAATGAAGTCGATATCTTCATTTTTAACCGAAATAGAGCCAAAATAAAAAACTCAACTGCCTATTATTTTAAGGTAAATGTAAAACATTCGCTATTGATTATGCTCAGTTGTACGTAACTAGATACAATAGTCTATGATTTCCTTTGTAAAACAAAAGTAAAATTCTTTATAAATTTGTTTCGTTTCTCAAAAAACGTAATTTAAGGAGGCAAATTTTCGCAAAATGCATTTATTTTTAACAATATTTAAGAAATTTTAACATTTATTAAAAAACAAGAATTTTTATTGTAAAATTCTTTAAAAAAATTGTCTATATTTCCAAAAAAAGGTAATTTAAGGAGCCAAATTTTCCCAAAATACATTTATTTTTAGCAATATTTAATAAATTTTAGCATTTATTAAAAAAACTACAATTTTTGTTAGATTTTTTGATGCCAAATTAATACATACTGGTTATGTTCACTAATAACTAAAGGAAACAGTCAACATTTTCCTTTATAAAACGAAAATAAAACTTCTTGTTCGTTTGTGTGTTTGTGTGCAATAAGTAAACGAAATTGTTTTAAACACACAAGCAATGAAATCAATGGCCATATGAAGCAAAATAAACTATGTTTCTTCGCCAACGACCATACCACGCTGAGTACATCGGTTCTCGTCCGATCACCGAAATTAAGCAGCGTCGGGCGCGGTTAGTACTTAGATGGGGGACCGCTTGGGAACACCGCGTGTTGTTGGCATTGTCCAAAATTTTTTTATTTTATTTTATTTTCTTTTTTATTTTTCTCTATTAAATAAAAAAAGAATGAAGTCGATATCTTCATTTTTAACCGAAATAGAGCCAAAATAAAAAACTCAACTGCCTATTATTTTAAGGTAAATGTAAAACATTCGCTATTGATTATGCTCAGTTGTACGTAACTAGATACAATAGTCTATGATTTCCTTTGTAAAACAAAAGTAAAATTCTTTATAAATTTGTTTCGTTTCTCAAAAAACGTAATTTAAGGAGGCAAATTTTCGCAAAATGCATTTATTTTTAACAATATTTAAGAAATTTTAACATTTATTAAAAAACAAGAATTTTTATTGTAAAATTCTTTAAAAAAATTGTCTATATTTCCAAAAAAAGGTAATTTAAGGAGCCAAATTTTCCCAAAATACATTTATTTTTAGCAATATTTAATAAATTTTAGCATTTATTAAAAAAACTACAATTTTTGTTAGATTTTTTGATGCCAAATTAATACATACTGGTTATGTTCACTAATAACTAAAGGAAACAGTCAACATTTTCCTTTATAAAACGAAAATAAAACTTCTTGTTCGTTTGTGTGTTTGTGTGCAATAAGTAAACGAAATTGTTTTAAACACACAAGCAATGAAATCAATGGCCATATGAAGCAAAATAAACTATGTTTCTTCGCCAACGACCATACCACGCTGAGTACATCGGTTCTCGTCCGATCACCGAAATTAAGCAGCGTCGGGCGCGGTTAGTACTTAGATGGGGGACCGCTTGGGAACACCGCGTGTTGTTGGCATTGTCCAAAATTTTTTTATTTTATTTTATTTTCTTTTTTATTTTTCTCTATTAAATAAAAAAAGAATGAAGTCGATATCTTCATTTTTAACCGAAATAGAGCCAAAATAAAAAACTCAACTGCCTATTATTTTAAGGTAAATGTAAAACATTCGCTATTGATTATGCTCAGTTGTACGTAACTAGATACAATAGTCTATGATTTCCTTTGTAAAACAAAAGTAAAATTCTTTATAAATTTGTTTCGTTTCTCAAAAAACGTAATTTAAGGAGGCAAATTTTCGCAAAATGCATTTATTTTTAACAATATTTAAGAAATTTTAACATTTATTAAAAAACAAGAATTTTTATTGTAAAATTCTTTAAAAAAATTGTCTATATTTCCAAAAAAAGGTAATTTAAGGAGCCAAATTTTCCCAAAATACATTTATTTTTAGCAATATTTAATAAATTTTAGCATTTATTAAAAAAACTACAATTTTTGTTAGATTTTTTGATGCCAAATTAATACATACTGGTTATGTTCACTAATAACTAAAGGAAACAGTCAACATTTTCCTTTATAAAACGAAAATAAAACTTCTTGTTCGTTTGTGTGTTTGTGTGCAATAAGTAAACGAAATTGTTTTAAACACACAAGCAATGAAATCAATGGCCATATGAAGCAAAATAAACTATGTTTCTTCGCCAACGACCATACCACGCTGAGTACATCGGTTCTCGTCCGATCACCGAAATTAAGCAGCGTCGGGCGCGGTTAGTACTTAGATGGGGGACCGCTTGGGAACACCGCGTGTTGTTGGCATTGTCCAAAATTTTTTTATTTTATTTTATTTTCTTTTTTATTTTTCTCTATTAAATAAAAAAAGAATGAAGTCGATATCTTCATTTTTAACCGAAATAGAGCCAAAATAAAAAACTCAACTGCCTATTATTTTAAGGTAAATGTAAAACATTCGCTATTGATTATGCTCAGTTGTACGTAACTAGATACAATAGTCTATGATTTCCTTTGTAAAACAAAAGTAAAATTCTTTATAAATTTGTTTCGTTTCTCAAAAAACGTAATTTAAGGAGGCAAATTTTCGCAAAATGCATTTATTTTTAACAATATTTAAGAAATTTTAACATTTATTAAAAAACAAGAATTTTTATTGTAAAATTCTTTAAAAAAATTGTCTATATTTCCAAAAAAAGGTAATTTAAGGAGCCAAATTTTCCCAAAATACATTTATTTTTAGCAATATTTAATAAATTTTAGCATTTATTAAAAAAACTACAATTTTTGTTAGATTTTTTGATGCCAAATTAATACATACTGGTTATGTTCACTAATAACTAAAGGAAACAGTCAACATTTTCCTTTATAAAACGAAAATAAAACTTCTTGTTCGTTTGTGTGTTTGTGTGCAATAAGTAAACGAAATTGTTTTAAACACACAAGCAATGAAATCAATGGCCATATGAAGCAAAATAAACTATGTTTCTTCGCCAACGACCATACCACGCTGAGTACATCGGTTCTCGTCCGATCACCGAAATTAAGCAGCGTCGGGCGCGGTTAGTACTTAGATGGGGGACCGCTTGGGAACACCGCGTGTTGTTGGCATTGTCCAAAATTTTTTTATTTTATTTTATTTTCTTTTTTATTTTTCTCTATTAAATAAAAAAAGAATGAAGTCGATATCTTCATTTTTAACCGAAATAGAGCCAAAATAAAAAACTCAACTGCCTATTATTTTAAGGTAAATGTAAAACATTCGCTATTGATTATGCTCAGTTGTACGTAACTAGATACAATAGTCTATGATTTCCTTTGTAAAACAAAAGTAAAATTCTTTATAAATTTGTTTCGTTTCTCAAAAAACGTAATTTAAGGAGGCAAATTTTCGCAAAATGCATTTATTTTTAACAATATTTAAGAAATTTTAACATTTATTAAAAAACAAGAATTTTTATTGTAAAATTCTTTAAAAAAATTGTCTATATTTCCAAAAAAAGGTAATTTAAGGAGCCAAATTTTCCCAAAATACATTTATTTTTAGCAATATTTAATAAATTTTAGCATTTATTAAAAAAACTACAATTTTTGTTAGATTTTTTGATGCCAAATTAATACATACTGGTTATGTTCACTAATAACTAAAGGAAACAGTCAACATTTTCCTTTATAAAACGAAAATAAAACTTCTTGTTCGTTTGTGTGTTTGTGTGCAATAAGTAAACGAAATTGTTTTAAACACACAAGCAATGAAATCAATGGCCATATGAAGCAAAATAAACTATGTTTCTTCGCCAACGACCATACCACGCTGAGTACATCGGTTCTCGTCCGATCACCGAAATTAAGCAGCGTCGGGCGCGGTTAGTACTTAGATGGGGGACCGCTTGGGAACACCGCGTGTTGTTGGCATTGTCCAAAATTTTTTTATTTTATTTTATTTTCTTTTTTATTTTTCTCTATTAAATAAAAAAAGAATGAAGTCGATATCTTCATTTTTAACCGAAATAGAGCCAAAATAAAAAACTCAACTGCCTATTATTTTAAGGTAAATGTAAAACATTCGCTATTGATTATGCTCAGTTGTACGTAACTAGATACAATAGTCTATGATTTCCTTTGTAAAACAAAAGTAAAATTCTTTATAAATTTGTTTCGTTTCTCAAAAAACGTAATTTAAGGAGGCAAATTTTCGCAAAATGCATTTATTTTTAACAATATTTAAGAAATTTTAACATTTATTAAAAAACAAGAATTTTTATTGTAAAATTCTTTAAAAAAATTGTCTATATTTCCAAAAAAAGGTAATTTAAGGAGCCAAATTTTCCCAAAATACATTTATTTTTAGCAATATTTAATAAATTTTAACATTTATTAAAAAAACTACAATTTTTGTTAGATTTTTTGATGCCAAATTAATACATACTGGTTATGTTCACTAATAACTAAAGGAAACAGTCAACATTTTCCTTTATAAAACGAAAATAAAACTTCTTGTTCGTTTGTGTGTTTGTGTGCAATAAGTAAACGAAATTGTTTTAAACACACAAGCAATGAAATCAATGGCCATATGAAGCAAAATAAACTATGTTTCTTCGCCAACGACCATACCACGCTGAGTACATCGGTTCTCGTCCGATCACCGAAATTAAGCAGCGTCGGGCGCGGTTAGTACTTAGATGGGGGACCGCTTGGGAACACCGCGTGTTGTTGGCATTGTCCAAAATTTTTTTATTTTATTTTATTTTCTTTTTTATTTTTCTCTATTAAATAAAAAAAGAATGAAGTCGATATCTTCATTTTTAACCGAAATAGAGCCAAAATAAAAAACTCAACTGCCTATTATTTTAAGGTAAATGTAAAACATTCGCTATTGATTATGCTCAGTTGTACGTAACTAGATACAATAGTCTATGATTTCCTTTGTAAAACAAAAGTAAAATTCTTTATAAATTTGTTTCGTTTCTCAAAAAACGTAATTTAAGGAGGCAAATTTTCGCAAAATGCATTTATTTTTAACAATATTTAAGAAATTTTAACATTTATTAAAAAACAAGAATTTTTATTGTAAAATTCTTTAAAAAAATTGTCTATATTTCCAAAAAAAGGTAATTTAAGGAGCCAAATTTTCCCAAAATACATTTATTTTTAGCAATATTTAATAAATTTTAGCATTTATTAAAAAAACTACAATTTTTGTTAGATTTTTTGATGCCAAATTAATACATACTGGTTATGTTCACTAATAACTAAAGGAAACAGTCAACATTTTCCTTTATAAAACGAAAATAAAACTTCTTGTTCGTTTGTGTGTTTGTGTGCAATAAGTAAACGAAATTGTTTTAAACACACAAGCAATGAAATCAATGGCCATATGAAGCAAAATAAACTATGTTTCTTCGCCAACGACCATACCACGCTGAGTACATCGGTTCTCGTCCGATCACCGAAATTAAGCAGCGTCGGGCGCGGTTAGTACTTAGATGGGGGACCGCTTGGGAACACCGCGTGTTGTTGGCATTGTCCAAAATTTTTTTATTTTATTTTATTTTCTTTTTTATTTTTCTCTATTAAATAAAAAAAGAATGAAGTCGATATCTTCATTTTTAACCGAAATAGAGCCAAAATAAAAAACTCAACTGCCTATTATTTTAAGGTAAATGTAAAACATTCGCTATTGATTATGCTCAGTTGTACGTAACTAGATACAATAGTCTATGATTTCCTTTGTAAAACAAAAGTAAAATTCTTTATAAATTTGTTTCGTTTCTCAAAAAACGTAATTTAAGGAGGCAAATTTTCGCAAAATGCATTTATTTTTAACAATATTTAAGAAATTTTAACATTTATTAAAAAACAAGAATTTTTATTGTAAAATTCTTTAAAAAAATTGTCTATATTTCCAAAAAAAGGTAATTTAAGGAGCCAAATTTTCCCAAAATACATTTATTTTTAGCAATATTTAATAAATTTTAGCATTTATTAAAAAAACTACAATTTTTGTTAGATTTTTTGATGCCAAATTAATACATACTGGTTATGTTCACTAATAACTAAAGGAAACAGTCAACATTTTCCTTTATAAAACGAAAATAAAACTTCTTGTTCGTTTGTGTGTTTGTGTGCAATAAGTAAACGAAATTGTTTTAAACACACAAGCAATGAAATCAATGGCCATATGAAGCAAAATAAACTATGTTTCTTCGCCAACGACCATACCACGCTGAGTACATCGGTTCTCGTCCGATCACCGAAATTAAGCAGCGTCGGGCGCGGTTAGTACTTAGATGGGGGACCGCTTGGGAACACCGCGTGTTGTTGGCATTGTCCAAAATTTTTTTATTTTATTTTATTTTCTTTTTTATTTTTCTCTATTAAATAAAAAAAGAATGAAGTCGATATCTTCATTTTTAACCGAAATAGAGCCAAAATAAAAAACTCAACTGCCTATTATTTTAAGGTAAATGTAAAACATTCGCTATTGATTATGCTCAGTTGTACGTAACTAGATACAATAGTCTATGATTTCCTTTGTAAAACAAAAGTAAAATTCTTTATAAATTTGTTTCGTTTCTCAAAAAACGTAATTTAAGGAGGCAAATTTTCGCAAAATGCATTTATTTTTAACAATATTTAAGAAATTTTAACATTTATTAAAAAACAAGAATTTTTATTGTAAAATTCTTTAAAAAAATTGTCTATATTTCCAAAAAAAGGTAATTTAAGGAGCCAAATTTTCCCAAAATACATTTATTTTTAGCAATATTTAATAAATTTTAGCATTTATTAAAAAAACTACAATTTTTGTTAGATTTTTTGATGCCAAATTAATACATACTGGTTATGTTCACTAATAACTAAAGGAAACAGTCAACATTTTCCTTTATAAAACGAAAATAAAACTTCTTGTTCGTTTGTGTGTTTGTGTGCAATAAGTAAACGAAATTGTTTTAAACACACAAGCAATGAAATCAATGGCCATATGAAGCAAAATAAACTATGTTTCTTCGCCAACGACCATACCACGCTGAGTACATCGGTTCTCGTCCGATCACCGAAATTAAGCAGCGTCGGGCGCGGTTAGTACTTAGATGGGGGACCGCTTGGGAACACCGCGTGTTGTTGGCATTGTCCAAAATTTTTTTATTTTATTTTATTTTCTTTTTTATTTTTCTCTATTAAATAAAAAAAGAATGAAGTCGATATCTTCATTTTTAACCGAAATAGAGCCAAAATAAAAAACTCAACTGCCTATTATTTTAAGGTAAATGTAAAACATTCGCTATTGATTATGCTCAGTTGTACGTAACTAGATACAATAGTCTATGATTTCCTTTGTAAAACAAAAGTAAAATTCTTTATAAATTTGTTTCGTTTCTCAAAAAACGTAATTTAAGGAGGCAAATTTTCGCAAAATGCATTTATTTTTAACAATATTTAAGAAATTTTAACATTTATTAAAAAACAAGAATTTTTATTGTAAAATTCTTTAAAAAAATTGTCTATATTTCCAAAAAAAGGTAATTTAAGGAGCCAAATTTTCCCAAAATACATTTATTTTTAGCAATATTTAATAAATTTTAACATTTATTAAAAAAACTACAATTTTTGTTAGATTTTTTGATGCCAAATTAATACATACTGGTTATGTTCACTAATAACTAAAGGAAACAGTCAACATTTTCCTTTATAAAACGAAAATAAAACTTCTTGTTCGTTTGTGTGTTTGTGTGCAATAAGTAAACGAAATTGTTTTAAACACACAAGCAATGAAATCAATGGCCATATGAAGCAAAATAAACTATGTTTCTTCGCCAACGACCATACCACGCTGAGTACATCGGTTCTCGTCCGATCACCGAAATTAAGCAGCGTCGGGCGCGGTTAGTACTTAGATGGGGGACCGCTTGGGAACACCGCGTGTTGTTGGCATTGTCCAAAATTTTTTTATTTTATTTTATTTTCTTTTTTATTTTTCTCTATTAAATAAAAAAAGAATGAAGTCGATATCTTCATTTTTAACCGAAATAGAGCCAAAATAAAAAACTCAACTGCCTATTATTTTAAGGTAAATGTAAAACATTCGCTATTGATTATGCTCAGTTGTACGTAACTAGATACAATAGTCTATGATTTCCTTTGTAAAACAAAAGTAAAATTCTTTATAAATTTGTTTCGTTTCTCAAAAAACGTAATTTAAGGAGGCAAATTTTCGCAAAATGCATTTATTTTTAACAATATTTAAGAAATTTTAACATTTATTAAAAAACAAGAATTTTTATTGTAAAATTCTTTAAAAAAATTGTCTATATTTCCAAAAAAAGGTAATTTAAGGAGCCAAATTTTCCCAAAATACATTTATTTTTAGCAATATTTAATAAATTTTAGCATTTATTAAAAAAACTACAATTTTTGTTAGATTTTTTGATGCCAAATTAATACATACTGGTTATGTTCACTAATAACTAAAGGAAACAGTCAACATTTTCCTTTATAAAACGAAAATAAAACTTCTTGTTCGTTTGTGTGTTTGTGTGCAATAAGTAAACGAAATTGTTTTAAACACACAAGCAATGAAATCAATGGCCATATGAAGCAAAATAAACTATGTTTCTTCGCCAACGACCATACCACGCTGAGTACATCGGTTCTCGTCCGATCACCGAAATTAAGCAGCGTCGGGCGCGGTTAGTACTTAGATGGGGGACCGCTTGGGAACACCGCGTGTTGTTGGCATTGTCCAAAATTTTTTTATTTTATTTTATTTTCTTTTTTATTTTTCTCTATTAAATAAAAAAAGAATGAAGTCGATATCTTCATTTTTAACCGAAATAGAGCCAAAATAAAAAACTCAACTGCCTATTATTTTAAGGTAAATGTAAAACATTCGCTATTGATTATGCTCAGTTGTACGTAACTAGATACAATAGTCTATGATTTCCTTTGTAAAACAAAAGTAAAATTCTTTATAAATTTGTTTCGTTTCTCAAAAAACGTAATTTAAGGAGGCAAATTTTCGCAAAATGCATTTATTTTTAACAATATTTAAGAAATTTTAACATTTATTAAAAAACAAGAATTTTTATTGTAAAATTCTTTAAAAAAATTGTCTATATTTCCAAAAAAAGGTAATTTAAGGAGCCAAATTTTCCCAAAATACATTTATTTTTAGCAATATTTAATAAATTTTAACATTTATTAAAAAAACTACAATTTTTGTTAGATTTTTTGATGCCAAATTAATACATACTGGTTATGTTCACTAATAACTAAAGGAAACAGTCAACATTTTCCTTTATAAAACGAAAATAAAACTTCTTGTTCGTTTGTGTGTTTGTGTGCAATAAGTAAACGAAATTGTTTTAAACACACAAGCAATGAAATCAATGGCCATATGAAGCAAAATAAACTATGTTTCTTCGCCAACGACCATACCACGCTGAGTACATCGGTTCTCGTCCGATCACCGAAATTAAGCAGCGTCGGGCGCGGTTAGTACTTAGATGGGGGACCGCTTGGGAACACCGCGTGTTGTTGGCATTGTCCAAAATTTTTTTATTTTATTTTATTTTCTTTTTTATTTTTCTCTATTAAATAAAAAAAGAATGAAGTCGATATCTTCATTTTTAACCGAAATAGAGCCAAAATAAAAAACTCAACTGCCTATTATTTTAAGGTAAATGTAAAACATTCGCTATTGATTATGCTCAGTTGTACGTAACTAGATACAATAGTCTATGATTTCCTTTGTAAAACAAAAGTAAAATTCTTTATAAATTTGTTTCGTTTCTCAAAAAACGTAATTTAAGGAGGCAAATTTTCGCAAAATGCATTTATTTTTAACAATATTTAAGAAATTTTAACATTTATTAAAAAACAAGAATTTTTATTGTAAAATTCTTTAAAAAAATTGTCTATATTTCCAAAAAAAGGTAATTTAAGGAGCCAAATTTTCCCAAAATACATTTATTTTTAGCAATATTTAATAAATTTTAGCATTTATTAAAAAAACTACAATTTTTGTTAGATTTTTTGATGCCAAATTAATACATACTGGTTATGTTCACTAATAACTAAAGGAAACAGTCAACATTTTCCTTTATAAAACGAAAATAAAACTTCTTGTTCGTTTGTGTGTTTGTGTGCAATAAGTAAACGAAATTGTTTTAAACACACAAGCAATGAAATCAATGGCCATATGAAGCAAAATAAACTATGTTTCTTCGCCAACGACCATACCACGCTGAGTACATCGGTTCTCGTCCGATCACCGAAATTAAGCAGCGTCGGGCGCGGTTAGTACTTAGATGGGGGACCGCTTGGGAACACCGCGTGTTGTTGGCATTGTCCAAAATTTTTTTATTTTATTTTATTTTCTTTTTTATTTTTCTCTATTAAATAAAAAAAGAATGAAGTCGATATCTTCATTTTTAACCGAAATAGAGCCAAAATAAAAAACTCAACTGCCTATTATTTTAAGGTAAATGTAAAACATTCGCTATTGATTATGCTCAGTTGTACGTAACTAGATACAATAGTCTATGATTTCCTTTGTAAAACAAAAGTAAAATTCTTTATAAATTTGTTTCGTTTCTCAAAAAACGTAATTTAAGGAGGCAAATTTTCGCAAAATGCATTTATTTTTAACAATATTTAAGAAATTTTAACATTTATTAAAAAACAAGAATTTTTATTGTAAAATTCTTTAAAAAAATTGTCTATATTTCCAAAAAAAGGTAATTTAAGGAGCCAAATTTTCCCAAAATACATTTATTTTTAGCAATATTTAATAAATTTTAACATTTATTAAAAAAACTACAATTTTTGTTAGATTTTTTGATGCCAAATTAATACATACTGGTTATGTTCACTAATAACTAAAGGAAACAGTCAACATTTTCCTTTATAAAACGAAAATAAAACTTCTTGTTCGTTTGTGTGTTTGTGTGCAATAAGTAAACGAAATTGTTTTAAACACACAAGCAATGAAATCAATGGCCATATGAAGCAAAATAAACTATGTTTCTTCGCCAACGACCATACCACGCTGAGTACATCGGTTCTCGTCCGATCACCGAAATTAAGCAGCGTCGGGCGCGGTTAGTACTTAGATGGGGGACCGCTTGGGAACACCGCGTGTTGTTGGCATTGTCCAAAATTTTTTTATTTTATTTTATTTTCTTTTTTATTTTTCTCTATTAAATAAAAAAAGAATGAAGTCGATATCTTCATTTTTAACCGAAATAGAGCCAAAATAAAAAACTCAACTGCCTATTATTTTAAGGTAAATGTAAAACATTCGCTATTGATTATGCTCAGTTGTACGTAACTAGATACAATAGTCTATGATTTCCTTTGTAAAACAAAAGTAAAATTCTTTATAAATTTGTTTCGTTTCTCAAAAAACGTAATTTAAGGAGGCAAATTTTCGCAAAATGCATTTATTTTTAACAATATTTAAGAAATTTTAACATTTATTAAAAAACAAGAATTTTTATTGTAAAATTCTTTAAAAAAATTGTCTATATTTCCAAAAAAAGGTAATTTAAGGAGCCAAATTTTCCCAAAATACATTTATTTTTAGCAATATTTAATAAATTTTAACATTTATTAAAAAAACTACAATTTTTGTTAGATTTTTTGATGCCAAATTAATACATACTGGTTATGTTCACTAATAACTAAAGGAAACAGTCAACATTTTCCTTTATAAAACGAAAATAAAACTTCTTGTTCGTTTGTGTGTTTGTGTGCAATAAGTAAACGAAATTGTTTTAAACACACAAGCAATGAAATCAATGGCCATATGAAGCAAAATAAACTATGTTTCTTCGCCAACGACCATACCACGCTGAGTACATCGGTTCTCGTCCGATCACCGAAATTAAGCAGCGTCGGGCGCGGTTAGTACTTAGATGGGGGACCGCTTGGGAACACCGCGTGTTGTTGGCATTGTCCAAAATTTTTTTATTTTATTTTATTTTCTTTTTTATTTTTCTCTATTAAATAAAAAAAGAATGAAGTCGATATCTTCATTTTTAACCGAAATAGAGCCAAAATAAAAAACTCAACTGCCTATTATTTTAAGGTAAATGTAAAACATTCGCTATTGATTATGCTCAGTTGTACGTAACTAGATACAATAGTCTATGATTTCCTTTGTAAAACAAAAGTAAAATTCTTTATAAATTTGTTTCGTTTCTCAAAAAACGTAATTTAAGGAGGCAAATTTTCGCAAAATGCATTTATTTTTAACAATATTTAAGAAATTTTAACATTTATTAAAAAACAAGAATTTTTATTGTAAAATTCTTTAAAAAAATTGTCTATATTTCCAAAAAAAGGTAATTTAAGGAGCCAAATTTTCCCAAAATACATTTATTTTTAGCAATATTTAATAAATTTTAGCATTTATTAAAAAAACTACAATTTTTGTTAGATTTTTTGATGCCAAATTAATACATACTGGTTATGTTCACTAATAACTAAAGGAAACAGTCAACATTTTCCTTTATAAAACGAAAATAAAACTTCTTGTTCGTTTGTGTGTTTGTGTGCAATAAGTAAACGAAATTGTTTTAAACACACAAGCAATGAAATCAATGGCCATATGAAGCAAAATAAACTATGTTTCTTCGCCAACGACCATACCACGCTGAGTACATCGGTTCTCGTCCGATCACCGAAATTAAGCAGCGTCGGGCGCGGTTAGTACTTAGATGGGGGACCGCTTGGGAACACCGCGTGTTGTTGGCATTGTCCAAAATTTTTTTATTTTATTTTATTTTCTTTTTTATTTTTCTCTATTAAATAAAAAAAGAATGAAGTCGATATCTTCATTTTTAACCGAAATAGAGCCAAAATAAAAAACTCAACTGCCTATTATTTTAAGGTAAATGTAAAACATTCGCTATTGATTATGCTCAGTTGTACGTAACTAGATACAATAGTCTATGATTTCCTTTGTAAAACAAAAGTAAAATTCTTTATAAATTTGTTTCGTTTCTCAAAAAACGTAATTTAAGGAGGCAAATTTTCGCAAAATGCATTTATTTTTAACAATATTTAAGAAATTTTAACATTTATTAAAAAACAAGAATTTTTATTGTAAAATTCTTTAAAAAAATTGTCTATATTTCCAAAAAAAGGTAATTTAAGGAGCCAAATTTTCCCAAAATACATTTATTTTTAGCAATATTTAATAAATTTTAACATTTATTAAAAAAACTACAATTTTTGTTAGATTTTTTGATGCCAAATTAATACATACTGGTTATGTTCACTAATAACTAAAGGAAACAGTCAACATTTTCCTTTATAAAACGAAAATAAAACTTCTTGTTCGTTTGTGTGTTTGTGTGCAATAAGTAAACGAAATTGTTTTAAACACACAAGCAATGAAATCAATGGCCATATGAAGCAAAATAAACTATGTTTCTTCGCCAACGACCATACCACGCTGAGTACATCGGTTCTCGTCCGATCACCGAAATTAAGCAGCGTCGGGCGCGGTTAGTACTTAGATGGGGGACCGCTTGGGAACACCGCGTGTTGTTGGCATTGTCCAAAATTTTTTTATTTTATTTTATTTTCTTTTTTATTTTTCTCTATTAAATAAAAAAAGAATGAAGTCGATATCTTCATTTTTAACCGAAATAGAGCCAAAATAAAAAACTCAACTGCCTATTATTTTAAGGTAAATGTAAAACATTCGCTATTGATTATGCTCAGTTGTACGTAACTAGATACAATAGTCTATGATTTCCTTTGTAAAACAAAAGTAAAATTCTTTATAAATTTGTTTCGTTTCTCAAAAAACGTAATTTAAGGAGGCAAATTTTCGCAAAATGCATTTATTTTTAACAATATTTAAGAAATTTTAACATTTATTAAAAAACAAGAATTTTTATTGTAAAATTCTTTAAAAAAATTGTCTATATTTCCAAAAAAAGGTAATTTAAGGAGCCAAATTTTCCCAAAATACATTTATTTTTAGCAATATTTAATAAATTTTAACATTTATTAAAAAAACTACAATTTTTGTTAGATTTTTTGATGCCAAATTAATACATACTGGTTATGTTCACTAATAACTAAAGGAAACAGTCAACATTTTCCTTTATAAAACGAAAATAAAACTTCTTGTTCGTTTGTGTGTTTGTGTGCAATAAGTAAACGAAATTGTTTTAAACACACAAGCAATGAAATCAATGGCCATATGAAGCAAAATAAACTATGTTTCTTCGCCAACGACCATACCACGCTGAGTACATCGGTTCTCGTCCGATCACCGAAATTAAGCAGCGTCGGGCGCGGTTAGTACTTAGATGGGGGACCGCTTGGGAACACCGCGTGTTGTTGGCATTGTCCAAAATTTTTTTATTTTATTTTATTTTCTTTTTTATTTTTCTCTATTAAATAAAAAAAGAATGAAGTCGATATCTTCATTTTTAACCGAAATAGAGCCAAAATAAAAAACTCAACTGCCTATTATTTTAAGGTAAATGTAAAACATTCGCTATTGATTATGCTCAGTTGTACGTAACTAGATACAATAGTCTATGATTTCCTTTGTAAAACAAAAGTAAAATTCTTTATAAATTTGTTTCGTTTCTCAAAAAACGTAATTTAAGGAGGCAAATTTTCGCAAAATGCATTTATTTTTAACAATATTTAAGAAATTTTAACATTTATTAAAAAACAAGAATTTTTATTGTAAAATTCTTTAAAAAAATTGTCTATATTTCCAAAAAAAGGTAATTTAAGGAGCCAAATTTTCCCAAAATACATTTATTTTTAGCAATATTTAATAAATTTTAACATTTATTAAAAAAACTACAATTTTTGTTAGATTTTTTGATGCCAAATTAATACATACTGGTTATGTTCACTAATAACTAAAGGAAACAGTCAACATTTTCCTTTATAAAACGAAAATAAAACTTCTTGTTCGTTTGTGTGTTTGTGTGCAATAAGTAAACGAAATTGTTTTAAACACACAAGCAATGAAATCAATGGCCATATGAAGCAAAATAAACTATGTTTCTTCGCCAACGACCATACCACGCTGAGTACATCGGTTCTCGTCCGATCACCGAAATTAAGCAGCGTCGGGCGCGGTTAGTACTTAGATGGGGGACCGCTTGGGAACACCGCGTGTTGTTGGCATTGTCCAAAATTTTTTTATTTTATTTTATTTTCTTTTTTATTTTTCTCTATTAAATAAAAAAAGAATGAAGTCGATATCTTCATTTTTAACCGAAATAGAGCCAAAATAAAAAACTCAACTGCCTATTATTTTAAGGTAAATGTAAAACATTCGCTATTGATTATGCTCAGTTGTACGTAACTAGATACAATAGTCTATGATTTCCTTTGTAAAACAAAAGTAAAATTCTTTATAAATTTGTTTCGTTTCTCAAAAAACGTAATTTAAGGAGGCAAATTTTCGCAAAATGCATTTATTTTTAACAATATTTAAGAAATTTTAACATTTATTAAAAAACAAGAATTTTTATTGTAAAATTCTTTAAAAAAATTGTCTATATTTCCAAAAAAAGGTAATTTAAGGAGCCAAATTTTCCCAAAATACATTTATTTTTAGCAATATTTAATAAATTTTAACATTTATTAAAAAAACTACAATTTTTGTTAGATTTTTTGATGCCAAATTAATACATACTGGTTATGTTCACTAATAACTAAAGGAAACAGTCAACATTTTCCTTTATAAAACGAAAATAAAACTTCTTGTTCGTTTGTGTGTTTGTGTGCAATAAGTAAACGAAATTGTTTTAAACACACAAGCAATGAAATCAATGGCCATATGAAGCAAAATAAACTATGTTTCTTCGCCAACGACCATACCACGCTGAGTACATCGGTTCTCGTCCGATCACCGAAATTAAGCAGCGTCGGGCGCGGTTAGTACTTAGATGGGGGACCGCTTGGGAACACCGCGTGTTGTTGGCATTGTCCAAAATTTTTTTATTTTATTTTATTTTCTTTTTTATTTTTCTCTATTAAATAAAAAAAGAATGAAGTCGATATCTTCATTTTTAACCGAAATAGAGCCAAAATAAAAAACTCAACTGCCTATTATTTTAAGGTAAATGTAAAACATTCGCTATTGATTATGCTCAGTTGTACGTAACTAGATACAATAGTCTATGATTTCCTTTGTAAAACAAAAGTAAAATTCTTTATAAATTTGTTTCGTTTCCTTAAAGGAGGCAAATTTTCGCAAAATGCATTTATTTTTAACAATATTTAAGAAATTTTAACATTTATTAAAAAACAAGAATTTTTATTGTAAAATTCTTTAAAAAAATTGTCTATATTTCCAAAAAAAGGTAATTTAAGGAGCCAAATTTTCCCAAAATACATTTATTTTTAGCAATATTTAATAAATTTTAACATTTATTAAAAAAACTACAATTTTTGTTAGATTTTTTGATGCCAAATTAATACATACTGGTTATGTTCACTAATAACTAAAGGAAACAGTCAACATTTTCCTTTATAAAACGAAAATAAAACTTCTTGTTCGTTTGTGTGTTTGTGTGCAATAAGTAAACGAAATTGTTTTAAACACACAAGCAATGAAATCAATGGCCATATGAAGCAAAATAAACTATGTTTCTTCGCCAACGACCATACCACGCTGAGTACATCGGTTCTCGTCCGATCACCGAAATTAAGCAGCGTCGGGCGCGGTTAGTACTTAGATGGGGGACCGCTTGGGAACACCGCGTGTTGTTGGCATTGTCCAAAATTTTTTTATTTTATTTTATTTTCTTTTTTATTTTTCTCTATTAAATAAAAAAAGAATGAAGTCGATATCTTCATTTTTAACCGAAATAGAGCCAAAATAAAAAACTCAACTGCCTATTATTTTAAGGTAAATGTAAAACATTCGCTATTGATTATGCTCAGTTGTACGTAACTAGATACAATAGTCTATGATTTCCTTTGTAAAACAAAAGTAAAATTCTTTATAAATTTGTTTCGTTTCTCAAAAAACGTAATTTAAGGAGGCAAATTTTCGCAAAATGCATTTATTTTTAACAATATTTAAGAAATTTTAACATTTATTAAAAAACAAGAATTTTTATTGTAAAATTCTTTAAAAAAATTGTCTATATTTCCAAAAAAAGGTAATTTAAGGAGCCAAATTTTCCCAAAATACATTTATTTTTAGCAATATTTAATAAATTTTAACATTTATTAAAAAAACTACAATTTTTGTTAGATTTTTTGATGCCAAATTAATACATACTGGTTATGTTCACTAATAACTAAAGGAAACAGTCAACATTTTCCTTTATAAAACGAAAATAAAACTTCTTGTTCGTTTGTGTGTTTGTGTGCAATAAGTAAACGAAATTGTTTTAAACACACAAGCAATGAAATCAATGGCCATATGAAGCAAAATAAACTATGTTTCTTCGCCAACGACCATACCACGCTGAGTACATCGGTTCTCGTCCGATCACCGAAATTAAGCAGCGTCGGGCGCGGTTAGTACTTAGATGGGGGACCGCTTGGGAACACCGCGTGTTGTTGGCATTGTCCAAAATTTTTTTATTTTATTTTATTTTCTTTTTTATTTTTCTCTATTAAATAAAAAAAGAATGAAGTCGATATCTTCATTTTTAACCGAAATAGAGCCAAAATAAAAAACTCAACTGCCTATTATTTTAAGGTAAATGTAAAACATTCGCTATTGATTATGCTCAGTTGTACGTAACTAGATACAATAGTCTATGATTTCCTTTGTAAAACAAAAGTAAAATTCTTTATAAATTTGTTTCGTTTCTCAAAAAACGTAATTTAAGGAGGCAAATTTTCGCAAAATGCATTTATTTTTAACAATATTTAAGAAATTTTAACATTTATTAAAAAACAAGAATTTTTATTGTAAAATTCTTTAAAAAAAATTGTCTATATTTCCAAAAAAAGGTAATTTAAGGAGCCAAATTTTCCCAAAATACATTTATTTTTAGCAATATTTAATAAATTTTAACATTTATTAAAAAAACTACAATTTTTGTTAGATTTTTTGATGCCAAATTAATACATACTGGTTATGTTCACTAATAACTAAAGGAAACAGTCAACATTTTCCTTTATAAAACGAAAATAAAACTTCTTGTTCGTTTGTGTGTTTGTGTGCAATAAGTAAACGAAATTGTTTTAAACACACAAGCAATGAAATCAATGGCCATATGAAGCAAAATAAACTATGTTTCTTCGCCAACGACCATACCACGCTGAGTACATCGGTTCTCGTCCGATCACCGAAATTAAGCAGCGTCGGGCGCGGTTAGTACTTAGATGGGGGACCGCTTGGGAACACCGCGTGTTGTTGGCATTGTCCAAAATTTTTTTATTTTATTTTATTTTCTTTTTTATTTTTCTCTATTAAATAAAAAAAGAATGAAGTCGATATCTTCATTTTTAACCGAAATAGAGCCAAAATAAAAAACTCAACTGCCTATTATTTTAAGGTAAATGTAAAACATTCGCTATTGATTATGCTCAGTTGTACGTAACTAGATACAATAGTCTATGATTTCCTTTGTAAAACAAAAGTAAAATTCTTTATAAATTTGTTTCGTTTCTCAAAAAACGTAATTTAAGGAGGCAAATTTTCGCAAAATGCATTTATTTTTAACAATATTTAAGAAATTTTAACATTTATTAAAAAACAAGAATTTTTATTGTAAAATTCTTTAAAAAAATTGTCTATATTTCCAAAAAAAGGTAATTTAAGGAGCCAAATTTTCCCAAAATACATTTATTTTTAGCAATATTTAATAAATTTTAACATTTATTAAAAAAACTACAATTTTTGTTAGATTTTTTGATGCCAAATTAATACATACTGGTTATGTTCACTAATAACTAAAGGAAACAGTCAACATTTTCCTTTATAAAACGAAAATAAAACTTCTTGTTCGTTTGTGTGTTTGTGTGCAATAAGTAAACGAAATTGTTTTAAACACACAAGCAATGAAATCAATGGCCATATGAAGCAAAATAAACTATGTTTCTTCGCCAACGACCATACCACGCTGAGTACATCGGTTCTCGTCCGATCACCGAAATTAAGCAGCGTCGGGCGCGGTTAGTACTTAGATGGGGGACCGCTTGGGAACACCGCGTGTTGTTGGCATTGTCCAAAATTTTTTTATTTTATTTTATTTTCTTTTTTATTTTTCTCTATTAAATAAAAAAAGAATGAAGTCGATATCTTCATTTTTAACCGAAATAGAGCCAAAATAAAAAACTCAACTGCCTATTATTTTAAGGTAAATGTAAAACATTCGCTATTGATTATGCTCAGTTGTACGTAACTAGATACAATAGTCTATGATTTCCTTTGTAAAACAAAAGTAAAATTCTTTATAAATTTGTTTCGTTTCTCAAAAAACGTAATTTAAGGAGGCAAATTTTCGCAAAATGCATTTATTTTTAACAATATTTAAGAAATTTTAACATTTATTAAAAAACAAGAATTTTTATTGTAAAATTCTTTAAAAAAATTGTCTATATTTCCAAAAAAAGGTAATTTAAGGAGCCAAATTTTCCCAAAATACATTTATTTTTAGCAATATTTAATAAATTTTAACATTTATTAAAAAAACTACAATTTTTGTTAGATTTTTTGATGCCAAATTAATACATACTGGTTATGTTCACTAATAACTAAAGGAAACAGTCAACATTTTCCTTTATAAAACGAAAATAAAACTTCTTGTTCGTTTGTGTGTTTGTGTGCAATAAGTAAACGAAATTGTTTTAAACACACAAGCAATGAAATCAATGGCCATATGAAGCAAAATAAACTATGTTTCTTCGCCAACGACCATACCACGCTGAGTACATCGGTTCTCGTCCGATCACCGAAATTAAGCAGCGTCGGGCGCGGTTAGTACTTAGATGGGGGACCGCTTGGGAACACCGCGTGTTGTTGGCATTGTCCAAAATTTTTTTATTTTATTTTATTTTCTTTTTTATTTTTCTCTATTAAATAAAAAAAGAATGAAGTCGATATCTTCATTTTTAACCGAAATAGAGCCAAAATAAAAAACTCAACTGCCTATTATTTTAAGGTAAATGTAAAACATTCGCTATTGATTATGCTCAGTTGTACGTAACTAGATACAATAGTCTATGATTTCCTTTGTAAAACAAAAGTAAAATTCTTTATAAATTTGTTTCGTTTCTCAAAAAACGTAATTTAAGGAGGCAAATTTTCGCAAAATGCATTTATTTTTAACAATATTTAAGAAATTTTAACATTTATTAAAAAACAAGAATTTTTATTGTAAAATTCTTTAAAAAAATTGTCTATATTTCCAAAAAAAGGTAATTTAAGGAGCCAAATTTTCCCAAAATACATTTATTTTTAGCAATATTTAATAAATTTTAACATTTATTAAAAAAACTACAATTTTTGTTAGATTTTTTGATGCCAAATTAATACATACTGGTTATGTTCACTAATAACTAAAGGAAACAGTCAACATTTTCCTTTATAAAACGAAAATAAAACTTCTTGTTCGTTTGTGTGTTTGTGTGCAATAAGTAAACGAAATTGTTTTAAACACACAAGCAATGAAATCAATGGCCATATGAAGCAAAATAAACTATGTTTCTTCGCCAACGACCATACCACGCTGAGTACATCGGTTCTCGTCCGATCACCGAAATTAAGCAGCGTCGGGCGCGGTTAGTACTTAGATGGGGGACCGCTTGGGAACACCGCGTGTTGTTGGCATTGTCCAAAATTTTTTTATTTTATTTTATTTTCTTTTTTATTTTTCTCTATTAAATAAAAAAAGAATGAAGTCGATATCTTCATTTTTAACCGAAATAGAGCCAAAATAAAAAACTCAACTGCCTATTATTTTAAGGTAAATGTAAAACATTCGCTATTGATTATGCTCAGTTGTACGTAACTAGATACAATAGTCTATGATTTCCTTTGTAAAACAAAAGTAAAATTCTTTATAAATTTGTTTCGTTTCTCAAAAAACGTAATTTAAGGAGGCAAATTTTCGCAAAATGCATTTATTTTTAACAATATTTAAGAAATTTTAACATTTATTAAAAAACAAGAATTTTTATTGTAAAATTCTTTAAAAAAATTGTCTATATTTCCAAAAAAAGGTAATTTAAGGAGCCAAATTTTCCCAAAATACATTTATTTTTAGCAATATTTAATAAATTTTAACATTTATTAAAAAAACTACAATTTTTGTTAGATTTTTTGATGCCAAATTAATACATACTGGTTATGTTCACTAATAACTAAAGGAAACAGTCAACATTTTCCTTTATAAAACGAAAATAAAACTTCTTGTTCGTTTGTGTGTTTGTGTGCAATAAGTAAACGAAATTGTTTTAAACACACAAGCAATGAAATCAATGGCCATATGAAGCAAAATAAACTATGTTTCTTCGCCAACGACCATACCACGCTGAGTACATCGGTTCTCGTCCGATCACCGAAATTAAGCAGCGTCGGGCGCGGTTAGTACTTAGATGGGGGACCGCTTGGGAACACCGCGTGTTGTTGGCATTGTCCAAAATTTTTTTATTTTATTTTATTTTCTTTTTTATTTTTCTCTATTAAATAAAAAAAGAATGAAGTCGATATCTTCATTTTTAACCGAAATAGAGCCAAAATAAAAAACTCAACTGCCTATTATTTTAAGGTAAATGTAAAACATTCGCTATTGATTATGCTCAGTTGTACGTAACTAGATACAATAGTCTATGATTTCCTTTGTAAAACAAAAGTAAAATTCTTTATAAATTTGTTTCGTTTCTCAAAAAACGTAATTTAAGGAGGCAAATTTTCGCAAAATGCATTTATTTTTAACAATATTTAAGAAATTTTAACATTTATTAAAAAACAAGAATTTTTATTGTAAAATTCTTTAAAAAAATTGTCTATATTTCCAAAAAAAGGTAATTTAAGGAGCCAAATTTTCCCAAAATACATTTATTTTTAGCAATATTTAATAAATTTTAACATTTATTAAAAAAACTACAATTTTTGTTAGATTTTTTGATGCCAAATTAATACATACTGGTTATGTTCACTAATAACTAAAGGAAACAGTCAACATTTTCCTTTATAAAACGAAAATAAAACTTCTTGTTCGTTTGTGTGTTTGTGTGCAATAAGTAAACGAAATTGTTTTAAACACACAAGCAATGAAATCAATGGCCATATGAAGCAAAATAAACTATGTTTCTTCGCCAACGACCATACCACGCTGAGTACATCGGTTCTCGTCCGATCACCGAAATTAAGCAGCGTCGGGCGCGGTTAGTACTTAGATGGGGGACCGCTTGGGAACACCGCGTGTTGTTGGCATTGTCCAAAATTTTTTTATTTTATTTTATTTTCTTTTTTATTTTTCTCTATTAAATAAAAAAAGAATGAAGTCGATATCTTCATTTTTAACCGAAATAGAGCCAAAATAAAAAACTCAACTGCCTATTATTTTAAGGTAAATGTAAAACATTCGCTATTGATTATGCTCAGTTGTACGTAACTAGATACAATAGTCTATGATTTCCTTTGTAAAACAAAAGTAAAATTCTTTATAAATTTGTTTCGTTTCTCAAAAAACGTAATTTAAGGAGGCAAATTTTCGCAAAATGCATTTATTTTTAACAATATTTAAGAAATTTTAACATTTATTAAAAAACAAGAATTTTTATTGTAAAATTCTTTAAAAAAATTGTCTATATTTCCAAAAAAAGGTAATTTAAGGAGCCAAATTTTCCCAAAATACATTTATTTTTAGCAATATTTAATAAATTTTAACATTTATTAAAAAAACTACAATTTTTGTTAGATTTTTTGATGCCAAATTAATACATACTGGTTATGTTCACTAATAACTAAAGGAAACAGTCAACATTTTCCTTTATAAAACGAAAATAAAACTTCTTGTTCGTTTGTGTGTTTGTGTGCAATAAGTAAACGAAATTGTTTTAAACACACAAGCAATGAAATCAATGGCCATATGAAGCAAAATAAACTATGTTTCTTCGCCAACGACCATACCACGCTGAGTACATCGGTTCTCGTCCGATCACCGAAATTAAGCAGCGTCGGGCGCGGTTAGTACTTAGATGGGGGACCGCTTGGGAACACCGCGTGTTGTTGGCATTGTCCAAAATTTTTTTATTTTATTTTATTTTCTTTTTTATTTTTCTCTATTAAATAAAAAAAGAATGAAGTCGATATCTTCATTTTTAACCGAAATAGAGCCAAAATAAAAAACTCAACTACCTATTATTTTAAGGTAAATGTAAAACATTCGCTATTGATTATGCTCAGTTGTACGTAACTAGATACAATAGTCTATGATTTCCTTTGTAAAACAAAAGTAAAATTCTTTATAAATTTGTTTCGTTTCTCAAAAAACGTAATTTAAGGAGGCAAATTTTCGCAAAATGCATTTATTTTTAACAATATTTAAGAAATTTTAACATTTATTAAAAAACAAGAATTTTTATTGTAAAATTCTTTAAAAAAATTGTCTATATTTCCAAAAAAAGGTAATTTAAGGAGCCAAATTTTCCCAAAATACATTTATTTTTAGCAATATTTAATAAATTTTAACATTTATTAAAAAAACTACAATTTTTGTTAGATTTTTTGATGCCAAATTAATACATACTGGTTATGTTCACTAATAACTAAAGGAAACAGTCAACATTTTCCTTTATAAAACGAAAATAAAACTTCTTGTTCGTTTGTGTGTTTGTGTGCAATAAGTAAACGAAATTGTTTTAAACACACAAGCAATGAAATCAATGGCCATATGAAGCAAAATAAACTATGTTTCTTCGCCAACGACCATACCACGCTGAGTACATCGGTTCTCGTCCGATCACCGAAATTAAGCAGCGTCGGGCGCGGTTAGTACTTAGATGGGGGACCGCTTGGGAACACCGCGTGTTGTTGGCATTGTCCAAAATTTTTTTATTTTATTTTATTTTCTTTTTTATTTTTCTCTATTAAATAAAAAAAGAATGAAGTCGATATCTTCATTTTTAACCGAAATAGAGCCAAAATAAAAAACTCAACTGCCTATTATTTTAAGGTAAATGTAAAACATTCGCTATTGATTATGCTCAGTTGTACGTAACTAGATACAATAGTCTATGATTTCCTTTGTAAAACAAAAGTAAAATTCTTTATAAATTTGTTTCGTTTCTCAAAAAACGTAATTTAAGGAGGCAAATTTTCGCAAAATGCATTTATTTTTAACAATATTTAAGAAATTTTAACATTTATTAAAAAACAAGAATTTTTATTGTAAAATTCTTTAAAAAAATTGTCTATATTTCCAAAAAAAGGTAATTTAAGGAGCCAAATTTTCCCAAAATACATTTATTTTTAGCAATATTTAATAAATTTTAACATTTATTAAAAAAACTACAATTTTTGTTAGATTTTTTGATGCCAAATTAATACATACTGGTTATGTTCACTAATAACTAAAGGAAACAGTCAACATTTTCCTTTATAAAACGAAAATAAAACTTCTTGTTCGTTTGTGTGTTTGTGTGCAATAAGTAAACGAAATTGTTTTAAACACACAAGCAATGAAATCAATGGCCATATGAAGCAAAATAAACTATGTTTCTTCGCCAACGACCATACCACGCTGAGTACATCGGTTCTCGTCCGATCACCGAAATTAAGCAGCGTCGGGCGCGGTTAGTACTTAGATGGGGGACCGCTTGGGAACACCGCGTGTTGTTGGCATTGTCCAAAATTTTTTTATTTTATTTTATTTTCTTTTTTATTTTTCTCTATTAAATAAAAAAAGAATGAAGTCGATATCTTCATTTTTAACCGAAATAGAGCCAAAATAAAAAACTCAACTGCCTATTATTTTAAGGTAAATGTAAAACATTCGCTATTGATTATGCTCAGTTGTACGTAACTAGATACAATAGTCTATGATTTCCTTTGTAAAACAAAAGTAAAATTCTTTATAAATTTGTTTCGTTTCTCAAAAAACGTAATTTAAGGAGGCAAATTTTCGCAAAATGCATTTATTTTTAACAATATTTAAGAAATTTTAACATTTATTAAAAAACAAGAATTTTTATTGTAAAATTCTTTAAAAAAATTGTCTATATTTCCAAAAAAAGGTAATTTAAGGAGCCAAATTTTCCCAAAATACATTTATTTTTAGCAATATTTAATAAATTTTAACATTTATTAAAAAAACTACAATTTTTGTTAGATTTTTTGATGCCAAATTAATACATACTGGTTATGTTCACTAATAACTAAAGGAAACAGTCAACATTTTCCTTTATAAAACGAAAATAAAACTTCTTGTTCGTTTGTGTGTTTGTGTGCAATAAGTAAACGAAATTGTTTTAAACACACAAGCAATGAAATCAATGGCCATATGAAGCAAAATAAACTATGTTTCTTCGCCAACGACCATACCACGCTGAGTACATCGGTTCTCGTCCGATCACCGAAATTAAGCAGCGTCGGGCGCGGTTAGTACTTAGATGGGGGACCGCTTGGGAACACCGCGTGTTGTTGGCATTGTCCAAAATTTTTTTATTTTATTTTATTTTCTTTTTTATTTTTCTCTATTAAATAAAAAAAGAATGAAGTCGATATCTTCATTTTTAACCGAAATAGAGCCAAAATAAAAAACTCAACTGCCTATTATTTTAAGGTAAATGTAAAACATTCGCTATTGATTATGCTCAGTTGTACGTAACTAGATACAATAGTCTATGATTTCCTTTGTAAAACAAAAGTAAAATTCTTTATAAATTTGTTTCGTTTCTCAAAAAACGTAATTTAAGGAGGCAAATTTTCGCAAAATGCATTTATTTTTAACAATATTTAAGAAATTTTAACATTTATTAAAAAACAAGAATTTTTATTGTAAAATTCTTTAAAAAAATTGTCTATATTTCCAAAAAAAGGTAATTTAAGGAGCCAAATTTTCCCAAAATACATTTATTTTTAGCAATATTTAATAAATTTTAACATTTATTAAAAAAACTACAATTTTTGTTAGATTTTTTGATGCCAAATTAATACATACTGGTTATGTTCACTAATAACTAAAGGAAACAGTCAACATTTTCCTTTATAAAACGAAAATAAAACTTCTTGTTCGTTTGTGTGTTTGTGTGCAATAAGTAAACGAAATTGTTTTAAACACACAAGCAATGAAATCAATGGCCATATGAAGCAAAATAAACTATGTTTCTTCGCCAACGACCATACCACGCTGAGTACATCGGTTCTCGTCCGATCACCGAAATTAAGCAGCGTCGGGCGCGGTTAGTACTTAGATGGGGGACCGCTTGGGAACACCGCGTGTTGTTGGCATTGTCCAAAATTTTTTTATTTTATTTTATTTTCTTTTTTATTTTTCTCTATTAAATAAAAAAAGAATGAAGTCGATATCTTCATTTTTAACCGAAATAGAGCCAAAATAAAAAACTCAACTGCCTATTATTTTAAGGTAAATGTAAAACATTCGCTATTGATTATGCTCAGTTGTACGTAACTAGATACAATAGTCTATGATTTCCTTTGTAAAACAAAAGTAAAATTCTTTATAAATTTGTTTCGTTTCTCAAAAAACGTAATTTAAGGAGGCAAATTTTCGCAAAATGCATTTATTTTTAACAATATTTAAGAAATTTTAACATTTATTAAAAAACAAGAATTTTTATTGTAAAATTCTTTAAAAAAATTGTCTATATTTCCAAAAAAAGGTAATTTAAGGAGCCAAATTTTCCCAAAATACATTTATTTTTAGCAATATTTAATAAATTTTAACATTTATTAAAAAAACTACAATTTTTGTTAGATTTTTTGATGCCAAATTAATACATACTGGTTATGTTCACTAATAACTAAAGGAAACAGTCAACATTTTCCTTTATAAAACGAAAATAAAACTTCTTGTTCGTTTGTGTGTTTGTGTGCAATAAGTAAACGAAATTGTTTTAAACACACAAGCAATGAAATCAATGGCCATATGAAGCAAAATAAACTATGTTTCTTCGCCAACGACCATACCACGCTGAGTACATCGGTTCTCGTCCGATCACCGAAATTAAGCAGCGTCGGGCGCGGTTAGTACTTAGATGGGGGACCGCTTGGGAACACCGCGTGTTGTTGGCATTGTCCAAAATTTTTTTATTTTATTTTATTTTCTTTTTTATTTTTCTCTATTAAATAAAAAAAGAATGAAGTCGATATCTTCATTTTTAACCGAAATAGAGCCAAAATAAAAAACTCAACTGCCTATTATTTTAAGGTAAATGTAAAACATTCGCTATTGATTATGCTCAGTTGTACGTAACTAGATACAATAGTCTATGATTTCCTTTGTAAAACAAAAGTAAAATTCTTTATAAATTTGTTTCGTTTCTCAAAAAACGTAATTTAAGGAGGCAAATTTTCGCAAAATGCATTTATTTTTAACAATATTTAAGAAATTTTAACATTTATTAAAAAACAAGAATTTTTATTGTAAAATTCTTTAAAAAAATTGTCTATATTTCCAAAAAAAGGTAATTTAAGGAGCCAAATTTTCCCAAAATACATTTATTTTTAGCAATATTTAATAAATTTTAACATTTATTAAAAAAACTACAATTTTTGTTAGATTTTTTGATGCCAAATTAATACATACTGGTTATGTTCACTAATAACTAAAGGAAACAGTCAACATTTTCCTTTATAAAACGAAAATAAAACTTCTTGTTCGTTTGTGTGTTTGTGTGCAATAAGTAAACGAAATTGTTTTAAACACACAAGCAATGAAATCAATGGCCATATGAAGCAAAATAAACTATGTTTCTTCGCCAACGACCATACCACGCTGAGTACATCGGTTCTCGTCCGATCACCGAAATTAAGCAGCGTCGGGCGCGGTTAGTACTTAGATGGGGGACCGCTTGGGAACACCGCGTGTTGTTGGCATTGTCCAAAATTTTTTTATTTTATTTTATTTTCTTTTTTATTTTTCTCTATTAAATAAAAAAAGAATGAAGTCGATATCTTCATTTTTAACCGAAATAGAGCCAAAATAAAAAACTCAACTGCCTATTATTTTAAGGTAAATGTAAAACATTCGCTATTGATTATGCTCAGTTGTACGTAACTAGATACAATAGTCTATGATTTCCTTTGTAAAACAAAAGTAAAATTCTTTATAAATTTGTTTCGTTTCTCAAAAAACGTAATTTAAGGAGGCAAATTTTCGCAAAATGCATTTATTTTTAACAATATTTAAGAAATTTTAACATTTATTAAAAAACAAGAATTTTTATTGTAAAATTCTTTAAAAAAATTGTCTATATTTCCAAAAAAAGGTAATTTAAGGAGCCAAATTTTCCCAAAATACATTTATTTTTAGCAATATTTAATAAATTTTAACATTTATTAAAAAAACTACAATTTTTGTTAGATTTTTTGATGCCAAATTAATACATACTGGTTATGTTCACTAATAACTAAAGGAAACAGTCAACATTTTCCTTTATAAAACGAAAATAAAACTTCTTGTTCGTTTGTGTGTTTGTGTGCAATAAGTAAACGAAATTGTTTTAAACACACAAGCAATGAAATCAATGGCCATATGAAGCAAAATAAACTATGTTTCTTCGCCAACGACCATACCACGCTGAGTACATCGGTTCTCGTCCGATCACCGAAATTAAGCAGCGTCGGGCGCGGTTAGTACTTAGATGGGGGACCGCTTGGGAACACCGCGTGTTGTTGGCATTGTCCAAAATTTTTTTATTTTATTTTATTTTCTTTTTTATTTTTCTCTATTAAATAAAAAAAGAATGAAGTCGATATCTTCATTTTTAACCGAAATAGAGCCAAAATAAAAAACTCAACTGCCTATTATTTTAAGGTAAATGTAAAACATTCGCTATTGATTATGCTCAGTTGTACGTAACTAGATACAATAGTCTATGATTTCCTTTGTAAAACAAAAGTAAAATTCTTTATAAATTTGTTTCGTTTCTCAAAAAACGTAATTTAAGGAGGCAAATTTTCGCAAAATGCATTTATTTTTAACAATATTTAAGAAATTTTAACATTTATTAAAAAACAAGAATTTTTATTGTAAAATTCTTTAAAAAAATTGTCTATATTTCCAAAAAAAGGTAATTTAAGGAGCCAAATTTTCCCAAAATACATTTATTTTTAGCAATATTTAATAAATTTTAACATTTATTAAAAAAACTACAATTTTTGTTAGATTTTTTGATGCCAAATTAATACATACTGGTTATGTTCACTAATAACTAAAGGAAACAGTCAACATTTTCCTTTATAAAACGAAAATAAAACTTCTTGTTCGTTTGTGTGTTTGTGTGCAATAAGTAAACGAAATTGTTTTAAACACACAAGCAATGAAATCAATGGCCATATGAAGCAAAATAAACTATGTTTCTTCGCCAACGACCATACCACGCTGAGTACATCGGTTCTCGTCCGATCACCGAAATTAAGCAGCGTCGGGCGCGGTTAGTACTTAGATGGGGGACCGCTTGGGAACACCGCGTGTTGTTGGCATTGTCCAAAATTTTTTTATTTTATTTTATTTTCTTTTTTATTTTTCTCTATTAAATAAAAAAAGAATGAAGTCGATATCTTCATTTTTAACCGAAATAGAGCCAAAATAAAAAACTCAACTGCCTATTATTTTAAGGTAAATGTAAAACATTCGCTATTGATTATGCTCAGTTGTACGTAACTAGATACAATAGTCTATGATTTCCTTTGTAAAACAAAAGTAAAATTCTTTATAAATTTGTTTCGTTTCTCAAAAAACGTAATTTAAGGAGGCAAATTTTCGCAAAATGCATTTATTTTTAACAATATTTAAGAAATTTTAACATTTATTAAAAAACAAGAATTTTTATTGTAAAATTCTTTAAAAAAATTGTCTATATTTCCAAAAAAAGGTAATTTAAGGAGCCAAATTTTCCCAAAATACATTTATTTTTAGCAATATTTAATAAATTTTAACATTTATTAAAAAAACTACAATTTTTGTTAGATTTTTTGATGCCAAATTAATACATACTGGTTATGTTCACTAATAACTAAAGGAAACAGTCAACATTTTCCTTTATAAAACGAAAATAAAACTTCTTGTTCGTTTGTGTGTTTGTGTGCAATAAGTAAACGAAATTGTTTTAAACACACAAGCAATGAAATCAATGGCCATATGAAGCAAAATAAACTATGTTTCTTCGCCAACGACCATACCACGCTGAGTACATCGGTTCTCGTCCGATCACCGAAATTAAGCAGCGTCGGGCGCGGTTAGTACTTAGATGGGGGACCGCTTGGGAACACCGCGTGTTGTTGGCATTGTCCAAAATTTTTTTATTTTATTTTATTTTCTTTTTTATTTTTCTCTATTAAATAAAAAAAGAATGAAGTCGATATCTTCATTTTTAACCGAAATAGAGCCAAAATAAAAAACTCAACTGCCTATTATTTTAAGGTAAATGTAAAACATTCGCTATTGATTATGCTCAGTTGTACGTAACTAGATACAATAGTCTATGATTTCCTTTGTAAAACAAAAGTAAAATTCTTTATAAATTTGTTTCGTTTCTCAAAAAACGTAATTTAAGGAGGCAAATTTTCGCAAAATGCATTTATTTTTAACAATATTTAAGAAATTTTAACATTTATTAAAAAACAAGAATTTTTATTGTAAAATTCTTTAAAAAAATTGTCTATATTTCCAAAAAAAGGTAATTTAAGGAGCCAAATTTTCCCAAAATACATTTATTTTTAGCAATATTTAATAAATTTTAACATTTATTAAAAAAACTACAATTTTTGTTAGATTTTTTGATGCCAAATTAATACATACTGGTTATGTTCACTAATAACTAAAGGAAACAGTCAACATTTTCCTTTATAAAACGAAAATAAAACTTCTTGTTCGTTTGTGTGTTTGTGTGCAATAAGTAAACGAAATTGTTTTAAACACACAAGCAATGAAATCAATGGCCATATGAAGCAAAATAAACTATGTTTCTTCGCCAACGACCATACCACGCTGAGTACATCGGTTCTCGTCCGATCACCGAAATTAAGCAGCGTCGGGCGCGGTTAGTACTTAGATGGGGGACCGCTTGGGAACACCGCGTGTTGTTGGCATTGTCCAAAATTTTTTTATTTTATTTTATTTTCTTTTTTATTTTTCTCTATTAAATAAAAAAAGAATGAAGTCGATATCTTCATTTTTAACCGAAATAGAGCCAAAATAAAAAACTCAACTGCCTATTATTTTAAGGTAAATGTAAAACATTCGCTATTGATTATGCTCAGTTGTACGTAACTAGATACAATAGTCTATGATTTCCTTTGTAAAACAAAAGTAAAATTCTTTATAAATTTGTTTCGTTTCTCAAAAAACGTAATTTAAGGAGGCAAATTTTCGCAAAATGCATTTATTTTTAACAATATTTAAGAAATTTTAACATTTATTAAAAAACAAGAATTTTTATTGTAAAATTCTTTAAAAAAATTGTCTATATTTCCAAAAAAAGGTAATTTAAGGAGCCAAATTTTCCCAAAATACATTTATTTTTAGCAATATTTAATAAATTTTAACATTTATTAAAAAAACTACAATTTTTGTTAGATTTTTTGATGCCAAATTAATACATACTGGTTATGTTCACTAATAACTAAAGGAAACAGTCAACATTTTCCTTTATAAAACGAAAATAAAACTTCTTGTTCGTTTGTGTGTTTGTGTGCAATAAGTAAACGAAATTGTTTTAAACACACAAGCAATGAAATCAATGGCCATATGAAGCAAAATAAACTATGTTTCTTCGCCAACGACCATACCACGCTGAGTACATCGGTTCTCGTCCGATCACCGAAATTAAGCAGCGTCGGGCGCGGTTAGTACTTAGATGGGGGACCGCTTGGGAACACCGCGTGTTGTTGGCATTGTCCAAAATTTTTTTATTTTATTTTATTTTCTTTTTTATTTTTCTCTATTAAATAAAAAAAGAATGAAGTCGATATCTTCATTTTTAACCGAAATAGAGCCAAAATAAAAAACTCAACTGCCTATTATTTTAAGGTAAATGTAAAACATTCGCTATTGATTATGCTCAGTTGTACGTAACTAGATACAATAGTCTATGATTTCCTTTGTAAAACAAAAGTAAAATTCTTTATAAATTTGTTTCGTTTCTCAAAAAACGTAATTTAAGGAGGCAAATTTTCGCAAAATGCATTTATTTTTAACAATATTTAAGAAATTTTAACATTTATTAAAAAACAAGAATTTTTATTGTAAAATTCTTTAAAAAAATTGTCTATATTTCCAAAAAAAGGTAATTTAAGGAGCCAAATTTTCCCAAAATACATTTATTTTTAGCAATATTTAATAAATTTTAACATTTATTAAAAAAACTACAATTTTTGTTAGATTTTTTGATGCCAAATTAATACATACTGGTTATGTTCACTAATAACTAAAGGAAACAGTCAACATTTTCCTTTATAAAACGAAAATAAAACTTCTTGTTCGTTTGTGTGTTTGTGTGCAATAAGTAAACGAAATTGTTTTAAACACACAAGCAATGAAATCAATGGCCATATGAAGCAAAATAAACTATGTTTCTTCGCCAACGACCATACCACGCTGAGTACATCGGTTCTCGTCCGATCACCGAAATTAAGCAGCGTCGGGCGCGGTTAGTACTTAGATGGGGGACCGCTTGGGAACACCGCGTGTTGTTGGCATTGTCCAAAATTTTTTTATTTTATTTTATTTTCTTTTTTATTTTTCTCTATTAAATAAAAAAAGAATGAAGTCGATATCTTCATTTTTAACCGAAATAGAGCCAAAATAAAAAACTCAACTGCCTATTATTTTAAGGTAAATGTAAAACATTCGCTATTGATTATGCTCAGTTGTACGTAACTAGATACAATAGTCTATGATTTCCTTTGTAAAACAAAAGTAAAATTCTTTATAAATTTGTTTCGTTTCTCAAAAAACGTAATTTAAGGAGGCAAATTTTCGCAAAATGCATTTATTTTTAACAATATTTAAGAAATTTTAACATTTATTAAAAAACAAGAATTTTTATTGTAAAATTCTTTAAAAAAATTGTCTATATTTCCAAAAAAAGATAATTTAAGGAGCCAAATTTTCCCAAAATACATTTATTTTTAGCAATATTTAATAAATTTTAACATTTATTAAAAAAACTACAATTTTTGTTAGATTTTTTGATGCCAAATTAATACATACTGGTTATGTTCACTAATAACTAAAGGAAACAGTCAACATTTTCCTTTATAAAACGAAAATAAAACTTCTTGTTCGTTTGTGTGTTTGTGTGCAATAAGTAAACGAAATTGTTTTAAACACACAAGCAATGAAATCAATGGCCATATGAAGCAAAATAAACTATGTTTCTTCGCCAACGACCATACCACGCTGAGTACATCGGTTCTCGTCCGATCACCGAAATTAAGCAGCGTCGGGCGCGGTTAGTACTTAGATGGGGGACCGCTTGGGAACACCGCGTGTTGTTGGCATTGTCCAAAATTTTTTTATTTTATTTTATTTTCTTTTTTATTTTTCTCTATTAAATAAAAAAAGAATGAAGTCGATATCTTCATTTTTAACCGAAATAGAGCCAAAATAAAAAACTCAACTGCCTATTATTTTAAGGTAAATGTAAAACATTCGCTATTGATTATGCTCAGTTGTACGTAACTAGATACAATAGTCTATGATTTCCTTTGTAAAACAAAAGTAAAATTCTTTATAAATTTGTTTCGTTTCTCAAAAAACGTAATTTAAGGAGGCAAATTTTCGCAAAATGCATTTATTTTTAACAATATTTAAGAAATTTTAACATTTATTAAAAAACAAGAATTTTTATTGTAAAATTCTTTAAAAAAATTGTCTATATTTCCAAAAAAAGGTAATTTAAGGAGCCAAATTTTCCCAAAATACATTTATTTTTAGCAATATTTAATAAATTTTAACATTTATTAAAAAAAACTACAATTTTTGTTAGATTTTTTGATGCCAAATTAATACATACTGGTTATGTTCACTAATAACTAAAGGAAACAGTCAACATTTTCCTTTATAAAACGAAAATAAAACTTCTTGTTCGTTTGTGTGTTTGTGTGCAATAAGTAAACGAAATTGTTTTAAACACACAAGCAATGAAATCAATGGCCATATGAAGCAAAATAAACTATGTTTCTTCGCCAACGACCATACCACGCTGAGTACATCGGTTCTCGTCCGATCACCGAAATTAAGCAGCGTCGGGCGCGGTTAGTACTTAGATGGGGGACCGCTTGGGAACACCGCGTGTTGTTGGCATTGTCCAAAATTTTTTTATTTTATTTTATTTTCTTTTTTATTTTTCTCTATTAAATAAAAAAAGAATGAAGTCGATATCTTCATTTTTAACCGAAATAGAGCCAAAATAAAAAACTCAACTGCCTATTATTTTAAGGTAAATGTAAAACATTCGCTATTGATTATGCTCAGTTGTACGTAACTAGATACAATAGTCTATGATTTCCTTTGTAAAACAAAAGTAAAATTCTTTATAAATTTGTTTCGTTTCTCAAAAAACGTAATTTAAGGAGGCAAATTTTCGCAAAATGCATTTATTTTTAACAATATTTAAGAAATTTTAACATTTATTAAAAAACAAGAATTTTTATTGTAAAATTCTTTAAAAAAAATTGTCTATATTTCCAAAAAAAGGTAATTTAAGGAGCCAAATTTTCCCAAAATACATTTATTTTTAGCAATATTTAATAAATTTTAACATTTATTAAAAAAACTACAATTTTTGTTAGATTTTTTGATGCCAAATTAATACATACTGGTTATGTTCACTAATAACTAAAGGAAACAGTCAACATTTTCCTTTATAAAACGAAAATAAAACTTCTTGTTCGTTTGTGTGTTTGTGTGCAATAAGTAAACGAAATTGTTTTAAACACACAAGCAATGAAATCAATGGCCATATGAAGCAAAATAAACTATGTTTCTTCGCCAACGACCATACCACGCTGAGTACATCGGTTCTCGTCCGATCACCGAAATTAAGCAGCGTCGGGCGCGGTTAGTACTTAGATGGGGGACCGCTTGGGAACACCGCGTGTTGTTGGCATTGTCCAAAATTTTTTTATTTTATTTTATTTTCTTTTTTATTTTTCTCTATTAAATAAAAAAAGAATGAAGTCGATATCTTCATTTTTAACCGAAATAGAGCCAAAATAAAAAACTCAACTGCCTATTATTTTAAGGTAAATGTAAAACATTCGCTATTGATTATGCTCAGTTGTACGTAACTAGATACAATAGTCTATGATTTCCTTTGTAAAACAAAAGTAAAATTCTTTATAAATTTGTTTCGTTTCTCAAAAAACGTAATTTAAGGAGGCAAATTTTCGCAAAATGCATTTATTTTTAACAATATTTAAGAAATTTTAACATTTATTAAAAAACAAGAATTTTTATTGTAAAATTCTTTAAAAAAATTGTCTATATTTCCAAAAAAAGGTAATTTAAGGAGCCAAATTTTCCCAAAATACATTTATTTTTAGCAATATTTAATAAATTTTAACATTTATTAAAAAAACTACAATTTTTGTTAGATTTTTTGATGCCAAATTAATACATACTGGTTATGTTCACTAATAACTAAAGGAAACAGTCAACATTTTCCTTTATAAAACGAAAATAAAACTTCTTGTTCGTTTGTGTGTTTGTGTGCAATAAGTAAACGAAATTGTTTTAAACACACAAGCAATGAAATCAATGGCCATATGAAGCAAAATAAACTATGTTTCTTCGCCAACGACCATACCACGCTGAGTACATCGGTTCTCGTCCGATCACCGAAATTAAGCAGCGTCGGGCGCGGTTAGTACTTAGATGGGGGACCGCTTGGGAACACCGCGTGTTGTTGGCATTGTCCAAAATTTTTTTATTTTATTTTATTTTCTTTTTTATTTTTCTCTATTAAATAAAAAAAGAATGAAGTCGATATCTTCATTTTTAACCGAAATAGAGCCAAAATAAAAAACTCAACTGCCTATTATTTTAAGGTAAATGTAAAACATTCGCTATTGATTATGCTCAGTTGTACGTAACTAGATACAATAGTCTATGATTTCCTTTGTAAAACAAAAGTAAAATTCTTTATAAATTTGTTTCGTTTCTCAAAAAACGTAATTTAAGGAGGCAAATTTTCGCAAAATGCATTTATTTTTAACAATATTTAAGAAATTTTAACATTTATTAAAAAACAAGAATTTTTATTGTAAAATTCTTTAAAAAAATTGTCTATATTTCCAAAAAAAGGTAATTTAAGGAGCCAAATTTTCCCAAAATACATTTATTTTTAGCAATATTTAATAAATTTTAACATTTATTAAAAAAACTACAATTTTTGTTAGATTTTTTGATGCCAAATTAATACATACTGGTTATGTTCACTAATAACTAAAGGAAACAGTCAACATTTTCCTTTATAAAACGAAAATAAAACTTCTTGTTCGTTTGTGTGTTTGTGTGCAATAAGTAAACGAAATTGTTTTAAACACACAAGCAATGAAATCAATGGCCATATGAAGCAAAATAAACTATGTTTCTTCGCCAACGACCATACCACGCTGAGTACATCGGTTCTCGTCCGATCACCGAAATTAAGCAGCGTCGGGCGCGGTTAGTACTTAGATGGGGGACCGCTTGGGAACACCGCGTGTTGTTGGCATTGTCCAAAATTTTTTTATTTTATTTTATTTTCTTTTTTATTTTTCTCTATTAAATAAAAAAAGAATGAAGTCGATATCTTCATTTTTAACCGAAATAGAGCCAAAATAAAAAACTCAACTGCCTATTATTTTAAGGTAAATGTAAAACATTCGCTATTGATTATGCTCAGTTGTACGTAACTAGATACAATAGTCTATGATTTCCTTTGTAAAACAAAAGTAAAATTCTTTATAAATTTGTTTCGTTTCTCAAAAAACGTAATTTAAGGAGGCAAATTTTCGCAAAATGCATTTATTTTTAACAATATTTAAGAAATTTTAACATTTATTAAAAAACAAGAATTTTTATTGTAAAATTCTTTAAAAAAATTGTCTATATTTCCAAAAAAAGGTAATTTAAGGAGCCAAATTTTCCCAAAATACATTTATTTTTAGCAATATTTAATAAATTTTAACATTTATTAAAAAAACTACAATTTTTGTTAGATTTTTTGATGCCAAATTAATACATACTGGTTATGTTCACTAATAACTAAAGGAAACAGTCAACATTTTCCTTTATAAAACGAAAATAAAACTTCTTGTTCGTTTGTGTGTTTGTGTGCAATAAGTAAACGAAATTGTTTTAAACACACAAGCAATGAAATCAATGGCCATATGAAGCAAAATAAACTATGTTTCTTCGCCAACGACCATACCACGCTGAGTACATCGGTTCTCGTCCGATCACCGAAATTAAGCAGCGTCGGGCGCGGTTAGTACTTAGATGGGGGACCGCTTGGGAACACCGCGTGTTGTTGGCATTGTCCAAAATTTTTTTATTTTATTTTATTTTCTTTTTTATTTTTCTCTATTAAATAAAAAAAGAATGAAGTCGATATCTTCATTTTTAACCGAAATAGAGCCAAAATAAAAAACTCAACTGCCTATTATTTTAAGGTAAATGTAAAACATTCGCTATTGATTATGCTCAGTTGTACGTAACTAGATACAATAGTCTATGATTTCCTTTGTAAAACAAAAGTAAAATTCTTTATAAATTTGTTTCGTTTCTCAAAAAACGTAATTTAAGGAGGCAAATTTTCGCAAAATGCATTTATTTTTAACAATATTTAAGAAATTTTAACATTTATTAAAAAACAAGAATTTTTATTGTAAAATTCTTTAAAAAAATTGTCTATATTTCCAAAAAAAGGTAATTTAAGGAGCCAAATTTTCCCAAAATACATTTATTTTTAGCAATATTTAATAAATTTTAACATTTATTAAAAAAACTACAATTTTTGTTAGATTTTTTGATGCCAAATTAATACATACTGGTTATGTTCACTAATAACTAAAGGAAACAGTCAACATTTTCCTTTATAAAACGAAAATAAAACTTCTTGTTCGTTTGTGTGTTTGTGTGCAATAAGTAAACGAAATTGTTTTAAACACACAAGCAATGAAATCAATGGCCATATGAAGCAAAATAAACTATGTTTCTTCGCCAACGACCATACCACGCTGAGTACATCGGTTCTCGTCCGATCACCGAAATTAAGCAGCGTCGGGCGCGGTTAGTACTTAGATGGGGGACCGCTTGGGAACACCGCGTGTTGTTGGCATTGTCCAAAATTTTTTTATTTTATTTTATTTTCTTTTTTATTTTTCTCTATTAAATAAAAAAAGAATGAAGTCGATATCTTCATTTTTAACCGAAATAGAGCCAAAATAAAAAACTCAACTGCCTATTATTTTAAGGTAAATGTAAAACATTCGCTATTGATTATGCTCAGTTGTACGTAACTAGATACAATAGTCTATGATTTCCTTTGTAAAACAAAAGTAAAATTCTTTATAAATTTGTTTCGTTTCTCAAAAAACGTAATTTAAGGAGGCAAATTTTCGCAAAATGCATTTATTTTTAACAATATTTAAGAAATTTTAACATTTATTAAAAAACAAGAATTTTTATTGTAAAATTCTTTAAAAAAATTGTCTATATTTCCAAAAAAAGGTAATTTAAGGAGCCAAATTTTCCCAAAATACATTTATTTTTAGCAATATTTAATAAATTTTAACATTTATTAAAAAAACTACAATTTTTGTTAGATTTTTTGATGCCAAATTAATACATACTGGTTATGTTCACTAATAACTAAAGGAAACAGTCAACATTTTCCTTTATAAAACGAAAATAAAACTTCTTGTTCGTTTGTGTGTTTGTGTGCAATAAGTAAACGAAATTGTTTTAAACACACAAGCAATGAAATCAATGGCCATATGAAGCAAAATAAACTATGTTTCTTCGCCAACGACCATACCACGCTGAGTACATCGGTTCTCGTCCGATCACCGAAATTAAGCAGCGTCGGGCGCGGTTAGTACTTAGATGGGGGACCGCTTGGGAACACCGCGTGTTGTTGGCATTGTCCAAAATTTTTTTATTTTATTTTATTTTCTTTTTTATTTTTCTCTATTAAATAAAAAAAGAATGAAGTCGATATCTTCATTTTTAACCGAAATAGAGCCAAAATAAAAAACTCAACTGCCTATTATTTTAAGGTAAATGTAAAACATTCGCTATTGATTATGCTCAGTTGTACGTAACTAGATACAATAGTCTATGATTTCCTTTGTAAAACAAAAGTAAAATTCTTTATAAATTTGTTTCGTTTCTCAAAAAACGTAATTTAAGGAGGCAAATTTTCGCAAAATGCATTTATTTTTAACAATATTTAAGAAATTTTAACATTTATTAAAAAACAAGAATTTTTATTGTAAAATTCTTTAAAAAAATTGTCTATATTTCCAAAAAAAGGTAATTTAAGGAGGCAAATTTTCGCAAAATGCATTTATTTTTAACAATATTTAAGAAATTTTAACATTTATTAAAAAACAAGAATTTTTATTGTAAAATTCTTTAAAAAAATTGTCTATATTTCCAAAAAAAGGTAATTTAAGGAGCCAAATTTTCCCAAAATACATTTATTTTTAGCAATATTTAATAAATTTTAACATTTATTAAAAAAACTACAATTTTTGTTAGATTTTTTGATGCCAAATTAATACATACTGGTTATGTTCACTAATAACTAAAGGAAAACAGTCAACATTTTCCTTTATAAAACGAAAATAAAACTTCTTGTTCGTTTGTGTGTTTGTGTGCAATAAGTAAACGAAATTGTTTTAAACACACAAGCAATGAAATCAATGGCCATATGAAGCAAAATAAACTATGTTTCTTCGCCAACGACCATACCACGCTGAGTACATCGGTTCTCGTCCGATCACCGAAATTAAGCAGCGTCGGGCGCGGTTAGTACTTAGATGGGGGACCGCTTGGGAACACCGCGTGTTGTTGGCATTGTCCAAAATTTTTTTATTTTATTTTATTTTCTTTTTTATTTTTCTCTATTAAATAAAAAAAGAATGAAGTCGATATCTTCATTTTTAACCGAAATAGAGCCAAAATAAAAAACTCAACTGCCTATTATTTTAAGGTAAATGTAAAACATTCGCTATTGATTATGCTCAGTTGTACGTAACTAGATACAATAGTCTATGATTTCCTTTGTAAAACAAAAGTAAAATTCTTTATAAATTTGTTTCGTTTCTCAAAAAACGTAATTTAAGGAGGCAAATTTTCGCAAAATGCATTTATTTTTAACAATATTTAAGAAATTTTAACATTTATTAAAAAACAAGAATTTTTATTGTAAAATTCTTTAAAAAAATTGTCTATATTTCCAAAAAAAGGTAATTTAAGGAGCCAAATTTTCCCAAAATACATTTATTTTTAGCAATATTTAATAAATTTTAACATTTATTAAAAAAACTACAATTTTTGTTAGATTTTTTGATGCCAAATTAATACATACTGGTTATGTTCACTAATAACTAAAGGAAACAGTCAACATTTTCCTTTATAAAACGAAAATAAAACTTCTTGTTCGTTTGTGTGTTTGTGTGCAATAAGTAAACGAAATTGTTTTAAACACACAAGCAATGAAATCAATGGCCATATGAAGCAAAATAAACTATGTTTCTTCGCCAACGACCATACCACGCTGAGTACATCGGTTCTCGTCCGATCACCGAAATTAAGCAGCGTCGGGCGCGGTTAGTACTTAGATGGGGGACCGCTTGGGAACACCGCGTGTTGTTGGCATTGTCCAAAATTTTTTTATTTTATTTTATTTTCTTTTTTATTTTTCTCTATTAAATAAAAAAAGAATGAAGTCGATATCTTCATTTTTAACCGAAATAGAGCCAAATAAAAAACTCAACTGCCTATTATTTTAAGGTAAATGTAAAACATTCGCTATTGATTATGCTCAGTTGTACGTAACTAGATACAATAGTCTATGATTTCCTTTGTAAAACAAAAGTAAAATTCTTTATAAATTTGTTTCGTTTCTCAAAAAACGTAATTTAAGGAGGCAAATTTTCGCAAAATGCATTTATTTTTAACAATATTTAAGAAATTTTAACATTTATTAAAAAACAAGAATTTTTATTGTAAAATTCTTTAAAAAAATTGTCTATATTTCCAAAAAAAGGTAATTTAAGGAGCCAAATTTTCCCAAAATACATTTATTTTTAGCAATATTTAATAAATTTTAACATTTATTAAAAAAACTACAATTTTTGTTAGATTTTTTGATGCCAAATTAATACATACTGGTTATGTTCACTAATAACTAAAGGAAACAGTCAACATTTTCCTTTATAAAACGAAAATAAAACTTCTTGTTCGTTTGTGTGTTTGTGTGCAATAAGTAAACGAAATTGTTTTAAACACACAAGCAATGAAATCAATGGCCATATGAAGCAAAATAAACTATGTTTCTTCGCCAACGACCATACCACGCTGAGTACATCGGTTCTCGTCCGATCACCGAAATTAAGCAGCGTCGGGCGCGGTTAGTACTTAGATGGGGGACCGCTTGGGAACACCGCGTGTTGTTGGCATTGTCCAAAATTTTTTTATTTTATTTTATTTTCTTTTTTATTTTTCTCTATTAAATAAAAAAAGAATGAAGTCGATATCTTCATTTTTAACCGAAATAGAGCCAAAATAAAAAACTCAACTGCCTATTATTTTAAGGTAAATGTAAAACATTCGCTATTGATTATGCTCAGTTGTACGTAACTAGATACAATAGTCTATGATTTCCTTTGTAAAACAAAAGTAAAATTCTTTATAAATTTGTTTCGTTTCTCAAAAAACGTAATTTAAGGAGGCAAATTTTCGCAAAATGCATTTATTTTTAACAATATTTAAGAAATTTTAACATTTATTAAAAAACAAGAATTTTTATTGTAAAATTCTTTAAAAAAATTGTCTATATTTCCAAAAAAAGGTAATTTAAGGAGCCAAATTTTCCCAAAATACATTTATTTTTAGCAATATTTAATAAATTTTAACATTTATTAAAAAAACTACAATTTTTGTTAGATTTTTTGATGCCAAATTAATACATACTGGTTATGTTCACTAATAACTAAAGGAAACAGTCAACATTTTCCTTTATAAAACGAAAATAAAACTTCTTGTTCGTTTGTGTGTTTGTGTGCAATAAGTAAACGAAATTGTTTTAAACACACAAGCAATGAAATCAATGGCCATATGAAGCAAAATAAACTATGTTTCTTCGCCAACGACCATACCACGCTGAGTACATCGGTTCTCGTCCGATCACCGAAATTAAGCAGCGTCGGGCGCGGTTAGTACTTAGATGGGGGACCGCTTGGGAACACCGCGTGTTGTTGGCATTGTCCAAAATTTTTTTATTTTATTTTATTTTCTTTTTTATTTTTCTCTATTAAATAAAAAAAGAATGAAGTCGATATCTTCATTTTTAACCGAAATAGAGCCAAAATAAAAAACTCAACTGCCTATTATTTTAAGGTAAATGTAAAACATTCGCTATTGATTATGCTCAGTTGTACGTAACTAGATACAATAGTCTATGATTTCCTTTGTAAAACAAAAGTAAAATTCTTTATAAATTTGTTTCGTTTCTCAAAAAACGTAATTTAAGGAGGCAAATTTTCGCAAAATGCATTTATTTTTAACAATATTTAAGAAATTTTAACATTTATTAAAAAACAAGAATTTTTATTGTAAAATTCTTTAAAAAAATTGTCTATATTTCCAAAAAAAGGTAATTTAAGGAGCCAAATTTTCCCAAAATACATTTATTTTTAGCAATATTTAATAAATTTTAACATTTATTAAAAAAACTACAATTTTTGTTAGATTTTTTGATGCCAAATTAATACATACTGGTTATGTTCACTAATAACTAAAGGAAACAGTCAACATTTTCCTTTATAAAACGAAAATAAAACTTCTTGTTCGTTTGTGTGTTTGTGTGCAATAAGTAAACGAAATTGTTTTAAACACACAAGCAATGAAATCAATGGCCATATGAAGCAAAATAAACTATGTTTCTTCGCCAACGACCATACCACGCTGAGTACATCGGTTCTCGTCCGATCACCGAAATTAAGCAGCGTCGGGCGCGGTTAGTACTTAGATGGGGGACCGCTTGGGAACACCGCGTGTTGTTGGCATTGTCCAAAATTTTTTTATTTTATTTTATTTTCTTTTTTATTTTTCTCTATTAAATAAAAAAAGAATGAAGTCGATATCTTCATTTTTAACCGAAATAGAGCCAAAATAAAAAACTCAACTGCCTATTATTTTAAGGTAAATGTAAAACATTCGCTATTGATTATGCTCAGTTGTACGTAACTAGATACAATAGTCTATGATTTCCTTTGTAAAACAAAAGTAAAATTCTTTATAAATTTGTTTCGTTTCTCAAAAAACGTAATTTAAGGAGGCAAATTTTCGCAAAATGCATTTATTTTTAACAATATTTAAGAAATTTTAACATTTATTAAAAAACAAGAATTTTTATTGTAAAATTCTTTAAAAAAATTGTCTATATTTCCAAAAAAAGGTAATTTAAGGAGCCAAATTTTCCCAAAATACATTTATTTTTAGCAATATTTAATAAATTTTAACATTTATTAAAAAAACTACAATTTTTGTTAGATTTTTTGATGCCAAATTAATACATACTGGTTATGTTCACTAATAACTAAAGGAAACAGTCAACATTTTCCTTTATAAAACGAAAATAAAACTTCTTGTTCGTTTGTGTGTTTGTGTGCAATAAGTAAACGAAATTGTTTTAAACACACAAGCAATGAAATCAATGGCCATATGAAGCAAAATAAACTATGTTTCTTCGCCAACGACCATACCACGCTGAGTACATCGGTTCTCGTCCGATCACCGAAATTAAGCAGCGTCGGGCGCGGTTAGTACTTAGATGGGGGACCGCTTGGGAACACCGCGTGTTGTTGGCATTGTCCAAAATTTTTTTATTTTATTTTATTTTCTTTTTTATTTTTCTCTATTAAATAAAAAAAGAATGAAGTCGATATCTTCATTTTTAACCGAAATAGAGCCAAAATAAAAAACTCAACTGCCTATTATTTTAAGGTAAATGTAAAACATTCGCTATTGATTATGCTCAGTTGTACGTAACTAGATACAATAGTCTATGATTTCCTTTGTAAAACAAAAGTAAAATTCTTTATAAATTTGTTTCGTTTCTCAAAAAACGTAATTTAAGGAGGCAAATTTTCGCAAAATGCATTTATTTTTAACAATATTTAAGAAATTTTAACATTTATTAAAAAACAAGAATTTTTATTGTAAAATTCTTTAAAAAAATTGTCTATATTTCCAAAAAAAGGTAATTTAAGGAGCCAAATTTTCCCAAAATACATTTATTTTTAGCAATATTTAATAAATTTTAACATTTATTAAAAAAACTACAATTTTTGTTAGATTTTTTGATGCCAAATTAATACATACTGGTTATGTTCACTAATAACTAAAGGAAACAGTCAACATTTTCCTTTATAAAACGAAAATAAAACTTCTTGTTCGTTTGTGTGTTTGTGTGCAATAAGTAAACGAAATTGTTTTAAACACACAAGCAATGAAATCAATGGCCATATGAAGCAAAATAAACTATGTTTCTTCGCCAACGACCATACCACGCTGAGTACATCGGTTCTCGTCCGATCACCGAAATTAAGCAGCGTCGGGCGCGGTTAGTACTTAGATGGGGGACCGCTTGGGAACACCGCGTGTTGTTGGCATTGTCCAAAATTTTTTTATTTTATTTTATTTTCTTTTTTATTTTTCTCTATTAAATAAAAAAAGAATGAAGTCGATATCTTCATTTTTAACCGAAATAGAGCCAAAATAAAAAACTCAACTGCCTATTATTTTAAGGTAAATGTAAAACATTCGCTATTGATTATGCTCAGTTGTACGTAACTAGATACAATAGTCTATGATTTCCTTTGTAAAACAAAAGTAAAATTCTTTATAAATTTGTTTCGTTTCTCAAAAAACGTAATTTAAGGAGGCAAATTTTCGCAAAATGCATTTATTTTTAACAATATTTAAGAAATTTTAACATTTATTAAAAAACAAGAATTTTTATTGTAAAATTCTTTAAAAAAATTGTCTATATTTCCAAAAAAAGGTAATTTAAGGAGCCAAATTTTCCCAAAATACATTTATTTTTAGCAATATTTAATAAATTTTAACATTTATTAAAAAAACTACAATTTTTGTTAGATTTTTTGATGCCAAATTAATACATACTGGTTATGTTCACTAATAACTAAAGGAAACAGTCAACATTTTCCTTTATAAAACGAAAATAAAACTTCTTGTTCGTTTGTGTGTTTGTGTGCAATAAGTAAACGAAATTGTTTTAAACACACAAGCAATGAAATCAATGGCCATATGAAGCAAAATAAACTATGTTTCTTCGCCAACGACCATACCACGCTGAGTACATCGGTTCTCGTCCGATCACCGAAATTAAGCAGCGTCGGGCGCGGTTAGTACTTAGATGGGGGACCGCTTGGGAACACCGCGTGTTGTTGGCATTGTCCAAAATTTTTTTATTTTATTTTATTTTCTTTTTTATTTTTCTCTATTAAATAAAAAAAGAATGAAGTCGATATCTTCATTTTTAACCGAAATAGAGCCAAAATAAAAAACTCAACTGCCTATTATTTTAAGGTAAATGTAAAACATTCGCTATTGATTATGCTCAGTTGTACGTAACTAGATACAATAGTCTATGATTTCCTTTGTAAAACAAAAGTAAAATTCTTTATAAATTTGTTTCGTTTCTCAAAAAACGTAATTTAAGGAGGCAAATTTTCGCAAAATGCATTTATTTTTAACAATATTTAAGAAATTTTAACATTTATTAAAAAACAAGAATTTTTATTGTAAAATTCTTTAAAAAAATTGTCTATATTTCCAAAAAAAGGTAATTTAAGGAGCCAAATTTTCCCAAAATACATTTATTTTTAGCAATATTTAATAAATTTTAACATTTATTAAAAAAACTACAATTTTTGTTAGATTTTTTGATGCCAAATTAATACATACTGGTTATGTTCACTAATAACTAAAGGAAACAGTCAACATTTTCCTTTATAAAACGAAAATAAAACTTCTTGTTCGTTTGTGTGTTTGTGTGCAATAAGTAAACGAAATTGTTTTAAACACACAAGCAATGAAATCAATGGCCATATGAAGCAAAATAAACTATGTTTCTTCGCCAACGACCATACCACGCTGAGTACATCGGTTCTCGTCCGATCACCGAAATTAAGCAGCGTCGGGCGCGGTTAGTACTTAGATGGGGGACCGCTTGGGAACACCGCGTGTTGTTGGCATTGTCCAAAATTTTTTTATTTTATTTTATTTTCTTTTTTATTTTTCTCTATTAAATAAAAAAAGAATGAAGTCGATATCTTCATTTTTAACCGAAATAGAGCCAAAATAAAAAACTCAACTGCCTATTATTTTAAGGTAAATGTAAAACATTCGCTATTGATTATGCTCAGTTGTACGTAACTAGATACAATAGTCTATGATTTCCTTTGTAAAACAAAAGTAAAATTCTTTATAAATTTGTTTCGTTTCTCAAAAAACGTAATTTAAGGAGGCAAATTTTCGCAAAATGCATTTATTTTTAACAATATTTAAGAAATTTTAACATTTATTAAAAAACAAGAATTTTTATTGTAAAATTCTTTAAAAAAATTGTCTATATTTCCAAAAAAAGGTAATTTAAGGAGCCAAATTTTCCCAAAATACATTTATTTTTAGCAATATTTAATAAATTTTAACATTTATTAAAAAAACTACAATTTTTGTTAGATTTTTTGATGCCAAATTAATACATACTGGTTATGTTCACTAATAACTAAAGGAAACAGTCAACATTTTCCTTTATAAAACGAAAATAAAACTTCTTGTTCGTTTGTGTGTTTGTGTGCAATAAGTAAACGAAATTGTTTTAAACACACAAGCAATGAAATCAATGGCCATATGAAGCAAAATAAACTATGTTTCTTCGCCAACGACCATACCACGCTGAGTACATCGGTTCTCGTCCGATCACCGAAATTAAGCAGCGTCGGGCGCGGTTAGTACTTAGATGGGGGACCGCTTGGGAACACCGCGTGTTGTTGGCATTGTCCAAAATTTTTTTATTTTATTTTATTTTCTTTTTTATTTTTCTCTATTAAATAAAAAAAGAATGAAGTCGATATCTTCATTTTTAACCGAAATAGAGCCAAAATAAAAAACTCAACTGCCTATTATTTTAAGGTAAATGTAAAACATTCGCTATTGATTATGCTCAGTTGTACGTAACTAGATACAATAGTCTATGATTTCCTTTGTAAAACAAAAGTAAAATTCTTTATAAATTTGTTTCGTTTCTCAAAAAACGTAATTTAAGGAGGCAAATTTTCGCAAAATGCATTTATTTTTAACAATATTTAAGAAATTTTAACATTTATTAAAAAACAAGAATTTTTATTGTAAAATTCTTTAAAAAAATTGTCTATATTTCCAAAAAAAGGTAATTTAAGGAGCCAAATTTTCCCAAAATACATTTATTTTTAGCAATATTTAATAAATTTTAACATTTATTAAAAAAACTACAATTTTTGTTAGATTTTTTGATGCCAAATTAATACATACTGGTTATGTTCACTAATAACTAAAGGAAACAGTCAACATTTTCCTTTATAAAACGAAAATAAAACTTCTTGTTCGTTTGTGTGTTTGTGTGCAATAAGTAAACGAAATTGTTTTAAACACACAAGCAATGAAATCAATGGCCATATGAAGCAAAATAAACTATGTTTCTTCGCCAACGACCATACCACGCTGAGTACATCGGTTCTCGTCCGATCACCGAAATTAAGCAGCGTCGGGCGCGGTTAGTACTTAGATGGGGGACCGCTTGGGAACACCGCGTGTTGTTGGCATTGTCCAAAATTTTTTTATTTTATTTTATTTTCTTTTTTATTTTTCTCTATTAAATAAAAAAAGAATGAAGTCGATATCTTCATTTTTAACCGAAATAGAGCCAAAATAAAAAACTCAACTGCCTATTATTTTAAGGTAAATGTAAAACATTCGCTATTGATTATGCTCAGTTGTACGTAACTAGATACAATAGTCTATGATTTCCTTTGTAAAACAAAAGTAAAATTCTTTATAAATTTGTTTCGTTTCTCAAAAAACGTAATTTAAGGAGGCAAATTTTCGCAAAATGCATTTATTTTTAACAATATTTAAGAAATTTTAACATTTATTAAAAAACAAGAATTTTTATTGTAAAATTCTTTAAAAAAATTGTCTATATTTCCAAAAAAAGGTAATTTAAGGAGCCAAATTTTCCCAAAATACATTTATTTTTAGCAATATTTAATAAATTTTAACATTTATTAAAAAAACTACAATTTTTGTTAGATTTTTTGATGCCAAATTAATACATACTGGTTATGTTCACTAATAACTAAAGGAAACAGTCAACATTTTCCTTTATAAAACGAAAATAAAACTTCTTGTTCGTTTGTGTGTTTGTGTGCAATAAGTAAACGAAATTGTTTTAAACACACAAGCAATGAAATCAATGGCCATATGAAGCAAAATAAACTATGTTTCTTCGCCAACGACCATACCACGCTGAGTACATCGGTTCTCGTCCGATCACCGAAATTAAGCAGCGTCGGGCGCGGTTAGTACTTAGATGGGGGACCGCTTGGGAACACCGCGTGTTGTTGGCATTGTCCAAAATTTTTTTATTTTATTTTATTTTCTTTTTTATTTTTCTCTATTAAATAAAAAAAGAATGAAGTCGATATCTTCATTTTTAACCGAAATAGAGCCAAAATAAAAAACTCAACTGCCTATTATTTTAAGGTAAATGTAAAACATTCGCTATTGATTATGCTCAGTTGTACGTAACTAGATACAATAGTCTATGATTTCCTTTGTAAAACAAAAGTAAAATTCTTTATAAATTTGTTTCGTTTCTCAAAAAACGTAATTTAAGGAGGCAAATTTTCGCAAAATGCATTTATTTTTAACAATATTTAAGAAATTTTAACATTTATTAAAAAACAAGAATTTTTATTGTAAAATTCTTTAAAAAAATTGTCTATATTTCCAAAAAAAGGTAATTTAAGGAGCCAAATTTTCCCAAAATACATTTATTTTTAGCAATATTTAATAAATTTTAACATTTATTAAAAAAACTACAATTTTTGTTAGATTTTTTGATGCCAAATTAATACATACTGGTTATGTTCACTAATAACTAAAGGAAACAGTCAACATTTTCCTTTATAAAACGAAAATAAAACTTCTTGTTCGTTTGTGTGTTTGTGTGCAATAAGTAAACGAAATTGTTTTAAACACACAAGCAATGAAATCAATGGCCATATGAAGCAAAATAAACTATGTTTCTTCGCCAACGACCATACCACGCTGAGTACATCGGTTCTCGTCCGATCACCGAAATTAAGCAGCGTCGGGCGCGGTTAGTACTTAGATGGGGGACCGCTTGGGAACACCGCGTGTTGTTGGCATTGTCCAAAATTTTTTTATTTTATTTTATTTTCTTTTTTATTTTTCTCTATTAAATAAAAAAAGAATGAAGTCGATATCTTCATTTTTAACCGAAATAGAGCCAAAATAAAAAACTCAACTGCCTATTATTTTAAGGTAAATGTAAAACATTCGCTATTGATTATGCTCAGTTGTACGTAACTAGATACAATAGTCTATGATTTCCTTTGTAAAACAAAAGTAAAATTCTTTATAAATTTGTTTCGTTTCTCAAAAAACGTAATTTAAGGAGGCAAATTTTCGCAAAATGCATTTATTTTTAACAATATTTAAGAAATTTTAACATTTATTAAAAAACAAGAATTTTTATTGTAAAATTCTTTAAAAAAATTGTCTATATTTCCAAAAAAAGGTAATTTAAGGAGCCAAATTTTCCCAAAATACATTTATTTTTAGCAATATTTAATAAATTTTAACATTTATTAAAAAAACTACAATTTTTGTTAGATTTTTTGATGCCAAATTAATACATACTGGTTATGTTCACTAATAACTAAAGGAAACAGTCAACATTTTCCTTTATAAAACGAAAATAAAACTTCTTGTTCGTTTGTGTGTTTGTGTGCAATAAGTAAACGAAATTGTTTTAAACACACAAGCAATGAAATCAATGGCCATATGAAGCAAAATAAACTATGTTTCTTCGCCAACGACCATACCACGCTGAGTACATCGGTTCTCGTCCGATCACCGAAATTAAGCAGCGTCGGGCGCGGTTAGTACTTAGATGGGGGACCGCTTGGGAACACCGCGTGTTGTTGGCATTGTCCAAAATTTTTTTATTTTATTTTATTTTCTTTTTTATTTTTCTCTATTAAATAAAAAAAGAATGAAGTCGATATCTTCATTTTTAACCGAAATAGAGCCAAAATAAAAAACTCAACTGCCTATTATTTTAAGGTAAATGTAAAACATTCGCTATTGATTATGCTCAGTTGTACGTAACTAGATACAATAGTCTATGATTTCCTTTGTAAAACAAAAGTAAAATTCTTTATAAATTTGTTTCGTTTCTCAAAAAACGTAATTTAAGGAGGCAAATTTTCGCAAAATGCATTTATTTTTAACAATATTTAAGAAATTTTAACATTTATTAAAAAACAAGAATTTTTATTGTAAAATTCTTTAAAAAAATTGTCTATATTTCCAAAAAAAGGTAATTTAAGGAGCCAAATTTTCCCAAAATACATTTATTTTTAGCAATATTTAATAAATTTTAACATTTATTAAAAAAACTACAATTTTTGTTAGATTTTTTGATGCCAAATTAATACATACTGGTTATGTTCACTAATAACTAAAGGAAACAGTCAACATTTTCCTTTATAAAACGAAAATAAAACTTCTTGTTCGTTTGTGTGTTTGTGTGCAATAAGTAAACGAAATTGTTTTAAACACACAAGCAATGAAATCAATGGCCATATGAAGCAAAATAAACTATGTTTCTTCGCCAACGACCATACCACGCTGAGTACATCGGTTCTCGTCCGATCACCGAAATTAAGCAGCGTCGGGCGCGGTTAGTACTTAGATGGGGGACCGCTTGGGAACACCGCGTGTTGTTGGCATTGTCCAAAATTTTTTTATTTTATTTTATTTTCTTTTTTATTTTTCTCTATTAAATAAAAAAAGAATGAAGTCGATATCTTCATTTTTAACCGAAATAGAGCCAAAATAAAAAACTCAACTGCCTATTATTTTAAGGTAAATGTAAAACATTCGCTATTGATTATGCTCAGTTGTACGTAACTAGATACAATAGTCTATGATTTCCTTTGTAAAACAAAAGTAAAATTCTTTATAAATTTGTTTCGTTTCTCAAAAAACGTAATTTAAGGAGGCAAATTTTCGCAAAATGCATTTATTTTTAACAATATTTAAGAAATTTTAACATTTATTAAAAAACAAGAATTTTTATTGTAAAATTCTTTAAAAAAATTGTCTATATTTCCAAAAAAAGGTAATTTAAGGAGCCAAATTTTCCCAAAATACATTTATTTTTAGCAATATTTAATAAATTTTAACATTTATTAAAAAAACTACAATTTTTGTTAGATTTTTTGATGCCAAATTAATACATACTGGTTATGTTCACTAATAACTAAAGGAAACAGTCAACATTTTCCTTTATAAAACGAAAATAAAACTTCTTGTTCGTTTGTGTGTTTGTGTGCAATAAGTAAACGAAATTGTTTTAAACACACAAGCAATGAAATCAATGGCCATATGAAGCAAAATAAACTATGTTTCTTCGCCAACGACCATACCACGCTGAGTACATCGGTTCTCGTCCGATCACCGAAATTAAGCAGCGTCGGGCGCGGTTAGTACTTAGATGGGGGACCGCTTGGGAACACCGCGTGTTGTTGGCATTGTCCAAAATTTTTTTATTTTATTTTATTTTCTTTTTTATTTTTCTCTATTAAATAAAAAAAGAATGAAGTCGATATCTTCATTTTTAACCGAAATAGAGCCAAAATAAAAAACTCAACTGCCTATTATTTTAAGGTAAATGTAAAACATTCGCTATTGATTATGCTCAGTTGTACGTAACTAGATACAATAGTCTATGATTTCCTTTGTAAAACAAAAGTAAAATTCTTTATAAATTTGTTTCGTTTCTCAAAAAACGTAATTTAAGGAGGCAAATTTTCGCAAAATGCATTTATTTTTAACAATATTTAAGAAATTTTAACATTTATTAAAAAACAAGAATTTTTATTGTAAAATTCTTTAAAAAAATTGTCTATATTTCCAAAAAAAGGTAATTTAAGGAGCCAAATTTTCCCAAAATACATTTATTTTTAGCAATATTTAATAAATTTTAACATTTATTAAAAAAACTACAATTTTTGTTAGATTTTTTGATGCCAAATTAATACATACTGGTTATGTTCACTAATAACTAAAGGAAACAGTCAACATTTTCCTTTATAAAACGAAAATAAAACTTCTTGTTCGTTTGTGTGTTTGTGTGCAATAAGTAAACGAAATTGTTTTAAACACACAAGCAATGAAATCAATGGCCATATGAAGCAAAATAAACTATGTTTCTTCGCCAACGACCATACCACGCTGAGTACATCGGTTCTCGTCCGATCACCGAAATTAAGCAGCGTCGGGCGCGGTTAGTACTTAGATGGGGGACCGCTTGGGAACACCGCGTGTTGTTGGCATTGTCCAAAATTTTTTTATTTTATTTTATTTTCTTTTTTATTTTTCTCTATTAAATAAAAAAAGAATGAAGTCGATATCTTCATTTTTAACCGAAATAGAGCCAAAATAAAAAACTCAACTGCCTATTATTTTAAGGTAAATGTAAAACATTCGCTATTGATTATGCTCAGTTGTACGTAACTAGATACAATAGTCTATGATTTCCTTTGTAAAACAAAAGTAAAATTCTTTATAAATTTGTTTCGTTTCTCAAAAAACGTAATTTAAGGAGGCAAATTTTCGCAAAATGCATTTATTTTTAACAATATTTAAGAAATTTTAACATTTATTAAAAAACAAGAATTTTTATTGTAAAATTCTTTAAAAAAATTGTCTATATTTCCAAAAAAAGGTAATTTAAGGAGCCAAATTTTCCCAAAATACATTTATTTTTAGCAATATTTAATAAATTTTAACATTTATTAAAAAAACTACAATTTTTGTTAGATTTTTTGATGCCAAATTAATACATACTGGTTATGTTCACTAATAACTAAAGGAAACAGTCAACATTTTCCTTTATAAAACGAAAATAAAACTTCTTGTTCGTTTGTGTGTTTGTGTGCAATAAGTAAACGAAATTGTTTTAAACACACAAGCAATGAAATCAATGGCCATATGAAGCAAAATAAACTATGTTTCTTCGCCAACGACCATACCACGCTGAGTACATCGGTTCTCGTCCGATCACCGAAATTAAGCAGCGTCGGGCGCGGTTAGTACTTAGATGGGGGACCGCTTGGGAACACCGCGTGTTGTTGGCATTGTCCAAAATTTTTTTATTTTATTTTATTTTCTTTTTTATTTTTCTCTATTAAATAAAAAAAGAATGAAGTCGATATCTTCATTTTTAACCGAAATAGAGCCAAAATAAAAAACTCAACTGCCTATTATTTTAAGGTAAATGTAAAACATTCGCTATTGATTATGCTCAGTTGTACGTAACTAGATACAATAGTCTATGATTTCCTTTGTAAAACAAAAGTAAAATTCTTTATAAATTTGTTTCGTTTCTCAAAAAACGTAATTTAAGGAGGCAAATTTTCGCAAAATGCATTTATTTTTAACAATATTTAAGAAATTTTAACATTTATTAAAAAACAAGAATTTTTATTGTAAAATTCTTTAAAAAAATTGTCTATATTTCCAAAAAAAGGTAATTTAAGGAGCCAAATTTTCCCAAAATACATTTATTTTTAGCAATATTTAATAAATTTTAACATTTATTAAAAAAACTACAATTTTTGTTAGATTTTTTGATGCCAAATTAATACATACTGGTTATGTTCACTAATAACTAAAGGAAACAGTCAACATTTTCCTTTATAAAACGAAAATAAAACTTCTTGTTCGTTTGTGTGTTTGTGTGCAATAAGTAAACGAAATTGTTTTAAACACACAAGCAATGAAATCAATGGCCATATGAAGCAAAATAAACTATGTTTCTTCGCCAACGACCATACCACGCTGAGTACATCGGTTCTCGTCCGATCACCGAAATTAAGCAGCGTCGGGCGCGGTTAGTACTTAGATGGGGGACCGCTTGGGAACACCGCGTGTTGTTGGCATTGTCCAAAATTTTTTTATTTTATTTTATTTTCTTTTTTATTTTTCTCTATTAAATAAAAAAAGAATGAAGTCGATATCTTCATTTTTAACCGAAATAGAGCCAAAATAAAAAACTCAACTGCCTATTATTTTAAGGTAAATGTAAAACATTCGCTATTGATTATGCTCAGTTGTACGTAACTAGATACAATAGTCTATGATTTCCTTTGTAAAACAAAAGTAAAATTCTTTATAAATTTGTTTCGTTTCTCAAAAAACGTAATTTAAGGAGGCAAATTTTCGCAAAATGCATTTATTTTTAACAATATTTAAGAAATTTTAACATTTATTAAAAAACAAGAATTTTTATTGTAAAATTCTTTAAAAAAATTGTCTATATTTCCAAAAAAAGGTAATTTAAGGAGCCAAATTTTCCCAAAATACATTTATTTTTAGCAATATTTAATAAATTTTAACATTTATTAAAAAAACTACAATTTTTGTTAGATTTTTTGATGCCAAATTAATACATACTGGTTATGTTCACTAATAACTAAAGGAAACAGTCAACATTTTCCTTTATAAAACGAAAATAAAACTTCTTGTTCGTTTGTGTGTTTGTGTGCAATAAGTAAACGAAATTGTTTTAAACACACAAGCAATGAAATCAATGGCCATATGAAGCAAAATAAACTATGTTTCTTCGCCAACGACCATACCACGCTGAGTACATCGGTTCTCGTCCGATCACCGAAATTAAGCAGCGTCGGGCGCGGTTAGTACTTAGATGGGGGACCGCTTGGGAACACCGCGTGTTGTTGGCATTGTCCAAAATTTTTTTATTTTATTTTATTTTCTTTTTTATTTTTCTCTATTAAATAAAAAAAGAATGAAGTCGATATCTTCATTTTTAACCGAAATAGAGCCAAAATAAAAAACTCAACTGCCTATTATTTTAAGGTAAATGTAAAACATTCGCTATTGATTATGCTCAGTTGTACGTAACTAGATACAATAGTCTATGATTTCCTTTGTAAAACAAAAGTAAAATTCTTTATAAATTTGTTTCGTTTCTCAAAAAACGTAATTTAAGGAGGCAAATTTTCGCAAAATGCATTTATTTTTAACAATATTTAAGAAATTTTAACATTTATTAAAAAACAAGAATTTTTATTGTAAAATTCTTTAAAAAAATTGTCTATATTTCCAAAAAAAGGTAATTTAAGGAGCCAAATTTTCCCAAAATACATTTATTTTTAGCAATATTTAATAAATTTTAACATTTATTAAAAAAACTACAATTTTTGTTAGATTTTTTGATGCCAAATTAATACATACTGGTTATGTTCACTAATAACTAAAGGAAACAGTCAACATTTTCCTTTATAAAACGAAAATAAAACTTCTTGTTCGTTTGTGTGTTTGTGTGCAATAAGTAAACGAAATTGTTTTAAACACACAAGCAATGAAATCAATGGCCATATGAAGCAAAATAAACTATGTTTCTTCGCCAACGACCATACCACGCTGAGTACATCGGTTCTCGTCCGATCACCGAAATTAAGCAGCGTCGGGCGCGGTTAGTACTTAGATGGGGGACCGCTTGGGAACACCGCGTGTTGTTGGCATTGTCCAAAATTTTTTTATTTTATTTTATTTTCTTTTTTATTTTTCTCTATTAAATAAAAAAAGAATGAAGTCGATATCTTCATTTTTAACCGAAATAGAGCCAAAATAAAAAACTCAACTGCCTATTATTTTAAGGTAAATGTAAAACATTCGCTATTGATTATGCTCAGTTGTACGTAACTAGATACAATAGTCTATGATTTCCTTTGTAAAACAAAAGTAAAATTCTTTATAAATTTGTTTCGTTTCTCAAAAAACGTAATTTAAGGAGGCAAATTTTCGCAAAATGCATTTATTTTTAACAATATTTAAGAAATTTTAACATTTATTAAAAAACAAGAATTTTTATTGTAAAATTCTTTAAAAAAATTGTCTATATTTCCAAAAAAAGGTAATTTAAGGAGCCAAATTTTCCCAAAATACATTTATTTTTAGCAATATTTAATAAATTTTAACATTTATTAAAAAAACTACAATTTTTGTTAGATTTTTTGATGCCAAATTAATACATACTGGTTATGTTCACTAATAACTAAAGGAAACAGTCAACATTTTCCTTTATAAAACGAAAATAAAACTTCTTGTTCGTTTGTGTGTTTGTGTGCAATAAGTAAACGAAATTGTTTTAAACACACAAGCAATGAAATCAATGGCCATATGAAGCAAAATAAACTATGTTTCTTCGCCAACGACCATACCACGCTGAGTACATCGGTTCTCGTCCGATCACCGAAATTAAGCAGCGTCGGGCGCGGTTAGTACTTAGATGGGGGACCGCTTGGGAACACCGCGTGTTGTTGGCATTGTCCAAAATTTTTTTATTTTATTTTATTTTCTTTTTTATTTTTCTCTATTAAATAAAAAAAGAATGAAGTCGATATCTTCATTTTTAACCGAAATAGAGCCAAAATAAAAAACTCAACTGCCTATTATTTTAAGGTAAATGTAAAACATTCGCTATTGATTATGCTCAGTTGTACGTAACTAGATACAATAGTCTATGATTTCCTTTGTAAAACAAAAGTAAAATTCTTTATAAATTTGTTTCGTTTCTCAAAAAACGTAATTTAAGGAGGCAAATTTTCGCAAAATGCATTTATTTTTAACAATATTTAAGAAATTTTAACATTTATTAAAAAACAAGAATTTTTATTGTAAAATTCTTTAAAAAAATTGTCTATATTTCCAAAAAAAGGTAATTTAAGGAGCCAAATTTTCCCAAAATACATTTATTTTTAGCAATATTTAATAAATTTTAACATTTATTAAAAAAACTACAATTTTTGTTAGATTTTTTGATGCCAAATTAATACATACTGGTTATGTTCACTAATAACTAAAGGAAACAGTCAACATTTTCCTTTATAAAACGAAAATAAAACTTCTTGTTCGTTTGTGTGTTTGTGTGCAATAAGTAAACGAAATTGTTTTAAACACACAAGCAATGAAATCAATGGCCATATGAAGCAAAATAAACTATGTTTCTTCGCCAACGACCATACCACGCTGAGTACATCGGTTCTCGTCCGATCACCGAAATTAAGCAGCGTCGGGCGCGGTTAGTACTTAGATGGGGGACCGCTTGGGAACACCGCGTGTTGTTGGCATTGTCCAAAATTTTTTTATTTTATTTTATTTTCTTTTTTATTTTTCTCTATTAAATAAAAAAAGAATGAAGTCGATATCTTCATTTTTAACCTTTTGCTTTTAAATTAGCTATTTTATTTGTTCAATTTCATTTTACAAAAAATACTTAATAGCTAAAGTATGTGATTTGGTATATTAAATAAATATTCTCATAAATACAGAAATGACTTAAGACTACTATATTAAACATTTATTGTGCTGCAGTTATGTGCTAGCATAGTTCCATTTATACAAAGTTTTGTTTCAAAAATTAGTTTTACAATTCAGTGCCAGAAAAATTTATCCAAAAACTGGTCTTTTTCAAAGATTTTTTAAAAAGGTTATAAAAAGAAAACTTACATACTAATAATAATAATGGTAATAAACTTACATACTAAGCCTTATATACTATCTATATACAATATATACAATGATTACTGATCCGTAATGTATACCGGATCAGATCTCCAATCATACCTCTGGTACCGTCTGTGATAATACATTATCCGGTCATCGTCAAACAACAGACCCTCATCTCTAAGCTTAGATAAAGCTGCAGGAGGCAAATGCCTCCTGGAGAGAAGGGCCGTTATGTCCTCTTCAATAGTGAGGATATCTTGTACTAAATCATTATCGATATTTTGCGAGGTTTCGAGGAACTTTAAGGCCCCCTTGACCATGAACATATCAATTCTATCAAATTGCACCGAAGAATACAATCTTCTGTTTGAAGGTCGTCGAGGGACTCCATTGATATCTAAATTTCGCCCGAGTTCAAGTGCTGAAGTCAGAATTGCTCTCTCAAATTTCCTTATTCTCTCCATCTGCGATGAGGATAAGTCAGCCCACGCAGCAAAGGAATAAGTAATAATTGGTCGAATAATTTGTTTGTAAATGAGGAGTTTCACTTCTTTAGAAAGTGCCCCTCTCTTGGAAAACAATTTCGCATAAGCATGGTATACTTTTTTCGCTTTGGACAGGATGAAGTCCACGTGGCGACAGAATTGAAATTTATTATCGAACAGTATTCCTAGGTACTTCATCCTGTCCGAAACAGCTATTGTATGTTCACCTGCTGTAATATTAGGTATAAATTTTCTTATGTTGGGGCGCGCAGCTCTGGGCTTTCCCTTAAAGACCACTGTCACACATTTTTCTATGTTTAATTTAAAACCCCACTTATTGAAATATTCAAATAACTGATTCATGTATTCGTTTAAACGTCTTTCAATAGTTTTGGCATATCTTCCTCTTAAAGCCAATAAAATATCGTCTGCGTATAACAGTAGCAAGCCCCCTTCTGGTGGGTCAGGGATATCACTGATAAAAATATTGAACAAGACAGGCCCTAGAAGAGAACCTTGCGGTACCCCCGCCATGACCTGTCTTTGCTCAGATATTTTATTACCAACTCTAACCCTGAATGCTCTACCTTCCAGAAAGCTTGCCACCATTCGCAACGTTTGAGTATTCAGTCCGAACGACTGGAGTTTATATAAAAGGCCTTTGTGCCAAACTGCATCAAAGGCTTTAGAAAAATCTAGGCTAACGGCTATGGTGCCTTGAAATCCCTTAAATCCGTTAACTACATAATTGGAGAACACAGCCAAGGTATGCGTTGTGGAGTGGTTTGCTTTATATCCAAACTGGCGATCTTTTATAATTCTTTTGTCCCCTATGAATCTTTTCAATCTTTTGTAGATCATGCTTTCTAATATTTTGCCGAATGGTGAAAGCAGGGAAATAGGTCTGTAATTGGCACATATTTTTGTGTCTGAGTGTGGTTTACAGATTGGTACAACCAAAGCTTCTTTCCATTTTGTTGGAAAGTACCCTAAATTAAGGCAGTGGTTGAACAATACGGATAAAAATGGGGAAACTACATCTCCAACTTTCTTTACAGCTACATCCGGAATTTTATCAATCCCTGCGGACTTGCGGGAGGGTCTAGCAGCGATAGCAGAGGCAACCATTTCGCTGTCGACGAACCCATTTTCAACCCAACTTAACTCGTTGTTGATGGAAGAGCCATCCGCAGAGAAGCCACTGCTGAACTCTACCAGAGGATTCAGAGGGGCAGTCCCCTCTACAGTCTCGGTTACAAGTCTGTAGAAAGAACTGTCCTCCGAATTTTCCTCTACATGGTGAGAGCTCTGCATGGTCCCAGCGAATAGCTCCGCCTTCTGTAGGTCATCCGCAATGATTGACCCTCCATCATCAATAATTGTCTTAATAGGACTTCTAAAAGATAATCCTGCCGCTCGCTTGACCTTCCCGTAAGTCTTTGGGCCTATTTCTATGCTCTGCAAATAATTCTTATATCGTTCATTTTCGAAATTTGATACCAATTGACGTATAATGTTAGTAAGGTTATTTATGTCGGCCTGGAGCTCAACATACCTACCAGGATCTGGGGTTCTGCGTAGCGTTTGACGCAGTCTTTTACGCTCTTTCATGTGACGTACGATGTTGGGGGGTAATTCTCCTAATAAAGGGCTCCTAAATTTTACTTTTGGTACAGTTGTCTCAATAGCATCCTGAAAGGTCGAGCAAAGTCCATCTATGCACAAGTCAATCTCGTCTACACTTACGTTTCTATTAGTAGGAAGCATATGCCTATTAATACCCTCTTCTATTTTTCTTTTAAGTCTTCTTACATTGACCCTATCGTAATTATAGAATATTTGTTCTTCTACCGGTGTTATATTGCCTACACATAACCTGATTTCGACCGCTTTGTGGTCAGATTCATAGTAGTGTATGTTCAATAAATCATTATTTTCCAGTGCAATGCCTGGAGTTTTTAGGAAAAAGTCAATAAATGAACTTTCTCTTATATTTGGCCTTGTGGGCTCCGCCGTAGGACAGAGTTGCAAGTCAGGACAGTTCAATAGATACGCGTTCAAATCTATCCCTCTTCTGTTATTGATGCCGCCCCCCCAATCTCGATGTTTCGCGTTTAGGTCACAACCAATTAGTACCTCTGAAGTCGAAACCAATCGGACGATCACATCGAGGTCGGAGGGGTTAAACGGTACTAGCGGGCGAAGGTACATTGATATAAAAGTTATCGATGTACCATCCTGTCTGTGAATTTTAGCGCAGCAGGATTCAATATTCCCTGTATTTATTGAGATTTGTTCTGACTTGAAACTATTTTTAATTAAAATGGCAGTACCACCTCCTTGTCTTCCACTTTCCCTGCACTGTTTATAAAGTGTATATTCGTTAAATGCTACTTTGTGCCTGTCCTGCAATTTGTGTTCTGCAATAAGCAGAATATCAGGCTTATGCTTTTTTAGAAATAATTGTAAATAGTGTCTTTTTTCTAAAGACCCCATTGAGTTCACATTAACAAATATACACTTAATCATTATAATTTTTTATGTACATTAAGAGTCCCATTAAGGCATCAGGTGCCCCTTGAGACTCTTTAATTCTACGATATTCCCCGTGATAGTCGTCTAAATCTTTGAGGAGTTGAGTCAACCCTTTGCCGAAATAAGTTTGACTATCCTCCCCAATTTGTTTGGCGACATTCAATGGGCCCTGTTGGGGTTTTGTTGTTGATGGTTTCGGACTATTTGAACCTAAATTTTTTGTTGATGAGGAGCCTGTGGCTGAAGCAAACGAAATGCCTGCCTTTAAACCAGCCCAGCGATCTGATTTGGCTTTTTTAATAGCCTCCTTTTCTTCAAGACGTTCAGTCTTTTTTAAGAGGATAGCTTTGCGCCGGGGGCAATCCGGCGACGCAGCTGTATGACCGTCAACATTACAATTTACGCAACGAACTGTATACGTAGGTCCATCTTTTGGCAGATTTTCCAATTGTTCTTTAGAGGGAATGGCGCAATTACCTGGGCCATGGTCTTTTCCACATTTAACACAGCGGTATGGCATACCACAATTAAGTGAAATATGTCCATACCGCTGACAATTTCTACATTGGACGATTCTGCGTCCCTTATCTTTCTCGTAAAATACATCACAATGAATGATTTTCTTCACTCGATATAGTTTGCGCATTTCTGTAGACCTACCCAGTTTAATTAACCACTTGTCCTCAGCTATACATATTAAATCGATAATATCGATTTTAAATCCTTGATTGTTAAGAAAATCTTCTATAGTTTTTTTGGTATAGAGATGTGATAATCTATGAATCACAACTGAAAACGGCACCAAAGGCTTTGGAGTATGCGTGTGAAACTTGTAACATCTTTCTTTCAACATTTTTGTTACTATTTCAAAGTTATTTAGTCCTATTACTCTAAGGGAAAGCAAGTTCTTTTTTAAAGGTCTTAAAGAGAAATTTTGTCTACCAATACTATTATCTAATATGTTGGCTATTTCCGATAGGCTTGTGTCATAAAGGGTAATGGCTGGCAAATGTTTACCTTTATTTCCAGAATTTGTTGTTGCATCTTTGGCTGATGTTGTTGTTGTAGCTGCTGCTGATGTTTTTGCTGCTCCTGATGTTGTTGCTGCTGATGTTGTTTCTGCTGCTGATGTTACTGATGTTGTTATTTCCGTTGTCCTTTTTGGTTTCGGCTTCTTGGTTTTTGGTTTTCCTTTTGAAAAGGGCTGTGTTTCCCATATATCCGTAGCATTTTTTGGCTGTGCTACATCTTCCATCATCGCAGTGTCGGGGTTTTCGGCTACCCCGACCGACTTAGTTTCTTTAGTTACCTTTTTTGGCATATTGTCGTTATTGGTAGTTACTTGCAATAGCACGTTGTTGGGAGCGTTAGGCAAGGTTTTGGTTGGCTCTGTAGTCTTGTTTTTCATAGAGGCTAGTTCATTTTCTAAATTAGCAATAACTCTACGAAAACAACACTCCTTCTTGTAGTAATCTGCCAGTTGTCTGGCAGCTTCTTCTTGACTCTTTCGTAACGCCGTTAGTTCTTCCAACAGCGACTTGTTGGTTTCTTCCATGTTTTTAAGGGAAGTTTGGAGGGTTGAAATGATCGCCTCCATCTTTAGTGTTTCGTAAATAGACTCATCGTCGTCAGACTTATGTCTACGCTTACTTTTGCTTCTCTTTTTAGGTTTTTGAGAAGCGTCACTAGCAGTTCCGATAGTTTGGATATTTAAATCCTCACACCTCTTTGCCTCTGCCGCTATGCCTGCTGACGTATCAGACATTATGTCATCGTTATCTTCAGCTGCTGACATTTTGTTGTCTCAGTGTCGCCGCCGACGGCATATAACTTTGCCGCCGACAACAACAGTAAGCACAACTATTTTCCTTCTACCACAAAAGCACAAAATTTGTCTCGAACATGAAACAAAATTATTTTATCTCTTTGGCTTTTTCAGTGGTTTTCACTTTTTATTTTTAAATCACACAAACACTTTTAACACTGTTCACAAATGATTCATTTTTAACCGAAATAGAGCCAAAATAAAAAACTCAACTGCCTATTATTTTAAGGTAAATGTAAAACATTCGCTATTGATTATGCTCAGTTGTACGTAACTAGATACAATAGTCTATGATTTCCTTTGTAAAACAAAAGTAAAATTCTTTATAAATTTGTTTCGTTTCTCAAAAAACGTAATTTAAGGAGGCAAATTTTCGCAAAATGCATTTATTTTTAACAATATTTAAGAAATTTTAACATTTATTAAAAAACAAGAATTTTTATTGTAAAATTCTTTAAAAAAATTGTCTATATTTCCAAAAAAAGGTAATTTAAGGAGCCAAATTTTCCCAAAATACATTTATTTTTAGCAATATTTAATAAATTTTAACATTTATTAAAAAAACTACAATTTTTGTTAGATTTTTTGATGCCAAATTAATACATACTGGTTATGTTCACTAATAACTAAAGGAAACAGTCAACATTTTCCTTTATAAAACGAAAATAAAACTTCTTGTTCGTTTGTGTGTTTGTGTGCAATAAGTAAACGAAATTGTTTTAAACACACAAGCAATGAAATCAATGGCCATATGAAGCAAAATAAACTATGTTTCTTCGCCAACGACCATACCACGCTGAGTACATCGGTTCTCGTCCGATCACCGAAATTAAGCAGCGTCGGGCGCGGTTAGTACTTAGATGGGGGACCGCTTGGGAACACCGCGTGTTGTTGGCATTGTCCAAAATTTTTTTATTTTATTTTATTTTCTTTTTTATTTTTCTCTATTAAATAAAAAAAGAATGAAGTCGATATCTTCATTTTTAACCGAAATAGAGCCAAAATAAAAAACTCAACTGCCTATTATTTTAAGGTAAATGTAAAACATTCGCTATTGATTATGCTCAGTTGTACGTAACTAGATACAATAGTCTATGATTTCCTTTGTAAAACAAAAGTAAAATTCTTTATAAATTTGTTTCGTTTCTCAAAAAACGTAATTTAAGGAGGCAAATTTTCGCAAAATACATTTATTTTTAACAATATTTAAGAAATTTTAACATTTATTAAAAAACAAGAATTTTTATTGTAAAATTCTTTAAAAAAATTGTCTATATTTCCAAAAAAAGGTAATTTAAGGAGCCAAATTTTCCCAAAATACATTTATTTTTAGCAATATTTAATAAATTTTAACATTTATTAAAAAAACTACAATTTTTGTTAGATTTTTTGATGCCAAATTAATACATACTGGTTATGTTCACTAATAACTAAAGGAAACAGTCAACATTTTCCTTTATAAAACGAAAATAAAACTTCTTGTTCGTTTGTGTGTTTGTGTGCAATAAGTAAACGAAATTGTTTTAAACACACAAGCAATGAAATCAATGGCCATATGAAGCAAAATAAACTATGTTTCTTCGCCAACGACCATACCACGCTGAGTACATCGGTTCTCGTCCGATCACCGAAATTAAGCAGCGTCGGGCGCGGTTAGTACTTAGATGGGGGACCGCTTGGGAACACCGCGTGTTGTTGGCATTGTCCAAAATTTTTTTATTTTATTTTATTTTCTTTTTTATTTTTCTCTATTAAATAAAAAAAGAATGAAGTCGATATCTTCATTTTTAACCGAAATAGAGCCAAAATAAAAAACTCAACTGCCTATTATTTTAAGGTAAATGTAAAACATTCGCTATTGATTATGCTCAGTTGTACGTAACTAGATACAATAGTCTATGATTTCCTTTGTAAAACAAAAGTAAAATTCTTTATAAATTTGTTTCGTTTCTCAAAAAACGTAATTTAAGGAGGCAAATTTTCGCAAAATGCATTTATTTTTAACAATATTTAAGAAATTTTAACATTTATTAAAAAACAAGAATTTTTATTGTAAAATTCTTTAAAAAAATTGTCTATATTTCCAAAAAAAGGTAATTTAAGGAGCCAAATTTTCCCAAAATACATTTATTTTTAGCAATATTTAATAAATTTTAACATTTATTAAAAAAACTACAATTTTTGTTAGATTTTTTGATGCCAAATTAATACATACTGGTTATGTTCACTAATAACTAAAGGAAACAGTCAACATTTTCCTTTATAAAACGAAAATAAAACTTCTTGTTCGTTTGTGTGTTTGTGTGCAATAAGTAAACGAAATTGTTTTAAACACACAAGCAATGAAATCAATGGCCATATGAAGCAAAATAAACTATGTTTCTTCGCCAACGACCATACCACGCTGAGTACATCGGTTCTCGTCCGATCACCGAAATTAAGCAGCGTCGGGCGCGGTTAGTACTTAGATGGGGGACCGCTTGGGAACACCGCGTGTTGTTGGCATTGTCCAAAATTTTTTTATTTTATTTTATTTTCTTTTTTATTTTTCTCTATTAAATAAAAAAAGAATGAAGTCGATATCTTCATTTTTAACCGAAATAGATCCAAAATAAAAAACTCAACTGCCTATTATTTTAAGGTAAATGTAAAACATTCGCTATTGATTATGCTCAGTTGTACGTAACTAGATACAATAGTCTATGATTTCCTTTGTAAAACAAAAGTAAAATTCTTTATAAATTTGTTTCGTTTCTCAAAAAACGTAATTTAAGGAGGCAAATTTTCGCAAAATGCATTTATTTTTAACAATATTTAAGAAATTTTAACATTTATTAAAAAACAAGAATTTTTATTGTAAAATTCTTTAAAAAAATTGTCTATATTTCCAAAAAAAGGTAATTTAAGGAGCCAAATTTTCCCAAAATACATTTATTTTTAGCAATATTTAATAAATTTTAACATTTATTAAAAAAACTACAATTTTTGTTAGATTTTTTGATGCCAAATTAATACATACTGGTTATGTTCACTAATAACTAAAGGAAACAGTCAACATTTTCCTTTATAAAACGAAAATAAAACTTCTTGTTCGTTTGTGTGTTTGTGTGCAATAAGTAAACGAAATTGTTTTAAACACACAAGCAATGAAATCAATGGCCATATGAAGCAAAATAAACTATGTTTCTTCGCCAACGACCATACCACGCTGAGTACATCGGTTCTCGTCCGATCACCGAAATTAAGCAGCGTCGGGCGCGGTTAGTACTTAGATGGGGGACCGCTTGGGAACACCGCGTGTTGTTGGCATTGTCCAAAATTTTTTTATTTTATTTTATTTTCTTTTTTATTTTTCTCTATTAAATAAAAAAAGAATGAAGTCGATATCTTCATTTTTAACCGAAATAGAGCCAAAATAAAAAACTCAACTGCCTATTATTTTAAGGTAAATGTAAAACATTCGCTATTGATTATGCTCAGTTGTACGTAACTAGATACAATAGTCTATGATTTCCTTTGTAAAACAAAAGTAAAATTCTTTATAAATTTGTTTCGTTTCTCAAAAAACGTAATTTAAGGAGGCAAATTTTCGCAAAATGCATTTATTTTTAACAATATTTAAGAAATTTTAACATTTATTAAAAAACAAGAATTTTTATTGTAAAATTCTTTAAAAAAATTGTCTATATTTCCAAAAAAAGGTAATTTAAGGAGCCAAATTTTCCCAAAATACATTTATTTTTAGCAATATTTAATAAATTTTAACATTTATTAAAAAAACTACAATTTTTGTTAGATTTTTTGATGCCAAATTAATACATACTGGTTATGTTCACTAATAACTAAAGGAAACAGTCAACATTTTCCTTTATAAAACGAAAATAAAACTTCTTGTTCGTTTGTGTGTTTGTGTGCAATAAGTAAACGAAATTGTTTTAAACACACAAGCAATGAAATCAATGGCCATATGAAGCAAAATAAACTATGTTTCTTCGCCAACGACCATACCACGCTGAGTACATCGGTTCTCGTCCGATCACCGAAATTAAGCAGCGTCGGGCGCGGTTAGTACTTAGATGGGGGACCGCTTGGGAACACCGCGTGTTGTTGGCATTGTCCAAAATTTTTTTATTTTATTTTATTTTCTTTTTTATTTTTCTCTATTAAATAAAAAAAGAATGAAGTCGATATCTTCATTTTTAACCGAAATAGAGCCAAAATAAAAAACTCAACTGCCTATTATTTTAAGGTAAATGTAAAACATTCGCTATTGATTATGCTCAGTTGTACGTAACTAGATACAATAGTCTATGATTTCCTTTGTAAAACAAAAGTAAAATTCTTTATAAATTTGTTTCGTTTCTCAAAAAACGTAATTTAAGGAGGCAAATTTTCGCAAAATGCATTTATTTTTAACAATATTTAAGAAATTTTAACATTTATTAAAAAACAAGAATTTTTATTGTAAAATTCTTTAAAAAAATTGTCTATATTTCCAAAAAAAGGTAATTTAAGGAGCCAAATTTTCCCAAAATACATTTATTTTTAGCAATATTTAATAAATTTTAACATTTATTAAAAAAACTACAATTTTTGTTAGATTTTTTGATGCCAAATTAATACATACTGGTTATGTTCACTAATAACTAAAGGAAACAGTCAACATTTTCCTTTATAAAACGAAAATAAAACTTCTTGTTCGTTTGTGTGTTTGTGTGCAATAAGTAAACGAAATTGTTTTAAACACACAAGCAATGAAATCAATGGCCATATGAAGCAAAATAAACTATGTTTCTTCGCCAACGACCATACCACGCTGAGTACATCGGTTCTCGTCCGATCACCGAAATTAAGCAGCGTCGGGCGCGGTTAGTACTTAGATGGGGGACCGCTTGGGAACACCGCGTGTTGTTGGCATTGTCCAAAATTTTTTTATTTTATTTTATTTTCTTTTTTATTTTTCTCTATTAAATAAAAAAAGAATGAAGTCGATATCTTCATTTTTAACCGAAATAGAGCCAAAATAAAAAACTCAACTGCCTATTATTTTAAGGTAAATGTAAAACATTCGCTATTGATTATGCTCAGTTGTACGTAACTAGATACAATAGTCTATGATTTCCTTTGTAAAACAAAAGTAAAATTCTTTATAAATTTGTTTCGTTTCTCAAAAAACGTAATTTAAGGAGGCAAATTTTCGCAAAATGCATTTATTTTTAACAATATTTAAGAAATTTTAACATTTATTAAAAAACAAGAATTTTTATTGTAAAATTCTTTAAAAAAATTGTCTATATTTCCAAAAAAAGGTAATTTAAGGAGCCAAATTTTCCCAAAATACATTTATTTTTAGCAATATTTAATAAATTTTAACATTTATTAAAAAAACTACAATTTTTGTTAGATTTTTTGATGCCAAATTAATACATACTGGTTATGTTCACTAATAACTAAAGGAAACAGTCAACATTTTCCTTTATAAAACGAAAATAAAACTTCTTGTTCGTTTGTGTGCAATAAGTAAACGAAATTGTTTTAAACACACAAGCAATGAAATCAATGGCCATATGAAGCAAAATAAACTATGTTTCTTCGCCAACGACCATACCACGCTGAGTACATCGGTTCTCGTCCGATCACCGAAATTAAGCAGCGTCGGGCGCGGTTAGTACTTAGATGGGGGACCGCTTGGGAACACCGCGTGTTGTTGGCATTGTCCAAAATTTTTTTATTTTATTTTATTTTCTTTTTTATTTTTCTCTATTAAATAAAAAAAGAATGAAGTCGATATCTTCATTTTTAACCGAAATAGAGCCAAAATAAAAAACTCAACTGCCTATTATTTTAAGGTAAATGTAAAACATTCGCTATTGATTATGCTCAGTTGTACGTAACTAGATACAATAGTCTATGATTTCCTTTGTAAAACAAAAGTAAAATTCTTTATAAATTTGTTTCGTTTCTCAAAAAACGTAATTTAAGGAGGCAAATTTTCGCAAAATGCATTTATTTTTAACAATATTTAAGAAATTTTAACATTTATTAAAAAACAAGAATTTTTATTGTAAAATTCTTTAAAAAAATTGTCTATATTTCCAAAAAAAGGTAATTTAAGGAGCCAAATTTTCCCAAAATACATTTATTTTTAGCAATATTTAATAAATTTTAACATTTATTAAAAAAACTACAATTTTTGTTAGATTTTTTGATGCCAAATTAATACATACTGGTTATGTTCACTAATAACTAAAGGAAACAGTCAACATTTTCCTTTATAAAACGAAAATAAAACTTCTTGTTCGTTTGTGTGTTTGTGTGCAATAAGTAAACGAAATTGTTTTAAACACACAAGCAATGAAATCAATGGCCATATGAAGCAAAATAAACTATGTTTCTTCGCCAACGACCATACCACGCTGAGTACATCGGTTCTCGTCCGATCACCGAAATTAAGCAGCGTCGGGCGCGGTTAGTACTTAGATGGGGGACCGCTTGGGAACACCGCGTGTTGTTGGCATTGTCCAAAATTTTTTTATTTTATTTTATTTTCTTTTTTATTTTTCTCTATTAAATAAAAAAAGAATGAAGTCGATATCTTCATTTTTAACCGAAATAGAGCCAAAATAAAAAACTCAACTGCCTATTATTTTAAGGTAAATGTAAAACATTCGCTATTGATTATGCTCAGTTGTACGTAACTAGATACAATAGTCTATGATTTCCTTTGTAAAACAAAAGTAAAATTCTTTATAAATTTGTTTCGTTTCTCAAAAAACGTAATTTAAGGAGGCAAATTTTCGCAAAATGCATTTATTTTTAACAATATTTAAGAAATTTTAACATTTATTAAAAAACAAGAATTTTTATTGTAAAATTCTTTAAAAAAATTGTCTATATTTCCAAAAAAAGGTAATTTAAGGAGCCAAATTTTCCCAAAATACATTTATTTTTAGCAATATTTAATAAATTTTAACATTTATTAAAAAAACTACAATTTTTGTTAGATTTTTTGATGCCAAATTAATACATACTGGTTATGTTCACTAATAACTAAAGGAAACAGTCAACATTTTCCTTTATAAAACGAAAATAAAACTTCTTGTTCGTTTGTGTGTTTGTGTGCAATAAGTAAACGAAATTGTTTTAAACACACAAGCAATGAAATCAATGGCCATATGAAGCAAAATAAACTATGTTTCTTCGCCAACGACCATACCACGCTGAGTACATCGGTTCTCGTCCGATCACCGAAATTAAGCAGCGTCGGGCGCGGTTAGTACTTAGATGGGGGACCGCTTGGGAACACCGCGTGTTGTTGGCATTGTCCAAAATTTTTTTATTTTATTTTATTTTCTTTTTTATTTTTCTCTATTAAATAAAAAAAGAATGAAGTCGATATCTTCATTTTTAACCGAAATAGAGCCAAAATAAAAAACTCAACTGCCTATTATTTTAAGGTAAATGTAAAACATTCGCTATTGATTATGCTCAGTTGTACGTAACTAGATACAATAGTCTATGATTTCCTTTGTAAAACAAAAGTAAAATTCTTTATAAATTTGTTTCGTTTCTCAAAAAACGTAATTTAAGGAGGCAAATTTTCGCAAAATGCATTTATTTTTAACAATATTTAAGAAATTTTAACATTTATTAAAAAACAAGAATTTTTATTGTAAAATTCTTTAAAAAAATTGTCTATATTTCCAAAAAAAGGTAATTTAAGGAGCCAAATTTTCCCAAAATACATTTATTTTTAGCAATATTTAATAAATTTTAACATTTATTAAAAAAACTACAATTTTTGTTAGATTTTTTGATGCCAAATTAATACATACTGGTTATGTTCACTAATAACTAAAGGAAACAGTCAACATTTTCCTTTATAAAACGAAAATAAAACTTCTTGTTCGTTTGTGTGTTTGTGTGCAATAAGTAAACGAAATTGTTTTAAACACACAAGCAATGAAATCAATGGCCATATGAAGCAAAATAAACTATGTTTCTTCGCCAACGACCATACCACGCTGAGTACATCGGTTCTCGTCCGATCACCGAAATTAAGCAGCGTCGGGCGCGGTTAGTACTTAGATGGGGGACCGCTTGGGAACACCGCGTGTTGTTGGCATTGTCCAAAATTTTTTTATTTTATTTTATTTTCTTTTTTATTTTTCTCTATTAAATAAAAAAAGAATGAAGTCGATATCTTCATTTTTAACCGAAATAGAGCCAAAATAAAAAACTCAACTGCCTATTATTTTAAGGTAAATGTAAAACATTCGCTATTGATTATGCTCAGTTGTACGTAACTAGATACAATAGTCTATGATTTCCTTTGTAAAACAAAAGTAAAATTCTTTATAAATTTGTTTCGTTTCTCAAAAAACGTAATTTAAGGAGGCAAATTTTCGCAAAATGCATTTATTTTTAACAATATTTAAGAAATTTTAACATTTATTAAAAAACAAGAATTTTTATTGTAAAATTCTTTAAAAAAATTGTCTATATTTCCAAAAAAAGGTAATTTAAGGAGCCAAATTTTCCCAAAATACATTTATTTTTAGCAATATTTAATAAATTTTAACATTTATTAAAAAAACTACAATTTTTGTTAGATTTTTTGATGCCAAATTAATACATACTGGTTATGTTCACTAATAACTAAAGGAAACAGTCAACATTTTCCTTTATAAAACGAAAATAAAACTTCTTGTTCGTTTGTGTGTTTGTGTGCAATAAGTAAACGAAATTGTTTTAAACACACAAGCAATGAAATCAATGGCCATATGAAGCAAAATAAACTATGTTTCTTCGCCAACGACCATACCACGCTGAGTACATCGGTTCTCGTCCGATCACCGAAATTAAGCAGCGTCGGGCGCGGTTAGTACTTAGATGGGGGACCGCTTGGGAACACCGCGTGTTGTTGGCATTGTCCAAAATTTTTTTATTTTATTTTATTTTCTTTTTTATTTTTCTCTATTAAATAAAAAAAGAATGAAGTCGATATCTTCATTTTTAACCGAAATAGAGCCAAAATAAAAAACTCAACTGCCTATTATTTTAAGGTAAATGTAAAACATTCGCTATTGATTATGCTCAGTTGTACGTAACTAGATACAATAGTCTATGATTTCCTTTGTAAAACAAAAGTAAAATTCTTTATAAATTTGTTTCGTTTCTCAAAAAACGTAATTTAAGGAGGCAAATTTTCGCAAAATGCTTTTTTTTTTAACAATATTTAAGAAATTTTAACATTTATTAAAAAACAAGAATTTTTATTGTAAAATTCTTTAAAAAAATTGTCTATATTTCCAAAAAAAGGTAATTTAAGGAGCCAAATTTTCCCAAAATACATTTATTTTTAGCAATATTTAATAAATTTTAACATTTATTAAAAAAACTACAATTTTTGTTAGATTTTTTGATGCCAAATTAATACATACTGGTTATGTTCACTAATAACTAAAGGAAACAGTCAACATTTTCCTTTATAAAACGAAAATAAAACTTCTTGTTCGTTTGTGTGTTTGTGTGCAATAAGTAAACGAAATTGTTTTAAACACACAAGCAATGAAATCAATGGCCATATGAAGCAAAATAAACTATGTTTCTTCGCCAACGACCATACCACGCTGAGTACATCGGTTCTCGTCCGATCACCGAAATTAAGCAGCGTCGGGCGCGGTTAGTACTTAGATGGGGGACCGCTTGGGAACACCGCGTGTTGTTGGCATTGTCCAAAATTTTTTTATTTTATTTTATTTTCTTTTTTATTTTTCTCTATTAAATAAAAAAAGAATGAAGTCGATATCTTCATTTTTAACCGAAATAGAGCCAAAATAAAAAACTCAACTGCCTATTATTTTAAGGTAAATGTAAAACATTCGCTATTGATTATGCTCAGTTGTACGTAACTAGATACAATAGTCTATGATTTCCTTTGTAAAACAAAAGTAAAATTCTTTATAAATTTGTTTCGTTTCTCAAAAAACGTAATTTAAGGAGGCAAATTTTCGCAAAATGCATTTATTTTTAACAATATTTAAGAAATTTTAACATTTATTAAAAAACAAGAATTTTTATTGTAAAATTCTTTAAAAAAATTGTCTATATTTCCAAAAAAAGGTAATTTAAGGAGCCAAATTTTCCCAAAATACATTTATTTTTAGCAATATTTAATAAATTTTAACATTTATTAAAAAAACTACAATTTTTGTTAGATTTTTTGATGCCAAATTAATACATACTGGTTATGTTCACTAATAACTAAAGGAAACAGTCAACATTTTCCTTTATAAAACGAAAATAAAACTTCTTGTTCGTTTGTGTGTTTGTGTGCAATAAGTAAACGAAATTGTTTTAAACACACAAGCAATGAAATCAATGGCCATATGAAGCAAAATAAACTATGTTTCTTCGCCAACGACCATACCACGCTGAGTACATCGGTTCTCGTCCGATCACCGAAATTAAGCAGCGTCGGGCGCGGTTAGTACTTAGATGGGGGACCGCTTGGGAACACCGCGTGTTGTTGGCATTGTCCAAAATTTTTTTATTTTATTTTATTTTCTTTTTTATTTTTCTCTATTAAATAAAAAAAGAATGAAGTCGATATCTTCATTTTTAACCGAAATAGAGCCAAAATAAAAAACTCAACTGCCTATTATTTTAAGGTAAATGTAAAACATTCGCTATTGATTATGCTCAGTTGTACGTAACTAGATACAATAGTCTATGATTTCCTTTGTAAAACAAAAGTAAAATTCTTTATAAATTTGTTTCGTTTCTCAAAAAACGTAATTTAAGGAGGCAAATTTTCGCAAAATGCATTTATTTTTAACAATATTTAAGAAATTTTAACATTTATTAAAAAACAAGAATTTTTATTGTAAAATTCTTTAAAAAAATTGTCTATATTTCCAAAAAAAGGTAATTTAAGGAGCCAAATTTTCCCAAAATACATTTATTTTTAGCAATATTTAATAAATTTTAACATTTATTAAAAAAACTACAATTTTTGTTAGATTTTTTGATGCCAAATTAATACATACTGGTTATGTTCACTAATAACTAAAGGAAACAGTCAACATTTTCCTTTATAAAACGAAAATAAAACTTCTTGTTCGTTTGTGTGTTTGTGTGCAATAAGTAAACGAAATTGTTTTAAACACACAAGCAATGAAATCAATGGCCATATGAAGCAAAATAAACTATGTTTCTTCGCCAACGACCATACCACGCTGAGTACATCGGTTCTCGTCCGATCACCGAAATTAAGCAGCGTCGGGCGCGGTTAGTACTTAGATGGGGGACCGCTTGGGAACACCGCGTGTTGTTGGCATTGTCCAAAATTTTTTTATTTTATTTTATTTTCTTTTTTATTTTTCTCTATTAAATAAAAAAAGAATGAAGTCGATATCTTCATTTTTAACCGAAATAGAGCCAAAATAAAAAACTCAACTGCCTATTATTTTAAGGTAAATGTAAAACATTCGCTATTGATTATGCTCAGTTGTACGTAACTAGATACAATAGTCTATGATTTCCTTTGTAAAACAAAAGTAAAATTCTTTATAAATTTGTTTCGTTTCTCAAAAAACGTAATTTAAGGAGGCAAATTTTCGCAAAATGCATTTATTTTTAACAATATTTAAGAAATTTTAACATTTATTAAAAAACAAGAATTTTTATTGTAAAATTCTTTAAAAAAATTGTCTATATTTCCAAAAAAAGGTAATTTAAGGAGCCAAATTTTCCCAAAATACATTTATTTTTAGCAATATTTAATAAATTTTAACATTTATTAAAAAAACTACAATTTTTGTTAGATTTTTTGATGCCAAATTAATACATACTGGTTATGTTCACTAATAACTAAAGGAAACAGTCAACATTTTCCTTTATAAAACGAAAATAAAACTTCTTGTTCGTTTGTGTGTTTGTGTGCAATAAGTAAACGAAATTGTTTTAAACACACAAGCAATGAAATCAATGGCCATATGAAGCAAAATAAACTATGTTTCTTCGCCAACGACCATACCACGCTGAGTACATCGGTTCTCGTCCGATCACCGAAATTAAGCAGCGTCGGGCGCGGTTAGTACTTAGATGGGGGACCGCTTGGGAACACCGCGTGTTGTTGGCATTGTCCAAAATTTTTTTATTTTATTTTATTTTCTTTTTTATTTTTCTCTATTAAATAAAAAAAGAATGAAGTCGATATCTTCATTTTTAACCGAAATAGAGCCAAAATAAAAAACTCAACTGCCTATTATTTTAAGGTAAATGTAAAACATTCGCTATTGATTATGCTCAGTTGTACGTAACTAGATACAATAGTCTATGATTTCCTTTGTAAAACAAAAGTAAAATTCTTTATAAATTTGTTTCGTTTCTCAAAAAACGTAATTTAAGGAGGCAAATTTTCGCAAAATGCATTTATTTTTAACAATATTTAAGAAATTTTAACATTTATTAAAAAACAAGAATTTTTATTGTAAAATTCTTTAAAAAAATTGTCTATATTTCCAAAAAAAGGTAATTTAAGGAGCCAAATTTTCCCAAAATACATTTATTTTTAGCAATATTTAATAAATTTTAACATTTATTAAAAAAACTACAATTTTTGTTAGATTTTTTGATGCCAAATTAATACATACTGGTTATGTTCACTAATAACTAAAGGAAACAGTCAACATTTTCCTTTATAAAACGAAAATAAAACTTCTTGTTCGTTTGTGTGTTTGTGTGCAATAAGTAAACGAAATTGTTTTAAACACACAAGCAATGAAATCAATGGCCATATGAAGCAAAATAAACTATGTTTCTTCGCCAACGACCATACCACGCTGAGTACATCGGTTCTCGTCCGATCACCGAAATTAAGCAGCGTCGGGCGCGGTTAGTACTTAGATGGGGGACCGCTTGGGAACACCGCGTGTTGTTGGCATTGTCCAAAATTTTTTTATTTTATTTTATTTTCTTTTTTATTTTTCTCTATTAAATAAAAAAAGAATGAAGTCGATATCTTCATTTTTAACCGAAATAGAGCCAAAATAAAAAACTCAACTGCCTATTATTTTAAGGTAAATGTAAAACATTCGCTATTGATTATGCTCAGTTGTACGTAACTAGATACAATAGTCTATGATTTCCTTTGTAAAACAAAAGTAAAATTCTTTATAAATTTGTTTCGTTTCTCAAAAAACGTAATTTAAGGAGGCAAATTTTCGCAAAATGCATTTATTTTTAACAATATTTAAGAAATTTTAACATTTATTAAAAAACAAGAATTTTTATTGTAAAATTCTTTAAAAAAATTGTCTATATTTCCAAAAAAGGTAATTTAAGGAGCCAAATTTTCCCAAAATACATTTATTTTTAGCAATATTTAATAAATTTTAACATTTATTAAAAAAACTACAATTTTTGTTAGATTTTTTGATGCCAAATTAATACATACTGGTTATGTTCACTAATAACTAAAGGAAACAGTCAACATTTTCCTTTATAAAACGAAAATAAAACTTCTTGTTCGTTTGTGTGTTTGTGTGCAATAAGTAAACGAAATTGTTTTAAACACACAAGCAATGAAATCAATGGCCATATGAAGCAAAATAAACTATGTTTCTTCGCCAACGACCATACCACGCTGAGTACATCGGTTCTCGTCCGATCACCGAAATTAAGCAGCGTCGGGCGCGGTTAGTACTTAGATGGGGGACCGCTTGGGAACACCGCGTGTTGTTGGCATTGTCCAAAATTTTTTTATTTTATTTTATTTTCTTTTTTATTTTTCTCTATTAAATAAAAAAAGAATGAAGTCGATATCTTCATTTTTAACCGAAATAGAGCCAAAATAAAAAACTCAACTGCCTATTATTTTAAGGTAAATGTAAAACATTCGCTATTGATTATGCTCAGTTGTACGTAACTAGATACAATAGTCTATGATTTCCTTTGTAAAACAAAAGTAAAATTCTTTATAAATTTGTTTCGTTTCTCAAAAAACGTAATTTAAGGAGGCAAATTTTCGCAAAATGCATTTATTTTTAACAATATTTAAGAAATTTTAACATTTATTAAAAAACAAGAATTTTTATTGTAAAATTCTTTAAAAAAATTGTCTATATTTCCAAAAAAAGGTAATTTAAGGAGCCAAATTTTCCCAAAATACATTTATTTTTAGCAATATTTAATAAATTTTAACATTTATTAAAAAAACTACAATTTTTGTTAGATTTTTTGATGCCAAATTAATACATACTGGTTATGTTCACTAATAACTAAAGGAAACAGTCAACATTTTCCTTTATAAAACGAAAATAAAACTTCTTGTTCGTTTGTGTGTTTGTGTGCAATAAGTAAACGAAATTGTTTTAAACACACAAGCAATGAAATCAATGGCCATATGAAGCAAAATAAACTATGTTTCTTCGCCAACGACCATACCACGCTGAGTACATCGGTTCTCGTCCGATCACCGAAATTAAGCAGCGTCGGGCGCGGTTAGTACTTAGATGGGGGACCGCTTGGGAACACCGCGTGTTGTTGGCATTGTCCAAAATTTTTTTATTTTATTTTATTTTCTTTTTTATTTTTCTCTATTAAATAAAAAAAGAATGAAGTCGATATCTTCATTTTTAACCGAAATAGAGCCAAAATAAAAAACTCAACTGCCTATTATTTTAAGGTAAATGTAAAACATTCGCTATTGATTATGCTCAGTTGTACGTAACTAGATACAATAGTCTATGATTTCCTTTGTAAAACAAAAGTAAAATTCTTTATAAATTTGTTTCGTTTCTCAAAAAACGTAATTTAAGGAGGCAAATTTTCGCAAAATGCATTTATTTTTAACAATATTTAAGAAATTTTAACATTTATTAAAAAACAAGAATTTTTATTGTAAAATTCTTTAAAAAAATTGTCTATATTTCCAAAAAAAGGTAATTTAAGGAGCCAAATTTTCCCAAAATACATTTATTTTTAGCAATATTTAATAAATTTTAACATTTATTAAAAAAACTACAATTTTTGTTAGATTTTTTGATGCCAAATTAATACATACTGGTTATGTTCACTAATAACTAAAGGAAACAGTCAACATTTTCCTTTATAAAACGAAAATAAAACTTCTTGTTCGTTTGTGTGTTTGTGTGCAATAAGTAAACGAAATTGTTTTAAACACACAAGCAATGAAATCAATGGCCATATGAAGCAAAATAAACTATGTTTCTTCGCCAACGACCATACCACGCTGAGTACATCGGTTCTCGTCCGATCACCGAAATTAAGCAGCGTCGGGCGCGGTTAGTACTTAGATGGGGGACCGCTTGGGAACACCGCGTGTTGTTGGCATTGTCCAAAATTTTTTTATTTTATTTTATTTTCTTTTTTATTTTTCTCTATTAAATAAAAAAAGAATGAAGTCGATATCTTCATTTTTAACCGAAATAGAGCCAAAATAAAAAACTCAACTGCCTATTATTTTAAGGTAAATGTAAAACATTCGCTATTGATTATGCTCAGTTGTACGTAACTAGATACAATAGTCTATGATTTCCTTTGTAAAACAAAAGTAAAATTCTTTATAAATTTGTTTCGTTTCTCAAAAAACGTAATTTAAGGAGGCAAATTTTCGCAAAATGCATTTATTTTTAACAATATTTAAGAAATTTTAACATTTATTAAAAAACAAGAATTTTTATTGTAAAATTCTTTAAAAAAATTGTCTATATTTCCAAAAAAAGGTAATTTAAGGAGCCAAATTTTCCCAAAATACATTTATTTTTAGCAATATTTAATAAATTTTAACATTTATTAAAAAAACTACAATTTTTGTTAGATTTTTTGATGCCAAATTAATACATACTGGTTATGTTCACTAATAACTAAAGGAAACAGTCAACATTTTCCTTTATAAAACGAAAATAAAACTTCTTGTTCGTTTGTGTGTTTGTGTGCAATAAGTAAACGAAATTGTTTTAAACACACAAGCAATGAAATCAATGGCCATATGAAGCAAAATAAACTATGTTTCTTCGCCAACGACCATACCACGCTGAGTACATCGGTTCTCGTCCGATCACCGAAATTAAGCAGCGTCGGGCGCGGTTAGTACTTAGATGGGGGACCGCTTGGGAACACCGCGTGTTGTTGGCATTGTCCAAAATTTTTTTATTTTATTTTATTTTCTTTTTTATTTTTCTCTATTAAATAAAAAAAGAATGAAGTCGATATCTTCATTTTTAACCGAAATAGAGCCAAAATAAAAAACTCAACTGCCTATTATTTTAAGGTAAATGTAAAACATTCGCTATTGATTATGCTCAGTTGTACGTAACTAGATACAATAGTCTATGATTTCCTTTGTAAAACAAAAGTAAAATTCTTTATAAATTTGTTTCGTTTCTCAAAAAACGTAATTTAAGGAGGCAAATTTTCGCAAAATGCATTTATTTTTAACAATATTTAAGAAATTTTAACATTTATTAAAAAACAAGAATTTTTATTGTAAAATTCTTTAAAAAAATTGTCTATATTTCCAAAAAAAGGTAATTTAAGGAGCCAAATTTTCCCAAAATACATTTATTTTTAGCAATATTTAATAAATTTTAACATTTATTAAAAAAACTACAATTTTTGTTAGATTTTTTGATGCCAAATTAATACATACTGGTTATGTTCACTAATAACCCAGATAGCATTTAGAAGACTGTTTTTTCAAAAATCACATTGAGGAGTCTTTTTAGAGTCCTTTTGGTGATCAAAAATTGATTAAGTCGCTTGTGTGATCAGAAAGGGACTCGAAAGTGACTCCCTGTAATGATTAAAAAGAGTTCAATTTAAAATACAACAACAAATGTGTAGCAATCACAACCCAGATAGCATTTAGAAGACTGTTTTTTCAAAAATCACATTGAGGAGTCTTTTTAGAGTCCTTTTGGTGATCAAAAATTGATTAAGTCGCTTGTGTGATCAGAAAGGGACTCGAAAGTGACTCCCTGTAATGATTAAAAAGAGTTCAATTTAAAATACAACAACAAATGTGTAGCAATCACAAATAAATCATTGAGGTGTTTAAAATGTGACAATTTTTTGTTATTTATTGTCACATTTTGATCATCTGGAAGATTGAAAAATGCTTAATCAAAAAAGGGTCATACAGGTGTTTGAAAAGTGATTATAATTATGTATACTCTGATCATATTTTGAACAGTTAGGTGATTAAAAACTGATTGCTTTGTTTTATTTTTATTTGGTTGTAAATAAAAAAATAAAATTCTCATATACACTTTCTACAAAATTTTGATATAAATGTAACGTATAATATTAAAGGTACAGACAAACACAACACAACAGGTTTTGCCAAGTGAAATGAAGAAGCAGTATACTAACCACCAAGCAACATAAATGATAATTAAAAGACATAACAAAGCAGAAAAGACTATAAAACAAAGGAAAGAAACAAAGAAGAATAAAAATAAATTTTTTTAATTTATTTCGTCTAACAAAAAGACTCATAAATGACTCCCTAAAGACTCATAAATGATTATTAACATGACTCTAAAAAGACTCGAAAAAGGGTCCGAAATTAATCAACAAAACACCAATAAATGATTGAAATACGACTCGAAAAAGACTCATTTGTGATTTGTTTAGAAGAGTCGCCTGGGGTTATGTTTTCCTACCGACTAAGGAGTCATTTATGATCAGAAAATGAGCTCATATTCTAGCTTTTTAATCGTGCAGTCGGATCAAAAAAGACTCGAATTTGATTAAAATTTTCAAAAAATGCTGACTGGGAAATAAATCATTGAGGTGTTTAAAATGTGACAATTTTTTGTTATTTATTGTCACATTTTGATCATCTGGAAGATTGAAAAATGCTTAATCAAAAAAGGGTCATACAGGTGTTTGAAAAGTGATTATAATTATGTATACTCTGATCATATTTTGAACAGTTAGGTGATTAAAAACTGATTGTTTTGTTTTATTTTTATTTGGTTGTAATTATTTATAAATAAAAAAATAAAATTCTCATATGGTAAATTTCAAATTTCCTTTACAATTACATAGAAAAAAAATTAAAAACTTTTTTGGCGAGCACATCCGCCATTTTTGGTACATGGGTTAAGAAAAAAATCGTGGTTTCAAATCTGTTCGCGTTCACAAAATTGGATGCTGCACTCAAAAGTTATATGCGGTTTTACTCTCTTGTAAAGAAAAAATATTTAAAAATTCCTATTGTGTTGTAATAAGAACATGTATATATGAATCGTTAGCAGCATTTGATATCTATCCGTAGATGCTAAAATATTTGCTAAATTTATTTTTATTTTCGCGGAAAATCAAAAAATATTTAAGAAATTACGAATAAATTTTATATATTCTAAATCAGAGGCCAAAAAATCTCTAAAAAAATAATTTAAAAATACGTACAGAATCTAGACAACGCGTAGAAAAATGTGAGACCAAAATTATAAAGATCGCGCTTATAACTTGCATATTACAGCAACAACAAAGAACGAAAACTTATTGTTGGAAATTATTTCAAAAATATATTTTTGGTTAAATACGAAAAATTTGAAAAATAAATGTTGGTAGTTATTCCATTATTTCGCTAAATTTCCATCCAAATCCTGAAGTATTTTGCTTAAACTTCTACGAAAAAAGTAATTAGTCATCGTGAAAGTATATTTGCTTTCTGTGATAAACAATAGAAATAAGAAGTACAGAGTAATATTGAAATCACAATCAAAGAAAAAACACAAAAGTTAAAAAGCGTGTAATTCGCGAATCCGTTTAAATCAGTTGAGGTGCATGTGCTTTTCGGATACAGGGAGCCCATGTCTATCAATATGCATGGATTTTCCCATGTTTCATTCAGCGGCCAAAGTGTGCCATCAGTTGCATCTTACTATTCAAAAAACATTCAAGTGGGCAAAAATTGCGCGATGTGCATATGATTATAAGGTGCATCCGATTTCAATGGCCGCCTATTAAAAATACGTCAATATAAATGATTTTAGACAGATTCGTCAAGAACTGCGGATGTGCCACCACATCCTATTTTGGGATAAATAGGGATATTACTCCCGAATCTTTGTAATTTGTGACACACCTTTTTGGCAAATATTATAATCGCGTATAAAGGATTAAATTTATGTAAAAATAATCAAAGAAAATCGCGGTTCAATTCGCGGAATTGTCAAAATATATTTTTGCAGATTTTCCTACTTTCAAGGTATCTATATCCGGCGTTTTAGTGGATGGATTTGACCGCGGAAGAGCTCATTAGATCCGGAACGTAAAAAAACTAAAATCACGCGGGGTTCAGGGGTACCTGTACGACAGTTGTAAATTTTAAAACCAAAAAATAGGTTTTTGCAGAAAATTTACGGACCAAATTTTCGTCTTTGGACTTCTATTACTAGGAAGCTGCACGGAGCACACTCATGAGATATACATCGAACGACGTGGAATCGCGAGTTCTACAATCCTATAAACTAGTTTCGATTATTATCTAGATGCACCATCTAATTATAAGAAAAATTCGAAAAACACTGAAATCAAAACTTCAAAATGTCAGCATCGATTTTAGGGGGATACAGTGTATATATCGAAAAGTCATACACTAGAAACACATTGCCTAAGGGGTATTCTTTAGTTCTTTCTTTGAGCATAGGTTTGAATTTTCCGTGGTTTGGCCAGAAATCAAGAAAGAACACAAAAAAACTTGTAAACTTCAACACATTTTTCCCATTTTTTTATTTTACCACCAGCGCAGCTTCCACGAAAATTATTTGTTATGGTCCATATTATGAGATCGTAGCTAAAACACTTCAATATATATAAATGTATTCATATTTTATAAAATATATTAACAGTTCGCGACTTATTAAATGGTGAACCTCAACTTCAACGATTGCAAAACTTTTTTGAATATTACCATATACACTTTCTACAAAATTTTGATATAAATGTAACGTATAATATTAAAGGTACAGACAAACACAACACAACAGGTTTTGCCAAGTGAAATGAAGAATCAGTATACTAACCACCAAGCAACACAAAGGATAATTAAAAGACATAACAAAACAGAAAAGACTATAAAACAAAGGAAAGAAACAAAGAAGAATAAAAAGAAAATTTTTTTAATTTATTTCGTCTAACAAAAAGACTCAAAAATGACTCCCTAAAGACTCATAAATGATTATAAACATGACTCTAAAAAGACTCGAAAAAGGGTCCGAAATTAATCAACAAAACACCAATAAATGATTGAAATACGACTCGAAAAAGACTCATTTGTGATTTGTTTAGAAGAGTCGCCTGAGGTTATGTTTTCCTACCGACAAAGGAGTCATTTATGATCAGAAAATGAGCTCATATTCTAGCTTTTTAATCGTGCAGTCGGATCAAAAAAGACTCGAATTTGATTAAAATTTTCAAAAAATGCTGACTGGGAACTAAAGGAAACAGTCAACATTTTCCTTTATAAAACGAAAATAAAACTTCTTGTTCGTTTGTGTGTTTGTGTGCAATAAGTAAACGAAATTGTTTTAAACACACAAGCAATGAAATCAATGGCCATATGAAGCAAAATAAACTATGTTTCTTCGCCAACGACCATACCACGCTGAGTACATCGGTTCTCGTCCGATCACCGAAATTAAGCAGCGTCGGGCGCGGTTAGTACTTAGATGGGGGACCGCTTGGGAACACCGCGTGTTGTTGGCATTGTCCAAAATTTTTTTATTTTATTTTATTTTCTTTTTTATTTTTCTCTATTAAATAAAAAAAGAATGAAGTCGATATCTTCATTTTTAACCGAAATAGAGCCAAAATAAAAAACTCAACTGCCTATTATTTTAAGGTAAATGTAAAACATTCGCTATTGATTATGCTCAGTTGTACGTAACTAGATACAATAGTCTATGATTTCCTTTGTAAAACAAAAGTAAAATTCTTTATAAATTTGTTTCGTTTCTCAAAAAACGTAATTTAAGGAGGCAAATTTTCGCAAAATGCATTTATTTTTAACAATATTTAAGAAATTTTAACATTTATTAAAAAACAAGAATTTTTATTGTAAAATTCTTTAAAAAAATTGTCTATATTTCCAAAAAAAGGTAATTTAAGGAGCCAAATTTTCCCAAAATACATTTATTTTTAGCAATATTTAATAAATTTTAACATTTATTAAAAAAACTACAATTTTTGTTAGATTTTTTGATGCCAAATTAATACATACTGGTTATGTTCACTAATAACTAAAGGAAACAGTCAACATTTTCCTTTATAAAACGAAAATAAATCTTCTTGTTCGTTTGTGTGTTTGTGTGCAATAAGTAAACGAAATTGTTTTAAACACACAAGCAATGAAATCAATGGCCATATGAAGCAAAATAAACTATGTTTCTTCGCCAACGACCATACCACGCTGAGTACATCGGTTCTCGTCCGATCACCGAAATTAAGCAGCGTCGGGCGCGGTTAGTACTTAGATGGGGGACCGCTTGGGAACACCGCGTGTTGTTGGCATTGTCCAAAATTTTTTTATTTTATTTTATTTTCTTTTTTATTTTTCTCTATTAAATAAAAAAAGAATGAAGTCGATATCTTCATTTTTAACCGAAATAGAGCCAAAATAAAAAACTCAACTGCCTATTATTTTAAGGTAAATGTAAAACATTCGCTATTGATTATGCTCAGTTGTACGTAACTAGATACAATAGTCTATGATTTCCTTTGTAAAACAAAAGTAAAATTCTTTATAAATTTGTTTCGTTTCTCAAAAAACGTAATTTAAGGAGGCAAATTTTCGCAAAATGCATTTATTTTTAACAATATTTAAGAAATTTTAACATTTATTAAAAAACAAGAATTTTTATTGTAAAATTCTTTAAAAAAATTGTCTATATTTCCAAAAAAAGGTAATTTAAGGAGCCAAATTTTCCCAAAATACATTTATTTTTAGCAATATTTAATAAATTTTAACATTTATTAAAAAAACTACAATTTTTGTTAGATTTTTTGATGCCAAATTAATACATACTGGTTATGTTCACTAATAACTAAAGGAAACAGTCAACATTTTCCTTTATAAAACGAAAATAAAACTTCTTGTTCGTTTGTGTGTTTGTGTGCAATAAGTAAACGAAATTGTTTTAAACACACAAGCAATGAAATCAATGGCCATATGAAGCAAAATAAACTATGTTTCTTCGCCAACGACCATACCACGCTGAGTACATCGGTTCTCGTCCGATCACCGAAATTAAGCAGCGTCGGGCGCGGTTAGTACTTAGATGGGGGACCGCTTGGGAACACCGCGTGTTGTTGGCATTGTCCAAAATTTTTTTATTTTATTTTATTTTCTTTTTTATTTTTCTCTATTAAATAAAAAAAGAATGAAGTCGATATCTTCATTTTTAACCGAAATAGAGCCAAAATAAAAAACGCAACTGCCTATTATTTTAAGGTAAATGTAAAACATTCGCTATTGATTATGCTCAGTTGTACGTAACTAGATACAATAGTCTATGATTTCCTTTGTAAAACAAAAGTAAAATTCTTTATAAATTTGTTTCGTTTCTCAAAAAACGTAATTTAAGGAGGCAAATTTTCGCAAAATGCATTTATTTTTAACAATATTTAAGAAATTTTAACATTTATTAAAAAACAAGAATTTTTATTGTAAAATTCTTTAAAAAAATTGTCTATATTTCCAAAAAAAGGTAATTTAAGGAGCCAAATTTTCCCAAAATACATTTATTTTTAGCAATATTTAATAAATTTTAACATTTATTAAAAAAACTACAATTTTTGTTAGATTTTTTGATGCCAAATTAATACATACTGGTTATGTTCACTAATAACTAAAGGAAACAGTCAACATTTTCCTTTATAAAACGAAAATAAAACTTCTTGTTCGTTTGTGTGTTTGTGTGCAATAAGTAAACGAAATTGTTTTAAACACACAAGCAATGAAATCAATGGCCATATGAAGCAAAATAAACTATGTTTCTTCGCCAACGACCATACCACGCTGAGTACATCGGTTCTCGTCCGATCACCGAAATTAAGCAGCGTCGGGCGCGGTTAGTACTTAGATGGGGGACCGCTTGGGAACACCGCGTGTTGTTGGCATTGTCCAAAATTTTTTTATTTTATTTTATTTTCTTTTTTATTTTTCTCTATTAAATAAAAAAAGAATGAAGTCGATATCTTCATTTTTAACCGAAATAGAGCCAAAATAAAAAACTCAACTGCCTATTATTTTAAGGTAAATGTAAAACATTCGCTATTGATTATGCTCAGTTGTACGTAACTAGATACAATAGTCTATGATTTCCTTTGTAAAACAAAAGTAAAATTCTTTATAAATTTGTTTCGTTTCTCAAAAAACGTAATTTAAGGAGGCAAATTTTCGCAAAATGCATTTATTTTTAACAATATTTAAGAAATTTTAACATTTATTAAAAAACAAGAATTTTTATTGTAAAATTCTTTAAAAAAATTGTCTATATTTCCAAAAAAAGGTAATTTAAGGAGCCAAATTTTCCCAAAATACATTTATTTTTAGCAATATTTAATAAATTTTAACATTTATTAAAAAAACTACAATTTTTGTTAGATTTTTTGATGCCAAATTAATACATACTGGTTATGTTCACTAATAACTAAAGGAAACAGTCAACATTTTCCTTTATAAAACGAAAATAAAACTTCTTGTTCGTTTGTGTGTTTGTGTGCAATAAGTAAACGAAATTGTTTTAAACACACAAGCAATGAAATCAATGGCCATATGAAGCAAAATAAACTATGTTTCTTCGCCAACGACCATACCACGCTGAGTACATCGGTTCTCGTCCGATCACCGAAATTAAGCAGCGTCGGGCGCGGTTAGTACTTAGATGGGGGACCGCTTGGGAACACCGCGTGTTGTTGGCATTGTCCAAAATTTTTTTATTTTATTTTATTTTCTTTTTATTTTTCTCTATTAAATAAAAAAAGAATGAAGTCGATATCTTCATTTTTAACCGAAATAGAGCCAAAATAAAAAACTCAACTGCCTATTATTTTAAGGTAAATGTAAAACATTCGCTATTGATTATGCTCAGTTGTACGTAACTAGATACAATAGTCTATGATTTCCTTTGTAAAACAAAAGTAAAATTCTTTATAAATTTGTTTCGTTTCTCAAAAAACGTAATTTAAGGAGGCAAATTTTCGCAAAATGCATTTATTTTTAACAATATTTAAGAAATTTTAACATTTATTAAAAAACAAGAATTTTTATTGTAAAATTCTTTAAAAAAATTGTCTATATTTCCAAAAAAAGGTAATTTAAGGAGCCAAATTTTCCCAAAATACATTTATTTTTAGCAATATTTAATAAATTTTAACATTTATTAAAAAAACTACAATTTTTGTTAGATTTTTTGATGCCAAATTAATACATACTGGTTATGTTCACTAATAACTAAAGGAAACAGTCAACATTTTCCTTTATAAAACGAAAATAAAACTTCTTGTTCGTTTGTGTGTTTGTGTGCAATAAGTAAACGAAATTGTTTTAAACACACAAGCAATGAAATCAATGGCCATATGAAGCAAAATAAACTATGTTTCTTCGCCAACGACCATACCACGCTGAGTACATCGGTTCTCGTCCGATCACCGAAATTAAGCAGCGTCGGGCGCGGTTAGTACTTAGATGGGGGACCGCTTGGGAACACCGCGTGTTGTTGGCATTGTCCAAAATTTTTTTATTTTATTTTATTTTCTTTTTTATTTTTCTCTATTAAATAAAAAAAGAATGAAGTCGATATCTTCATTTTTAACCGAAATAGAGCCAAAATAAAAAACTCAACTGCCTATTATTTTAAGGTAAATGTAAAACATTCGCTATTGATTATGCTCAGTTGTACGTAACTAGATACAATAGTCTATGATTTCCTTTGTAAAACAAAAGTAAAATTCTTTATAAATTTGTTTCGTTTCTCAAAAAACGTAATTTAAGGAGGCAAATTTTCGCAAAATGCATTTATTTTTAACAATATTTAAGAAATTTTAACATTTATTAAAAAACAAGAATTTTTATTGTAAAATTCTTTAAAAAAATTGTCTATATTTCCAAAAAAAGGTAATTTAAGGAGCCAAATTTTCCCAAAATACATTTATTTTTAGCAATATTTAATAAATTTTAACATTTATTAAAAAAACTACAATTTTTGTTAGATTTTTTGATGCCAAATTAATACATACTGGTTATGTTCACTAATAACTAAAGGAAACAGTCAACATTTTCCTTTATAAAACGAAAATAAAACTTCTTGTTCGTTTGTGTGTTTGTGTGCAATAAGTAAACGAAATTGTTTTAAACACACAAGCAATGAAATCAATGGCCATATGAAGCAAAATAAACTATGTTTCTTCGCCAACGACCATACCACGCTGAGTACATCGGTTCTCGTCCGATCACCGAAATTAAGCAGCGTCGGGCGCGGTTAGTACTTAGATGGGGGACCGCTTGGGAACACCGCGTGTTGTTGGCATTGTCCAAAATTTTTTTATTTTATTTTATTTTCTTTTTTATTTTTCTCTATTAAATAAAAAAAGAATGAAGTCGATATCTTCATTTTTAACCGAAATAGAGCCAAAATAAAAAACTCAACTGCCTATTATTTTAAGGTAAATGTAAAACATTCGCTATTGATTATGCTCAGTTGTACGTAACTAGATACAATAGTCTATGATTTCCTTTGTAAAACAAAAGTAAAATTCTTTATAAATTTGTTTCGTTTCTCAAAAAACGTAATTTAAGGAGGCAAATTTTCGCAAAATGCATTTATTTTTAACAATATTTAAGAAATTTTAACATTTATTAAAAAACAAGAATTTTTATTGTAAAATTCTTTAAAAAAATTGTCTATATTTCCAAAAAAAGGTAATTTAAGGAGCCAAATTTTCCCAAAATACATTTATTTTTAGCAATATTTAATAAATTTTAACATTTATTAAAAAAACTACAATTTTTGTTAGATTTTTTGATGCCAAATTAATACATACTGGTTATGTTCACTAATAACTAAAGGAAACAGTCAACATTTTCCTTTATAAAACGAAAATAAAACTTCTTGTTCGTTTGTGTGTTTGTGTGCAATAAGTAAACGAAATTGTTTTAAACACACAAGCAATCCCAATAGAAAATTAAGTCTTCGATGACATTTTCGTCGACGATTCGTTAATGAAATTTCCGAAATTGTCATGCACGACACGATGCATGACAATTTCTTGCAATGTGTCACCAGAAAAAAACAAAAAATACTCAAACGAAATATGCTATGAAAAAATTGTACATATCTAGAAATTGTTAATATTTTAATACGACTGAAATCGTTCAAACATTTCGTTTTGAATTAAAAATTCGCGACATGTTTCTAAATAGCGGGAGGTAAGTGATAAATAGTATGGCTGACATACGTATTAACTTTAAAACAATGATTTTTGTTTGTTTCTTTAACACAGGATGAAACAATCAACATAGAATTGGACATTTTTATTTGGAGTCTATTACATTGGAACGCGATCCTGGAAACAATTAAAGGGAAGTATATAAATGACATATATACATATATTTATACATCACAAGATTGTGCATAATGTTTTATTCTTTGCAGAATTCGCCAAATTATCTTGCCGTCCTAGGAGTTGTTGTTCAAGAGAGTCTTGGGCCATTCTGGATTATAGACCACACTGCCGCGGAAATGCTTTTATATTATGTAGTTTATTTTTATATGTACATAAATTTTATATTTTTTATGTTAATAAAATTTTAAAAACATACATATGTATGTAAATAAATTTATCTTTTGGGGATCGTTGGTGACAAATTGCAAGACACTGTCGTCAAAAGGGTCGTTAACGAAATGTAGGGTTTTTGTCTTCAAAGTCGTCGTCGACGACAGCTTCGCTTACCTTGTCGCCCATGTTGTCGTGCATGAATACTGGGACACTTGTGTGAAAATGTCGTCAATGATCCCAAAGGGCTGTCTGCAAAGAGTCGTGAACGAATTGGAAATGTCGTGCACGAGTCATCAATGTTGTCTTGAAGACACTTTCTATTGGGATGAAATCAATGGCCATATGAAGCAAAATAAACTATGTTTCTTCGCCAACGACCATACCACGCTGAGTACATCGGTTCTCGTCCGATCACCGAAATTAAGCAGCGTCGGGCGCGGTTAGTACTTAGATGGGGGACCGCTTGGGAACACCGCGTGTTGTTGGCATTGTCCAAAATTTTTTTATTTTATTTTATTTTCTTTTTTATTTTTCTCTATTAAATAAAAAAAGAATGAAGTCGATATCTTCATTTTTAACCGAAATAGAGCCAAAATAAAAAACTCAACTGCCTATTATTTTAAGGTAAATGTAAAACATTCGCTATTGATTATGCTCAGTTGTACGTAACTAGATACAATAGTCTATGATTTCCTTTGTAAAACAAAAGTAAAATTCTTTATAAATTTGTTTCGTTTCTCAAAAAACGTAATTTAAGGAGGCAAATTTTCGCAAAATGCATTTATTTTTAACAATATTTAAGAAATTTTAACATTTATTAAAAAACAAGAATTTTTATTGTAAAATTCTTTAAAAAAATTGTCTATATTTCCAAAAAAAGGTAATTTAAGGAGCCAAATTTTCCCAAAATACATTTATTTTTAGCAATATTTAATAAATTTTAACATTTATTAAAAAAACTACAATTTTTGTTAGATTTTTTGATGCCAAATTAATACATACTGGTTATGTTCACTAATAACTAAAGGAAACAGTCAACATTTTCCTTTATAAAACGAAAATAAAACTTCTTGTTCGTTTGTGTGTTTGTGTGCAATAAGTAAACGAAATTGTTTTAAACACACAAGCAATGAAATCAATGGCCATATGAAGCAAAATAAACTATGTTTCTTCGCCAACGACCATACCACGCTGAGTACATCGGTTCTCGTCCGATCACCGAAATTAAGCAGCGTCGGGCGCGGTTAGTACTTAGATGGGGGACCGCTTGGGAACACCGCGTGTTGTTGGCATTGTCCAAAATTTTTTTATTTCATTTTATTTTCTTTTTTATTTTTCTCTATTAAATAAAAAAAGAATGAAGTCGATATCTTCATTTTTAACCGAAATAGAGCCAAAATAAAAAACTCAACTGCCTATTATTTTAAGGTAAATGTAAAACATTCGCTATTGATTATGCTCAGTTGTACGTAACTAGATACAATAGTCTATGATTTCCTTTGTAAAACAAAAGTAAAATTCTTTATAAATTTGTTTCGTTTCTCAAAAAACGTAATTTAAGGAGGCAAATTTTCGCAAAATGCATTTATTTTTAACAATATTTAAGAAATTTTAACATTTATTAAAAAACAAGAATTTTTATTGTAAAATTCTTTAAAAAAATTGTCTATATTTCCAAAAAAAGGTAATTTAAGGAGCCAAATTTTCCCAAAATACATTTATTTTTAGCAATATTTAATAAATTTTAACATTTATTAAAAAAACTACAATTTTTGTTAGATTTTTTGATGCCAAATTAATACATACTGGTTATGTTCACTAATAACTAAAGGAAACAGTCAACATTTTCCTTTATAAAACGAAAATAAAACTTCTTGTTCGTTTGTGTGTTTGTGTGCAATAAGTAAACGAAATTGTTTTAAACACACAAGCAATGAAATCAATGGCCATATGAAGCAAAATAAACTATGTTTCTTCGCCAACGACCATACCACGCTGAGTACATCGGTTCTCGTCCGATCACCGAAATTAAGCAGCGTCGGGCGCGGTTAGTACTTAGATGGGGGACCGCTTGGGAACACCGCGTGTTGTTGGCATTGTCCAAAATTTTTTTATTTTATTTTATTTTCTTTTTTATTTTTCTCTATTAAATAAAAAAAGAATGAAGTCGATATCTTCATTTTTAACCGAAATAGAGCCAAAATAAAAAACTCAACTGCCTATTATTTTAAGGTAAATGTAAAACATTCGCTATTGATTATGCTCAGTTGTACGTAACTAGATACAATAGTCTATGATTTCCTTTGTAAAACAAAAGTAAAATTCTTTATAAATTTGTTTCGTTTCTCAAAAAACGTAATTTAAGGAGGCAAATTTTCGCAAAATGCATTTATTTTTAACAATATTTAAGAAATTTTAACATTTATTAAAAAACAAGAATTTTTATTGTAAAATTCTTTAAAAAAATTGTCTATATTTCCAAAAAAAGGTAATTTAAGGAGCCAAATTTTCCCAAAATACATTTATTTTTAGCAATATTTAATAAATTTTAACATTTATTAAAAAAACTACAATTTTTGTTAGATTTTTTGATGCCAAATTAATACATACTGGTTATGTTCACTAATAACTAAAGGAAACAGTCAACATTTTCCTTTATAAAACGAAAATAAAACTTCTTGTTCGTTTGTGTGTTTGTGTGCAATAAGTAAACGAAATTGTTTTAAACACACAAGCAATGAAATCAATGGCCATATGAAGCAAAATAAACTATGTTTCTTCGCCAACGACCATACCACGCTGAGTACATCGGTTCTCGTCCGATCACCGAAATTAAGCAGCGTCGGGCGCGGTTAGTACTTAGATGGGGGACCGCTTGGGAACACCGCGTGTTGTTGGCATTGTCCAAAATTTTTTTATTTTATTTTATTTTCTTTTTTATTTTTCTCTATTAAATAAAAAAAGAATGAAGTCGATATCTTCATTTTTAACCGAAATAGAGCCAAAATAAAAAACTCAACTGCCTATTATTTTAAGGTAAATGTAAAACATTCGCTATTGATTATGCTCAGTTGTACGTAACTAGATACAATAGTCTATGATTTCCTTTGTAAAACAAAAGTAAAATTCTTTATAAATTTGTTTCGTTTCTCAAAAAACGTAATTTAAGGAGGCAAATTTTCGCAAAATGCATTTATTTTTAACAATATTTAAGAAATTTTAACATTTATTAAAAAACAAGAATTTTTATTGTAAAATTCTTTAAAAAAATTGTCTATATTTCCAAAAAAAGGTAATTTAAGGAGCCAAATTTTCCCAAAATACATTTATTTTTAGCAATATTTAATAAATTTTAACATTTATTAAAAAAACTACAATTTTTGTTAGATTTTTTGATGCCAAATTAATACATACTGGTTATGTTCACTAATAACTAAAGGAAACAGTCAACATTTTCCTTTATAAAACGAAAATAAAACTTCTTGTTCGTTTGTGTGTTTGTGTGCAATAAGTAAACGAAATTGTTTTAAACACACAAGCAATGAAATCAATGGCCATATGAAGCAAAATAAACTATGTTTCTTCGCCAACGACCATACCACGCTGAGTACATCGGTTCTCGTCCGATCACCGAAATTAAGCAGCGTCGGGCGCGGTTAGTACTTAGATGGGGGACCGCTTGGGAACACCGCGTGTTGTTGGCATTGTCCAAAATTTTTTTATTTTATTTTATTTTCTTTTTTATTTTTCTCTATTAAATAAAAAAAGAATGAAGTCGATATCTTCATTTTTAACCGAAATAGAGCCAAAATAAAAAACTCAACTGCCTATTATTTTAAGGTAAATGTAAAACATTCGCTATTGATTATGCTCAGTTGTACGTAACTAGATACAATAGTCTATGATTTCCTTTGTAAAACAAAAGTAAAATTCTTTATAAATTTGTTTCGTTTCTCAAAAAACGTAATTTAAGGAGGCAAATTTTCGCAAAATGCATTTATTTTTAACAATATTTAAGAAATTTTAACATTTATTAAAAAACAAGAATTTTTATTGTAAAATTCTTTAAAAAAATTGTCTATATTTCCAAAAAAAGGTAATTTAAGGAGCCAAATTTTCCCAAAATACATTTATTTTTAGCAATATTTAATAAATTTTAACATTTATTAAAAAAACTACAATTTTTGTTAGATTTTTTGATGCCAAATTAATACATACTGGTTATGTTCACTAATAACTAAAGGAAACAGTCAACATTTTCCTTTATAAAACGAAAATAAAACTTCTTGTTCGTTTGTGTGTTTGTGTGCAATAAGTAAACGAAATTGTTTTAAACACACAAGCAATGAAATCAATGGCCATATGAAGCAAAATAAACTATGTTTCTTCGCCAACGACCATACCACGCTGAGTACATCGGTTCTCGTCCGATCACCGAAATTAAGCAGCGTCGGGCGCGGTTAGTACTTAGATGGGGGACCGCTTGGGAACACCGCGTGTTGTTGGCATTGTCCAAAATTTTTTTATTTTATTTTATTTTCTTTTTTATTTTTCTCTATTAAATAAAAAAAGAATGAAGTCGATATCTTCATTTTTAACCGAAATAGAGCCAAAATAAAAAACTCAACTGCCTATTATTTTAAGGTAAATGTAAAACATTCGCTATTGATTATGCTCAGTTGTACGTAACTAGATACAATAGTCTATGATTTCCTTTGTAAAACAAAAGTAAAATTCTTTATAAATTTGTTTCGTTTCTCAAAAAACGTAATTTAAGGAGGCAAATTTTCGCAAAATGCATTTATTTTTAACAATATTTAAGAAATTTTAACATTTATTAAAAAACAAGAATTTTTATTGTAAAATTCTTTAAAAAAATTGTCTATATTTCCAAAAAAAGGTAATTTAAGGAGCCAAATTTTCCCAAAATACATTTATTTTTAGCAATATTTAATAAATTTTAACATTTATTAAAAAAACTACAATTTTTGTTAGATTTTTTGATGCCAAATTAATACATACTGGTTATGTTCACTAATAACTAAAGGAAACAGTCAACATTTTCCTTTATAAAACGAAAATAAAACTTCTTGTTCGTTTGTGTGTTTGTGTGCAATAAGTAAACGAAATTGTTTTAAACACACAAGCAATGAAATCAATGGCCATATGAAGCAAAATAAACTATGTTTCTTCGCCAACGACCATACCACGCTGAGTACATCGGTTCTCGTCCGATCACCGAAATTAAGCAGCGTCGGGCGCGGTTAGTACTTAGATGGGGGACCGCTTGGGAACACCGCGTGTTGTTGGCATTGTCCAAAATTTTTTTATTTTATTTTATTTTCTTTTTTATTTTTCTCTATTAAATAAAAAAAGAATGAAGTCGATATCTTCATTTTTAACCGAAATAGAGCCAAATTAAAAAACTCAACTGCCTATTATTTTAAGGTAAATGTAAAACATTCGCTATTGATTATGCTCAGTTGTACGTAACTAGATACAATAGTCTATGATTTCCTTTGTAAAACAAAAGTAAAATTCTTTATAAATTTGTTTCGTTTCTCAAAAAACGTAATTTAAGGAGGCAAATTTTCGCAAAATGCATTTATTTTTAACAATATTTAAGAAATTTTAACATTTATTAAAAAACAAGAATTTTTATTGTAAAATTCTTTAAAAAAATTGTCTATATTTCCAAAAAAAGGTAATTTAAGGAGCCAAATTTTCCCAAAATACATTTATTTTTAGCAATATTTAATAAATTTTAACATTTATTAAAAAAACTACAATTTTTGTTAGATTTTTTGATGCCAAATTAATACATACTGGTTATGTTCACTAATAACTAAAGGAAACAGTCAACATTTTCCTTTATAAAACGAAAATAAAACTTCTTGTTCGTTTGTGTGTTTGTGTGCAATAAGTAAACGAAATTGTTTTAAACACACAAGCAATGAAATCAATGGCCATATGAAGCAAAATAAACTATGTTTCTTCGCCAACGACCATACCACGCTGAGTACATCGGTTCTCGTCCGATCACCGAAATTAAGCAGCGTCGGGCGCGGTTAGTACTTAGATGGGGGACCGCTTGGGAACACCGCGTGTTGTTGGCATTGTCCAAAATTTTTTTATTTTATTTTATTTTCTTTTTTATTTTTCTCTATTAAATAAAAAAAGAATGAAGTCGATATCTTCATTTTTAACCGAAATAGAGCCAAATTAAAAAACTCAACTGCCTATTATTTTAAGGTAAATGTAAAACATTCGCTATTGATTATGCTCAGTTGTACGTAACTAGATACAATAGTCTATGATTTCCTTTGTAAAACAAAAGTAAAATTCTTTATAAATTTGTTTCGTTTCTCAAAAAACGTAATTTAAGGAGGCAAATTTTCGCAAAATGCATTTATTTTTAACAATATTTAATAAATTTTAACATTTATTAAAAAACAAGAATTTTTATTGTAAAATTCTTTAAAAAAATTGTCTATATTTCCAAAAAAAGGTAATTTAAGGAGCCAAATTTTCCCAAAATACATTTATTTTTAGCAATATTTAATAAATTTTAACATTTATTAAAAAAACTACAATTTTTGTTAGATTTTTTGATGCCAAATTAATACATACTGGTTATGTTCACTAATAACTAAAGGAAACAGTCAACATTTTCCTTTATAAAACGAAAATAAAACTTCTTGTTCGTTTGTGTGTTTGTGTGCAATAAGTAAACGAAATTGTTTTAAACACACAAGCAATGAAATCAATGGCCATATGAAGCAAAATAAACTATGTTTCTTCGCCAACGACCATACCACGCTGAGTACATCGGTTCTCGTCCGATCACCGAAATTAAGCAGCGTCGGGCGCGGTTAGTACTTAGATGGGGGACCGCTTGGGAACACCGCGTGTTGTTGGCATTGTCCAAAATTTTTTTATTTTATTTTATTTTCTTTTTTATTTTTCTCTATTAAATAAAAAAAGAATGAAGTCGATATCTTCATTTTTAACCGAAATAGAGCCAAATTAAAAAACTCAACTGCCTATTATTTTAAGGTAAATGTAAAACATTCGCTATTGATTATGCTCAGTTGTACGTAACTAGATACAATAGTCTATGATTTCCTTTGTAAAACAAAAGTAAAATTCTTTATAAATTTGTTTCGTTTCTCAAAAAACGTAATTTAAGGAGGCAAATTTTCGCAAAATGCATTTATTTTTAACAATATTTAAGAAATTTTAACATTTATTAAAAAACAAGAATTTTTATTGTAAAATTCTTTAAAAAAATTGTCTATATTTCCAAAAAAAGGTAATTTAAGGAGCCAAATTTTCCCAAAATACATTTATTTTTAGCAATATTTAATAAATTTTAACATTTATTAAAAAAACTACAATTTTTGTTAGATTTTTTGATGCCAAATTAATACATACTGGTTATGTTCACTAATAACTAAAGGAAACAGTCAACATTTTCCTTTATAAAACGAAAATAAAACTTCTTGTTCGTTTGTGTGTTTGTGTGCAATAAGTAAACGAAATTGTTTTAAACACACAAGCAATGAAATCAATGGCCATATGAAGCAAAATAAACTATGTTTCTTCGCCAACGACCATACCACGCTGAGTACATCGGTTCTCGTCCGATCACCGAAATTAAGCAGCGTCGGGCGCGGTTAGTACTTAGATGGGGGACCGCTTGGGAACACCGCGTGTTGTTGGCATTGTCCAAAATTTTTTTATTTTATTTTATTTTCTTTTTTATTTTTCTCTATTAAATAAAAAAAGAATGAAGTCGATATCTTCATTTTTAACCGAAATAGAGCCAAAATAAAAAACTCAACTGCCTATTATTTTAAGGTAAATGTAAAACATTCGCTATTGATTATGCTCAGTTGTACGTAACTAGATACAATAGTCTATGATTTCCTTTGTAAAACAAAAGTAAAATTCTTTATAAATTTGTTTCGTTTCTCAAAAAACGTAATTTAAGGAGGCAAATTTTCGCAAAATGCATTTATTTTTAACAATATTTAAGAAATTTTAACATTTATTAAAAAACAAGAATTTTTATTGTAAAATTCTTTAAAAAAATTGTCTATATTTCCAAAAAAAGGTAATTTAAGGAGCCAAATTTTCCCAAAATACATTTATTTTTAGCAATATTTAATAAATTTTAACATTTATTAAAAAAACTACAATTTTTGTTAGATTTTTTGATGCCAAATTAATACATACTGGTTATGTTCACTAATAACTAAAGGAAACAGTCAACATTTTCCTTTATAAAACGAAAATAAAACTTCTTGTTCGTTTGTGTGTTTGTGTGCAATAAGTAAACGAAATTGTTTTAAACACACAAGCAATGAAATCAATGGCCATATGAAGCAAAATAAACTATGTTTCTTCGCCAACGACCATACCACGCTGAGTACATCGGTTCTCGTCCGATCACCGAAATTAAGCAGCGTCGGGCGCGGTTAGTACTTAGATGGGGGACCGCTTGGGAACACCGCGTGTTGTTGGCATTGTCCAAAATTTTTTTATTTTATTTTATTTTCTTTTTTATTTTTCTCTATTAAATAAAAAAAGAATGAAGTCGATATCTTCATTTTTAACCGAAATAGAGCCAAAATAAAAAACTCAACTGCCTATTATTTTAAGGTAAATGTAAAACATTCGCTATTGATTATGCTCAGTTGTACGTAACTAGATACAATAGTCTATGATTTCCTTTGTAAAACAAAAGTAAAATTCTTTATAAATTTGTTTCGTTTCTCAAAAAACGTAATTTAAGGAGGCAAATTTTCGCAAAATGCATTTATTTTTAACAATATTTAAGAAATTTTAACATTTATTAAAAAACAAGAATTTTTATTGTAAAATTCTTTAAAAAAATTGTCTATATTTCCAAAAAAAAGGTAATTTAAGGAGCCAAATTTTCCCAAAATACATTTATTTTTAGCAATATTTAATAAATTTTAACATTTATTAAAAAAACTACAATTTTTGTTAGATTTTTTGATGCCAAATTAATACATACTGGTTATGTTCACTAATAACTAAAGGAAACAGTCAACATTTTCCTTTATAAAACGAAAATAAAACTTCTTGTTCGTTTGTGTGTTTGTGTGCAATAAGTAAACGAAATTGTTTTAAACACACAAGCAATGAAATCAATGGCCATATGAAGCAAAATAAACTATGTTTCTTCGCCAACGACCATACCACGCTGAGTACATCGGTTCTCGTCCGATCACCGAAATTAAGCAGCGTCGGGCGCGGTTAGTACTTAGATGGGGGACCGCTTGGGAACACCGCGTGTTGTTGGCATTGTCCAAAATTTTTTTATTTTATTTTATTTTCTTTTTTATTTTTCTCTATTAAATAAAAAAAGAATGAAGTCGATATCTTCATTTTTAACCGAAATAGAGCCAAAATAAAAAACTCAACTGCCTATTATTTTAAGGTAAATGTAAAACATTCGCTATTGATTATGCTCAGTTGTACGTAACTAGATACAATAGTCTATGATTTCCTTTGTAAAACAAAAGTAAAATTCTTTATAAATTTGTTTCGTTTCTCAAAAAACGTAATTTAAGGAGGCAAATTTTCGCAAAATGCATTTATTTTTAACAATATTTAAGAAATTTTAACATTTATTAAAAAACAAGAATTTTTATTGTAAAATTCTCTAAAAAAATTGTCTATATTTCCAAAAAAAGGTAATTTAAGGAGCCAAATTTTCCCAAAATACATTTATTTTTAGCAATATTTAATAAATTTTAACATTTATTAAAAAAACTACAATTTTTGTTAGATTTTTTGATGCCAAATTAATACATACTGGTTATGTTCACTAATAACTAAAGGAAACAGTCAACATTTTCCTTTATAAAACGAAAATAAAACTTCTTGTTCGTTTGTGTGTTTGTGTGCAATAAGTAAACGAAATTGTTTTAAACACACAAGCAATGAAATCAATGGCCATATGAAGCAAAATAAACTATGTTTCTTCGCCAACGACCATACCACGCTGAGTACATCGGTTCTCGTCCGATCACCGAAATTAAGCAGCGTCGGGCGCGGTTAGTACTTAGATGGGGGACCGCTTGGGAACACCGCGTGTTGTTGGCATTGTCCAAAATTTTTTTATTTTATTTTATTTTCTTTTTTATTTTTCTCTATTAAATAAAAAAAGAATGAAGTCGATATCTTCATTTTTAACCGAAATAGAGCCAAAATAAAAAACTCAACTGCCTATTATTTTAAGGTAAATGTAAAACATTCGCTGTTGATTATGCTCAGTTGTACGTAACTAGATACAATAGTCTATGATTTCCTTTGTAAAACAAAAGTAAAATTCTTTATAAATTTGTTTCGTTTCTCAAAAAACGTAATTTAAGGAGGCAAATTTTCGCAAAATGCATTTATTTTTAACAATATTTAAGAAATTTTAACATTTATTAAAAAACAAGAATTTTTATTGTAAAATTCTTTAAAAAAATTGTCTATATTTCCAAAAAAAGGTAATTTAAGGAGCCAAATTTTCCCAAAATACATTTATTTTTAGCAATATTTAATAAATTTTAACATTTATTAAAAAAACTACAATTTTTGTTAGATTTTTTGATGCCAAATTAATACATACTGGTTATGTTCACTAATAACTAAAGGAAACAGTCAACATTTTCCTTTATAAAACGAAAATAAAACTTCTTGTTCGTTTGTGTGTTTGTGTGCAATAAGTAAACGAAATTGTTTTAAACACACAAGCAATGAAATCAATGGCCATATGAAGCAAAATAAACTATGTTTCTTCGCCAACGACCATACCACGCTGAGTACATCGGTTCTCGTCCGATCACCGAAATTAAGCAGCGTCGGGCGCGGTTAGTACTTAGATGGGGGACCGCTTGGGAACACCGCGTGTTGTTGGCATTGTCCAAAATTTTTTTATTTTATTTTATTTTCTTTTTTATTTTTCTCTATTAAATAAAAAAAGAATGAAGTCGATATCTTCATTTTTAACCGAAATAGAGCCAAAATAAAAAACTCAACTGCCTATTATTTTAAGGTAAATGTAAAACATTCGCTATTGATTATGCTCAGTTGTACGTAACTAGATACAATAGTCTATGATTTCCTTTGTAAAACAAAAGTAAAATTCTTTATAAATTTGTTTCGTTTCTCAAAAAACGTAATTTAAGGAGGCAAATTTTCGCAAAATGCATTTATTTTTAACAATATTTAAGAAATTTTAACATTTATTAAAAAACAAGAATTTTTATTGTAAAATTCTTTAAAAAAATTGTCTATATTTCCAAAAAAAGGTAATTTAAGGAGCCAAATTTTCCCAAAATACATTTATTTTTAGCAATATTTAATAAATTTTAACATTTATTAAAAAAACTACAATTTTTGTTAGATTTTTTGATGCCAAATTAATACATACTGGTTATGTTCACTAATAACTAAAGGAAACAGTCAACATTTTCCTTTATAAAACGAAAATAAAACTTCTTGTTCGTTTGTGTGTTTGTGTGCAATAAGTAAACGAAATTGTTTTAAACACACAAGCAATGAAATCAATGGCCATATGAAGCAAAATAAACTATGTTTCTTCGCCAACGACCATACCACGCTGAGTACATCGGTTCTCGTCCGATCACCGAAATTAAGCAGCGTCGGGCGCGGTTAGTACTTAGATGGGGGACCGCTTGGGAACACCGCGTGTTGTTGGCATTGTCCAAAATTTTTTTATTTTATTTTATTTTCTTTTTTATTTTTCTCTATTAAATAAAAAAAGAATGAAGTCGATATCTTCATTTTTAACCGAAATAGAGCCAAAATAAAAAACTCAACTGCCTATTATTTTAAGGTAAATGTAAAACATTCGCTATTGATTATGCTCAGTTGTACGTAACTAGATACAATAGTCTATGATTTCCTTTGTAAAACAAAAGTAAAATTCTTTATAAATTTGTTTCGTTTCTCAAAAAACGTAATTTAAGGAGGCAAATTTTCGCAAAATGCATTTATTTTTAACAATATTTAAGAAATTTTAACATTTATTAAAAAACAAGAATTTTTATTGTAAAATTCTTTAAAAAAATTGTCTATATTTCCAAAAAAAGGTAATTTAAGGAGCCAAATTTTCCCAAAATACATTTATTTTTAGCAATATTTAATAAATTTTAACATTTATTAAAAAAACTACAATTTTTGTTAGATTTTTTGATGCCAAATTAATACATACTGGTTATGTTCACTAATAACTAAAGGAAACAGTCAACATTTTCCTTTATAAAACGAAAATAAAACTTCTTGTTCGTTTGTGTGTTTGTGTGCAATAAGTAAACGAAATTGTTTTAAACACACAAGCAATGAAATCAATGGCCATATGAAGCAAAATAAACTATGTTTCTTCGCCAACGACCATACCACGCTGAGTACATCGGTTCTCGTCCGATCACCGAAATTAAGCAGCGTCGGGCGCGGTTAGTACTTAGATGGGGGACCGCTTGGGAACACCGCGTGTTGTTGGCATTGTCCAAAATTTTTTTATTTTATTTTATTTTCTTTTTTATTTTTCTCTATTAAATAAAAAAAGAATGAAGTCGATATCTTCATTTTTAACCGAAATAGAGCCAAAATAAAAAACTCAACTGCCTATTATTTTAAGGTAAATGTAAAACATTCGCTATTGATTATGCTCAGTTGTACGTAACTAGATACAATAGTCTATGATTTCCTTTGTAAAACAAAAGTAAAATTCTTTATAAATTTGTTTCGTTTCTCAAAAAACGTAATTTAAGGAGGCAAATTTTCGCAAAATGCATTTATTTTTAACAATATTTAAGAAATTTTAACATTTATTAAAAAACAAGAATTTTTATTGTAAAATTCTTTAAAAAAATTGTCTATATTTCCAAAAAAAGGTAATTTAAGGAGCCAAATTTTCCCAAAATACATTTATTTTTAGCAATATTTAATAAATTTTAACATTTATTAAAAAAACTACAATTTTTGTTAGATTTTTTGATGCCAAATTAATACATACTGGTTATGTTCACTAATAACTAAAGGAAACAGTCAACATTTTCCTTTATAAAACGAAAATAAAACTTCTTGTTCGTTTGTGTGTTTGTGTGCAATAAGTAAACGAAATTGTTTTAAACACACAAGCAATGAAATCAATGGCCATATGAAGCAAAATAAACTATGTTTCTTCGCCAACGACCATACCACGCTGAGTACATCGGTTCTCGTCCGATCACCGAAATTAAGCAGCGTCGGGCGCGGTTAGTACTTAGATGGGGGACCGCTTGGGAACACCGCGTGTTGTTGGCATTGTCCAAAATTTTTTTATTTTATTTTATTTTCTTTTTTATTTTTCTCTATTAAATAAAAAAAGAATGAAGTCGATATCTTCATTTTTAACCGAAATAGAGCCAAAATAAAAAACTCAACTGCCTATTATTTTAAGGTAAATGTAAAACATTCGCTATTGATTATGCTCAGTTGTACGTAACTAGATACAATAGTCTATGATTTCCTTTGTAAAACAAAAGTAAAATTCTTTATAAATTTGTTTCGTTTCTCAAAAAACGTAATTTAAGGAGGCAAATTTTCGCAAAATGCATTTATTTTTAACAATATTTAAGAAATTTTAACATTTATTAAAAAACAAGAATTTTTATTGTAAAATTCTTTAAAAAAATTGTCTATATTTCCAAAAAAAGGTAATTTAAGGAGCCAAATTTTCCCAAAATACATTTATTTTTAGCAATATTTAATAAATTTTAACATTTATTAAAAAAACTACAATTTTTGTTAGATTTTTTGATGCCAAATTAATACATACTGGTTATGTTCACTAATAACTAAAGGAAACAGTCAACATTTTCCTTTATAAAACGAAAATAAAACTTCTTGTTCGTTTGTGTGTTTGTGTGCAATAAGTAAACGAAATTGTTTTAAACACACAAGCAATGAAATCAATGGCCATATGAAGCAAAATAAACTATGTTTCTTCGCCAACGACCATACCACGCTGAGTACATCGGTTCTCGTCCGATCACCGAAATTAAGCAGCGTCGGGCGCGGTTAGTACTTAGATGGGGGACCGCTTGGGAACACCGCGTGTTGTTGGCATTGTCCAAAATTTTTTTATTTTATTTTATTTTCTTTTTTATTTTTCTCTATTAAATAAAAAAAGAATGAAGTCGATATCTTCATTTTTAACCGAAATAGAGCCAAAATAAAAAACTCAACTGCCTATTATTTTAAGGTAAATGTAAAACATTCGCTATTGATTATGCTCAGTTGTACGTAACTAGATACAATAGTCTATGATTTCCTTTGTAAAACAAAAGTAAAATTCTTTATAAATTTGTTTCGTTTCTCAAAAAACGTAATTTAAGGAGGCAAATTTTCGCAAAATGCATTTATTTTTAACAATATTTAAGAAATTTTAACATTTATTAAAAAACAAGAATTTTTATTGTAAAATTCTTTAAAAAAATTGTCTATATTTCCAAAAAAAGGTAATTTAAGGAGCCAAATTTTCCCAAAATACATTTATTTTTAGCAATATTTAATAAATTTTAACATTTATTAAAAAAACTACAATTTTTGTTAGATTTTTTGATGCCAAATTAATACATACTGGTTATGTTCACTAATAACTAAAGGAAACAGTCAACATTTTCCTTTATAAAACGAAAATAAAACTTCTTGTTCGTTTGTGTGTTTGTGTGCAATAAGTAAACGAAATTGTTTTAAACACACAAGCAATGAAATCAATGGCCATATGAAGCAAAATAAACTATGTTTCTTCGCCAACGACCATACCACGCTGAGTACATCGGTTCTCGTCCGATCACCGAAATTAAGCAGCGTCGGGCGCGGTTAGTACTTAGATGGGGGACCGCTTGGGAACACCGCGTGTTGTTGGCATTGTCCAAAATTTTTTTATTTTATTTTATTTTCTTTTTTATTTTTCTCTATTAAATAAAAAAAGAATGAAGTCGATATCTTCATTTTTAACCGAAATAGAGCCAAAATAAAAAACTCAACTGCCTATTATTTTAAGGTAAATGTAAAACATTCGCTATTGATTATGCTCAGTTGTACGTAACTAGATACAATAGTCTATGATTTCCTTTGTAAAACAAAAGTAAAATTCTTTATAAATTTGTTTCGTTTCTCAAAAAACGTAATTTAAGGAGGCAAATTTTCGCAAAATGCATTTATTTTTAACAATATTTAAGAAATTTTAACATTTATTAAAAAACAAGAATTTTTATTGTAAAATTCTTTAAAAAAATTGTCTATATTTCCAAAAAAAGGTAATTTAAGGAGCCAAATTTTCCCAAAATACATTTATTTTTAGCAATATTTAATAAATTTTAACATTTATTAAAAAAACTACAATTTTTGTTAGATTTTTTGATGCCAAATTAATACATACTGGTTATGTTCACTAATAACTAAAGGAAACAGTCAACATTTTCCTTTATAAAACGAAAATAAAACTTCTTGTTCGTTTGTGTGTTTGTGTGCAATAAGTAAACGAAATTGTTTTAAACACACAAGCAATGAAATCAATGGCCATATGAAGCAAAATAAACTATGTTTCTTCGCCAACGACCATACCACGCTGAGTACATCGGTTCTCGTCCGATCACCGAAATTAAGCAGCGTCGGGCGCGGTTAGTACTTAGATGGGGGACCGCTTGGGAACACCGCGTGTTGTTGGCATTGTCCAAAATTTTTTTATTTTATTTTATTTTCTTTTTTATTTTTCTCTATTAAATAAAAAAAGAATGAAGTCGATATCTTCATTTTTAACCGAAATAGAGCCAAAATAAAAAACTCAACTGCCTATTATTTTAAGGTAAATGTAAAACATTCGCTATTGATTATGCTCAGTTGTACGTAACTAGATACAATAGTCTATGATTTCCTTTGTAAAACAAAAGTAAAATTCTTTATAAATTTGTTTCGTTTCTCAAAAAACGTAATTTAAGGAGGCAAATTTTCGCAAAATGCATTTATTTTTAACAATATTTAAGAAATTTTAACATTTATTAAAAAACAAGAATTTTTATTGTAAAATTCTTTAAAAAAATTGTCTATATTTCCAAAAAAAGGTAATTTAAGGAGCCAAATTTTCCCAAAATACATTTATTTTTAGCAATATTTAATAAATTTTAACATTTATTAAAAAAACTACAATTTTTGTTAGATTTTTTGATGCCAAATTAATACATACTGGTTATGTTCACTAATAACTAAAGGAAACAGTCAACATTTTCCTTTATAAAACGAAAATAAAACTTCTTGTTCGTTTGTGTGTTTGTGTGCAATAAGTAAACGAAATTGTTTTAAACACACAAGCAATGAAATCAATGGCCATATGAAGCAAAATAAACTATGTTTCTTCGCCAACGACCATACCACGCTGAGTACATCGGTTCTCGTCCGATCACCGAAATTAAGCAGCGTCGGGCGCGGTTAGTACTTAGATGGGGGACCGCTTGGGAACACCGCGTGTTGTTGGCATTGTCCAAAATTTTTTTATTTTATTTTATTTTCTTTTTTATTTTTCTCTATTAAATAAAAAAAGAATGAAGTCGATATCTTCATTTTTAACCGAAATAGAGCCAAAATAAAAAACTCAACTGCCTATTATTTTAAGGTAAATGTAAAACATTCGCTATTGATTATGCTCAGTTGTACGTAACTAGATACAATAGTCTATGATTTCCTTTGTAAAACAAAAGTAAAATTCTTTATAAATTTGTTTCGTTTCTCAAAAAACGTAATTTAAGGAGGCAAATTTTCGCAAAATGCATTTATTTTTAACAATATTTAAGAAATTTTAACATTTATTAAAAAACAAGAATTTTTATTGTAAAATTCTTTAAAAAAATTGTCTATATTTCCAAAAAAAGGTAATTTAAGGAGCCAAATTTTCCCAAAATACATTTATTTTTAGCAATATTTAATAAATTTTAACATTTATTAAAAAAACTACAATTTTTGTTAGATTTTTTGATGCCAAATTAATACATACTGGTTATGTTCACTAATAACTAAAGGAAACAGTCAACATTTTCCTTTATAAAACGAAAATAAAACTTCTTGTTCGTTTGTGTGTTTGTGTGCAATAAGTAAACGAAATTGTTTTAAACACACAAGCAATGAAATCAATGGCCATATGAAGCAAAATAAACTATGTTTCTTCGCCAACGACCATACCACGCTGAGTACATCGGTTCTCGTCCGATCACCGAAATTAAGCAGCGTCGGGCGCGGTTAGTACTTAGATGGGGGACCGCTTGGGAACACCGCGTGTTGTTGGCATTGTCCAAAATTTTTTTATTTTATTTTATTTTCTTTTTTATTTTTCTCTATTAAATAAAAAAAGAATGAAGTCGATATCTTCATTTTTAACCGAAATAGAGCCAAAATAAAAAACTCAACTGCCTATTATTTTAAGGTAAATGTAAAACATTCGCTATTGATTATGCTCAGTTGTACGTAACTAGATACAATAGTCTATGATTTCCTTTGTAAAACAAAAGTAAAATTCTTTATAAATTTGTTTCGTTTCTCAAAAAACGTAATTTAAGGAGGCAAATTTTCGCAAAATGCATTTATTTTTAACAATATTTAAGAAATTTTAACATTTATTAAAAAACAAGAATTTTTATTGTAAAATTCTTTAAAAAAATTGTCTATATTTCCAAAAAAAGGTAATTTAAGGAGCCAAATTTTCCCAAAATACATTTATTTTTAGCAATATTTAATAAATTTTAACATTTATTAAAAAAACTACAATTTTTGTTAGATTTTTTGATGCCAAATTAATACATACTGGTTATGTTCACTAATAACTAAAGGAAACAGTCAACATTTTCCTTTATAAAACGAAAATAAAACTTCTTGTTCGTTTGTGTGTTTGTGTGCAATAAGTAAACGAAATTGTTTTAAACACACAAGCAATGAAATCAATGGCCATATGAAGCAAAATAAACTATGTTTCTTCGCCAACGACCATACCACGCTGAGTACATCGGTTCTCGTCCGATCACCGAAATTAAGCAGCGTCGGGCGCGGTTAGTACTTAGATGGGGGACCGCTTGGGAACACCGCGTGTTGTTGGCATTGTCCAAAATTTTTTTATTTTATTTTATTTTCTTTTTTATTTTTCTCTATTAAATAAAAAAAGAATGAAGTCGATATCTTCATTTTTAACCGAAATAGAGCCAAAATAAAAAACTCAACTGCCTATTATTTTAAGGTAAATGTAAAACATTCGCTATTGATTATGCTCAGTTGTACGTAACTAGATACAATAGTCTATGATTTCCTTTGTAAAACAAAAGTAAAATTCTTTATAAATTTGTTTCGTTTCTCAAAAAACGTAATTTAAGGAGGCAAATTTTCGCAAAATGCATTTATTTTTAACAATATTTAAGAAATTTTAACATTTATTAAAAAACAAGAATTTTTATTGTAAAATTCTTTAAAAAAATTGTCTATATTTCCAAAAAAAGGTAATTTAAGGAGCCAAATTTTCCCAAAATACATTTATTTTTAGCAATATTTAATAAATTTTAACATTTATTAAAAAAACTACAATTTTTGTTAGATTTTTTGATGCCAAATTAATACATACTGGTTATGTTCACTAATAACTAAAGGAAACAGTCAACATTTTCCTTTATAAAACGAAAATAAAACTTCTTGTTCGTTTGTGTGTTTGTGTGCAATAAGTAAACGAAATTGTTTTAAACACACAAGCAATGAAATCAATGGCCATATGAAGCAAAATAAACTATGTTTCTTCGCCAACGACCATACCACGCTGAGTACATCGGTTCTCGTCCGATCACCGAAATTAAGCAGCGTCGGGCGCGGTTAGTACTTAGATGGGGGACCGCTTGGGAACACCGCGTGTTGTTGGCATTGTCCAAAATTTTTTTATTTTATTTTATTTTCTTTTTTATTTTTCTCTATTAAATAAAAAAAGAATGAAGTCGATATCTTCATTTTTAACCGAAATAGAGCCAAAATAAAAAACTCAACTGCCTATTATTTTAAGGTAAATGTAAAACATTCGCTATTGATTATGCTCAGTTGTACGTAACTAGATACAATAGTCTATGATTTCCTTTGTAAAACAAAAGTAAAATTCTTTATAAATTTGTTTCGTTTCTCAAAAAACGTAATTTAAGGAGGCAAATTTTCGCAAAATGCATTTATTTTTAACAATATTTAAGAAATTTTAACATTTATTAAAAAACAAGAATTTTTATTGTAAAATTCTTTAAAAAAATTGTCTATATTTCCAAAAAAAGGTAATTTAAGGAGCCAAATTTTCCCAAAATACATTTATTTTTAGCAATATTTAATAAATTTTAACATTTATTAAAAAAACTACAATTTTTGTTAGATTTTTTGATGCCAAATTAATACATACTGGTTATGTTCACTAATAACTAAAGGAAACAGTCAACATTTTCCTTTATAAAACGAAAATAAAACTTCTTGTTCGTTTGTGTGTTTGTGTGCAATAAGTAAACGAAATTGTTTTAAACACACAAGCAATGAAATCAATGGCCATATGAAGCAAAATAAACTATGTTTCTTCGCCAACGACCATACCACGCTGAGTACATCGGTTCTCGTCCGATCACCGAAATTAAGCAGCGTCGGGCGCGGTTAGTACTTAGATGGGGGACCGCTTGGGAACACCGCGTGTTGTTGGCATTGTCCAAAATTTTTTTATTTTATTTTATTTTCTTTTTTATTTTTCTCTATTAAATAAAAAAAGAATGAAGTCGATATCTTCATTTTTAACCGAAATAGAGCCAAAATAAAAAACTCAACTGCCTATTATTTTAAGGTAAATGTAAAACATTCGCTATTGATTATGCTCAGTTGTACGTAACTAGATACAATAGTCTATGATTTCCTTTGTAAAACAAAAGTAAAATTCTTTATAAATTTGTTTCGTTTCTCAAAAAACGTAATTTAAGGAGGCAAATTTTCGCAAAATGCATTTATTTTTAACAATATTTAAGAAATTTTAACATTTATTAAAAAACAAGAATTTTTATTGTAAAATTCTTTAAAAAAATTGTCTATATTTCCAAAAAAAGGTAATTTAAGGAGCCAAATTTTCCCAAAATACATTTATTTTTAGCAATATTTAATAAATTTTAACATTTATTAAAAAAACTACAATTTTTGTTAGATTTTTTGATGCCAAATTAATACATACTGGTTATGTTCACTAATAACTAAAGGAAACAGTCAACATTTTCCTTTATAAAACGAAAATAAAACTTCTTGTTCGTTTGTGTGTTTGTGTGCAATAAGTAAACGAAATTGTTTTAAACACACAAGCAATGAAATCAATGGCCATATGAAGCAAAATAAACTATGTTTCTTCGCCAACGACCATACCACGCTGAGTACATCGGTTCTCGTCCGATCACCGAAATTAAGCAGCGTCGGGCGCGGTTAGTACTTAGATGGGGGACCGCTTGGGAACACCGCGTGTTGTTGGCATTGTCCAAAATTTTTTTATTTTATTTTATTTTCTTTTTTATTTTTCTCTATTAAATAAAAAAAGAATGAAGTCGATATCTTCATTTTTAACCGAAATAGAGCCAAAATAAAAAACTCAACTGCCTATTATTTTAAGGTAAATGTAAAACATTCGCTATTGATTATGCTCAGTTGTACGTAACTAGATACAATAGTCTATGATTTCCTTTGTAAAACAAAAGTAAAATTCTTTATAAATTTGTTTCGTTTCTCAAAAAACGTAATTTAAGGAGGCAAATTTTCGCAAAATGCATTTATTTTTAACAATATTTAAGAAATTTTAACATTTATTAAAAAACAAGAATTTTTATTGTAAAATTCTTTAAAAAAATTGTCTATATTTCCAAAAAAAGGTAATTTAAGGAGCCAAATTTTCCCAAAATACATTTATTTTTAGCAATATTTAATAAATTTTAACATTTATTAAAAAAACTACAATTTTTGTTAGATTTTTTGATGCCAAATTAATACATACTGGTTATGTTCACTAATAACTAAAGGAAACAGTCAACATTTTCCTTTATAAAACGAAAATAAAACTTCTTGTTCGTTTGTGTGTTTGTGTGCAATAAGTAAACGAAATTGTTTTAAACACACAAGCAATGAAATCAATGGCCATATGAAGCAAAATAAACTATGTTTCTTCGCCAACGACCATACCACGCTGAGTACATCGGTTCTCGTCCGATCACCGAAATTAAGCAGCGTCGGGCGCGGTTAGTACTTAGATGGGGGACCGCTTGGGAACACCGCGTGTTGTTGGCATTGTCCAAAATTTTTTTATTTTATTTTATTTTCTTTTTTATTTTTCTCTATTAAATAAAAAAAGAATGAAGTCGATATCTTCATTTTTAACCGAAATAGAGCCAAATTAAAAAACTCAACTGCCTATTATTTTAAGGTAAATGTAAAACATTCGCTATTGATTATGCTCAGTTGTACGTAACTAGATACAATAGTCTATGATTTCCTTTGTAAAACAAAAGTAAAATTCTTTATAAATTTGTTTCGTTTCTCAAAAAACGTAATTTAAGGAGGCAAATTTTCGCAAAATGCATTTATTTTTAACAATATTTAAGAAATTTTAACATTTATTAAAAAACAAGAATTTTTATTGTAAAATTCTTTAAAAAAATTGTCTATATTTCCAAAAAAAGGTAATTTAAGGAGCCAAATTTTCCCAAAATACATTTATTTTTAGCAATATTTAATAAATTTTAACATTTATTAAAAAAACTACAATTTTTGTTAGATTTTTTGATGCCAAATTAATACATACTGGTTATGTTCACTAATAACTAAAGGAAACAGTCAACATTTTCCTTTATAAAACGAAAATAAAACTTCTTGTTCGTTTGTGTGTTTGTGTGCAATAAGTAAACGAAATTGTTTTAAACACACAAGCAATGAAATCAATGGCCATATGAAGCAAAATAAACTATGTTTCTTCGCCAACGACCATACCACGCTGAGTACATCGGTTCTCGTCCGATCACCGAAATTAAGCAGCGTCGGGCGCGGTTAGTACTTAGATGGGGGACCGCTTGGGAACACCGCGTGTTGTTGGCATTGTCCAAAATTTTTTTATTTTATTTTATTTTCTTTTTTATTTTTCTCTATTAAATAAAAAAAGAATGAAGTCGATATCTTCATTTTTAACCGAAATAGAGCCAAAATAAAAAACTCAACTGCCTATTATTTTAAGGTAAATGTAAAACATTCGCTATTGATTATGCTCAGTTGTACGTAACTAGATACAATAGTCTATGATTTCCTTTGTAAAACAAAAGTAAAATTCTTTATAAATTTGTTTCGTTTCTCAAAAAACGTAATTTAAGGAGGCAAATTTTCGCAAAATGCATTTATTTTTAACAATATTTAAGAAATTTTAACATTTATTAAAAAACAAGAATTTTTATTGTAAAATTCTTTAAAAAAATTGTCTATATTTCCAAAAAAAGGTAATTTAAGGAGCCAAATTTTCCCAAAATACATTTATTTTTAGCAATATTTAATAAATTTTAACATTTATTAAAAAAACTACAATTTTTGTTAGATTTTTTGATGCCAAATTAATACATACTGGTTATGTTCACTAATAACTAAAGGAAACAGTCAACATTTTCCTTTATAAAACGAAAATAAAACTTCTTGTTCGTTTGTGTGTTTGTGTGCAATAAGTAAACGAAATTGTTTTAAACACACAAGCAATGAAATCAATGGCCATATGAAGCAAAATAAACTATGTTTCTTCGCCAACGACCATACCACGCTGAGTACATCGGTTCTCGTCCGATCACCGAAATTAAGCAGCGTCGGGCGCGGTTAGTACTTAGATGGGGGACCGCTTGGGAACACCGCGTGTTGTTGGCATTGTCCAAAATTTTTTTATTTTATTTTATTTTCTTTTTTATTTTTCTCTATTAAATAAAAAAAGAATGAAGTCGATATCTTCATTTTTAACCGAAATAGAGCCAAAATAAAAAACTCAACTGCCTATTATTTTAAGGTAAATGTAAAACATTCGCTATTGATTATGCTCAGTTGTACGTAACTAGATACAATAGTCTATGATTTCCTTTGTAAAACAAAAGTAAAATTCTTTATAAATTTGTTTCGTTTCTCAAAAAACGTAATTTAAGGAGGCAAATTTTCGCAAAATGCATTTATTTTTAACAATATTTAAGAAATTTTAACATTTATTAAAAAACAAGAATTTTTATTGTAAAATTCTTTAAAAAAATTGTCTATATTTCCAAAAAAAGGTAATTTAAGGAGCCAAATTTTCCCAAAATACATTTATTTTTAGCAATATTTAATAAATTTTAACATTTATTAAAAAAACTACAATTTTTGTTAGATTTGTTGATGCCAAATTAATACATACTGGTTATGTTCACTAATAACTAAAGGAAACAGTCAACATTTTCCTTTATAAAACGAAAATAAAACTTCTTGTTCGTTTGTGTGTTTGTGTGCAATAAGTAAACGAAATTGTTTTAAACACACAAGCAATGAAATCAATGGCCATATGAAGCAAAATAAACTATGTTTCTTCGCCAACGACCATACCACGCTGAGTACATCGGTTCTCGTCCGATCACCGAAATTAAGCAGCGTCGGGCGCGGTTAGTACTTAGATGGGGGACCGCTTGGGAACACCGCGTGTTGTTGGCATTGTCCAAAATTTTTTTATTTTATTTTATTTTCTTTTTTATTTTTCTCTATTAAATAAAAAAAGAATGAAGTCGATATCTTCATTTTTAACCGAAATAGAGCCAAAATAAAAAACTCAACTGCCTATTATTTTAAGGTAAATGTAAAACATTCGCTATTGATTATGCTCAGTTGTACGTAACTAGATACAATAGTCTATGATTTCCTTTGTAAAACAAAAGTAAAATTCTTTATAAATTTGTTTCGTTTCTCAAAAAACGTAATTTAAGGAGGCAAATTTTCGCAAAATGCATTTATTTTTAACAATATTTAAGAAATTTTAACATTTATTAAAAAACAAGAATTTTTATTGTAAAATTCTTTAAAAAAATTGTCTATATTTCCAAAAAAAGGTAATTTAAGGAGCCAAATTTTCCCAAAATACATTTATTTTTAGCAATATTTAATAAATTTTAACATTTATTAAAAAAACTACAATTTTTGTTAGATTTTTTGATGCCAAATTAATACATACTGGTTATGTTCACTAATAACTAAAGGAAACAGTCAACATTTTCCTTTATAAAACGAAAATAAAACTTCTTGTTCGTTTGTGTGTTTGTGTGCAATAAGTAAACGAAATTGTTTTAAACACACAAGCAATCATTTCATTTCATTTCAAAATTGCTATTTTATTTATTTAATTTCAGTTTACAAAAAATACTTAATAGCTAAAGTATATTTTTGGTACACTAAGTAAATATTCTCATAAGTACAAAATTTTTTGAGACTACATTATTTAATATTTTTGTGCTGCAGTTAGGTGCTAGCAATCATCAGTTTACGAAATGTTTTGTTTTAAAATAAGTTAAATAATTCATTGCCAGAAAAAATTAATTCAAAAACTGGCTTGTTTTTCAAAGGTTATAAAAAGTAAAACTTATATACTAATAAAAATTTACATACTAATAATAATTATATATAAAACTTACATGCTAGAAATTACATACTAAATATATACAATATATACAAAGATTGGATTCACTGATCTGTAGAGTATACAGGATCAGTGTTCCAGTCATACCTTCGGTACCTTCTGTGGTAATACATCAGACGGTCTTCATCAAATAGCAGTCCCTCATCTCGTAGCTTAATTAAAGCTGCAGGAGGCAGGTGCTTCCTGGAGAGAAGGACTGCTATGTCTTCATCAATATCGAAGATATCTTGTACAATTTCATTTTGCAAGTTTTGGGATAATTCAAGGAATTTTAGTGCATTATTCACCATAAATTTGTCAATCCTATCAAAGTTTACAGAAGCATATAATCTTCTGTTAGAGGGCCTCCTTGGGATATCATTGGCATCTAAATTGCGTCCAAGCCCTAATGCTGGCGCCAAAATCATACGTTCGAATTTACGTATTCTTTCCATTTGTGAGGAGGACACGTCAGCCCATGCCGCAAAGGAGTATGTAACAATTGGTCGTATAATTTGCCTGTATATGAGGAGTTTTACTTCACTAGAAAGTGCCCCTCGCATGGCAAACAATCTCAGATAAGAGTGGTACACTTTTTTGGCCTTGGACAGGATGAAGTCCACATGGCGACAAAACTCAAATTTACTATCGAACAAAATACCGAGGTACTTCATCCTGTCCGAAAGCGCAATAGTTACATTACCTGCTTTTATAATAGGTGTATGTCTTCCAATATTGGGGCATGTGGCTCTGGGTTTCCCTGTAAAAACAACTGATACACATTTTTCAGTGTTTAATTTAAACCCCCATTTTGTAAAATATTCGCATAATTGGGCCATATAAATATTAATCCTTCTTTCTATTGTTTTGGCGTATTTTCCCCTTAACGCCAACAATATGTCATCAGCATACAATAGTAACAAGCCCCCTTCAGGTGGGTCAGGGATATCGCTGATGAAAAGATTGAACAAGACAGGCCCCAGAAGGGAGCCTTGCGGCACACCTGCTGTGACCTGTCTCTGTTCAGATACCTTATCACCAACTCTAACCCTAAAGACCCTGCCGTCCAGGAAGCTTGCTACCATTCTGTATGTTTGGGTATCTAGACCGTACGTCTGAAGCTTATATAAAATGCCTTTGTGCCATACAGCATCAAAGGCCTTTGAGAAATCAAGGCTAACAGCGATGGTACCTTCATATTTTTTGTAGCCATTTGTGACGTAGCTGGTAAAAGTGGTCAAAGCATGGGTTGTGGAATGGTTTGGTTTGAAACCAAACTGACAATCCTTAATAATACGTTTATCTTCAATGAAGATTTTTAATCTTTTATAGATTAAACTTTCTAATATTTTCCCGAATGGGGAAAGAAGGGAGATTGGCCTATAATTGGCACATCTTGTATTGTCAGAATTAGGTTTATTAATTGGTACAATCAAAGCCTCTTTCCATTTAGATGGAAAATAACCCAGATTTAGGCAATGATTGTACAGTATGGTGAGAAATGGAGATATAGTGTCTCTAACTTTCTTAACGGCGACATCGGGGATCTTGTCGACTCCGGTGGCCTTACGGGAAGGTCTAACAGCAATTGCTGAGGCAACTGCCGTGTTGTCGACAAACCCATTATCGAGCCATAAAGCTTCGTTATTTATTGAGGAGCCATCTGCTGAAAGATCACCATTGAACTCCACCAGGGGAGCCGGAACATGGTTCCCTCTAACAACCTCTGTTACAAGGTTAAAGAAGGAACCATCCTCCAGATTCTCCTCTATATGGTGTGAGCTCTTCATATGATCTGCGAATAACTCTGCTTTTTGCAGATCATCGGTTATGGGTGAATCTGTATCGTCCATGATGGTATCAATTGGACTTCTGAATGACAGTCCTGCTGCCCGTTTGACTTTCCCATAAGTTTTGGGGCCAACTTCAATATTTTCTAAGTATTCCCTAAAACGTTCTCTCTCGAAATTGGACACTTGTTCTCTTATTATTGTGGTTAGATTTCTTATGTCAGCTTTAAGCTCATCATATCTACCAGGATCTACTGTTCTACGTAAAGTTTGTCGTAGTCTTTTACGGTGTTTCATAAATCTAATAATACTAGGGGGCAATTCTCCCAGTATTGGACCCCTACACCTCATTTTTGGTACTGTAGATTCTATTGCATTTTGGAAGGCAGTATTTAGTCCGACAATGCAAGAATCTATTTCTTCAATAGAGACATTTCTGGTGGTTGGTAATATGTGACTTCTAATACCCTCTTCAATTTTCCTATTGAGTCGTCTTATATTAACCCTATCAAAGTTATAGAAGATTTGTTCTTCATTAGATTGTATATTGCCAACACATATATTTATTTCCACCGCCCTATGGTCGGATTCAAAATAATGTGTTGGCAATAAATCATCTATTGCCAGGGCTATGCCTGGCGTTTTTATGAAATAGTCGATATATGAGCTATTTTCTCTATTTGGCCTAGTGGGTTCTGCTGTAGGGCAGAGTAGGAAATTTGTGCAGTCAAGGAGGTAATCGTGTAAATCTGTGCCTCTTTTATCGTTAATTCCACCCCCCCAATCCCGATGTTTCGCATTTAGATCACAGCCAACGAGTATCTCGTTGGCAAGACCCAAATTGACGATTCCATCGAGATCCGAGGGGTTGAAGGGCACACGAGGACGAAGGTACAAAGACACAAAGACTATGGATGTGCCATCTTGTCTTTGAATCCCTGCACAGCACGACTCAATGTTGCCTGTGTTTACTGATAATTGTTGAGATTTGTAACAATTTTTAATTAAAATGGCAGTACCACCCCCTTGCCTGCCATTCCCCCTACACTGTTTGTAAAGTGTATATTCGCGAAATGAAATTCTGTGCCTGTTATTTAACTTATGTTCTGCAATAAGCAGAACATCAGGGTTGTGTTGTTTCAGAAATAAATTGAGGTAGTGTCTTTTTTCTAAAGACACCAAAGAATTCGCATTCACGAACATACACTTAAACATTAAAATTTTTTAAGTGCATTAAGAGCCCTATAAGAGCATCAGGTGCTCCTAGTGACTCTCTAATATTAAGATATTCCTCTCGATAATTATCTAAATCGGAGAGAAGTTGGGTTAATCCTTTGCCAAAATAAGTTTGGCAATCTTCACTAATTTTTTTGGCCGTATTTGATGGTCCCTGTTTAGATGTTATTGGGTTCTGAGCATTGGAACCTATACTTTGTGGCAATTTAGAGCGTATAGTCTGAGTGTTGGAATCTACTTTTTGCGGCAATGAAGAGCGTGTAGCCGCGGCAAACGAGGTACCCTGTTTTAGGCTAGCCCAGTGCTCTGAGCGGGCTTTTCTAGTAGCCTCTTTTTCGTTTAGACGTTCAGTCCTTTTTAATAGAATTGCCTTCCGACGGGGGCAATCCGGTGAAGCCGCAGTGTGGCCATCAACCTCACAATTTGCACAACGCACTATGTATTTGGGAGCATCTTCTGATAGATTAGCTAATTGGTCTTTCGAAGGTATGGTGCAGTTGCCTGGACCATGATCCTTACTGCATTTAACGCAGCGGGGTGGCATGCCACAATTGTGGGAAACATGCCCATACCGCTGACATCTTCTGCATTGGACGATTTCACGTCCTCTATCTTTTTGGTAAGTTACATTGCAGTGAATGATTTTCTTTACCTTGTAAAACCTACGCATGTCTGTGGAACGGCCAAGTTTTATTATCCACTTGCTTTCCCCAATGCATATTAAATTAATAATATCTATTTTGAAACCTTGGTTTTTCAAAAAATCTTCAATCGTATTTCTAGCGTACATATGCGACAATCTATGTATCACAACAGAGTAAGGCACCAAAGGTTTAGGTGTGTGCGTATGAAATTTATAACATCTTTCTGTCAAAATGTTTTTCACTTGTTCAAAATATTTTAGACTTTCTACTCTAACGGACATTAGGTTCTTTTTTAAAAGTACAACAGAATAATTATTTCTACCAATGTGCATATCTAATATGGTTGCTATTTCATTTAAACCTGTATCATATACCGTTATGGCATTTTGCTGACTGCTACCATTTGTTGTTGGGGGAGTGGCTGCTACTGATGTGGCTGCTGCTGGTTTTATTGTTGTTTTAGCTGCTGCTGCTACTGATGTTGATGCAGCTGATGTCGTTGCTGCTTCCGATGTACTTGATGGTCTCGGCTTCTTGAGTTTTGATTTTGCCTTCAAAAGAGTTCGTGTTTCCCACATTTCTGTTACTTTATTAGGCTGTGTTTCATCTTCTGACATCGCTGTGTCGGGGTTTTCGGCTACCCCGACCGACTTATTTTTATTTGGTGCTCGTGTTGACACATTGTTGATATTGGCTGTGCCGGCGTTCTCAGCTGGCTTTGTACTGTTGTTTTTAAGTGAGGCTAATTCATTTTCCAAATTAGCAATTACTCGTCGAAAGCTGCATTCTTTCTTATAATAATCTGCCAGTTGTCTGGCAGCTTCCTCTTGGGTTTTTCGTAACGCCGTCAGTTCTTCCAACAGGGACTTGTTGGTATCTTCCATATTTTTTAGGGATGTTTGGAGGGTTGAAATTATTGCCTCCATCTTCAGGCTTTCGTAGATATTGTCGTCATCATCCGACTTGTGTCTACGTTTACTCTTACTTCTCTTTTTTGGTTTTTGAGAAGTGTCATTCGCTGTATTAGTAATTTGGATATTTAAATCCTCACATTTTTTAGCTTCTGCGGCTATGCCTGATGACGTATCAGACATTATATCATCGTTTTCTTCGGCTGCTGACATGTTGTTATTGTCAGTGTCGCCGCCGACGGCATATAACTTTGCCGCCGACAACAACAGTAAGCACAATTATTGTCTTTATACCACAAAAGCACAAATTTGTATCACAATTGAAACAAAATTATTTTATCTCTTTGGCTTAGTGGTTTTGACTTTTCACTTTTAGTTTTTTTTTTTTTTTTTTTTTTTTAATCACACAAACACTTTTAACACTGTTCACAAATGATGATGACACACAAGCAATGAAATCAATGGCCATATGAAGCAAAATAAACTATGTTTCTTCGCCAACGACCATACCACGCTGAGTACATCGGTTCTCGTCCGATCACCGAAATTAAGCAGCGTCGGGCGCGGTTAGTACTTAGATGGGGGACCGCTTGGGAACACCGCGTGTTGTTGGCATTGTCCAAAATTTTTTTATTTTATTTTATTTTCTTTTTTATTTTTCTCTATTAAATAAAAAAAGAATGAAGTCGATATCTTCATTTTTAACCGAAATAGAGCCAAAATAAAAAACTCAACTGCCTATTATTTTAAGGTAAATGTAAAACATTCGCTATTGATTATGCTCAGTTGTACGTAACTAGATACAATAGTCTATGATTTCCTTTGTAAAACAAAAGTAAAATTCTTTATAAATTTGTTTCGTTTCTCAAAAAACGTAATTTAAGGAGGCAAATTTTCGCAAAATGCATTTATTTTTAACAATATTTAAGAAATTTTAACATTTATTAAAAAACAAGAATTTTTATTGTAAAATTCTTTAAAAAAATTGTCTATATTTCCAAAAAAAGGTAATTTAAGGAGCCAAATTTTCCCAAAATACATTTATTTTTAGCAATATTTAATAAATTTTAACATTTATTAAAAAAACTACAATTTTTGTTAGATTTTTTGATGCCAAATTAATACATACTGGTTATGTTCACTAATAACTAAAGGAAACAGTCAACATTTTCCTTTATAAAACGAAAATAAAACTTCTTGTTCGTTTGTGTGTTTGTGTGCAATAAGTAAACGAAATTGTTTTAAACACACAAGCAATGAAATCAATGGCCATATGAAGCAAAATAAACTATGTTTCTTCGCCAACGACCATACCACGCTGAGTACATCGGTTCTCGTCCGATCACCGAAATTAAGCAGCGTCGGGCGCGGTTAGTACTTAGATGGGGGACCGCTTGGGAACACCGCGTGTTGTTGGCATTGTCCAAAATTTTTTTATTTTATTTTATTTTCTTTTTTATTTTTCTCTATTAAATAAAAAAAGAATGAAGTCGATATCTTCATTTTTAACCGAAATAGAGCCAAAATAAAAAACTCAACTGCCTATTATTTTAAGGTAAATGTAAAACATTCGCTATTGATTATGCTCAGTTGTACGTAACTAGATACAATAGTCTATGATTTCCTTTGTAAAACAAAAGTAAAATTCTTTATAAATTTGTTTCGTTTCTCAAAAAACGTAATTTAAGGAGGCAAATTTTCGCAAAATGCATTTATTTTTAACAATATTTAAGAAATTTTAACATTTATTAAAAAACAAGAATTTTTATTGTAAAATTCTTTAAAAAAATTGTCTATATTTCCAAAAAAAGGTAATTTAAGGAGCCAAATTTTCCCAAAATACATTTATTTTTAGCAATATTTAATAAATTTTAACATTTATTAAAAAAACTACAATTTTTGTTAGATTTTTTGATGCCAAATTAATACATACTGGTTATGTTCACTAATAACTAAAGGAAACAGTCAACATTTTCCTTTATAAAACGAAAATAAAACTTCTTGTTCGTTTGTGTGTTTGTGTGCAATAAGTAAACGAAATTGTTTTAAACACACAAGCAATGAAATCAATGGCCATATGAAGCAAAATAAACTATGTTTCTTCGCCAACGACCATACCACGCTGAGTACATCGGTTCTCGTCCGATCACCGAAATTAAGCAGCGTCGGGCGCGGTTAGTACTTAGATGGGGGACCGCTTGGGAACACCGCGTGTTGTTGGCATTGTCCAAAATTTTTTTATTTTATTTTATTTTCTTTTTTATTTTTCTCTATTAAATAAAAAAAGAATGAAGTCGATATCTTCATTTTTAACCGAAATAGAGCCAAAATAAAAAACTCAACTGCCTATTATTTTAAGGTAAATGTAAAACATTCGCTATTGATTATGCTCAGTTGTACGTAACTAGATACAATAGTCTATGATTTCCTTTGTAAAACAAAAGTAAAATTCTTTATAAATTTGTTTCGTTTCTCAAAAAACGTAATTTAAGGAGGCAAATTTTCGCAAAATGCATTTATTTTTAACAATATTTAAGAAATTTTAACATTTATTAAAAAACAAGAATTTTTATTGTAAAATTCTTTAAAAAAATTGTCTATATTTCCAAAAAAAGGTAATTTAAGGAGCCAAATTTTCCCAAAATACATTTATTTTTAGCAATATTTAATAAATTTTAACATTTATTAAAAAAACTACAATTTTTGTTAGATTTTTTGATGCCAAATTAATACATACTGGTTATGTTCACTAATAACTAAAGGAAACAGTCAACATTTTCCTTTATAAAACGAAAATAAAACTTCTTGTTCGTTTGTGTGTTTGTGTGCAATAAGTAAACGAAATTGTTTTAAACACACAAGCAATGAAATCAATGGCCATATGAAGCAAAATAAACTATGTTTCTTCGCCAACGACCATACCACGCTGAGTACATCGGTTCTCGTCCGATCACCGAAATTAAGCAGCGTCGGGCGCGGTTAGTACTTAGATGGGGGACCGCTTGGGAACACCGCGTGTTGTTGGCATTGTCCAAAATTTTTTTATTTTATTTTATTTTCTTTTTTATTTTTCTCTATTAAATAAAAAAAGAATGAAGTCGATATCTTCATTTTTAACCGAAATAGAGCCAAATTAAAAAACTCAACTGCCTATTATTTTAAGGTAAATGTAAAACATTCGCTATTGATTATGCTCAGTTGTACGTAACTAGATACAATAGTCTATGATTTCCTTTGTAAAACAAAAGTAAAATTCTTTATAAATTTGTTTCGTTTCTCAAAAAACGTAATTTAAGGAGGCAAATTTTCGCAAAATGCATTTATTTTTAACAATATTTAAGAAATTTTAACATTTATTAAAAAACAAGAATTTTTATTGTAAAATTCTTTAAAAAAATTGTCTATATTTCCAAAAAAAGGTAATTTAAGGAGCCAAATTTTCCCAAAATACATTTATTTTTAGCAATATTTAATAAATTTTAACATTTATTAAAAAAACTACAATTTTTGTTAGATTTTTTGATGCCAAATTAATACATACTGGTTATGTTCACTAATAACTAAAGGAAACAGTCAACATTTTCCTTTATAAAACGAAAATAAAACTTCTTGTTCGTTTGTGTGTTTGTGTGCAATAAGTAAACGAAATTGTTTTAAACACACAAGCAATGAAATCAATGGCCATATGAAGCAAAATAAACTATGTTTCTTCGCCAACGACCATACCACGCTGAGTACATCGGTTCTCGTCCGATCACCGAAATTAAGCAGCGTCGGGCGCGGTTAGTACTTAGATGGGGGACCGCTTGGGAACACCGCGTGTTGTTGGCATTGTCCAAAATTTTTTTATTTTATTTTATTTTCTTTTTTATTTTTCTCTATTAAATAAAAAAAGAATGAAGTCGATATCTTCATTTTTAACCGAAATAGAGCCAAAATAAAAAACTCAACTGCCTATTATTTTAAGGTAAATGTAAAACATTCGCTATTGATTATGCTCAGTTGTACGTAACTAGATACAATAGTCTATGATTTCCTTTGTAAAACAAAAGTAAAATTCTTTATAAATTTGTTTCGTTTCTCAAAAAACGTAATTTAAGGAGGCAAATTTTCGCAAAATGCATTTATTTTTAACAATATTTAAGAAATTTTAACATTTATTAAAAAACAAGAATTTTTATTGTAAAATTCTTTAAAAAAATTGTCTATATTTCCAAAAAAAGGTAATTTAAGGAGCCAAATTTTCCCAAAATACATTTATTTTTAGCAATATTTAATAAATTTTAACATTTATTAAAAAAACTACAATTTTTGTTAGATTTTTTGATGCCAAATTAATACATACTGGTTATGTTCACTAATAACTAAAGGAAACAGTCAACATTTTCCTTTATAAAACGAAAATAAAACTTCTTGTTCGTTTGTGTGTTTGTGTGCAATAAGTAAACGAAATTGTTTTAAACACACAAGCAATGAAATCAATGGCCATATGAAGCAAAATAAACTATGTTTCTTCGCCAACGACCATACCACGCTGAGTACATCGGTTCTCGTCCGATCACCGAAATTAAGCAGCGTCGGGCGCGGTTAGTACTTAGATGGGGGACCGCTTGGGAACACCGCGTGTTGTTGGCATTGTCCAAAATTTTTTTATTTTATTTTATTTTCTTTTTTATTTTTCTCTATTAAATAAAAAAAGAATGAAGTCGATATCTTCATTTTTAACCGAAATAGAGCCAAATTAAAAAACTCAACTGCCTATTATTTTAAGGTAAATGTAAAACATTCGCTATTGATTATGCTCAGTTGTACGTAACTAGATACAATAGTCTATGATTTCCTTTGTAAAACAAAAGTAAAATTCTTTATAAATTTGTTTCGTTTCTCAAAAAACGTAATTTAAGGAGGCAAATTTTCGCAAAATGCATTTATTTTTAACAATATTTAAGAAATTTTAACATTTATTAAAAAACAAGAATTTTTATTGTAAAATTCTTTAAAAAAATTGTCTATATTTCCAAAAAAAGGTAATTTAAGGAGCCAAATTTTCCCAAAATACATTTATTTTTAGCAATATTTAATAAATTTTAACATTTATTAAAAAAACTACAATTTTTGTTAGATTTTTTGATGCCAAATTAATACATACTGGTTATGTTCACTAATAACTAAAGGAAACAGTCAACATTTTCCTTTATAAAACGAAAATAAAACTTCTTGTTCGTTTGTGTGTTTGTGTGCAATAAGTAAACGAAATTGTTTTAAACACACAAGCAATGAAATCAATGGCCATATGAAGCAAAATAAACTATGTTTCTTCGCCAACGACCATACCACGCTGAGTACATCGGTTCTCGTCCGATCACCGAAATTAAGCAGCGTCGGGCGCGGTTAGTACTTAGATGGGGGACCGCTTGGGAACACCGCGTGTTGTTGGCATTGTCCAAAATTTTTTTATTTTATTTTATTTTCTTTTTTATTTTTCTCTATTAAATAAAAAAAGAATGAAGTCGATATCTTCATTTTTAACCGAAATAGAGCCAAAATAAAAAACTCAACTGCCTATTATTTTAAGGTAAATGTAAAACATTCGCTATTGATTATGCTCAGTTGTACGTAACTAGATACAATAGTCTATGATTTCCTTTGTAAAACAAAAGTAAAATTCTTTATAAATTTGTTTCGTTTCTCAAAAAACGTAATTTAAGGAGGCAAATTTTCGCAAAATGCATTTATTTTTAACAATATTTAAGAAATTTTAACATTTATTAAAAAACAAGAATTTTTATTGTAAAATTCTTTAAAAAAATTGTCTATATTTCCAAAAAAAGGTAATTTAAGGAGCCAAATTTTCCCAAAATACATTTATTTTTAGCAATATTTAATAAATTTTAACATTTATTAAAAAAACTACAATTTTTGTTAGATTTTTTGATGCCAAATTAATACATACTGGTTATGTTCACTAATAACTAAAGGAAACAGTCAACATTTTCCTTTATAAAACGAAAATAAAACTTCTTGTTCGTTTGTGTGTTTGTGTGCAATAAGTAAACGAAATTGTTTTAAACACACAAGCAATGAAATCAATGGCCATATGAAGCAAAATAAACTATGTTTCTTCGCCAACGACCATACCACGCTGAGTACATCGGTTCTCGTCCGATCACCGAAATTAAGCAGCGTCGGGCGCGGTTAGTACTTAGATGGGGGACCGCTTGGGAACACCGCGTGTTGTTGGCATTGTCCAAAATTTTTTTATTTTATTTTATTTTCTTTTTTATTTTTCTCTATTAAATAAAAAAAGAATGAAGTCGATATCTTCATTTTTAACCGAAATAGAGCCAAAATAAAAAACTCAACTGCCTATTATTTTAAGGTAAATGTAAAACATTCGCTATTGATTATGCTCAGTTGTACGTAACTAGATACAATAGTCTATGATTTCCTTTGTAAAACAAAAGTAAAATTCTTTATAAATTTGTTTCGTTTCTCAAAAAACGTAATTTAAGGAGGCAAATTTTCGCAAAATGCATTTATTTTTAACAATATTTAAGAAATTTTAACATTTATTAAAAAACAAGAATTTTTATTGTAAAATTCTTTAAAAAAATTGTCTATATTTCCAAAAAAAGGTAATTTAAGGAGCCAAATTTTCCCAAAATACATTTATTTTTAGCAATATTTAATAAATTTTAACATTTATTAAAAAAACTACAATTTTTGTTAGATTTTTTGATGCCAAATTAATACATACTGGTTATGTTCACTAATAACTAAAGGAAACAGTCAACATTTTCCTTTATAAAACGAAAATAAAACTTCTTGTTCGTTTGTGTGTTTGTGTGCAATAAGTAAACGAAATTGTTTTAAACACACAAGCAATGAAATCAATGGCCATATGAAGCAAAATAAACTATGTTTCTTCGCCAACGACCATACCACGCTGAGTACATCGGTTCTCGTCCGATCACCGAAATTAAGCAGCGTCGGGCGCGGTTAGTACTTAGATGGGGGACCGCTTGGGAACACCGCGTGTTGTTGGCATTGTCCAAAATTTTTTTATTTTATTTTATTTTCTTTTTTATTTTTCTCTATTAAATAAAAAAAGAATGAAGTCGATATCTTCATTTTTAACCGAAATAGAGCCAAAATAAAAAACTCAACTGCCTATTATTTTAAGGTAAATGTAAAACATTCGCTATTGATTATGCTCAGTTGTACGTAACTAGATACAATAGTCTATGATTTCCTTTGTAAAACAAAAGTAAAATTCTTTATAAATTTGTTTCGTTTCTCAAAAAACGTAATTTAAGGAGGCAAATTTTCGCAAAATGCCTTTATTTTTAACAATATTTAAGAAATTTTAACATTTATTAAAAAACAAGAATTTTTATTGTAAAATTCTTTAAAAAAATTGTCTATATTTCCAAAAAAAGGTAATTTAAGGAGCCAAATTTTCCCAAAATACATTTATTTTTAGCAATATTTAATAAATTTTAACATTTATTAAAAAAACTACAATTTTTGTTAGATTTTTTGATGCCAAATTAATACATACTGGTTATGTTCACTAATAACTAAAGGAAACAGTCAACATTTTCCTTTATAAAACGAAAATAAAACTTCTTGTTCGTTTGTGTGTTTGTGTGCAATAAGTAAACGAAATTGTTTTAAACACACAAGCAATGAAATCAATGGCCATATGAAGCAAAATAAACTATGTTTCTTCGCCAACGACCATACCACGCTGAGTACATCGGTTCTCGTCCGATCACCGAAATTAAGCAGCGTCGGGCGCGGTTAGTACTTAGATGGGGGACCGCTTGGGAACACCGCGTGTTGTTGGCATTGTCCAAAATTTTTTTATTTTATTTTATTTTCTTTTTTATTTTTCTCTATTAAATAAAAAAAGAATGAAGTCGATATCTTCATTTTTAACCGAAATAGAGCCAAAATAAAAAACTCAACTGCCTATTATTTTAAGGTAAATGTAAAACATTCGCTATTGATTATGCTCAGTTGTACGTAACTAGTAGGGTTTTGGGTAGGGAAATCCCGCTCCGGGAATTCCCGGGAATTCTCGGTTTTTTGGTTACGAGATTTTCCCGGGAAACAAAATCATATTTCCCGGGAAATCGGGAAATATATTTTTACCTTTATCACAACTAAGATTGAATGAATGAATAAACTATACCCGTCACTTTTATACCATAGAATCAGAATTCGATTAGACTTTACAGAATAGAAGAACACATTACAAAAGATTTGGCAATAACTTTAATCTATAAAAGTGTTTTCAGGGAAAAGTTATAAGAGCAGTACCAAAAACATGATCTAAAACGACGGATTTTTATTCTGTTCCATCATCATCTAGTCATGTATCAGATTGGAATATGGACTATATCGGTCCAACCCTTCCAACACAAAATTTAGGAAACGTGCAGCTCATCTCGAATCGTTTTGAAATTCTTTCCAAAAAGTTCTACTTGAAGGCTCTGCTACGAGGGCGCAACTTTTTTTGGAAGGGTAAGTCCACTCTTCCCGAGGTAAAGGCCCAAAATCTCAACTACATTGGGTAGTACGTAAGATAACTTCCCACTTTTAAATGTTTGGCAACATTTTTTGTGTGCGGTTGGTTCAAAAACTCAAAAAGCCCCTAAAATTGGAATTTCTGATCATAACTTCATTGTTTGAGCTAAATCACTTCCCATCTAGCGATCTCCTTAGCCTTGAATAATGGAAATGGTCAACATGTTGCATTTTTCCATTTTTTTCATTTTTAATCGATAGAGCGAAAACGTGTAATCCATTTTTGAGCCCGCAACTCTCTGAAAATATTGTATTTCATATAAGCTACCATGGGAAGATAAAAAAAATCACGGAAATGTTGATCCACTCTCGTATTTCAAATTTCCCGGGAAATCCCGGATTCCCGGGAATGACGATTTTATGATTCCCGTTTCCCGGGAATGATAAAAACCGGGAAAACCCAAAACCCTAGTAACTAGATACAATAGTCTATGATTTCCTTTGTAAAACAAAAGTAAAATTCTTTATAAATTTGTTTCGTTTCTCAAAAAACGTAATTTAAGGAGGCAAATTTTCGCAAAATGCATTTATTTTTAACAATATTTAAGAAATTTTAACATTTATTAAAAAACAAGAATTTTTATTGTAAAATTCTTTAAAAAAATTGTCTATATTTCCAAAAAAAGGTAATTTAAGGAGCCAAATTTTCCCAAAATACATTTATTTTTAGCAATATTTAATAAATTTTAACATTTATTAAAAAAACTACAATTTTTGTTAGATTTTTTGATGCCAAATTAATACATACTGGTTATGTTCACTAATAACTAAAGGAAACAGTCAACATTTTCCTTTATAAAACGAAAATAAAACTTCTTGTTCGTTTGTGTGTTTGTGTGCAATAAGTAAACGAAATTGTTTTAAACACACAAGCAATGAAATCAATGGCCATATGAAGCAAAATAAACTATGTTTCTTCGCCAACGACCATACCACGCTGAGTACATCGGTTCTCGTCCGATCACCGAAATTAAGCAGCGTCGGGCGCGGTTAGTACTTAGATGGGGGACCGCTTGGGAACACCGCGTGTTGTTGGCATTGTCCAAAATTTTTTTATTTTATTTTATTTTCTTTTTTATTTTTCTCTATTAAATAAAAAAAGAATGAAGTCGATATCTTCATTTTTAACCGAAATAGAGCCAAAATAAAAAACTCAACTGCCTATTATTTTAAGGTAAATGTAAAACATTCGCTATTGATTATGCTCAGTTGTACGTAACTAGATACAATAGTCTATGATTTCCTTTGTAAAACAAAAGTAAAATTCTTTATAAATTTGTTTCGTTTCTCAAAAAACGTAATTTAAGGAGGCAAATTTTCGCAAAATGCATTTATTTTTAACAATATTTAAGAAATTTTAACATTTATTAAAAAACAAGAATTTTTATTGTAAAATTCTTTAAAAAAATTGTCTATATTTCCAAAAAAAGGTAATTTAAGGAGCCAAATTTTCCCAAAATACATTTATTTTTAGCAATATTTAATAAATTTTAACATTTATTAAAAAAACTACAATTTTTGTTAGATTTTTTGATGCCAAATTAATACATACTGGTTATGTTCACTAATAACTAAAGGAAACAGTCAACATTTTCCTTTATAAAACGAAAATAAAACTTCTTGTTCGTTTGTGTGTTTGTGTGCAATAAGTAAACGAAATTGTTTTAAACACACAAGCAATGAAATCAATGGCCATATGAAGCAAAATAAACTATGTTTCTTCGCCAACGACCATACCACGCTGAGTACATCGGTTCTCGTCCGATCACCGAAATTAAGCAGCGTCGGGCGCGGTTAGTACTTAGATGGGGGACCGCTTGGGAACACCGCGTGTTGTTGGCATTGTCCAAAATTTTTTTATTTTATTTTATTTTCTTTTTTATTTTTCTCTATTAAATAAAAAAAGAATGAAGTCGATATCTTCATTTTTAACCGAAATAGAGCCAAAATAAAAAACTCAACTGCCTATTATTTTAAGGTAAATGTAAAACATTCGCTATTGATTATGCTCAGTTGTACGTAACTAGATACAATAGTCTATGATTTCCTTTGTAAAACAAAAGTAAAATTCTTTATAAATTTGTTTCGTTTCTCAAAAAACGTAATTTAAGGAGGCAAATTTTCGCAAAATGCATTTATTTTTAACAATATTTAAGAAATTTTAACATTTATTAAAAAACAAGAATTTTTATTGTAAAATTCTTTAAAAAAATTGTCTATATTTCCAAAAAAAGGTAATTTAAGGAGCCAAATTTTCCCAAAATACATTTATTTTTAGCAATATTTAATAAATTTTAACATTTATTAAAAAAACTACAATTTTTGTTAGATTTTTTGATGCCAAATTAATACATACTGGTTATGTTCACTAATAACTAAAGGAAACAGTCAACATTTTCCTTTATAAAACGAAAATAAAACTTCTTGTTCGTTTGTGTGTTTGTGTGCAATAAGTAAACGAAATTGTTTTAAACACACAAGCAATGAAATCAATGGCCATATGAAGCAAAATAAACTATGTTTCTTCGCCAACGACCATACCACGCTGAGTACATCGGTTCTCGTCCGATCACCGAAATTAAGCAGCGTCGGGCGCGGTTAGTACTTAGATGGGGGACCGCTTGGGAACACCGCGTGTTGTTGGCATTGTCCAAAATTTTTTTATTTTATTTTATTTTCTTTTTTATTTTTCTCTATTAAATAAAAAAAGAATGAAGTCGATATCTTCATTTTTAACCGAAATAGAGCCAAAATAAAAAACTCAACTGCCTATTATTTTAAGGTAAATGTAAAACATTCGCTATTGATTATGCTCAGTTGTACGTAACTAGATACAATAGTCTATGATTTCCTTTGTAAAACAAAAGTAAAATTCTTTATAAATTTGTTTCGTTTCTCAAAAAACGTAATTTAAGGAGGCAAATTTTCGCAAAATGCATTTGTTTTTAACAATATTTAAGAAATTTTAACATTTATTAAAAAACAAGAATTTTTATTGTAAAATTCTTTAAAAAAATTGTCTATATTTCCAAAAAAAGGTAATTTAAGGAGCCAAATTTTCCCAAAATACATTTATTTTTAGCAATATTTAATAAATTTTAACATTTATTAAAAAAACTACAATTTTTGTTAGATTTTTTGATGCCAAATTAATACATACTGGTTATGTTCACTAATAACTAAAGGAAACAGTCAACATTTTCCTTTATAAAACGAAAATAAAACTTCTTGTTCGTTTGTGTGTTTGTGTGCAATAAGTAAACGAAATTGTTTTAAACACACAAGCAATGAAATCAATGGCCATATGAAGCAAAATAAACTATGTTTCTTCGCCAACGACCATACCACGCTGAGTACATCGGTTCTCGTCCGATCACCGAAATTAAGCAGCGTCGGGCGCGGTTAGTACTTAGATGGGGGACCGCTTGGGAACACCGCGTGTTGTTGGCATTGTCCAAAATTTTTTTATTTTATTTTATTTTCTTTTTTATTTTTCTCTATTAAATAAAAAAAGAATGAAGTCGATATCTTCATTTTTAACCGAAATAGAGCCAAAATAAAAAACTCAACTGCCTATTATTTTAAGGTAAATGTAAAACATTCGCTATTGATTATGCTCAGTTGTACGTAACTAGATACAATAGTCTATGATTTCCTTTGTAAAACAAAAGTAAAATTCTTTATAAATTTGTTTCGTTTCTCAAAAAACGTAATTTAAGGAGGCAAATTTTCGCAAAATGCATTTATTTTTAACAATATTTAAGAAATTTTAACATTTATTAAAAAACAAGAATTTTTATTGTAAAATTCTTTAAAAAAATTGTCTATATTTCCAAAAAAAGGTAATTTAAGGAGCCAAATTTTCCCAAAATACATTTATTTTTAGCAATATTTAATAAATTTTAACATTTATTAAAAAAACTACAATTTTTGTTAGATTTTTTGATGCCAAATTAATACATACTGGTTATGTTCACTAATAACTAAAGGAAACAGTCAACATTTTCCTTTATAAAACGAAAATAAAACTTCTTGTTCGTTTGTGTGTTTGTGTGCAATAAGTAAACGAAATTGTTTTAAACACACAAGCAATGAAATCAATGGCCATATGAAGCAAAATAAACTATGTTTCTTCGCCAACGACCATACCACGCTGAGTACATCGGTTCTCGTCCGATCACCGAAATTAAGCAGCGTCGGGCGCGGTTAGTACTTAGATGGGGGACCGCTTGGGAACACCGCGTGTTGTTGGCATTGTCCAAAATTTTTTTATTTTATTTTATTTTCTTTTTTATTTTTCTCTATTAAATAAAAAAAGAATGAAGTCGATATCTTCATTTTTAACCGAAATAGAGCCAAAATAAAAAACTCAACTGCCTATTATTTTAAGGTAAATGTAAAACATTCGCTATTGATTATGCTCAGTTGTACGTAACTAGATACAATAGTATATGATTTCCTTTGTAAAACAAAAGTAAAATTCTTTATAAATTTGTTTCGTTTCTCAAAAAACGTAATTTAAGGAGGCAAATTTTCGCAAAATGCATTTATTTTTAACAATATTTAAGAAATTTTAACATTTATTAAAAAACAAGAATTTTTATTGTAAAATTCTTTAAAAAAATTGTCTATATTTCCAAAAAAAGGTAATTTAAGGAGCCAAATTTTCCCAAAATACATTTATTTTTAGCAATATTTAATAAATTTTAACATTTATTAAAAAAACTACAATTTTTGTTAGATTTTTTGATGCCAAATTAATACATACTGGTTATGTTCACTAATAACTAAAGGAAACAGTCAACATTTTCCTTTATAAAACGAAAATAAAACTTCTTGTTCGTTTGTGTGTTTGTGTGCAATAAGTAAACGAAATTGTTTTAAACACACAAGCAATGAAATCAATGGCCATATGAAGCAAAATAAACTATGTTTCTTCGCCAACGACCATACCACGCTGAGTACATCGGTTCTCGTCCGATCACCGAAATTAAGCAGCGTCGGGCGCGGTTAGTACTTAGATGGGGGACCGCTTGGGAACACCGCGTGTTGTTGGCATTGTCCAAAATTTTTTTATTTTATTTTATTTTCTTTTTTATTTTTCTCTATTAAATAAAAAAAGAATGAAGTCGATATCTTCATTTTTAACCGAAATAGAGCCAAAATAAAAAACTCAACTGCCTATTATTTTAAGGTAAATGTAAAACATTCGCTATTGATTATGCTCAGTTGTACGTAACTAGATACAATAGTCTATGATTTCCTTTGTAAAACAAAAGTAAAATTCTTTATAAATTTGTTTCGTTTCTCAAAAAACGTAATTTAAGGAGGCAAATTTTCGCAAAATGCATTTATTTTTAACAATATTTAAGAAATTTTAACATTTATTAAAAAACAAGAATTTTTATTGTAAAATTCTTTAAAAAAATTGTCTATATTTCCAAAAAAAGGTAATTTAAGGAGCCAAATTTTCCCAAAATACATTTATTTTTAGCAATATTTAATAAATTTTAACATTTATTAAAAAAACTACAATTTTTGTTAGATTTTTTGATGCCAAATTAATACATACTGGTTATGTTCACTAATAACTAAAGGAAACAGTCAACATTTTCCTTTATAAAACGAAAATAAAACTTCTTGTTCGTTTGTGTGTTTGTGTGCAATAAGTAAACGAAATTGTTTTAAACACACAAGCAATGAAATCAATGGCCATATGAAGCAAAATAAACTATGTTTCTTCGCCAACGACCATACCACGCTGAGTACATCGGTTCTCGTCCGATCACCGAAATTAAGCAGCGTCGGGCGCGGTTAGTACTTAGATGGGGGACCGCTTGGGAACACCGCGTGTTGTTGGCATTGTCCAAAATTTTTTTATTTTATTTTATTTTCTTTTTTATTTTTCTCTATTAAATAAAAAAAGAATGAAGTCGATATCTTCATTTTTAACCGAAATAGAGCCAAAATAAAAAACTCAACTGCCTATTATTTTAAGGTAAATGTAAAACATTCGCTATTGATTATGCTCAGTTGTACGTAACTAGATACAATAGTCTATGATTTCCTTTGTAAAACAAAAGTAAAATTCTTTATAAATTTGTTTCGTTTCTCAAAAAACGTAATTTAAGGAGGCAAATTTTCGCAAAATGCATTTATTTTTAACAATATTTAAGAAATTTTAACATTTATTAAAAAACAAGAATTTTTATTGTAAAATTCTTTAAAAAAATTGTCTATATTTCCAAAAAAAGGTAATTTAAGGAGCCAAATTTTCCCAAAATACATTTATTTTTAGCAATATTTAATAAATTTTAACATTTATTAAAAAAACTACAATTTTTGTTAGATTTTTTGATGCCAAATTAATACATACTGGTTATGTTCACTAATAACTAAAGGAAACAGTCAACATTTTCCTTTATCCCAGATAGCATTTGGAAGACTGTTTTTTCAAAAATCACATTGAGGAGTCTTTTTAGAGTCCTTTTGGTGATCAAAAATTGATTAAGTCGCTTGTGTGATCAGAAAGGGACTCGAAAGTGACTCCCTGTAATGATTAAAAAGAGTTCAATTTGAAATACAACAACAAATGTGTAGCAATCACATATAAATCATTGAGGTGTTTAAAATGTGACAATTTTTTGTTATTTATTGTCACATTTTGATCATCTGGAAGATTGAAAAATGCTTAATCAAAAAAGGGTCATACAGGTGTTTGAAAAGTGATTATAATTATGTATACTCTGATCATATTTTGAACAGTTAGGTGATTAAAAACTGATTGCTTTGTTTTATTTTTATTTGGTTGTAAATAAAAAATAAAATTCTCATATACACTTTCTACAAAATTTTGATATAAATGTAACGTATAATATTAAAGGTACAGACAAACACAACACAACAGGTTTTGCCAAGTGAAATGAAGAAGCAGTATACTAACCACCAAGCAACATAAAGGATAATTAAAGGACATAACAAAGCAGAAAAGACTATAAAACAAAGGAAAGAAACAAAGAAGAATAAAAAGAAATTTTTTTTAATTTATTTCGTCTAACAAAAAGACTCATAAATGACTCCCTAAAGACTCATAAATGATTATAAACATGACTCTAAAAAGACTCGAAAAAGGGTCCGAAATTAATCAACAAAACACCAATAAATGATTGAAATACGACTCGAAAAAGACTCATTTGTGATTTGTTTAGAAGAGTCGCCTGAGGTTATGTTTTCCTACCGACAAAGGAGTCATTTATGATCAGAAAATGAGCTCATATTCTAGCTTTTTAATCGTGCAGTCGGATCAAAAAAGACTCGAATTTGATTAAAATTTTCAAAAAATGCTGACTGGGATAAAACGAAAATAAAACTTCTTGTTCGTTTGTGTGTTTGTGTGCAATAAGTAAACGAAATTGTTTTAAACACACAAGCAATGAAATCAATGGCCATATGAAGCAAAATAAACTATGTTTCTTCGCCAACGACCATACCACGCTGAGTACATCGGTTCTCGTCCGATCACCGAAATTAAGCAGCGTCGGGCGCGGTTAGTACTTAGATGGGGGACCGCTTGGGAACACCGCGTGTTGTTGGCATTGTCCAAAATTTTTTTATTTTATTTTATTTTCTTTTTTATTTTTCTCTATTAAATAAAAAAAGAATGAAGTCGATATCTTCATTTTTAACCGAAATAGAGCCAAAATAAAAAACTCAACTGCCTATTATTTTAAGGTAAATGTAAAACATTCGCTATTGATTATGCTCAGTTGTACGTAACTAGATACAATAGTCTATGATTTCCTTTGTAAAACAAAAGTAAAATTCTTTATAAATTTGTTTCGTTTCTCAAAAAACGTAATTTAAGGAGGCAAATTTTCGCAAAATGCATTTATTTTTAACAATATTTAAGAAATTTTAACATTTATTAAAAAACAAGAATTTTTATTGTAAAATTCTTTAAAAAAATTGTCTATATTTCCAAAAAAAGGTAATTTAAGGAGCCAAATTTTCCCAAAATACATTTATTTTTAGCAATATTTAATAAATTTTAACATTTATTAAAAAAACTACAATTTTTGTTAGATTTTTTGATGCCAAATTAATACATACTGGTTATGTTCACTAATAACTAAAGGAAACAGTCAACATTTTCCTTTATAAAACGAAAATAAAACTTCTTGTTCGTTTGTGTGTTTGTGTGCAATAAGTAAACGAAATTGTTTTAAACACACAAGCAATGAAATCAATGGCCATATGAAGCAAAATAAACTATGTTTCTTCGCCAACGACCATACCACGCTGAGTACATCGGTTCTCGTCCGATCACCGAAATTAAGCAGCGTCGGGCGCGGTTAGTACTTAGATGGGGGACCGCTTGGGAACACCGCGTGTTGTTGGCATTGTCCAAAATTTTTTTATTTTATTTTATTTTATTTTTTATTTTTCTCTATTAAATAAAAAAAGAATGAAGTCGATATCTTCATTTTTAACCGAAATAGAGCCAAAATAAAAAACTCAACTGCCTATTATTTTAAGGTAAATGTAAAACATTCGCTATTGATTATGCTCAGTTGTACGTAACTAGATACAATAGTCTATGATTTCCTTTGTAAAACAAAAGTAAAATTCTTTATAAATTTGTTTCGTTTCTCAAAAAACGTAATTTAAGGAGGCAAATTTTCGCAAAATGCATTTATTTTTAACAATATTTAAGAAATTTTAACATTTATTAAAAAACAAGAATTTTTATTGTAAAATTCTTTAAAAAAATTGTCTATATTTCCAAAAAAAGGTAATTTAAGGAGCCAAATTTTCCCAAAATACATTTATTTTTAGCAATATTTAATAAATTTTAACATTTATTAAAAAAACTACAATTTTTGTTAGATTTTTTGATGCCAAATTAATACATACTGGTTATGTTCACTAATAACTAAAGGAAACAGTCAACATTTTCCTTTATAAAACGAAAATAAAACTTCTTGTTCGTTTGTGTGTTTGTGTGCAATAAGTAAACGAAATTGTTTTAAACACACAAGCAATGAAATCAATGGCCATATGAAGCAAAATAAACTATGTTTCTTCGCCAACGACCATACCACGCTGAGTACATCGGTTCTCGTCCGATCACCGAAATTAAGCAGCGTCGGGCGCGGTTAGTACTTAGATGGGGGACCGCTTGGGAACACCGCGTGTTGTTGGCATTGTCCAAAATTTTTTTATTTTATTTTATTTTCTTTTTTATTTTTCTCTATTAAATAAAAAAAGAATGAAGTCGATATCTTCATTTTTAACCGAAATAGAGCCAAAATAAAAAACTCAACTGCCTATTATTTTAAGGTAAATGTAAAACATTCGCTATTGATTATGCTCAGTTGTACGTAACTAGATACAATAGTCTATGATTTCCTTTGTAAAACAAAAGTAAAATTCTTTATAAATTTGTTTCGTTTCTCAAAAAACGTAATTTAAGGAGGCAAATTTTCGCAAAATGCATTTATTTTTAACAATATTTAAGAAATTTTAACATTTATTAAAAAACAAGAATTTTTATTGTAAAATTCTTTAAAAAAATTGTCTATATTTCCAAAAAAAGGTAATTTAAGGAGCCAAATTTTCCCAAAATACATTTATTTTTAGCAATATTTAATAAATTTTAACATTTATTAAAAAAACTACAATTTTTGTTAGATTTTTTGATGCCAAATTAATACATACTGGTTATGTTCACTAATAACTAAAGGAAACAGTCAACATTTTCCTTTATAAAACGAAAATAAAACTTCTTGTTCGTTTGTGTGTTTGTGTGCAATAAGTAAACGAAATTGTTTTAAACACACAAGCAATGAAATCAATGGCCATATGAAGCAAAATAAACTATGTTTCTTCGCCAACGACCATACCACGCTGAGTACATCGGTTCTCGTCCGATCACCGAAATTAAGCAGCGTCGGGCGCGGTTAGTACTTAGATGGGGGACCGCTTGGGAACACCGCGTGTTGTTGGCATTGTCCAAAATTTTTTTATTTTATTTTATTTTCTTTTTTATTTTTCTCTATTAAATAAAAAAAGAATGAAGTCGATATCTTCATTTTTAACCGAAATAGAGCCAAAATAAAAAACTCAACTGCCTATTATTTTAAGGTAAATGTAAAACATTCGCTATTGATTATGCTCAGTTGTACGTAACTAGATACAATAGTCTATGATTTCCTTTGTAAAACAAAAGTAAAATTCTTTATAAATTTGTTTCGTTTCTCAAAAAACGTAATTTAAGGAGGCAAATTTTCGCAAAATGCATTTATTTTTAACAATATTTAAGAAATTTTAACATTTATTAAAAAACAAGAATTTTTATTGTAAAATTCTTTAAAAAAATTGTCTATATTTCCAAAAAAAGGTAATTTAAGGAGCCAAATTTTCCCAAAATACATTTATTTTTAGCAATATTTAATAAATTTTAACATTTATTAAAAAAACTACAATTTTTGTTAGATTTTTTGATGCCAAATTAATACATACTGGTTATGTTCACTAATAACTAAAGGAAACAGTCAACATTTTCCTTTATAAAACGAAAATAAAACTTCTTGTTCGTTTGTGTGTTTGTGTGCAATAAGTAAACGAAATTGTTTTAAACACACAAGCAATGAAATCAATGGCCATATGAAGCAAAATAAACTATGTTTCTTCGCCAACGACCATACCACGCTGAGTACATCGGTTCTCGTCCGATCACCGAAATTAAGCAGCGTCGGGCGCGGTTAGTACTTAGATGGGGGACCGCTTGGGAACACCGCGTGTTGTTGGCATTGTCCAAAATTTTTTTATTTTATTTTATTTTCTTTTTTATTTTTCTCTATTAAATAAAAAAAGAATGAAGTCGATATCTTCATTTTTAACCGAAATAGAGCCAAAATAAAAAACTCAACTGCCTATTATTTTAAGGTAAATGTAAAACATTCGCTATTGATTATGCTCAGTTGTACGTAACTAGATACAATAGTCTATGATTTCCTTTGTAAAACAAAAGTAAAATTCTTTATAAATTTGTTTCGTTTCTCAAAAAACGTAATTTAAGGAGGCAAATTTTCGCAAAATGCATTTATTTTTAACAATATTTAAGAAATTTTAACATTTATTAAAAAACAAGAATTTTTATTGTAAAATTCTTTAAAAAAATTGTCTATATTTCCAAAAAAAGGTAATTTAAGGAGCCAAATTTTCCCAAAATACATTTATTTTTAGCAATATTTAATAAATTTTAACATTTATTAAAAAAACTACAATTTTTGTTAGATTTTTTGATTGCAAATTAATACATACTGGTTATGTTCACTAATAACTAAAGGAAACAGTCAACATTTTCCTTTATAAAACGAAAATAAAACTTCTTGTTCGTTTGTGTGTTTGTGTGCAATAAGTAAACGAAATTGTTTTAAACACACAAGCAATGAAATCAATGGCCATATGAAGCAAAATAAACTATGTTTCTTCGCCAACGACCATACCACGCTGAGTACATCGGTTCTCGTCCGATCACCGAAATTAAGCAGCGTCGGGCGCGGTTAGTACTTAGATGGGGGACCGCTTGGGAACACCGCGTGTTGTTGGCATTGTCCAAAATTTTTTTATTTTATTTTATTTTCTTTTTTATTTTTCTCTATTAAATAAAAAAAGAATGAAGTCGATATCTTCATTTTTAACCGAAATAGAGCCAAAATAAAAAACTCAACTGCCTATTATTTTAAGGTAAATGTAAAACATTCGCTATTGATTATGCTCAGTTGTACGTAACTAGATACAATAGTCTATGATTTCCTTTGTAAAACAAAAGTAAAATTCTTTATAAATTTGTTTCGTTTCTCAAAAAACGTAATTTAAGGAGGCAAATTTTCGCAAAATGCATTTATTTTTAACAATATTTAAGAAATTTTAACATTTATTAAAAAACAAGAATTTTTATTGTAAAATTCTTTAAAAAAATTGTCTATATTTCCAAAAAAAGGTAATTTAAGGAGCCAAATTTTCCCAAAATACATTTATTTTTAGCAATATTTAATAAATTTTAACATTTATTAAAAAAACTACAATTTTTGTTAGATTTTTTGATGCCAAATTAATACATACTGGTTATGTTCACTAATAACTAAAGGAAACAGTCAACATTTTCCTTTATAAAACGAAAATAAAACTTCTTGTTCGTTTGTGTGTTTGTGTGCAATAAGTAAACGAAATTGTTTTAAACACACAAGCAATGAAATCAATGGCCATATGAAGCAAAATAAACTATGTTTCTTCGCCAACGACCATACCACGCTGAGTACATCGGTTCTCGTCCGATCACCGAAATTAAGCAGCGTCGGGCGCGGTTAGTACTTAGATGGGGGACCGCTTGGGAACACCGCGTGTTGTTGGCATTGTCCAAAATTTTTTTATTTTATTTTATTTTCTTTTTTATTTTTCTCTATTAAATAAAAAAAGAATGAAGTCGATATCTTCATTTTTAACCGAAATAGAGCCAAAATAAAAAACTCAACTGCCTATTATTTTAAGGTAAATGTAAAACATTCGCTATTGATTATGCTCAGTTGTACGTAACTAGATACAATAGTCTATGATTTCCTTTGTAAAACAAAAGTAAAATTCTTTATAAATTTGTTTCGTTTCTCAAAAAACGTAATTTAAGGAGGCAAATTTTCGCAAAATGCATTTATTTTTAACAATATTTAAGAAATTTTAACATTTATTAAAAAACAAGAATTTTTATTGTAAAATTCTTTAAAAAAATTGTCTATATTTCCAAAAAAAGGTAATTTAAGGAGCCAAATTTTCCCAAAATACATTTATTTTTAGCAATATTTAATAAATTTTAACATTTATTAAAAAAACTACAATTTTTGTTAGATTTTTTGATGCCAAATTAATACATACTGGTTATGTTCACTAATAACTAAAGGAAACAGTCAACATTTTCCTTTATAAAACGAAAATAAAACTTCTTGTTCGTTTGTGTGTTTGTGTGCAATAAGTAAACGAAATTGTTTTAAACACACAAGCAATGAAATCAATGGCCATATGAAGCAAAATAAACTATGTTTCTTCGCCAACGACCATACCACGCTGAGTACATCGGTTCTCGTCCGATCACCGAAATTAAGCAGCGTCGGGCGCGGTTAGTACTTAGATGGGGGACCGCTTGGGAACACCGCGTGTTGTTGGCATTGTCCAAAATTTTTTTATTTTATTTTATTTTCTTTTTTATTTTTCTCTATTAAATAAAAAAAGAATGAAGTCGATATCTTCATTTTTAACCGAAATAGAGCCAAAATAAAAAACTCAACTGCCTATTATTTTAAGGTAAATGTAAAACATTCGCTATTGATTATGCTCAGTTGTACGTAACTAGATACAATAGTCTATGATTTCCTTTGTAAAACAAAAGTAAAATTCTTTATAAATTTGTTTCGTTTCTCAAAAAACGTAATTTAAGGAGGCAAATTTTCGCAAAATGCATTTATTTTTAACAATATTTAAGAAATTTTAACATTTATTAAAAAACAAGAATTTTTATTGTAAAATTCTTTAAAAAAATTGTCTATATTTCCAAAAAAAGGTAATTTAAGGAGCCAAATTTTCCCAAAATACATTTATTTTTAGCAATATTTAATAAATTTTAACATTTATTAAAAAAACTACAATTTTTGTTAGATTTTTTGATGCCAAATTAATACATACTGGTTATGTTCACTAATAACTAAAGGAAACAGTCAACATTTTCCTTTATAAAACGAAAATAAAACTTCTTGTTCGTTTGTGTGTTTGTGTGCAATAAGTAAACGAAATTGTTTTAAACACACAAGCAATGAAATCAATGGCCATATGAAGCAAAATAAACTATGTTTCTTCGCCAACGACCATACCACGCTGAGTACATCGGTTCTCGTCCGATCACCGAAATTAAGCAGCGTCGGGCGCGGTTAGTACTTAGATGGGGGACCGCTTGGGAACACCGCGTGTTGTTGGCATTGTCCAAAATTTTTTTATTTTATTTTATTTTCTTTTTTATTTTTCTCTATTAAATAAAAAAAGAATGAAGTCGATATCTTCATTTTTAACCGAAATAGAGCCAAAATAAAAAACTCAACTGCCTATTATTTTAAGGTAAATGTAAAACATTCGCTATTGATTATGCTCAGTTGTACGTAACTAGATACAATAGTCTATGATTTCCTTTGTAAAACAAAAGTAAAATTCTTTATAAATTTGTTTCGTTTCTCAAAAAACGTAATTTAAGGAGGCAAATTTTCGCAAAATGCATTTATTTTTAACAATATTTAAGAAATTTTAACATTTATTAAAAAACAAGAATTTTTATTGTAAAATTCTTTAAAAAAATTGTCTATATTTCCAAAAAAAGGTAATTTAAGGAGCCAAATTTTCCCAAAATACATTTATTTTTAGCAATATTTAATAAATTTTAACATTTATTAAAAAAACTACAATTTTTGTTAGATTTTTTGATGCCAAATTAATACATACTGGTTATGTTCACTAATAACTAAAGGAAACAGTCAACATTTTCCTTTATAAAACGAAAATAAAACTTCTTGTTCGTTTGTGTGTTTGTGTGCAATAAGTAAACGAAATTGTTTTAAACACACAAGCAATGAAATCAATGGCCATATGAAGCAAAATAAACTATGTTTCTTCGCCAACGACCATACCACGCTGAGTACATCGGTTCTCGTCCGATCACCGAAATTAAGCAGCGTCGGGCGCGGTTAGTACTTAGATGGGGGACCGCTTGGGAACACCGCGTGTTGTTGGCATTGTCCAAAATTTTTTTATTTTATTTTATTTTCTTTTTTATTTTTCTCTATTAAATAAAAAAAGAATGAAGTCGATATCTTCATTTTTAACCGAAATAGAGCCAAAATAAAAAACTCAACTGCCTATTATTTTAAGGTAAATGTAAAACATTCGCTATTGATTATGCTCAGTTGTACGTAACTAGATACAATAGTCTATGATTTCCTTTGTAAAACAAAAGTAAAATTCTTTATAAATTTGTTTCGTTTCTCAAAAAACGTAATTTAAGGAGGCAAATTTTCGCAAAATGCATTTATTTTTAACAATATTTAAGAAATTTTAACATTTATTAAAAAACAAGAATTTTTATTGTAAAATTCTTTAAAAAAATTGTCTATATTTCCAAAAAAAAGGTAATTTAAGGAGCCAAATTTTCCCAAAATACATTTATTTTTAGCAATATTTAATAAATTTTAACATTTATTAAAAAAACTACAATTTTTGTTAGATTTTTTGATGCCAAATTAATACATACTGGTTATGTTCACTAATAACTAAAGGAAACAGTCAACATTTTCCTTTATAAAACGAAAATAAAACTTCTTGTTCGTTTGTGTGTTTGTGTGCAATAAGTAAACGAAATTGTTTTAAACACACAAGCAATGAAATCAATGGCCATATGAAGCAAAATAAACTATGTTTCTTCGCCAACGAGTTTTTTTTTTTTTTTTTTTTTTTTTTTTTTTTTTTAAATTATGGGAATATTTATTTAGTATTTTATGATATACTTTTAGCTATTAAGTATCTTTGTAAAAAGAATATTGAATTAAATAAAATAGCTGCGTTTAAAATGAAAATGAAATTCGCCAACGACCATACCACGCTGAGTACATCGGTTCTCGTCCGATCACCGAAATTAAGCAGCGTCGGGCGCGGTTAGTACTTAGATGGGGGACCGCTTGGGAACACCGCGTGTTGTTGGCATTGTCCAAAATTTTTTTATTTTATTTAATTTTCTTTTTTATTTTTCTCTATTAAATAAAAAAAGAATGAAGTCGATATCTTCATTTTTAACCGAAATAGAGCCAAAATAAAAAACTCAACTGCCTATTATTTTAAGGTAAATGTAAAACATTCGCTATTGATTATGCTCAGTTGTACGTAACTAGATACAATAGTCTATGATTTCCTTTGTAAAACAAAAGTAAAATTCTTTATAAATTTGTTTCGTTTCTCAAAAAACGTAATTTAAGGAGGCAAATTTTCGCAAAATGCATTTATTTTTAACAATATTTAAGAAATTTTAACATTTATTAAAAAACAAGAATTTTTATTGTAAAATTCTTTAAAAAAATTGTCTATATTTCCAAAAAAAGGTAATTTAAGGAGCCAAATTTTCCCAAAATACATTTATTTTTAGCAATATTTAATAAATTTTAACATTTATTAAAAAAACTACAATTTTTGTTAGATTTTTTGATGCCAAATTAATACATACTGGTTATGTTCACTAATAACTAAAGGAAACAGTCAACATTTTCCTTTATAAAACGAAAATAAAACTTCTTGTTCGTTTGTGTGTTTGTGTGCAATAAGTAAACGAAATTGTTTTAAACACACAAGCAATAAAATCAATGGCCATATGAAGCAAAATAAACTATGTTTCTTCGCCAACGACCATACCACGCTGAGTACATCGGTTCTCGTCCGATCACCGAAATTAAGCAGCGTCGGGCGCGGTTAGTACTTAGATGGGGGACCGCTTGGGAACACCGCGTGTTGTTGGCATTGTCCAAAATTTTTTTATTTTATTTTATTTTCTTTTTTATTTTTCTCTATTAAATAAAAAAAGAATGAAGTCGATATCTTCATTTTTAACCGAAATAGAGCCAAAATAAAAAACTCAACTGCCTATTATTTTAAGGTAAATGTAAAACATTCGCTATTGATTATGCTCAGTTGTACGTAACTAGATACAATAGTCTATGATTTCCTTTGTAAAACAAAAGTAAAATTCTTTATAAATTTGTTTCGTTTCTCAAAAAACGTAATTTAAGGAGGCAAATTTTCGCAAAATGCATTTATTTTTAACAATATTTAAGAAATTTTAACATTTATTAAAAAACAAGAATTTTTATTGTAAAATTCTTTAAAAAAATTGTCTATATTTCCAAAAAAAGGTAATTTAAGGAGCCAAATTTTCCCAAAATACATTTATTTTTAGCAATATTTAATAAATTTTAACATTTATTAAAAAAACTACAATTTTTGTTAGATTTTTTGATGCCAAATTAATACATACTGGTTATGTTCACTAATAACTAAAGGAAACAGTCAACATTTTCCTTTATAAAACGAAAATAAAACTTCTTGTTCGTTTGTGTGTTTGTGTGCAATAAGTAAACGAAATTGTTTTAAACACACAAGCAATGAAATCAATGGCCATATGAAGCAAAATAAACTATGTTTCTTCGCCAACGACCATACCACGCTGAGTACATCGGTTCTCGTCCGATCACCGAAATTAAGCAGCGTCGGGCGCGGTTAGTACTTAGATGGGGGACCGCTTGGGAACACCGCGTGTTGTTGGCATTGTCCAAAATTTTTTTTATTTTATTTTATTTTCTTTTTTATTTTTCTCTATTAAATAAAAAAAGAATGAAGTCGATATCTTCATTTTTAACCGAAATAGAGCCAAAATAAAAAACTCAACTGCCTATTATTTTAAGGTAAACGTAAAACATTCGCTATTGATTATGCTCAGTTGTACGTAACTAGATACAATAGTCTATGATTTCCTTTGTAAAACAAAAGTAAAATTCTTTATAAATTTGTTTCGTTTCTCAAAAAACGTAATTTAAGGAGGCAAATTTTCGCAAAATGCATTTATTTTTAACAATATTTAAGAAATTTTAACATTTATTAAAAAACAAGAATTTTTATTGTAAAATTCTTTAAAAAAATTGTCTATATTTCCAAAAAAAGGTAATTTAAGGAGCCAAATTTTCCCAAAATACATTTATTTTGAGCAATATTTAATAAATTTTAACATTTATTAAAAAAACTACAATTTTTGTTAGATTTTTTGATGCCAAATTAATACATACTGGTTATGTTCACTAATAACTAAAGGAAACAGTCAACATTTTCCTTTATAAAACGAAAATAAAACTTCTTGTTCGTTTGTGTGTTTGTGTGCAATAAGTAAACGAAATTGTTTTAAACACACAAGCAATGAAATCAATGGCCATATGAAGCAAAATAAACTATGTTTCTTCGCCAACGACCATACCACGCTGAGTACATCGGTTCTCGTCCGATCACCGAAATTAAGCAGCGTCGGGCGCGGTTAGTACTTAGATGGGGGACCGCTTGGGAACACCGCGTGTTGTTGGCATTGTCCAAAATTTTTTTATTTTATTTTATTTTCTTTTTTATTTTTCTCTATTAAATAAAAAAAGAATGAAGTCGATATCTTCATTTTTAACCGAAATAGAGCCAAAATAAAAAACTCAACTGCCTATTATTTTAAGGTAAATGTAAAACATTCGCTATTGATTATGCTCAGTTGTACGTAACTAGATACAATAGTCTATGATTTCCTTTGTAAAACAAAAGTAAAATTCTTTATAAATTTGTTTCGTTTCTCAAAAAACGTAATTTAAGGAGGCAAATTTTCGCAAAATGCATTTATTTTTAACAATATTTAAGAAATTTTAACATTTATTAAAAAACAAGAATTTTTATTGTAAAATTCTTTAAAAAAATTGTCTATATTTCCAAAAAAAGGTAATTTAAGGAGCCAAATTTTCCCAAAATACATTTATTTTTAGCAATATTTAATAAATTTTAACATTTATTAAAAAAACTACAATTTTTGTTAGATTTTTTGATGCCAAATTAATACATACTGGTTATGTTCACTAATAACTAAAGGAAACAGTCAACATTTTCCTTTATAAAACGAAAATAAAACTTCTTGTTCGTTTGTGTGTTTGTGTGCAATAAGTAAACGAAATTGTTTTAAACACACAAGCAATGAAATCAATGGCCATATGAAGCAAAATAAACTATGTTTCTTCGCCAACGACCATACCACGCTGAGTACATCGGTTCTCGTCCGATCACCGAAATTAAGCAGCGTCGGGCGCGGTTAGTACTTAGATGGGGGACCGCTTGGGAACACCGCGTGTTGTTGGCATTGTCCAAAATTTTTTTATTTTATTTTATTTTCTTTTTTATTTTTCTCTATTAAATAAAAAAAGAATGAAGTCGATATCTTCATTTTTAACCGAAATAGAGCCAAAATAAAAAACTCAACTGCCTATTATTTTAAGGTAAATGTAAAACATTCGCTATTGATTATGCTCAGTTGTACGTAACTAGATACAATAGTCTATGATTTCCTTTGTAAAACAAAAGTAAAATTCTTTATAAATTTGTTTCGTTTCTCAAAAAACGTAATTTAAGGAGGCAAATTTTCGCAAAATGCATTTATTTTTAACAATATTTAAGAAATTTTAACATTTATTAAAAAACAAGCATTTTTATTGTAAAATTCTTTAAAAAAATTGTCTATATTTCCAAAAAAAGGTAATTTAAGGAGCCAAATTTTCCCAAAATACATTTATTTTTAGCAATATTTAATAAATTTTAACATTTATTAAAAAAACTACAATTTTTGTTAGATTTTTTGATGCCAAATTAATACATACTGGTTATGTTCACTAATAACTAAAGGAAACAGTCAACATTTTCCTTTATAAAACGAAAATAAAACTTCTTGTTCGTTTGTGTGTTTGTGTGCAATAAGTAAACGAAATTGTTTTAAACACACAAGCAATGAAATCAATGGCCATATGAAGCAAAATAAACTATGTTTCTTCGCCAACGACCATACCACGCTGAGTACATCGGTTCTCGTCCGATCACCGAAATTAAGCAGCGTCGGGCGCGGTTAGTACTTAGATGGGGGACCGCTTGGGAACACCGCGTGTTGTTGGCATTGTCCAAAATTTTTTTATTTTATTTTATTTTCTTTTTTATTTTTCTCTATTAAATAAAAAAAGAATGAAGTCGATATCTTCATTTTTAACCGAAATAGAGCCAAAATAAAAAACTCAACTGCCTATTATTTTAAGGTAAATGTAAAACATTCGCTATTGATTATGCTCAGTTGTACGTAACTAGATACAATAGTCTATGATTTCCTTTGTAAAACAAAAGTAAAATTCTTTATAAATTTGTTTCGTTTCTCAAAAAACGTAATTTAAGGAGGCAAATTTTCGCAAAATGCATTTATTTTTAACAATATTTAAGAAATTTTAACATTTATTAAAAAACAAGCATTTTTATTGTAAAATTCTTTAAAAAAATTGTCTATATTTCCAAAAAAAGGTAATTTAAGGAGCCAAATTTTCCCAAAATACATTTATTTTTAGCAATATTTAATAAATTTTAACATTTATTAAAAAAACTACAATTTTTGTTAGATTTTTTGATGCCAAATTAATACATACTGGTTATGTTCACTAATAACTAAAGGAAACAGTCAACATTTTCCTTTATAAAACGAAAATAAAACTTCTTGTTCGTTTGTGTGTTTGTGTGCAATAAGTAAACGAAATTGTTTTAAACACACAAGCAATGAAATCAATGGCCATATGAAGCAAAATAAACTATGTTTCTTCGCCAACGACCATACCACGCTGAGTACATCGGTTCTCGTCCGATCACCGAAATTAAGCAGCGTCGGGCGCGGTTAGTACTTAGATGGGGGACCGCTTGGGAACACCGCGTGTTGTTGGCATTGTCCAAAATTTTTTTATTTTATTTTATTTTCTTTTTTATTTTTCTCTATTAAATAAAAAAAGAATGAAGTCGATATCTTCATTTTTAACCGAAATAGAGCCAAAATAAAAAACTCAACTGCCTATTATTTTAAGGTAAATGTAAAACATTCGCTATTGATTATGCTCAGTTGTACGTAACTAGATACAATAGTCTATGATTTCCTTTGTAAAACAAAAGTAAAATTCTTTATAAATTTGTTTCGTTTCTCAAAAAACGTAATTTAAGGAGGCAAATTTTCGCAAAATGCATTTATTTTTAACAATATTTAAGAAATTTTAACATTTATTAAAAAACAAGAATTTTTATTGTAAAATTCTTTAAAAAAATTGTCTATATTTCCAAAAAAAGGTAATTTAAGGAGCCAAATTTTCCCAAAATACATTTATTTTTAGCAATATTTAATAAATTTTAACATTTATTAAAAAAACTACAATTTTTGTTAGATTTTTTGATGCCAAATTAATACATACTGGTTATGTTCACTAATAACTAAAGGAAACAGTCAACATTTTCCTTTATAAAACGAAAATAAAACTTCTTGTTCGTTTGTGTGTTTGTGTGCAATAAGTAAACGAAATTGTTTTAAACACACAAGCAATGAAATCAATGGCCATATGAAGCAAAATAAACTATGTTTCTTCGCCAACGACCATACCACGCTGAGTACATCGGTTCTCGTCCGATCACCGAAATTAAGCAGCGTCGGGCGCGGTTAGTACTTAGATGGGGGACCGCTTGGGAACACCGCGTGTTGTTGGCATTGTCCAAAATTTTTTTATTTTATTTTATTTTCTTTTTTATTTTTCTCTATTAAATAAAAAAAGAATGAAGTCGATATCTTCATTTTTAACCGAAATAGAGCCAAAATAAAAAACTCAACTGCCTATTATTTTAAGGTAAATGTAAAACATTCGCTATTGATTATGCTCAGTTGTACGTAACTAGATACAATAGTCTATGATTTCCTTTGTAAAACAAAAGTAAAATTCTTTATAAATTTGTTTCGTTTCTCAAAAAACGTAATTTAAGGAGGCAAATTTTCGCAAAATGCATTTATTTTTAACAATATTTAAGAAATTTTAACATTTATTAAAAAACAAGAATTTTTATTGTAAAATTCTTTAAAAAAATTGTCTATATTTCCAAAAAAAGGTAATTTAAGGAGCCAAATTTTCCCAAAATACATTTATTTTTAGCAATATTTAATAAATTTTAACATTTATTAAAAAAACTACAATTTTTGTTAGATTTTTTGATGCCAAATTAATACATACTGGTTATGTTCACTAATAACTAAAGGAAACAGTCAACATTTTCCTTTATAAAACGAAAATAAAACTTCTTGTTCGTTTGTGTGTTTGTGTGCAATAAGTAAACGAAATTGTTTTAAACACACAAGCAATGAAATCAATGGCCATATGAAGCAAAATAAACTATGTTTCTTCGCCAACGACCATACCACGCTGAGTACATCGGTTCTCGTCCGATCACCGAAATTAAGCAGCGTCGGGCGCGGTTAGTACTTAGATGGGGGACCGCTTGGGAACACCGCGTGTTGTTGGCATTGTCCAAAATTTTTTTATTTTATTTTATTTTCTTTTTTATTTTTCTCTATTAAATAAAAAAAGAATGAAGTCGATATCTTCATTTTTAACCGAAATAGAGCCAAAATAAAAAACTCAACTGCCTATTATTTTAAGGTAAATGTAAAACATTCGCTATTGATTATGCTCAGTTGTACGTAACTAGATACAATAGTCTATGATTTCCTTTGTAAAACAAAAGTAAAATTCTTTATAAATTTGTTTCGTTTCTCAAAAAACGTAATTTAAGGAGGCAAATTTTCGCAAAATGCATTTATTTTTAACAATATTTAAGAAATTTTAACATTTATTAAAAAACAAGAATTTTTATTGTAAAATTCTTTAAAAAAATTGTCTATATTTCCAAAAAAAAGGTAATTTAAGGAGCCAAATTTTCCCAAAATACATTTATTTTTAGCAATATTTAATAAATTTTAACATTTATTAAAAAAACTACAATTTTTGTTAGATTTTTTGATGCCAAATTAATACATACTGGTTATGTTCACTAATAACTAAAGGAAACAGTCAACATTTTCCTTTATAAAACGAAAATAAAACTTCTTGTTCGTTTGTGTGTTTGTGTGCAATAAGTAAACGAAATTGTTTTAAACACACAAGCAATGAAATCAATGGCCATATGAAGCAAAATAAACTATGTTTCTTCGCCAACGACCATACCACGCTGAGTACATCGGTTCTCGTCCGATCACCGAAATTAAGCAGCGTCGGGCGCGGTTAGTACTTAGATGGGGGACCGCTTGGGAACACCGCGTGTTGTTGGCATTGTCCAAAATTTTTTTATTTTATTTTATTTTCTTTTTTATTTTTCTCTATTAAATAAAAAAAGAATGAAGTCGATATCTTCATTTTTAACCGAAATAGAGCCAAAATAAAAAACTCAACTGCCTATTATTTTAAGGTAAATGTAAAACATTCGCTATTGATTATGCTCAGTTGTACGTAACTAGATACAATAGTCTATGATTTCCTTTGTAAAACAAAAGTAAAATTCTTTATAAATTTGTTTCGTTTCTCAAAAAACGTAATTTAAGGAGGCAAATTTTCGCAAAATGCATTTATTTTTAACAATATTTAAGAAATTTTAACATTTATTAAAAAACAAGAATTTTTATTGTAAAATTCTTTAAAAAAATTGTCTATATTTCCAAAAAAAGGTAATTTAAGGAGCCAAATTTTCCCAAAATACATTTATTTTTAGCAATATTTAATAAATTTTAACATTTATTAAAAAAACTACAATTTTTGTTAGATTTTTTGATGCCAAATTAATACATACTGGTTATGTTCACTAATAACTAAAGGAAACAGTCAACATTTTCCTTTATAAAACGAAAATAAAACTTCTTGTTCGTTTGTGTGTTTGTGTGCAATAAGTAAACGAAATTGTTTTAAACACACAAGCAATGAAATCAATGGCCATATGAAGCAAAATAAACTATGTTTCTTCGCCAACGACCATACCACGCTGAGTACATCGGTTCTCGTCCGATCACCGAAATTAAGCAGCGTCGGGCGCGGTTAGTACTTAGATGGGGGACCGCTTGGGAACACCGCGTGTTGTTGGCATTGTCCAAAATTTTTTTATTTTATTTTATTTTCTTTTTTATTTTTCTCTATTAAATAAAAAAAGAATGAAGTCGATATCTTCATTTTTAACCGAAATAGAGCCAAAATAAAAAACTCAACTGCCTATTATTTTAAGGTAAATGTAAAACATTCGCTATTGATTATGCTCAGTTGTACGTAACTAGATACAATAGTCTATGATTTCCTTTGTAAAACAAAAGTAAAATTCTTTATAAATTTGTTTCGTTTCTCAAAAAACGTAATTTAAGGAGGCAAATTTTCGCAAAATGCATTTATTTTTAACAATATTTAAGAAATTTTAACATTTATTAAAAAACAAGAATTTTTATTGTAAAATTCTTTAAAAAAATTGTCTATATTTCCAAAAAAAGGTAATTTAAGGAGCCAAATTTTCCCAAAATACATTTATTTTTAGCAATATTTAATAAATTTTAACATTTATTAAAAAAACTACAATTTTTGTTAGATTTTTTGATGCCAAATTAATACATACTGGTTATGTTCACTAATAACTAAAGGAAACAGTCAACATTTTCCTTTATAAAACGAAAATAAAACTTCTTGTTCGTTTGTGTGTTTGTGTGCAATAAGTAAACGAAATTGTTTTAAACACACAAGCAATGAAATCAATGGCCATATGAAGCAAAATAAACTATGTTTCTTCGCCAACGACCATACCACGCTGAGTACATCGGTTCTCGTCCGATCACCGAAATTAAGCAGCGTCGGGCGCGGTTAGTACTTAGATGGGGGACCGCTTGGGAACACCGCGTGTTGTTGGCATTGTCCAAAATTTTTTTATTTTATTTTATTTTCTTTTTTATTTTTCTCTATTAAATAAAAAAAGAATGAAGTCGATATCTTCATTTTTAACCGAAATAGAGCCAAAATAAAAAACTCAACTGCCTATTATTTTAAGGTAAATGTAAAACATTCGCTATTGATTATGCTCAGTTGTACGTAACTAGATACAATAGTCTATGATTTCCTTTGTAAAACAAAAGTAAAATTCTTTATAAATTTGTTTCGTTTCTCAAAAAACGTAATTTAAGGAGGCAAATTTTCGCAAAATGCATTTATTTTTAACAATATTTAAGAAATTTTAACATTTATTAAAAAACAAGAATTTTTATTGTAAAATTCTTTAAAAAAATTGTCTATATTTCCAAAAAAAGGTAATTTAAGGAGCCAAATTTTCCCAAAATACATTTATTTTTAGCAATATTTAATAAATTTTAACATTTATTAAAAAAACTACAATTTTTGTTAGATTTTTTGATGCCAAATTAATACATACTGGTTATGTTCACTAATAACTAAAGGAAACAGTCAACATTTTCCTTTATAAAACGAAAATAAAACTTCTTGTTCGTTTGTGTGTTTGTGTGCAATAAGTAAACGAAATTGTTTTAAACACACAAGCAATGAAATCAATGGCCATATGAAGCAAAATAAACTATGTTTCTTCGCCAACGACCATACCACGCTGAGTACATCGGTTCTCGTCCGATCACCGAAATTAAGCAGCGTCGGGCGCGGTTAGTACTTAGATGGGGGACCGCTTGGGAACACCGCGTGTTGTTGGCATTGTCCAAAATTTTTTTATTTTATTTTATTTTCTTTTTTATTTTTCTCTATTAAATAAAAAAAGAATGAAGTCGATATCTTCATTTTTAACCGAAATAGAGCCAAAATAAAAAACTCAACTGCCTATTATTTTAAGGTAAATGTAAAACATTCGCTATTGATTATGCTCAGTTGTACGTAACTAGATACAATAGTCTATGATTTCCTTTGTAAAACAAAAGTAAAATTCTTTATAAATTTGTTTCGTTTCTCAAAAAACGTAATTTAAGGAGGCAAATTTTCGCAAAATGCATTTATTTTTAACAATATTTAAGAAATTTTAACATTTATTAAAAAACAAGAATTTTTATTGTAAAATTCTTTAAAAAAATTGTCTATATTTCCAAAAAAAGGTAATTTAAGGAGCCAAATTTTCCCAAAATACATTTATTTTTAGCAATATTTAATAAATTTTAACATTTATTAAAAAAACTACAATTTTTGTTAGATTTTTTGATGCCAAATTAATACATACTGGTTATGTTCACTAATAACTAAAGGAAACAGTCAACATTTTCCTTTATAAAACGAAAATAAAACTTCTTGTTCGTTTGTGTGTTTGTGTGCAATAAGTAAACGAAATTGTTTTAAACACACAAGCAATGAAATCAATGGCCATATGAAGCAAAATAAACTATGTTTCTTCGCCAACGACCATACCACGCTGAGTACATCGGTTCTCGTCCGATCACCGAAATTAAGCAGCGTCGGGCGCGGTTAGTACTTAGATGGGGGACCGCTTGGGAACACCGCGTGTTGTTGGCATTGTCCAAAATTTTTTTATTTTATTTTATTTTCTTTTTTATTTTTCTCTATTAAATAAAAAAAGAATGAAGTCGATATCTTCATTTTTAACCGAAATAGAGCCAAAATAAAAAACTCAACTGCCTATTATTTTAAGGTAAATGTAAAACATTCGCTATTGATTATGCTCAGTTGTACGTAACTAGATACAATAGTCTATGATTTCCTTTGTAAAACAAAAGTAAAATTCTTTATAAATTTGTTTCGTTTCTCAAAAAACGTAATTTAAGGAGGCAAATTTTCGCAAAATGCATTTATTTTTAACAATATTTAAGAAATTTTAACATTTATTAAAAAACAAGAATTTTTATTGTAAAATTCTTTAAAAAAATTGTCTATATTTCCAAAAAAAGGTAATTTAAGGAGCCAAATTTTCCCAAAATACATTTATTTTTAGCAATATTTAATAAATTTTAACATTTATTAAAAAAACTACAATTTTTGTTAGATTTTTTGATGCCAAATTAATACATACTGGTTATGTTCACTAATAACTAAAGGAAACAGTCAACATTTTCCTTTATAAAACGAAAATAAAACTTCTTGTTCGTTTGTGTGTTTGTGTGCAATAAGTAAACGAAATTGTTTTAAACACACAAGCAATGAAATCAATGGCCATATGAAGCAAAATAAACTATGTTTCTTCGCCAACGACCATACCACGCTGAGTACATCGGTTCTCGTCCGATCACCGAAATTAAGCAGCGTCGGGCGCGGTTAGTACTTAGATGGGGGACCGCTTGGGAACACCGCGTGTTGTTGGCATTGTCCAAAATTTTTTTATTTTATTTTATTTTCTTTTTTATTTTTCTCTATTAAATAAAAAAAGAATGAAGTCGATATCTTCATTTTTAACCGAAATAGAGCCAAAATAAAAAACTCAACTGCCTATTATTTTAAGGTAAATGTAAAACATTCGCTATTGATTATGCTCAGTTGTACGTAACTAGATACAATAGTCTATGATTTCCTTTGTAAAACAAAAGTAAAATTCTTTATAAATTTGTTTCGTTTCTCAAAAAACGTAATTTAAGGAGGCAAATTTTCGCAAAATGCATTTATTTTTAACAATATTTAAGAAATTTTAACATTTATTAAAAAACAAGAATTTTTATTGTAAAATTCTTTAAAAAAATTGTCTATATTTCCAAAAAAAGGTAATTTAAGGAGCCAAATTTTCCCAAAATACATTTATTTTTAGCAATATTTAATAAATTTTAACATTTATTAAAAAAACTACAATTTTTGTTAGATTTTTTGATGCCAAATTAATACATACTGGTTATGTTCACTAATAACTAAAGGAAACAGTCAACATTTTCCTTTATAAAACGAAAATAAAACTTCTTGTTCGTTTGTGTGTTTGTGTGCAATAAGTAAACGAAATTGTTTTAAACACACAAGCAATGAAATCAATGGCCATATGAAGCAAAATAAACTATGTTTCTTCGCCAACGACCATACCACGCTGAGTACATCGGTTCTCGTCCGATCACCGAAATTAAGCAGCGTCGGGCGCGGTTAGTACTTAGATGGGGGACCGCTTGGGAACACCGCGTGTTGTTGGCATTGTCCAAAATTTTTTTATTTTATTTTATTTTCTTTTTTATTTTTCTCTATTAAATAAAAAAAGAATGAAGTCGATATCTTCATTTTTAACCGAAATAGAGCCAAAATAAAAAACTCAACTGCCTATTATTTTAAGGTAAATGTAAAACATTCGCTATTGATTATGCTCAGTTGTACGTAACTAGATACAATAGTCTATGATTTCCTTTGTAAAACAAAAGTAAAATTCTTTATAAATTTGTTTCGTTTCTCAAAAAACGTAATTTAAGGAGGCAAATTTTCGCAAAATGCATTTATTTTTAACAATATTTAAGAAATTTTAACATTTATTAAAAAACAAGAATTTTTATTGTAAAATTCTTTAAAAAAATTGTCTATATTTCCAAAAAAAGGTAATTTAAGGAGCCAAATTTTCCCAAAATACATTTATTTTTAGCAATATTTAATAAATTTTAACATTTATTAAAAAAACTACAATTTTTGTTAGATTTTTTGATGCCAAATTAATACATACTGGTTATGTTCACTAATAACTAAAGGAAACAGTCAACATTTCCCTTTATAAAACGAAAATAAAACTTCTTGTTCGTTTGTGTGTTTGTGTGCAATAAGTAAACGAAATTGTTTTAAACACACAAGCAATGAAATCAATGGCCATATGAAGCAAAATAAACTATGTTTCTTCGCCAACGACCATACCACGCTGAGTACATCGGTTCTCGTCCGATCACCGAAATTAAGCAGCGTCGGGCGCGGTTAGTACTTAGATGGGGGACCGCTTGGGAACACCGCGTGTTGTTGGCATTGTCCAAAATTTTTTTATTTTATTTTATTTTCTTTTTTATTTTTCTCTATTAAATAAAAAAAGAATGAAGTCGATATCTTCATTTTTAACCGAAATAGAGCCAAAATAAAAAACTCAACTGCCTATTATTTTAAGGTAAATGTAAAACATTCGCTATTGATTATGCTCAGTTGTACGTAACTAGATACAATAGTCTATGATTTCCTTTGTAAAACAAAAGTAAAATTCTTTATAAATTTGTTTCGTTTCTCAAAAAACGTAATTTAAGGAGGCAAATTTTCGCAAAATGCATTTATTTTTAACAATATTTAAGAAATTTTAACATTTATTAAAAAACAAGAATTTTTATTGTAAAATTCTTTAAAAAAATTGTCTATATTTCCAAAAAAAGGTAATTTAAGGAGCCAAATTTTCCCAAAATACATTTATTTTTAGCAATATTTAATAAATTTTAACATTTATTAAAAAAACTACAATTTTTGTTAGATTTTTTGATGCCAAATTAATACATACTGGTTATGTTCACTAATAACTAAAGGAAACAGTCAACATTTTCCTTTATAAAACGAAAATAAAACTTCTTGTTCGTTTGTGTGTTTGTGTGCAATAAGTAAACGAAATTGTTTTAAACACACAAGCAATGAAATCAATGGCCATATGAAGCAAAATAAACTATGTTTCTTCGCCAACGACCATACCACGCTGAGTACATCGGTTCTCGTCCGATCACCGAAATTAAGCAGCGTCGGGCGCGGTTAGTACTTAGATGGGGGACCGCTTGGGAACACCGCGTGTTGTTGGCATTGTCCAAAATTTTTTTATTTTATTTTATTTTCTTTTTTATTTTTCTCTATTAAATAAAAAAAGAATGAAGTCGATATCTTCATTTTTAACCGAAATAGAGCCAAAATAAAAAACTCAACTGCCTATTATTTTAAGGTAAATGTAAAACATTCGCTATTGATTATGCTCAGTTGTACGTAACTAGATACAATAGTCTATGATTTCCTTTGTAAAACAAAAGTAAAATTCTTTATAAATTTGTTTCGTTTCTCAAAAAACGTAATTTAAGGAGGCAAATTTTCGCAAAATGCATTTATTTTTAACAATATTTAAGAAATTTTAACATTTATTAAAAAACAAGAATTTTTATTGTAAAATTCTTTAAAAAAATTGTCTATATTTCCAAAAAAAGGTAATTTAAGGAGCCAAATTTTCCCAAAATACATTTATTTTTAGCAATATTTAATAAATTTTAACATTTATTAAAAAAACTACAATTTTTGTTAGATTTTTTGATGCCAAATTAATACATACTGGTTATGTTCACTAATAACTAAAGGAAACAGTCAACATTTTCCTTTATAAAACGAAAATAAAACTTCTTGTTCGTTTGTGTGTTTGTGTGCAATAAGTAAACGAAATTGTTTTAAACACACAAGCAATGAAATCAATGGCCATATGAAGCAAAATAAACTATGTTTCTTCGCCAACGACCATACCACGCTGAGTACATCGGTTCTCGTCCGATCACCGAAATTAAGCAGCGTCGGGCGCGGTTAGTACTTAGATGGGGGACCGCTTGGGAACACCGCGTGTTGTTGGCATTGTCCAAAATTTTTTTATTTTATTTTATTTTCTTTTTTATTTTTCTCTATTAAATAAAAAAAGAATGAAGTCGATATCTTCATTTTTAACCGAAATAGAGCCAAAATAAAAAACTCAACTGCCTATTATTTTAAGGTAAATGTAAAACATTCGCTATTGATTATGCTCAGTTGTACGTAACTAGATACAATAGTCTATGATTTCCTTTGTAAAACAAAAGTAAAATTCTTTATAAATTTGTTTCGTTTCTCAAAAAACGTAATTTAAGGAGGCAAATTTTCGCAAAATGCATTTATTTTTAACAATATTTAAGAAATTTTAACATTTATTAAAAAACAAGAATTTTTATTGTAAAATTCTTTAAAAAAATTGTCTATATTTCCAAAAAAAGGTAATTTAAGGAGCCAAATTTTCCCAAAATACATTTATTTTTAGCAATATTTAATAAATTTTAACATTTATTAAAAAAACTACAATTTTTGTTAGATTTTTTGATGCCAAATTAATACATACTGGTTATGTTCACTAATAACTAAAGGAAACAGTCAACATTTTCCTTTATAAAACGAAAATAAAACTTCTTGTTCGTTTGTGTGTTTGTGTGCAATAAGTAAACGAAATTGTTTTAAACACACAAGCAATGAAATCAATGGCCATATGAAGCAAAATAAACTATGTTTCTTCGCCAACGACCATACCACGCTGAGTACATCGGTTCTCGTCCGATCACCGAAATTAAGCAGCGTCGGGCGCGGTTAGTACTTAGATGGGGGACCGCTTGGGAACACCGCGTGTTGTTGGCATTGTCCAAAATTTTTTTATTTTATTTTATTTTCTTTTTTATTTTTCTCTATTAAATAAAAAAAGAATGAAGTCGATATCTTCATTTTTAACCGAAATAGAGCCAAAATAAAAAACTCAACTGCCTATTATTTTAAGGTAAATGTAAAACATTCGCTATTGATTATGCTCAGTTGTACGTAACTAGATACAATAGTCTATGATTTCCTTTGTAAAACAAAAGTAAAATTCTTTATAAATTTGTTTCGTTTCTCAAAAAACGTAATTTAAGGAGGCAAATTTTCGCAAAATGCATTTATTTTTAACAATATTTAAGAAATTTTAACATTTATTAAAAAACAAGAATTTTTATTGTAAAATTCTTTAAAAAAATTGTCTATATTTCCAAAAAAAGGTAATTTAAGGAGCCAAATTTTCCCAAAATACATTTATTTTTAGCAATATTTAATAAATTTTAACATTTATTAAAAAAACTACAATTTTTGTTAGATTTTTTGATGCCAAATTAATACATACTGGTTATGTTCACTAATAACTAAAGGAAACAGTCAACATTTTCCTTTATAAAACGAAAATAAAACTTCTTGTTCGTTTGTGTGTTTGTGTGCAATAAGTAAACGAAATTGTTTTAAACACACAAGCAATGAAATCAATGGCCATATGAAGCAAAATAAACTATGTTTCTTCGCCAACGACCATACCACGCTGAGTACATCGGCTCTCGTCCGATCACCGAAATTAAGCAGCGTCGGGCGCGGTTAGTACTTAGATGGGGGACCGCTTGGGAACACCGCGTGTTGTTGGCATTGTCCAAAATTTTTTTATTTTATTTTATTTTCTTTTTTATTTTTCTCTATTAAATAAAAAAAGAATGAAGTCGATATCTTCATTTTTAACCGAAATAGAGCCAAAATAAAAAACTCAACTGCCTATTATTTTAAGGTAAATGTAAAACATTCGCTATTGATTATGCTCAGTTGTACGTAACTAGATACAATAGTCTATGATTTCCTTTGTAAAACAAAAGTAAAATTCTTTATAAATTTGTTTCGTTTCTCAAAAAACGTAATTTAAGGAGGCAAATTTTCGCAAAATGCATTTATTTTTAACAATATTTAAGAAATTTTAACATTTATTAAAAAACAAGAATTTTTATTGTAAAATTCTTTAAAAAAATTGTCTATATTTCCAAAAAAAGGTAATTTAAGGAGCCAAATTTTCCCAAAATACATTTATTTTTAGCAATATTTAATAAATTTTAACATTTATTAAAAAAACTACAATTTTTGTTAGATTTTTTGATGCCAAATTAATACATACTGGTTATGTTCACTAATAACTAAAGGAAACAGTCAACATTTTCCTTTATAAAACGAAAATAAAACTTCTTGTTCGTTTGTGTGTTTGTGTGCAATAAGTAAACGAAATTGTTTTAAACACACAAGCAATGAAATCAATGGCCATATGAAGCAAAATAAACTATGTTTCTTCGCCAACGACCATACCACGCTGAGTACATCGGTTCTCGTCCGATCACCGAAATTAAGCAGCGTCGGGCGCGGTTAGTACTTAGATGGGGGACCGCTTGGGAACACCGCGTGTTGTTGGCATTGTCCAAAATTTTTTTATTTTATTTTATTTTCTTTTTTATTTTTCTCTATTAAATAAAAAAAGAATGAAGTCGATATCTTCATTTTTAACCGAAATAGAGCCAAAATAAAAAACTCAACTGCCTATTATTTTAAGGTAAATGTAAAACATTCGCTATTGATTATGCTCAGTTGTACGTAACTAGATACAATAGTCTATGATTTCCTTTGTAAAACAAAAGTAAAATTCTTTATAAATTTGTTTCGTTTCTCAAAAAACGTAATTTAAGGAGGCAAATTTTCGCAAAATGCATTTATTTTTAACAATATTTAAGAAATTTTAACATTTATTAAAAAACAAGAATTTTTATTGTAAAATTCTTTAAAAAAATTGTCTATATTTCCAAAAAAAGGTAATTTAAGGAGCCAAATTTTCCCAAAATACATTTATTTTTAGCAATATTTAATAAATTTTAACATTTATTAAAAAAACTACAATTTTTGTTAGATTTTTTGATGCCAAATTAATACATACTGGTTATGTTCACTAATAACTAAAGGAAACAGTCAACATTTTCCTTTATAAAACGAAAATAAAACTTCTTGTTCGTTTGTGTGTTTGTGTGCAATAAGTAAACGAAATTGTTTTAAACACACAAGCAATGAAATCAATGGCCATATGAAGCAAAATAAACTATGTTTCTTCGCCAACGACCATACCACGCTGAGTACATCGGTTCTCGTCCGATCACCGAAATTAAGCAGCGTCGGGCGCGGTTAGTACTTAGATGGGGGACCGCTTGGGAACACCGCGTGTTGTTGGCATTGTCCAAAATTTTTTTATTTTATTTTATTTTCTTTTTTATTTTTCTCTATTAAATAAAAAAAGAATGAAGTCGATATCTTCATTTTTAACCGAAATAGAGCCAAAATAAAAAACTCAACTGCCTATTATTTTAAGGTAAATGTAAAACATTCGCTATTGATTATGCTCAGTTGTACGTAACTAGATACAATAGTCTATGATTTCCTTTGTAAAACAAAAGTAAAATTCTTTATAAATTTGTTTCGTTTCTCAAAAAACGTAATTTAAGGAGGCAAATTTTCGCAAAATGCATTTATTTTTAACAATATTTAAGAAATTTTAACATTTATTAAAAAACAAGAATTTTTATTGTAAAATTCTTTAAAAAAATTGTCTATATTTCCAAAAAAAGGTAATTTAAGGAGCCAAATTTTCCCAAAATACATTTATTTTTAGCAATATTTAATAAATTTTAACATTTATTAAAAAAACTACAATTTTTGTTAGATTTTTTGATGCCAAATTAATACATACTGGTTATGTTCACTAATAACTAAAGGAAACAGTCAACATTTTCCTTTATAAAACGAAAATAAAACTTCTTGTTCGTTTGTGTGTTTGTGTGCAATAAGTAAACGAAATTGTTTTAAACACACAAGCAATGAAATCAATGGCCATATGAAGCAAAATAAACTATGTTTCTTCGCCAACGACCATACCACGCTGAGTACATCGGCTCTCGTCCGATCACCGAAATTAAGCAGCGTCGGGCGCGGTTAGTACTTAGATGGGGGACCGCTTGGGAACACCGCGTGTTGTTGGCATTGTCCAAAATTTTTTTATTTTATTTTATTTTCTTTTTTATTTTTCTCTATTAAATAAAAAAAGAATGAAGTCGATATCTTCATTTTTAACCGAAATAGAGCCAAAATAAAAAACTCAACTGCCTATTATTTTAAGGTAAATGTAAAACATTCGCTATTGATTATGCTCAGTTGTACGTAACTAGATACAATAGTCTATGATTTCCTTTGTAAAACAAAAGTAAAATTCTTTATAAATTTGTTTCGTTTCTCAAAAAACGTAATTTAAGGAGGCAAATTTTCGCAAAATGCATTTATTTTTAACAATATTTAAGAAATTTTAACATTTATTAAAAAACAAGAATTTTTATTGTAAAATTCTTTAAAAAAATTGTCTATATTTCCAAAAAAAGGTAATTTAAGGAGCCAAATTTTCCCAAAATACATTTATTTTTAGCAATATTTAATAAATTTTAACATTTATTAAAAAAACTACAATTTTTGTTAGATTTTTTGATGCCAAATTAATACATACTGGTTATGTTCACTAATAACTAAAGGAAACAGTCAACATTTTCCTTTATAAAACGAAAATAAAACTTCTTGTTCGTTTGTGTGTTTGTGTGCAATAAGTAAACGAAATTGTTTTAAACACACAAGCAATGAAATCAATGGCCATATGAAGCAAAATAAACTATGTTTCTTCGCCAACGACCATACCACGCTGAGTACATCGGTTCTCGTCCGATCACCGAAATTAAGCAGCGTCGGGCGCGGTTAGTACTTAGATGGGGGACCGCTTGGGAACACCGCGTGTTGTTGGCATTGTCCAAAATTTTTTTATTTTATTTTATTTTCTTTTTTATTTTTCTCTATTAAATAAAAAAAGAATGAAGTCGATATCTTCATTTTTAACCGAAATAGAGCCAAAATAAAAAACTCAACTGCCTATTATTTTAAGGTAAATGTAAAACATTCGCTATTGATTATGCTCAGTTGTACGTAACTAGATACAATAGTCTATGATTTCCTTTGTAAAACAAAAGTAAAATTCTTTATAAATTTGTTTCGTTTCTCAAAAAACGTAATTTAAGGAGGCAAATTTTCGCAAAATGCATTTATTTTTAACAATATTTAAGAAATTTTAACATTTATTAAAAAACAAGAATTTTTATTGTAAAATTCTTTAAAAAAATTGTCTATATTTCCAAAAAAAGGTAATTTAAGGAGCCAAATTTTCCCAAAATACATTTATTTTTAGCAATATTTAATAAATTTTAACATTTATTAAAAAAACTACAATTTTTGTTAGATTTTTTGATGCCAAATTAATACATACTGGTTATGTTCACTAATAACTAAAGGAAACAGTCAACATTTTCCTTTATAAAACGAAAATAAAACTTCTTGTTCGTTTGTGTGTTTGTGTGCAATAAGTAAACGAAATTGTTTTAAACACACAAGCAATGAAATCAATGGCCATATGAAGCAAAATAAACTATGTTTCTTCGCCAACGACCATACCACGCTGAGTACATCGGTTCTCGTCCGATCACCGAAATTAAGCAGCGTCGGGCGCGGTTAGTACTTAGATGGGGGACCGCTTGGGAACACCGCGTGTTGTTGGCATTGTCCAAAATTTTTTTATTTTATTTTATTTTCTTTTTTATTTTTCTCTATTAAATAAAAAAAGAATGAAGTCGATATCTTCATTTTTAACCGAAATAGAGCCAAAATAAAAAACTCAACTGCCTATTATTTTAAGGTAAATGTAAAACATTCGCTATTGATTATGCTCAGTTGTACGTAACTAGATACAATAGTCTATGATTTCCTTTGTAAAACAAAAGTAAAATTCTTTATAAATTTGTTTCGTTTCTCAAAAAACGTAATTTAAGGAGGCAAATTTTCGCAAAATGCATTTATTTTTAACAATATTTAAGAAATTTTAACATTTATTAAAAAACAAGAATTTTTATTGTAAAATTCTTTAAAAAAATTGTCTATATTTCCAAAAAAAGGTAATTTAAGGAGCCAAATTTTCCCAAAATACATTTATTTTTAGCAATATTTAATAAATTTTAACATTTATTAAAAAAACTACAATTTTTGTTAGATTTTTTGATGCCAAATTAATACATACTGGTTATGTTCACTAATAACTAAAGGAAACAGTCAACATTTTCCTTTATAAAACGAAAATAAAACTTCTTGTTCGTTTGTGTGTTTGTGTGCAATAAGTAAACGAAATTGTTTTAAACACACAAGCAATGAAATCAATGGCCATATGAAGCAAAATAAACTATGTTTCTTCGCCAACGACCATACCACGCTGAGTACATCGGTTCTCGTCCGATCACCGAAATTAAGCAGCGTCGGGCGCGGTTAGTACTTAGATGGGGGACCGCTTGGGAACACCGCGTGTTGTTGGCATTGTCCAAAATTTTTTTATTTTATTTTATTTTCTTTTTTATTTTTCTCTATTAAATAAAAAAAGAATGAAGTCGATATCTTCATTTTTAACCGAAATAGAGCCAAAATAAAAAACTCAACTGCCTATTATTTTAAGGTAAATGTAAAACATTCGCTATTGATTATGCTCAGTTGTACGTAACTAGATACAATAGTCTATGATTTCCTTTGTAAAACAAAAGTAAAATTCTTTATAAATTTGTTTCGTTTCTCAAAAAACGTAATTTAAGGAGGCAAATTTTCGCAAAATGCATTTATTTTTAACAATATTTAAGAAATTTTAACATTTATTAAAAAACAAGAATTTTTATTGTAAAATTCTTTAAAAAAATTGTCTATATTTCCAAAAAAAGGTAATTTAAGGAGCCAAATTTTCCCAAAATACATTTATTTTTAGCAATATTTAATAAATTTTAACATTTATTAAAAAAACTACAATTTTTGTTAGATTTTTTGATGCCAAATTAATACATACTGGTTATGTTCACTAATAACTAAAGGAAACAGTCAACATTTTCCTTTATAAAACGAAAATAAAACTTCTTGTTCGTTTGTGTGTTTGTGTGCAATAAGTAAACGAAATTGTTTTAAACACACAAGCAATGAAATCAATGGCCATATGAAGCAAAATAAACTATGTTTCTTCGCCAACGACCATACCACGCTGAGTACATCGGTTCTCGTCCGATCACCGAAATTAAGCAGCGTCGGGCGCGGTTAGTACTTAGATGGGGGACCGCTTGGGAACACCGCGTGTTGTTGGCATTGTCCAAAATTTTTTTATTTTATTTTATTTTCTTTTTTATTTTTCTCTATTAAATAAAAAAAGAATGAAGTCGATATCTTCATTTTTAACCGAAATAGAGCCAAAATAAAAAACTCAACTGCCTATTATTTTAAGGTAAATGTAAAACATTCGCTATTGATTATGCTCAGTTGTACGTAACTAGATACAATAGTCTATGATTTCCTTTGTAAAACAAAAGTAAAATTCTTTATAAATTTGTTTCGTTTCTCAAAAAACGTAATTTAAGGAGGCAAATTTTCGCAAAATGCATTTATTTTTAACAATATTTAAGAAATTTTAACATTTATTAAAAAACAAGAATTTTTATTGTAAAATTCTTTAAAAAAATTGTCTATATTTCCAAAAAAAGGTAATTTAAGGAGCCAAATTTTCCCAAAATACATTTATTTTTAGCAATATTTAATAAATTTTAACATTTATTAAAAAAACTACAATTTTTGTTAGATTTTTTGATGCCAAATTAATACATACTGGTTATGTTCACTAATAACTAAAGGAAACAGTCAACATTTTCCTTTATAAAACGAAAATAAAACTTCTTGTTCGTTTGTGTGTTTGTGTGCAATAAGTAAACGAAATTGTTTTAAACACACAAGCAATGAAATCAATGGCCATATGAAGCAAAATAAACTATGTTTCTTCGCCAACGACCATACCACGCTGAGTACATCGGTTCTCGTCCGATCACCGAAATTAAGCAGCGTCGGGCGCGGTTAGTACTTAGATGGGGGACCGCTTGGGAACACCGCGTGTTGTTGGCATTGTCCAAAATTTTTTTATTTTATTTTATTTTCTTTTTTATTTTTCTCTATTAAATAAAAAAAGAATGAAGTCGATATCTTCATTTTTAACCGAAATAGAGCCAAAATAAAAAACTCAACTGCCTATTATTTTAAGGTAAATGTAAAACATTCGCTATTGATTATGCTCAGTTGTACGTAACTAGATACAATAGTCTATGATTTCCTTTGTAAAACAAAAGTAAAATTCTTTATAAATTTGTTTCGTTTCTCAAAAAACGTAATTTAAGGAGGCAAATTTTCGCAAAATGCATTTATTTTTAACAATATTTAAGAAATTTTAACATTTATTAAAAAACAAGAATTTTTATTGTAAAATTCTTTAAAAAAATTGTCTATATTTCCAAAAAAAGGTAATTTAAGGAGCCAAATTTTCCCAAAATACATTTATTTTTAGCAATATTTAATAAATTTTAACATTTATTAAAAAAACTACAATTTTTGTTAGATTTTTTGATGCCAAATTAATACATACTGGTTATGTTCACTAATAACTAAAGGAAACAGTCAACATTTTCCTTTATAAAACGAAAATAAAACTTCTTGTTCGTTTGTGTGTTTGTGTGCAATAAGTAAACGAAATTGTTTTAAACACACAAGCAATGAAATCAATGGCCATATGAAGCAAAATAAACTATGTTTCTTCGCCAACGACCATACCACGCTGAGTACATCGGTTCTCGTCCGATCACCGAAATTAAGCAGCGTCGGGCGCGGTTAGTACTTAGATGGGGGACCGCTTGGGAACACCGCGTGTTGTTGGCATTGTCCAAAATTTTTTTATTTTATTTTATTTTCTTTTTTATTTTTCTCTATTAAATAAAAAAAGAATGAAGTCGATATCTTCATTTTTAACCGAAATAGAGCCAAAATAAAAAACTCAACTGCCTATTATTTTAAGGTAAATGTAAAACATTCGCTATTGATTATGCTCAGTTGTACGTAACTAGATACAATAGTCTATGATTTCCTTTGTAAAACAAAAGTAAAATTCTTTATAAATTTGTTTCGTTTCTCAAAAAACGTAATTTAAGGAGGCAAATTTTCGCAAAATGCATTTATTTTTAACAATATTTAAGAAATTTTAACATTTATTAAAAAACAAGAATTTTTATTGTAAAATTCTTTAAAAAAATTGTCTATATTTCCAAAAAAAAGGTAATTTAAGGAGCCAAATTTTCCCAAAATACATTTATTTTTAGCAATATTTAATAAATTTTAACATTTATTAAAAAAACTACAATTTTTGTTAGATTTTTTGATGCCAAATTAATACATACTGGTTATGTTCACTAATAACTAAAGGAAACAGTCAACATTTTCCTTTATAAAACGAAAATAAAACTTCTTGTTCGTTTGTGTGTTTGTGTGCAATAAGTAAACGAAATTGTTTTAAACACACAAGCAATGAAATCAATGGCCATATGAAGCAAAATAAACTATGTTTCTTCGCCAACGACCATACCACGCTGAGTACATCGGTTCTCGTCCGATCACCGAAATTAAGCAGCGTCGGGCGCGGTTAGTACTTAGATGGGGGACCGCTTGGGAACACCGCGTGTTGTTGGCATTGTCCAAAATTTTTTTATTTTATTTTATTTTCTTTTTTATTTTTCTCTATTAAATAAAAAAAGAATGAAGTCGATATCTTCATTTTTAACCGAAATAGAGCCAAAATAAAAAACTCAACTGCCTATTATTTTAAGGTAAATGTAAAACATTCGCTATTGATTATGCTCAGTTGTACGTAACTAGATACAATAGTCTATGATTTCCTTTGTAAAACAAAAGTAAAATTCTTTATAAATTTGTTTCGTTTCTCAAAAAACGTAATTTAAGGAGGCAAATTTTCGCAAAATGCATTTATTTTTAACAATATTTAAGAAATTTTAACATTTATTAAAAAACAAGAATTTTTATTGTAAAATTCTTTAAAAAAATTGTCTATATTTCCAAAAAAAGGTAATTTAAGGAGCCAAATTTTCCCAAAATACATTTATTTTTAGCAATATTTAATAAATTTTAACATTTATTAAAAAAACTACAATTTTTGTTAGATTTTTTGATGCCAAATTAATACATACTGGTTATGTTCACTAATAACTAAAGGAAACAGTCAACATTTTCCTTTATAAAACGAAAATAAAACTTCTTGTTCGTTTGTGTGTTTGTGTGCAATAAGTAAACGAAATTGTTTTAAACACACAAGCAATGAAATCAATGGCCATATGAAGCAAAATAAACTATGTTTCTTCGCCAACGACCATACCACGCTGAGTACATCGGTTCTCGTCCGATCACCGAAATTAAGCAGCGTCGGGCGCGGTTAGTACTTAGATGGGGGACCGCTTGGGAACACCGCGTGTTGTTGGCATTGTCCAAAATTTTTTTATTTTATTTTATTTTCTTTTTTATTTTTCTCTATTAAATAAAAAAAGAATGAAGTCGATATCTTCATTTTTAACCGAAATAGAGCCAAAATAAAAAACTCAACTGCCTATTATTTTAAGGTAAATGTAAAACATTCGCTATTGATTATGCTCAGTTGTACGTAACTAGATACAATAGTCTATGATTTCCTTTGTAAAACAAAAGTAAAATTCTTTATAAATTTGTTTCGTTTCTCAAAAAACGTAATTTAAGGAGGCAAATTTTCGCAAAATGCATTTATTTTTAACAATATTTAAGAAATTTTAACATTTATTAAAAAACAAGAATTTTTATTGTAAAATTCTTTAAAAAAATTGTCTATATTTCCAAAAAAAAGGTAATTTAAGGAGCCAAATTTTCCCAAAATACATTTATTTTTAGCAATATTTAATAAATTTTAACATTTATTAAAAAAACTACAATTTTTGTTAGATTTTTTGATGCCAAATTAATACATACTGGTTATGTTCACTAATAACTAAAGGAAACAGTCAACATTTTCCTTTATAAAACGAAAATAAAACTTCTTGTTCGTTTGTGTGTTTGTGTGCAATAAGTAAACGAAATTGTTTTAAACACACAAGCAATGAAATCAATGGCCATATGAAGCAAAATAAACTATGTTTCTTCGCCAACGACCATACCACGCTGAGTACATCGGTTCTCGTCCGATCACCGAAATTAAGCAGCGTCGGGCGCGGTTAGTACTTAGATGGGGGACCGCTTGGGAACACCGCGTGTTGTTGGCATTGTCCAAAATTTTTTTATTTTATTTTCTTTTTTATTTTTCTCTATTAAATAAAAAAAGAATGAAGTCGATATCTTCATTTTTAACCGAAATAGAGCCAAAATAAAAAACTCAACTGCCTATTATTTTAAGGTAAATGTAAAACATTCGCTATTGATTATGCTCAGTTGTACGTAACTAGATACAATAGTCTATGATTTCCTTTGTAAAACAAAAGTAAAATTCTTTATAAATTTGTTTCGTTTCTCAAAAAACGTAATTTAAGGAGGCAAATTTTCGCAAAATGCATTTATTTTTAACAATATTTAAGAAATTTTAACATTTATTAAAAAACAAGAATTTTTATTGTAAAATTCTTTAAAAAAATTGTCTATATTTCCAAAAAAAGGTAATTTAAGGAGCCAAATTTTCCCAAAATACATTTATTTTTAGCAATATTTAATAAATTTTAACATTTATTAAAAAAACTACAATTTTTGTTAGATTTTTTGATGCCAAATTAATACATACTGGTTATGTTCACTAATAACTAAAGGAAACAGTCAACATTTTCCTTTATAAAACGAAAATAAAACTTCTTGTTCGTTTGTGTGTTTGTGTGCAATAAGTAAACGAAATTGTTTTAAACACACAAGCAATGAAATCAATGGCCATATGAAGCAAAATAAACTATGTTTCTTCGCCAACGACCATACCACGCTGAGTACATCGGTTCTCGTCCGATCACCGAAATTAAGCAGCGTCGGGCGCGGTTAGTACTTAGATGGGGGACCGCTTGGGAACACCGCGTGTTGTTGGCATTGTCCAAAATTTTTTTATTTTATTTTATTTTCTTTTTTATTTTTCTCTATTAAATAAAAAAAGAATGAAGTCGATATCTTCATTTTTAACCGAAATAGAGCCAAAATAAAAAACTCAACTGCCTATTATTTTAAGGTAAATGTAAAACATTCGCTATTGATTATGCTCAGTTGTACGTAACTAGATACAATAGTCTATGATTTCCTTTGTAAAACAAAAGTAAAATTCTTTATAAATTTGTTTCGTTTCTCAAAAAACGTAATTTAAGGAGGCAAATTTTCGCAAAATGCATTTATTTTTAACAATATTTAAGAAATTTTAACATTTATTAAAAAACAAGAATTTTTATTGTAAAATTCTTTAAAAAAATTGTCTATATTTCCAAAAAAAGGTAATTTAAGGAGCCAAATTTTCCCAAAATACATTTATTTTTAGCAATATTTAATAAATTTTAACATTTATTAAAAAAACTACAATTTTTGTTAGATTTTTTGATGCCAAATTAATACATACTGGTTATGTTCACTAATAACTAAAGGAAACAGTCAACATTTTCCTTTATAAAACGAAAATAAAACTTCTTGTTCGTTTGTGTGTTTGTGTGCAATAAGTAAACGAAATTGTTTTAAACACACAAGCAATGAAATCAATGGCCATATGAAGCAAAATAAACTATGTTTCTTCGCCAACGACCATACCACGCTGAGTACATCGGTTCTCGTCCGATCACCGAAATTAAGCAGCGTCGGGCGCGGTTAGTACTTAGATGGGGGACCGCTTGGGAACACCGCGTGTTGTTGGCATTGTCCAAAATTTTTTTATTTTATTTTATTTTCTTTTTTATTTTTCTCTATTAAATAAAAAAAGAATGAAGTCGATATCTTCATTTTTAACCGAAATAGAGCCAAAATAAAAAACTCAACTGCCTATTATTTTAAGGTAAATGTAAAACATTCGCTATTGATTATGCTCAGTTGTACGTAACTAGATACAATAGTCTATGATTTCCTTTGTAAAACAAAAGTAAAATTCTTTATAAATTTGTTTCGTTTCTCAAAAAACGTAATTTAAGGAGGCAAATTTTCGCAAAATGCATTTATTTTTAACAATATTTAAGAAATTTTAACATTTATTAAAAAACAAGAATTTTTATTGTAAAATTCTTTAAAAAAATTGTCTATATTTCCAAAAAAAGGTAATTTAAGGAGCCAAATTTTCCCAAAATACATTTATTTTTAGCAATATTTAATAAATTTTAACATTTATTAAAAAAACTACAATTTTTGTTAGATTTTTTGATGCCAAATTAATACATACTGGTTATGTTCACTAATAACTAAAGGAAACAGTCAACATTTTCCTTTATAAAACGAAAATAAAACTTCTTGTTCGTTTGTGTGTTTGTGTGCAATAAGTAAACGAAATTGTTTTAAACACACAAGCAATGAAATCAATGGCCATATGAAGCAAAATAAACTATGTTTCTTCGCCAACGACCATACCACGCTGAGTACATCGGTTCTCGTCCGATCACCGAAATTAAGCAGCGTCGGGCGCGGTTAGTACTTAGATGGGGGACCGCTTGGGAACACCGCGTGTTGTTGGCATTGTCCAAAATTTTTTTATTTTATTTTATTTTCTTTTTTATTTTTCTCTATTAAATAAAAAAAGAATGAAGTCGATATCTTCATTTTTAACCGAAATAGAGCCAAAATAAAAAACTCAACTGCCTATTATTTTAAGGTAAATGTAAAACATTCGCTATTGATTATGCTCAGTTGTACGTAACTAGATACAATAGTCTATGATTTCCTTTGTAAAACAAAAGTAAAATTCTTTATAAATTTGTTTCGTTTCTCAAAAAACGTAATTTAAGGAGGCAAATTTTCGCAAAATGCATTTATTTTTAACAATATTTAAGAAATTTTAACATTTATTAAAAAACAAGAATTTTTATTGTAAAATTCTTTAAAAAAATTGTCTATATTTCCAAAAAAAGGTAATTTAAGGAGCCAAATTTTCCCAAAATACATTTATTTTTAGCAATATTTAATAAATTTTAACATTTATTAAAAAAACTACAATTTTTGTTAGATTTTTTGATGCCAAATTAATACATACTGGTTATGTTCACTAATAACTAAAGGAAACAGTCAACATTTTCCTTTATAAAACGAAAATAAAACTTCTTGTTCGTTTGTGTGTTTGTGTGCAATAAGTAAACGAAATTGTTTTAAACACACAAGCAATGAAATCAATGGCCATATGAAGCAAAATAAACTATGTTTCTTCGCCAACGACCATACCACGCTGAGTACATCGGTTCTCGTCCGATCACCGAAATTAAGCAGCGTCGGGCGCGGTTAGTACTTAGATGGGGGACCGCTTGGGAACACCGCGTGTTGTTGGCATTGTCCAAAATTTTTTTATTTTATTTTATTTTCTTTTTTATTTTTCTCTATTAAATAAAAAAAGAATGAAGTCGATATCTTCATTTTTAACCGAAATAGAGCCAAAATAAAAAACTCAACTGCCTATTATTTTAAGGTAAATGTAAAACATTCGCTATTGATTATGCTCAGTTGTACGTAACTAGATACAATAGTCTATGATTTCCTTTGTAAAACAAAAGTAAAATTCTTTATAAATTTGTTTCGTTTCTCAAAAAACGTAATTTAAGGAGGCAAATTTTCGCAAAATGCATTTATTTTTAACAATATTTAAGAAATTTTAACATTTATTAAAAAACAAGAATTTTTATTGTAAAATTCTTTAAAAAAATTGTCTATATTTCCAAAAAAAGGTAATTTAAGGAGCCAAATTTTCCCAAAATACATTTATTTTTAGCAATATTTAATAAATTTTAACATTTATTAAAAAAACTACAATTTTTGTTAGATTTTTTGATGCCAAATTAATACATACTGGTTATGTTCACTAATAACTAAAGGAAACAGTCAACATTTTCCTTTATAAAACGAAAATAAAACTTCTTGTTCGTTTGTGTGTTTGTGTGCAATAAGTAAACGAAATTGTTTTAAACACACAAGCAATGAAATCAATGGCCATATGAAGCAAAATAAACTATGTTTCTTCGCCAACGACCATACCACGCTGAGTACATCGGTTCTCGTCCGATCACCGAAATTAAGCAGCGTCGGGCGCGGTTAGTACTTAGATGGGGGACCGCTTGGGAACACCGCGTGTTGTTGGCATTGTCCAAAATTTTTTTATTTTATTTTATTTTCTTTTTTATTTTTCTCTATTAAATAAAAAAAGAATGAAGTCGATATCTTCATTTTTAACCGAAATAGAGCCAAAATAAAAAACTCAACTGCCTATTATTTTAAGGTAAATGTAAAACATTCGCTATTGATTATGCTCAGTTGTACGTAACTAGATACAATAGTCTATGATTTCCTTTGTAAAACAAAAGTAAAATTCTTTATAAATTTGTTTCGTTTCTCAAAAAACGTAATTTAAGGAGGCAAATTTTCGCAAAATGCATTTATTTTTAACAATATTTAAGAAATTTTAACATTTATTAAAAAACAAGAATTTTTATTGTAAAATTCTTTAAAAAAATTGTCTATATTTCCAAAAAAAGGTAATTTAAGGAGCCAAATTTTCCCAAAATACATTTATTTTTAGCAATATTTAATAAATTTTAACATTTATTAAAAAAACTACAATTTTTGTTAGATTTTTTGATGCCAAATTAATACATACTGGTTATGTTCACTAATAACTAAAGGAAACAGTCAACATTTTCCTTTATAAAACGAAAATAAAACTTCTTGTTCGTTTGTGTGTTTGTGTGCAATAAGTAAACGAAATTGTTTTAAACACACAAGCAATGAAATCAATGGCCATATGAAGCAAAATAAACTATGTTTCTTCGCCAACGACCATACCACGCTGAGTACATCGGTTCTCGTCCGATCACCGAAATTAAGCAGCGTCGGGCGCGGTTAGTACTTAGATGGGGGACCGCTTGGGAACACCGCGTGTTGTTGGCATTGTCCAAAATTTTTTTATTTTATTTTATTTTCTTTTTTATTTTTCTCTATTAAATAAAAAAAGAATGAAGTCGATATCTTCATTTTTAACCGAAATAGAGCCAAAATAAAAAACTCAACTGCCTATTATTTTAAGGTAAATGTAAAACATTCGCTATTGATTATGCTCAGTTGTACGTAACTAGATACAATAGTCTATGATTTCCTTTGTAAAACAAAAGTAAAATTCTTTATAAATTTGTTTCGTTTCTCAAAAAACGTAATTTAAGGAGGCAAATTTTCGCAAAATGCATTTATTTTTAACAATATTTAAGAAATTTTAACATTTATTAAAAAACAAGAATTTTTATTGTAAAATTCTTTAAAAAAATTGTCTATATTTCCAAAAAAAGGTAATTTAAGGAGCCAAATTTTCCCAAAATACATTTATTTTTAGCAATATTTAATAAATTTTAACATTTATTAAAAAAACTACAATTTTTGTTAGATTTTTTGATGCCAAATTAATACATACTGGTTATGTTCACTAATAACTAAAGGAAACAGTCAACATTTTCCTTTATAAAACGAAAATAAAACTTCTTGTTCGTTTGTGTGTTTGTGTGCAATAAGTAAACGAAATTGTTTTAAACACACAAGCAATGAAATCAATGGCCATATGAAGCAAAATAAACTATGTTTCTTCGCCAACGACCATACCACGCTGAGTACATCGGTTCTCGTCCGATCACCGAAATTAAGCAGCGTCGGGCGCGGTTAGTACTTAGATGGGGGACCGCTTGGGAACACCGCGTGTTGTTGGCATTGTCCAAAATTTTTTTATTTTATTTTATTTTCTTTTTTATTTTTCTCTATTAAATAAAAAAAGAATGAAGTCGATATCTTCATTTTTAACCGAAATAGAGCCAAAATAAAAAACTCAACTGCCTATTATTTTAAGGTAAATGTAAAACATTCGCTATTGATTATGCTCAGTTGTACGTAACTAGATACAATAGTCTATGATTTCCTTTGTAAAACAAAAGTAAAATTCTTTATAAATTTGTTTCGTTTCTCAAAAAACGTAATTTAAGGAGGCAAATTTTCGCAAAATGCATTTATTTTTAACAATATTTAAGAAATTTTAACATTTATTAAAAAACAAGAATTTTTATTGTAAAATTCTTTAAAAAAATTGTCTATATTTCCAAAAAAAGGTAATTTAAGGAGCCAAATTTTCCCAAAATACATTTATTTTTAGCAATATTTAATAAATTTTAACATTTATTAAAAAAACTACAATTTTTGTTAGATTTTTTGATGCCAAATTAATACATACTGGTTATGTTCACTAATAACTAAAGGAAACAGTCAACATTTTCCTTTATAAAACGAAAATAAAACTTCTTGTTCGTTTGTGTGTTTGTGTGCAATAAGTAAACGAAATTGTTTTAAACACACAAGCAATGAAATCAATGGCCATATGAAGCAAAATAAACTATGTTTCTTCGCCAACGACCATACCACGCTGAGTACATCGGTTCTCGTCCGATCACCGAAATTAAGCAGCGTCGGGCGCGGTTAGTACTTAGATGGGGGACCGCTTGGGAACACCGCGTGTTGTTGGCATTGTCCAAAATTTTTTTATTTTATTTTATTTTCTTTTTTATTTTTCTCTATTAAATAAAAAAAGAATGAAGTCGATATCTTCATTTTTAACCGAAATAGAGCCAAAATAAAAAACTCAACTGCCTATTATTTTAAGGTAAATGTAAAACATTCGCTATTGATTATGCTCAGTTGTACGTAACTAGATACAATAGTCTATGATTTCCTTTGTAAAACAAAAGTAAAATTCTTTATAAATTTGTTTCGTTTCTCAAAAAACGTAATTTAAGGAGGCAAATTTTCGCAAAATGCATTTATTTTTAACAATATTTAAGAAATTTTAACATTTATTAAAAAACAAGAATTTTTATTGTAAAATTCTTTAAAAAAATTGTCTATATTTCCAAAAAAAGGTAATTTAAGGAGCCAAATTTTCCCAAAATACATTTATTTTTAGCAATATTTAATAAATTTTAACATTTATTAAAAAAACTACAATTTTTGTTAGATTTTTTGATGCCAAATTAATACATACTGGTTATGTTCACTAATAACTAAAGGAAACAGTCAACATTTTCCTTTATAAAACGAAAATAAAACTTCTTGTTCGTTTGTGTGTTTGTGTGCAATAAGTAAACGAAATTGTTTTAAACACACAAGCAATGAAATCAATGGCCATATGAAGCAAAATAAACTATGTTTCTTCGCCAACGACCATACCACGCTGAGTACATCGGTTCTCGTCCGATCACCGAAATTAAGCAGCGTCGGGCGCGGTTAGTACTTAGATGGGGGACCGCTTGGGAACACCGCGTGTTGTTGGCATTGTCCAAAATTTTTTTATTTTATTTTATTTTCTTTTTTATTTTTCTCTATTAAATAAAAAAAGAATGAAGTCGATATCTTCATTTTTAACCGAAATAGAGCCAAAATAAAAAACTCAACTGCCTATTATTTTAAGGTAAATGTAAAACATTCGCTATTGATTATGCTCAGTTGTACGTAACTAGATACAATAGTCTATGATTTCCTTTGTAAAACAAAAGTAAAATTCTTTATAAATTTGTTTCGTTTCTCAAAAAACGTAATTTAAGGAGGCAAATTTTCGCAAAATGCATTTATTTTTAACAATATTTAAGAAATTTTAACATTTATTAAAAAACAAGAATTTTTATTGTAAAATTCTTAAAAAAAATTGTCTATATTTCCAAAAAAAGGTAATTTAAGGAGCCAAATTTTCCCAAAATACATTTATTTTTAGCAATATTTAATAAATTTTAACATTTATTAAAAAAACTACAATTTTTGTTAGATTTTTTGATGCCAAATTAATACATACTGGTTATGTTCACTAATAACTAAAGGAAACAGTCAACATTTTCCTTTATAAAACGAAAATAAAACTTCTTGTTCGTTTGTGTGTTTGTGTGCAATAAGTAAACGAAATTGTTTTAAACACACAAGCAATGAAATCAATGGCCATATGAAGCAAAATAAACTATGTTTCTTCGCCAACGACCATACCACGCTGAGTACATCGGTTCTCGTCCGATCACCGAAATTAAGCAGCGTCGGGCGCGGTTAGTACTTAGATGGGGGACCGCTTGGGAACACCGCGTGTTGTTGGCATTGTCCAAAATTTTTTTATTTTATTTTATTTTCTTTTTTATTTTTCTCTATTAAATAAAAAAAGAATGAAGTCGATATCTTCATTTTTAACCGAAATAGAGCCAAAATAAAAAACTCAACTGCCTATTATTTTAAGGTAAATGTAAAACATTCGCTATTGATTATGCTCAGTTGTACGTAACTAGATACAATAGTCTATGATTTCCTTTGTAAAACAAAAGTAAAATTCTTTATAAATTTGTTTCGTTTCTCAAAAAACGTAATTTAAGGAGGCAAATTTTCGCAAAATGCATTTATTTTTAACAATATTTAAGAAATTTTAACATTTATTAAAAAACAAGAATTTTTATTGTAAAATTCTTTAAAAAAATTGTCTATATTTCCAAAAAAAGGTAATTTAAGGAGCCAAATTTTCCCAAAATACATTTATTTTTAGCAATATTTAATAAATTTTAACATTTATTAAAAAAACTACAATTTTTGTTAGATTTTTTGATGCCAAATTAATACATACTGGTTATGTTCACTAATAACTAAAGGAAACAGTCAACATTTTCCTTTATAAAACGAAAATAAAACTTCTTGTTCGTTTGTGTGTTTGTGTGCAATAAGTAAACGAAATTGTTTTAAACACACAAGCAATGAAATCAATGGCCATATGAAGCAAAATAAACTATGTTTCTTCGCCAACGACCATACCACGCTGAGTACATCGGTTCTCGTCCGATCACCGAAATTAAGCAGCGTCGGGCGCGGTTAGTACTTAGATGGGGGACCGCTTGGGAACACCGCGTGTTGTTGGCATTGTCCAAAATTTTTTTATTTTATTTTATTTTCTTTTTTATTTTTCTCTATTAAATAAAAAAAGAATGAAGTCGATATCTTCATTTTTAACCGAAATAGAGCCAAATTAAAAAACTCAACTGCCTATTATTTTAAGGTAAATGTAAAACATTCGCTATTGATTATGCTCAGTTGTACGTAACTAGATACAATAGTCTATGATTTCCTTTGTAAAACAAAAGTAAAATTCTTTATAAATTTGTTTCGTTTCTCAAAAAACGTAATTTAAGGAGGCAAATTTTCGCAAAATGCATTTATTTTTAACAATATTTAAGAAATTTTAACATTTATTAAAAAACAAGAATTTTTATTGTAAAATTCTTTAAAAAAATTGTCTATATTTCCAAAAAAAGGTAATTTAAGGAGCCAAATTTTCCCAAAATACATTTATTTTTAGCAATATTTAATAAATTTTAACATTTATTAAAAAAACTAAAATTTTTGTTAGATTTTTTGATGCCAAATTAATACATACTGGTTATGTTCACTAATAACTAAAGGAAACAGTCAACATTTTCCTTTATAAAACGAAAATAAAACTTCTTGTTCGTTTGTGTGTTTGTGTGCAATAAGTAAACGAAATTGTTTTAAACACACAAGCAATGAAATCAATGGCCATATGAAGCAAAATAAACTATGTTTCTTCGCCAACGACCATACCACGCTGAGTACATCGGTTCTCGTCCGATCACCGAAATTAAGCAGCGTCGGGCGCGGTTAGTACTTAGATGGGGGACCGCTTGGGAACACCGCGTGTTGTTGGCATTGTCCAAAATTTTTTTATTTTATTTTATTTTCTTTTTTATTTTTCTCTATTAAATAAAAAAAGAATGAAGTCGATATCTTCATTTTTAACCGAAATAGAGCCAAAATAAAAAACTCAACTGCCTATTATTTTAAGGTAAATGTAAAACATTCGCTATTGATTATGCTCAGTTGTACGTAACTAGATACAATAGTCTATGATTTCCTTTGTAAAACAAAAGTAAAATTCTTTATAAATTTGTTTCGTTTCTCAAAAAACGTAATTTAAGGAGGCAAATTTTCGCAAAATGCATTTATTTTTAACAATATTTAAGAAATTTTAACATTTATTAAAAAACAAGAATTTTTATTGTAAAATTCTTTAAAAAAATTGTCTATATTTCCAAAAAAAGGTAATTTAAGGAGCCAAATTTTCCCAAAATACATTTATTTTTAGCAATATTTAATAAATTTTAACATTTATTAAAAAAACTACAATTTTTGTTAGATTTTTTGATGCCAAATTAATACATACTGGTTATGTTCACTAATAACTAAAGGAAACAGTCAACATTTTCCTTTATAAAACGAAAATAAAACTTCTTGTTCGTTTGTGTGTTTGTGTGCAATAAGTAAACGAAATTGTTTTAAACACACAAGCAATGAAATCAATGGCCATATGAAGCAAAATAAACTATGTTTCTTCGCCAACGACCATACCACGCTGAGTACATCGGTTCTCGTCCGATCACCGAAATTAAGCAGCGTCGGGCGCGGTTAGTACTTAGATGGGGGACCGCTTGGGAACACCGCGTAGTTCATTCTGTGTTGTGCTACTGAAGTGTGAAGACCTTTCTAGTGTCTAGTGAAAAGTGTTTAACTGGTGAAAACTACCAAACAATTCCAAGTGCCTAGAGTAGGAAACAAAATTTTATCTCTGACGCAAAGCGTAAATAGTGACAATTTGTATGCGCTTACGTGTAAAGTGTGAGAAGCGCATAGTAGTCAGCATATATATTATTTTTGGCTGGCTGTGCAAAACTCCCTGTGACGAGTGGTGGTTGTTACAAACCACCAATAGTCGCCACTGGCTGGACTCTTCGACAGTCCGAAGCCGATGTCATCCCATTCTGACGGCGGCAAAAATGATGGAGATTATGGTATTGATATAAATACCACACTGAATGTTGAAAATCGACGCATTTTATCGGCCAAATCGAAAATGGCGGAGAAAACGTCCAATCCTGATGATAAGTTTGCATCCGAAGATGTAAATAGTGATGGTGGTATGTCAACCTCGTCTGTTGGGAAGCGCAAATCTGGCAAAAAGCGCGGCCATGTTAACGATGGGGAGTCAACGTATAATTTTTTAAAATTGGAAGCCTTAATACATCAACAACAGGCTACAATTGACCGTCTCGAACAAGAGAAAATACAAATGGCAGCAGAGCTATCTGCCATTAAACAATGCATTAGTGCGGGTGGCGCTAATGTCTCATTCAACAAAGATTGCAGTAACATTGAAGACGGTTCTTCAATGCCGACAACACCCAATCATGGAACAAATAAAGATTTGATCCCAAACAACAACAACGACCCCTCTTCCGAATGGATGGAAGTGATGTCAAAGAAGAATATCAAGAGCTTGAAAGAAGACGTAAGCAACTTGAAGAAAACTCTTGAAGAAACAGCTCAAAAGTTGACACAAGCAATTGGTCGCGAAAATGCTTTTTATCGTGTCATTGCCAAATTACAGAATGAAATTGCTTCATACCGTGACAAACCTCAAGAGTCACTGGAGGTGCTTTTGGAGGATACTTCAGCTGACAACCCTAAAATTGTGTCAGTTGTTAATGTGCCGGTTACAACACATGAAACTAACCGGGCTGCCGAGGTAGCCGAAAACCTTGGTATGGCGATAGACGTCGAACAGCCGTCGACTAGTGTGGAGACTGATGTTTCTAAAGGTGCGATATCAAAAACGAAACTTGTTCCTGCTAAGCCTAATTTATCCAACATGATGAATAAGGAAACTCCAAAGACGAAGAAAGCTGTCCCTGTAGCTGCTCCTACTCATAAGACAACTGTTTCTAACAAATCGACTACCGGCAAATCTATGCCGGCTTTCACTATATATGATGTAAGCGTCCAAGAAATTTCAGGGATCCTCAACCAGCGTTATCAAACAGGTGAGTTCTCAATAACATATTTACGTCCGTCTGTGTTGTCTCTAAATGTTAAGGGCCTTAACATTTATAATGAAGTTAGAAATTTGTTATCTGAGCGGGGGTATAAATTTCATACACACACCCCCAGATCGATGTTACCTTACATGTTGGTCATCAATAACCTTCCTCAAGAGTTCCCCAGGGAATCTGTTAAGGTCTTTCTCGAAACAAAATTGCCATACCCAGTTGAGGTAGTGGGTTTGGCTAATGTCTCACATAATAAATGGATACTTCGTGTATCCAAACAGTCTGATATTCTTAGCCTTTATAAGCTAAAACTAATTTATGACTGTAATATTACAATATCAAAAGACAAGGGGCGTGACATAGTACAATGTTTTAATTGCCAACGTTTTGGCCACGTCTTGTCCAACTGTACGATGCCTACTCGTTGCGTCAAATGTAGCGGGAATCACGAACCCAAGAATTGTCCTATTCCCCCAAAGGACAAAGAGCAGGTGGTGGTAGCCCCAGACCCTATTTCTGGTGAGACTGTTACTCACCCTGCACCACCTTGCACTTGCGCAAACTGCGGCTTGGGTCATGCTGCTTGTGCACGTGACTGTCCTCGCCGTCTTGCGATTTTGGCTAGAAAAGCCAATACCAAGGCGGCAACAGAAGCTAGAACTGAGGCTCGATCACTCCGTTTGTCGGCTGTTCGCAATGATTATTCCTTTGCAGCAGCTTCTGAAGGCAAATCTGCCAATAAAAGGTTGACAACTTCGCGCAGTAATACTGCCACTAAAAGTCCTGGTCCTCCTCCTCGTCCAGCTCCTTCAAAATATAGTAATGGGTCGAGTATGGATAACATAGTTCAATTCTTTGGTTCGAACTTTAACCAAAAATGCGAAAGAGCTAAAACATTTGGACCTGTATTCAAAGAAATACAGGCTAAAGCTGGTCTGGAAGCTGCCATGTCTGCATGGCTTCTATTTATTGGTGGAGATGTTGACTTTTAAAGTGACATTTTTAAACGTGAATTCTCTGATCTCTCTAACCAAGAGACATTATCTAAATAACTTTGTAAAAGAACATAAGCCCGATATTATACTAATCGCTGAACACAAACTCAGATCTTCACACAAATTTAGCCTAGACGGCTTTAGATGTTTTCTACAATACAGAGAGGGTGGAAATGGGGGTGGGACTGCAGTGTTAGTTAGAGATAAATATCACTGTGATCGCATCTCCATTTCCACCGGAATAATTGAGTCATGCGTCGTTAAGGTGTCGAGAGACGACGGCTCATTCGTGTACTTTGCATCATCCTACTGCCGACCTTCAACCAGTTTCTCTGCAGCTGATCTCCAACCACTGTTGGATTTGTATATGACTGGAGAAGTTCTTATAGGGGGAGATCTCAATGCCAAACATCCGTCCTGGGGAGGGACGGAAACCAATAGCAATGGCAGAACCCTTGCACTTTTCTTGGCAGATCTACCTAACATCGAAGTTTTCACTTCAGATCGTCCTACTAGACCCCACGACTCTGGAGGTTCCTTTATTGATATATTTCTTCGTACCCCAGGTCTCCCTTTGAATGGTGGTGGTAGTGCTGTGTCGAGCTACGACTTCGAATCGGACCATAGAGCGATCGAGGTGGTCCTTTGTTTAGGTGGATTTTCCATAACAGAAGCTAAAACGTTTCTAAACTTTGACAAAATCAACCTCAACCGCTTTAGGGGAGGGATCTCACAAGGCCTTGAAGAAATCTCTTTGCCGGTAGACAGAAATGTCTCTATGGACGAGATTGATGCAACGGTCAATAATTTAGAAACCGTCTTCAGCAATGCTATAGGCGCCTCGGTTCCTAAACAAAAGTGCAGAAACATGGCACTAGGGAATCTTCCCCCTAGGATTCTTAGTTTCATCCGTGAGCGCAGGAGAATTCGCAGGATTCTTCGGAGGTCAAATGATCCGTCCAGATTCCCTGCCCTGAGAGCAGACATACGGAATCTGGACCACATCATAGACGATTCTATACGAATTTTTGAGCAAGAGCGTTTCCAGGGCTTCTTGGAGGGAATTCAGATAGATAATAGGACATTCGGGCAAGTTAAAGTGGCTGCTGGACTTGTATCCAGGGAACCAATTCGGAACCTAAACGTCGAAAATGGTGGTCAAATCTTCAGCGATCCTTTGAAAGCTGAAGCTCTCGCTGATCATTTGCAGGGTGTGCTGGGTCATGTGGAGGGGCCGGTCGACCATTCGTTCCGCAGTTCAGTTAATGGGACTGCGGAGGAGATGGACGATCGGTCGCCCATGGAAAACTTTAGCGTCACGTTCACTGCGGATGGCGCCTCAATCGACAACACTGAGAGATGGGAGGAAGCAGGATTTATATATCCGAGCTGCGTAGGCAATGCACTCGCTTGTAGACCTAACAAGAAATCCAGTGGTTTGGACAAAATTCCTGACATCGCCTTAAAAAAAGCGGGCAATGTCATTTTTGCCTTTCTGTCCATTCTTTTTAACCACTGCTTGAATATCGGCTACTTCCCAAAAGCGTGGAAGCAAGCCTTAGTGGTTCCCATTTTAAAAAAGGGTTCCCCTCCTGACAAATGCGAAAGCTACAGACCAATTTCCATGTTGTCTGCATTCGGTAAACTCTTCGAATCCTTTATTCTAAGGCGAATTAAAACTATAGTCGAAGACAAAAGAATACTGAAGAATTGCCAATTCGGTTTTCGAACTGGCCACTCAACGTCTCATGCTCTCACAGCGTTCTCTACCTTTGTTGTGAGAGGATTTGACCGGAGATACGGAACCATTGCTGTAGGGCTGGATTTCGCAAGAGCGTTCGATTCAGTCTGGCACAATGGTATCCTATACAAAATGAAACAATTGGGATTTGACTTCCAAACTTGCCGACTAGTAGCCAGCTACCTCAAGGAAAGGGGCTTTAGAGCCAAGGTAGGTGATAGTCTGTCTAGCGAAAGACCAATTTTAGCAGGGGTGCCCCAAGGGTCAATCTTGGGCCCTATGCTATACAATATTTTTGTCTCTGATATACCTGAACCTCCTCCAGGTGGTCTTCAACTCCTCTATGCTGACGATGTAATTTTGGCTATGGCTGGACCTAAAGCTAGCTCTCTGACTTCTCGCCTTAACGAACATCTTGAGGTTCTACATAGATATTTCTCTATGTGGGGCCTCAAGCTGAATGTGGGGAAATGTACGGCGGTTGTTTTTAAGGGAAAATCTAAAGTTGTATACCCTAACTTTAGGTCTTTCAGCCCGATCTTGGAGGTTGGGGGCGAAGCCATAACAATTGCCGACAAAATCCGATATCTTGGCGTAATATTCGACGAAAAGTTCGAATTTATCCGACACGTGGACTTCATTTTGAACAGGGCTAAGAAGATATATTTCGGCTACCACGGTGTTTTGCGCCATAGTGGTGGACTATCCAATCATATCAAACTTTTGATATATAAACAAGTCATAAGACCTGTTGTTGCATATGCTTTCCCAGTCTGGTTCCAGATATCCTCGAGCCAGATGGATAGACTGAGGAGATGGGAAAGATCTATTTTGACTTACTGTCTGGGTTTAAGACCAACAATTAGGAGCGATGGTTCATTTAAGAGACCATCATGTAGGGTAACGTATGACACTGCCAACATTGAAAGAATTGACAGGTTTCTCATGAGATTGGCCCTGAACTACATTGAGGCGGCTCAGAACGTGCAAAATGAGCTGATTGAGGATACCCTGCAATGTTCTTATGACGTAAGTGCCTTAAGCACTAAAAAACACTTACCACCTGCTGCCCTTCCATTGCTTCTCAATGAGGGTTTTTTGTATGATAACGAAGATAAACTAGTATTTTACCATAGAAGGTACAATACAATGAACACCAGCAACACTGTGTACATCACAACACAGTGATTGCTTATAAATCTGTAAATAGTAGTCTAAGTTCTCCTTTTTAATTTTAATTTCCTTTCTCATCATTATTATTTTTAGTACTTAATTTAATTTTAACTCTTGCATAAAATATAGAATATTGCCCTTTTTTAAATTGAATTTTTTGGGTTAAACTATTTAAATATTATATAATAAATTTTGTTCGATATTTTGCTAGTGGCCAATCCACAGCATAAATTTATATGATATCAGAAGGTAGCGCAAAGCCACATGTTTATTTATATAAGATAAGACTAGCAATAAGTCATTTTGTATAGGTTTAAGATTTTCTCAATAAATAATGGCTCTAGCCAAAAATGGTAAAATGGGAACACCGCGTGTTGTTGGCATTGTCCAAAATTTTTTTATTTTATTTTATTTTCTTTTTTATTTTTCTCTATTAAATAAAAAAAGAATGAAGTCGATATCTTCATTTTTAACCGAAATAGAGCCAAAATAAAAAACTCAACTGCCTATTATTTTAAGGTAAATGTAAAACATTCGCTATTGATTATGCTCAGTTGTACGTAACTAGATACAATAGTCTATGATTTCCTTTGTAAAACAAAAGTAAAATTCTTTATAAATTTGTTTCGTTTCTCAAAAAACGTAATTTAAGGAGGCAAATTTTCGCAAAATGCATTTATTTTTAACAATATTTAAGAAATTTTAACATTTATTAAAAAACAAGAATTTTTATTGTAAAATTCTTTAAAAAAATTGTCTATATTTCCAAAAAAAGGTAATTTAAGGAGCCAAATTTTCCCAAAATACATTTATTTTTAGCAATATTTAATAAATTTTAACATTTATTAAAAAAACTACAATTTTTGTTAGATTTTTTGATGCCAAATTAATACATACTGGTTATGTTCACTAATAACTAAAGGAAACAGTCAACATTTTCCTTTATAAAACGAAAATAAAACTTCTTGTTCGTTTGTGTGTTTGTGTGCAATAAGTAAACGAAATTGTTTTAAACACACAAGCAATGAAATCAATGGCCATATGAAGCAAAATAAACTATGTTTCTTCGCCAACGACCATACCACGCTGAGTACATCGGTTCTCGTCCGATCACCGAAATTAAGCAGCGTCGGGCGCGGTTAGTACTTAGATGGGGGACCGCTTGGGAACACCGCGTGTTGTTGGCATTGTCCAAAATTTTTTTATTTTATTTTATTTTCTTTTTTATTTTTCTCTATTAAATAAAAAAAGAATGAAGTCGATATCTTCATTTTTAACCGAAATAGAGCCAAAATAAAAAACTCAACTGCCTATTATTTTAAGGTAAATGTAAAACATTCGCTATTGATTATGCTCAGTTGTACGTAACTAGATACAATAGTCTATGATTTCCTTTGTAAAACAAAAGTAAAATTCTTTATAAATTTGTTTCGTTTCTCAAAAAACGTAATTTAAGGAGGCAAATTTTCGCAAAATGCATTTATTTTTAACAATATTTAAGAAATTTTAACATTTATTAAAAAACAAGAATTTTTATTGTAAAATTCTTTAAAAAAATTGTCTATATTTCCAAAAAAAGGTAATTTAAGGAGCCAAATTTTCCCAAAATACATTTATTTTTAGCAATATTTAATAAATTTTAACATTTATTAAAAAAACTACAATTTTTGTTAGATTTTTTGATGCCAAATTAATACATACTGGTTATGTTCACTAATAACTAAAGGAAACAGTCAACATTTTCCTTTATAAAACGAAAATAAAACTTCTTGTTCGTTTGTGTGTTTGTGTGCAATAAGTAAACGAAATTGTTTTAAACACACAAGCAATGAAATCAATGGCCATATGAAGCAAAATAAACTATGTTTCTTCGCCAACGACCATACCACGCTGAGTACATCGGTTCTCGTCCGATCACCGAAATTAAGCAGCGTCGGGCGCGGTTAGTACTTAGATGGGGGACCGCTTGGGAACACCGCGTGTTGTTGGCATTGTCCAAAATTTTTTTATTTTATTTTATTTTCTTTTTTATTTTTCTCTATTAAATAAAAAAAGAATGAAGTCGATATCTTCATTTTTAACCGAAATAGAGCCAAAATAAAAAACTCAACTGCCTATTATTTTAAGGTAAATGTAAAACATTCGCTATTGATTATGCTCAGTTGTACGTAACTAGATACAATAGTCTATGATTTCCTTTGTAAAACAAAAGTAAAATTCTTTATAAATTTGTTTCGTTTCTCAAAAAACGTAATTTAAGGAGGCAAATTTTCGCAAAATGCATTTATTTTTAACAATATTTAAGAAATTTTAACATTTATTAAAAAACAAGAATTTTTATTGTAAAATTCTTTAAAAAAATTGTCTATATTTCCAAAAAAAGGTAATTTAAGGAGCCAAATTTTCCCAAAATACATTTATTTTTAGCAATATTTAATAAATTTTAACATTTATTAAAAAAACTACAATTTTTGTTAGATTTTTTGATGCCAAATTAATACATACTGGTTATGTTCACTAATAACTAAAGGAAACAGTCAACATTTTCCTTTATAAAACGAAAATAAAACTTCTTGTTCGTTTGTGTGTTTGTGTGCAATAAGTAAACGAAATTGTTTTAAACACACAAGCAATGAAATCAATGGCCATATGAAGCAAAATAAACTATGTTTCTTCGCCAACGACCATACCACGCTGAGTACATCGGTTCTCGTCCGATCACCGAAATTAAGCAGCGTCGGGCGCGGTTAGTACTTAGATGGGGGACCGCTTGGGAACACCGCGTGTTGTTGGCATTGTCCAAAATTTTTTTATTTTATTTTATTTTCTTTTTTATTTTTCTCTATTAAATAAAAAAAGAATGAAGTCGATATCTTCATTTTTAACCGAAATAGAGCCAAAATAAAAAACTCAACTGCCTATTATTTTAAGGTAAATGTAAAACATTCGCTATTGATTATGCTCAGTTGTACGTAACTAGATACAATAGTCTATGATTTCCTTTGTAAAACAAAAGTAAAATTCTTTATAAATTTGTTTCGTTTCTCAAAAAACGTAATTTAAGGAGGCAAATTTTCGCAAAATGCATTTATTTTTAACAATATTTAAGAAATTTTAACATTTATTAAAAAACAAGAATTTTTATTGTAAAATTCTTTAAAAAAATTGTCTATATTTCCAAAAAAAGGTAATTTAAGGAGCCAAATTTTCCCAAAATACATTTATTTTTAGCAATATTTAATAAATTTTAACATTTATTAAAAAAACTACAATTTTTGTTAGATTTTTTGATGCCAAATTAATACATACTGGTTATGTTCACTAATAACTAAAGGAAACAGTCAACATTTTCCTTTATAAAACGAAAATAAAACTTCTTGTTCGTTTGTGTGTTTGTGTGCAATAAGTAAACGAAATTGTTTTAAACACACAAGCAATGAAATCAATGGCCATATGAAGCAAAATAAACTATGTTTCTTCGCCAACGACCATACCACGCTGAGTACATCGGTTCTCGTCCGATCACCGAAATTAAGCAGCGTCGGGCGCGGTTAGTACTTAGATGGGGGACCGCTTGGGAACACCGCGTGTTGTTGGCATTGTCCAAAATTTTTTTATTTTATTTTATTTTCTTTTTTATTTTTCTCTATTAAATAAAAAAAGAATGAAGTCGATATCTTCATTTTTAACCGAAATAGAGCCAAAATAAAAAACTCAACTGCCTATTATTTTAAGGTAAATGTAAAACATTCGCTATTGATTATGCTCAGTTGTACGTAACTAGATACAATAGTCTATGATTTCCTTTGTAAAACAAAAGTAAAATTCTTTATAAATTTGTTTCGTTTCTCAAAAAACGTAATTTAAGGAGGCAAATTTTCGCAAAATGCATTTATTTTTAACAATATTTAAGAAATTTTAACATTTATTAAAAAACAAGAATTTTTATTGTAAAATTCTTTAAAAAAATTGTCTATATTTCCAAAAAAAGGTAATTTAAGGAGCCAAATTTTCCCAAAATACATTTATTTTTAGCAATATTTAATAAATTTTAACATTTATTAAAAAAACTACAATTTTTGTTAGATTTTTTGATGCCAAATTAATACATACTGGTTATGTTCACTAATAACTAAAGGAAACAGTCAACATTTTCCTTTATAAAACGAAAATAAAACTTCTTGTTCGTTTGTGTGTTTGTGTGCAATAAGTAAACGAAATTGTTTTAAACACACAAGCAATGAAATCAATGGCCATATGAAGCAAAATAAACTATGTTTCTTCGCCAACGACCATACCACGCTGAGTACATCGGTTCTCGTCCGATCACCGAAATTAAGCAGCGTCGGGCGCGGTTAGTACTTAGATGGGGGACCGCTTGGGAACACCGCGTGTTGTTGGCATTGTCCAAAATTTTTTTATTTTATTTTATTTTCTTTTTTATTTTTCTCTATTAAATAAAAAAAGAATGAAGTCGATATCTACATTTTTAACCGAAATAGAGCCAAAATAAAAAACTCAACTGCCTATTATTTTAAGGTAAATGTAAAACATTCGCTATTGATTATGCTCAGTTGTACGTAACTAGATACAATAGTCTATGATTTCCTTTGTAAAACAAAAGTAAAATTCTTTATAAATTTGTTTCGTTTCTCAAAAAACGTAATTTAAGGAGGCAAATTTTCGCAAAATGCATTTATTTTTAACAATATTTAAGAAATTTTAACATTTATTAAAAAACAAGAATTTTTATTGTAAAATTCTTTAAAAAAATTGTCTATATTTCCAAAAAAAGGTAATTTAAGGAGCCAAATTTTCCCAAAATACATTTATTTTTAGCAATATTTAATAAATTTTAACATTTATTAAAAAAACTACAATTTTTGTTAGATTTTTTGATGCCAAATTAATACATACTGGTTATGTTCACTAATAACTAAAGGAAACAGTCAACATTTTCCTTTATAAAACGAAAATAAAACTTCTTGTTCGTTTGTGTGTTTGTGTGCAATAAGTAAACGAAATTGTTTTAAACACACAAGCAATGAAATCAATGGCCATATGAAGCAAAATAAACTATGTTTCTTCGCCAACGACCATACCACGCTGAGTACATCGGTTCTCGTCCGATCACCGAAATTAAGCAGCGTCGGGCGCGGTTAGTACTTAGATGGGGGACCGCTTGGGAACACCGCGTGTTGTTGGCATTGTCCAAAATTTTTTTATTTTATTTTATTTTCTTTTTTATTTTTCTCTATTAAATAAAAAAAGAATGAAGTCGATATCTTCATTTTTAACCGAAATAGAGCCAAAATAAAAAACTCAACTGCCTATTATTTTAAGGTAAATGTAAAACATTCGCTATTGATTATGCTCAGTTGTACGTAACTAGATACAATAGTCTATGATTTCCTTTGTAAAACAAAAGTAAAATTCTTTATAAATTTGTTTCGTTTCTCAAAAAACGTAATTTAAGGAGGCAAATTTTCGCAAAATGCATTTATTTTTAACAATATTTAAGAAATTTTAACATTTATTAAAAAACAAGAATTTTTATTGTAAAATTCTTTAAAAAAATTGTCTATATTTCCAAAAAAAGGTAATTTAAGGAGCCAAATTTTCCCAAAATACATTTATTTTTAGCAATATTTAATAAATTTTAACATTTATTAAAAAAACTACAATTTTTGTTAGATTTTTTGATGCCAAATTAATACATACTGGTTATGTTCACTAATAACTAAAGGAAACAGTCAACATTTTCCTTTATAAAACGAAAATAAAACTTCTTGTTCGTTTGTGTGTTTGTGTGCAATAAGTAAACGAAATTGTTTTAAACACACAAGCAATGAAATCAATGGCCATATGAAGCAAAATAAACTATGTTTCTTCGCCAACGACCATACCACGCTGAGTACATCGGTTCTCGTCCGATCACCGAAATTAAGCAGCGTCGGGCGCGGTTAGTACTTAGATGGGGGACCGCTTGGGAACACCGCGTGTTGTTGGCATTGTCCAAAATTTTTTTATTTTATTTTATTTTCTTTTTTATTTTTCTCTATTAAATAAAAAAAGAATGAAGTCGATATCTTCATTTTTAACCGAAATAGAGCCAAATTAAAAAACTCAACTGCCTATTATTTTAAGGTAAATGTAAAACATTCGCTATTGATTATGCTCAGTTGTACGTAACTAGATACAATAGTCTATGATTTCCTTTGTAAAACAAAAGTAAAATTCTTTATAAATTTGTTTCGTTTCTCAAAAAACGTAATTTAAGGAGGCAAATTTTCGCAAAATGCATTTATTTTTAACAATATTTAAGAAATTTTAACATTTATTAAAAAACAAGAATTTTTATTGTAAAATTCTTTAAAAAAATTGTCTATATTTCCAAAAAAAGGTAATTTAAGGAGCCAAATTTTCCCAAAATACATTTATTTTTAGCAATATTTAATAAATTTTAACATTTATTAAAAAAACTACAATTTTTGTTAGATTTTTTGATGCCAAATTAATACATACTGGTTATGTTCACTAATAACTAAAGGAAACAGTCAACATTTTCCTTTATAAAACGAAAATAAAACTTCTTGTTCGTTTGTGTGTTTGTGTGCAATAAGTAAACGAAATTGTTTTAAACACACAAGCAATGAAATCAATGGCCATATGAAGCAAAATAAACTATGTTTCTTCGCCAACGACCATACCACGCTGAGTACATCGGTTCTCGTCCGATCACCGAAATTAAGCAGCGTCGGGCGCGGTTAGTACTTAGATGGGGGACCGCTTGGGAACACCGCGTGTTGTTGGCATTGTCCAAAATTTTTTTATTTTATTTTATTTTCTTTTTTATTTTTCTCTATTAAATAAAAAAAGAATGAAGTCGATATCTTCATTTTTAACCGAAATAGAGCCAAAATAAAAAACTCAACTGCCTATTATTTTAAGGTAAATGTAAAACATTCGCTATTGATTATGCTCAGTTGTACGTAACTAGATACAATAGTCTATGATTTCCTTTGTAAAACAAAAGTAAAATTCTTTATAAATTTGTTTCGTTTCTCAAAAAACGTAATTTAAGGAGGCAAATTTTCGCAAAATGCATTTATTTTTAACAATATTTAAGAAATTTTAACATTTATTAAAAAACAAGAATTTTTATTGTAAAATTCTTTAAAAAAATTGTCTATATTTCCAAAAAAAGGTAATTTAAGGAGCCAAATTTTCCCAAAATACATTTATTTTTAGCAATATTTAATAAATTTTAACATTTATTAAAAAAACTACAATTTTTGTTAGATTTTTTGATGCCAAATTAATACATACTGGTTATGTTCACTAATAACTAAAGGAAACAGTCAACATTTTCCTTTATAAAACGAAAATAAAACTTCTTGTTCGTTTGTGTGTTTGTGTGCAATAAGTAAACGCAATTGTTTTAAACACACAAGCAATGAAATCAATGGCCATATGAAGCAAAATAAACTATGTTTCTTCGCCAACGACCATACCACGCTGAGTACATCGGTTCTCGTCCGATCACCGAAATTAAGCAGCGTCGGGCGCGGTTAGTACTTAGATGGGGGACCGCTTGGGAACACCGCGTGTTGTTGGCATTGTCGAAAATTTTTTTATTTTATTTTATTTTCTTTTTTATTTTTCTCTATTAAATAAAAAAAGAATGAAGTCGATATCTTCATTTTTAACCGAAATAGAGCCAAATTAAAAAACTCAACTGCCTATTATTTTAAGGTAAATGTAAAACATTCGCTATTGATTATGCTCAGTTGTTCGTAACTAGATACAATAGTCTATGATTTCCTTTGTAAAACAAAAGTAAAATTCTTTATAAATTTGTTTCGTTTCTCAAAAAACGTAATTTAAGGAGGCAAATTTTCGCAAAATGCATTTATTTTTAACAATATTTAAGAAATTTTAACATTTATTAAAAAACAAGAATTTTTATTGTAAAATTCTTTAAAAAAATTGTCTATATTTCCAAAAAAAGGTAATTTAAGGAGCCAAATTTTCCCAAAATACATTTATTTTTAGCAATATTTAATAAATTTTAACATTTATTAAAAAAACTACAATTTTTGTTAGATTTTTTGATGCCAAATTAATACATACTGGTTATGTTCACTAATAACTAAAGGAAACAGTCAACATTTTCCTTTATAAAACGAAAATAAAACTTCTTGTTCGTTTGTGTGTTTGTGTGCAATAAGTAAACGAAATTGTTTTAAACACACAAGCAATGAAATCAATGGCCATATGAAGCAAAATAAACTATGTTTCTTCGCCAACGACCATACCACGCTGAGTACATCGGTTCTCGTCCGATCACCGAAATTAAGCAGCGTCGGGCGCGGTTAGTACTTAGATGGGGGACCGCTTGGGAACACCGCGTGTTGTTGGCATTGTCCAAAATTTTTTTATTTTATTTTATTTTCTTTTTTATTTTTCTCTATTAAATAAAAAAAGAATGAAGTCGATATCTTCATTTTTAACCGAAATAGAGCCAAAATAAAAAACTCAACTGCCTATTATTTTAAGGTAAATGTAAAACATTCGCTATTGATTATGCTCAGTTGTACGTAACTAGATACAATAGTCTATGATTTCCTTTGTAAAACAAAAGTAAAATTCTTTATAAATTTGTTTCGTTTCTCAAAAAACGTAATTTAAGGAGGCAAATTTTCGCAAAATGCATTTATTTTTAACAATATTTAAGAAATTTTAACATTTATTAAAAAACAAGAATTTTTATTGTAAAATTCTTTAAAAAAATTGTCTATATTTCCAAAAAAAGGTAATTTAAGGAGCCAAATTTTCCCAAAATACATTTATTTTTAGCAATATTTAATAAATTTTAACATTTATTAAAAAAACTACAATTTTTGTTAGATTTTTTGATGCCAAATTAATACATACTGGTTATGTTCACTAATAACTAAAGGAAACAGTCAACATTTTCCTTTATAAAACGAAAATAAAACTTCTTGTTCGTTTGTGTGTTTGTGTGCAATAAGTAAACGAAATTGTTTTAAACACACAAGCAATGAAATCAATGGCCATATGAAGCAAAATAAACTATGTTTCTTCGCCAACGACCATACCACGCTGAGTACATCGGTTCTCGTCCGATCACCGAAATTAAGCAGCGTCGGGCGCGGTTAGTACTTAGATGGGGGACCGCTTGGGAACACCGCGTGTTGTTGGCATTGTCCAAAATTTTTTTATTTTATTTTATTTTCTTTTTTATTTTTCTCTATTAAATAAAAAAAGAATGAAGTCGATATCTTCATTTTTAACCGAAATAGAGCCAAAATAAAAAACTCAACTGCCTATTATTTTAAGGTAAATGTAAAACATTCGCTATTGATTATGCTCAGTTGTACGTAACTAGATACAATAGTCTATGATTTCCTTTGTAAAACAAAAGTAAAATTCTTTATAAATTTGTTTCGTTTCTCAAAAAACGTAATTTAAGGAGGCAAATTTTCGCAAAATGCATTTATTTTTAACAATATTTAAGAAATTTTAACATTTATTAAAAAACAAGAATTTTTATTGTAAAATTCTTTAAAAAAATTGTCTATATTTCCAAAAAAAGGTAATTTAAGGAGCCAAATTTTCCCAAAATACATTTATTTTTAGCAATATTTAATAAATTTTAACATTTATTAAAAAAACTACAATTTTTGTTAGATTTTTTGATGCCAAATTAATACATACTGGTTATGTTCACTAATAACTAAAGGAAACAGTCAACATTTTCCTTTATAAAACGAAAATAAAACTTCTTGTTCGTTTGTGTGTTTGTGTGCAATAAGTAAACGAAATTGTTTTAAACACACAAGCAATGAAATCAATGGCCATATGAAGCAAAATAAACTATGTTTCTTCGCCAACGACCATACCACGCTGAGTACATCGGTTCTCGTCCGATCACCGAAATTAAGCAGCGTCGGGCGCGGTTAGTACTTAGATGGGGGACCGCTTGGGAACACCGCGTGTTGTTGGCATTGTCCAAAATTTTTTTATTTTATTTTATTTTCTTTTTTATTTTTCTCTATTAAATAAAAAAAGAATGAAGTCGATATCTTCATTTTTAACCGAAATAGAGCCAAATTAAAAAACTCAACTGCCTATTATTTTAAGGTAAATGTAAAACATTCGCTATTGATTATGCTCAGTTGTACGTAACTAGATACAATAGTCTATGATTTCCTTTGTAAAACAAAAGTAAAATTCTTTATAAATTTGTTTCGTTTCTCAAAAAACGTAATTTAAGGAGGCAAATTTTCGCAAAATGCATTTATTTTTAACAATATTTAAGAAATTTTAACATTTATTAAAAAACAAGAATTTTTATTGTAAAATTCTTTAAAAAAATTGTCTATATTTCCAAAAAAAGGTAATTTAAGGAGCCAAATTTTCCCAAAATACATTTATTTTTAGCAATATTTAATAAATTTTAACATTTATTAAAAAAACTACAATTTTTGTTAGATTTTTTGATGCCAAATTAATACATACTGGTTATGTTCACTAATAACTAAAGGAAACAGTCAACATTTTCCTTTATAAAACGAAAATAAAACTTCTTGTTCGTTTGTGTGTTTGTGTGCAATAAGTAAACGAAATTGTTTTAAACACACAAGCAATGAAATCAATGGCCATATGAAGCAAAATAAACTATGTTTCTTCGCCAACGACCATACCACGCTGAGTACATCGGTTCTCGTCCGATCACCGAAATTAAGCAGCGTCGGGCGCGGTTAGTACTTAGATGGGGGACCGCTTGGGAACACCGCGTGTTGTTGGCATTGTCCAAAATTTTTTTATTTTATTTTATTTTCTTTTTTATTTTTCTCTATTAAATAAAAAAAGAATGAAGTCGATATCTTCATTTTTAACCGAAATAGAGCCAAAATAAAAAACTCAACTGCCTATTATTTTAAGGTAAATGTAAAACATTCGCTATTGATTATGCTCAGTTGTACGTAACTAGATACAATAGTCTATGATTTCCTTTGTAAAACAAAAGTAAAATTCTTTATAAATTTGTTTCGTTTCTCAAAAAACGTAATTTAAGGAGGCAAATTTTCGCAAAATGCATTTATTTTTAACAATATTTAAGAAATTTTAACATTTATTAAAAAACAAGAATTTTTATTGTAAAATTCTTTAAAAAAATTGTCTATATTTCCAAAAAAAGGTAATTTAAGGAGCCAAATTTTCCCAAAATACATTTATTTTTAGCAATATTTAATAAATTTTAACATTTATTAAAAAAACTACAATTTTTGTTAGATTTTTTGATGCCAAATTAATACATACTGGTTATGTTCACTAATAACTAAAGGAAACAGTCAACATTTTCCTTTATAAAACGAAAATAAAACTTCTTGTTCGTTTGTGTGTTTGTGTGCAATAAGTAAACGAAATTGTTTTAAACACACAAGCAATGAAATCAATGGCCATATGAAGCAAAATAAACTATGTTTCTTCGCCAACGACCATACCACGCTGAGTACATCGGTTCTCGTCCGATCACCGAAATTAAGCAGCGTCGGGCGCGGTTAGTACTTAGATGGGGGACCGCTTGGGAACACCGCGTGTTGTTGGCATTGTCCAAAATTTTTTTATTTTATTTTATTTTCTTTTTTATTTTTCTCTATTAAATAAAAAAAGAATGAAGTCGATATCTTCATTTTTAACCGAAATAGAGCCAAAATAAAAAACTCAACTGCCTATTATTTTAAGGTAAATGTAAAACATTCGCTATTGATTATGCTCAGTTGTACGTAACTAGATACAATAGTCTATGATTTCCTTTGTAAAACAAAAGTAAAATTCTTTATAAATTTGTTTCGTTTCTCAAAAAACGTAATTTAAGGAGGCAAATTTTCGCAAAATGCATTTATTTTTAACAATATTTAAGAAATTTTAACATTTATTAAAAAACAAGAATTTTTATTGTAAAATTCTTTAAAAAAATTGTCTATATTTCCAAAAAAAGGTAATTTAAGGAGCCAAATTTTCCCAAAATACATTTATTTTTAGCAATATTTAATAAATTTTAACATTTATTAAAAAAACTACAATTTTTGTTAGATTTTTTGATGCCAAATTAATACATACTGGTTATGTTCACTAATAACTAAAGGAAACAGTCAACATTTTCCTTTATAAAACGAAAATAAAACTTCTTGTTCGTTTGTGTGTTTGTGTGCAATAAGTAAACGAAATTGTTTTAAACACACAAGCAATGAAATCAATGGCCATATGAAGCAAAATAAACTATGTTTCTTCGCCAACGACCATACCACGCTGAGTACATCGGTTCTCGTCCGATCACCGAAATTAAGCAGCGTCGGGCGCGGTTAGTACTTAGATGGGGGACCGCTTGGGAACACCGCGTGTTGTTGGCATTGTCCAAAATTTTTTTATTTTATTTTATTTTCTTTTTTATTTTTCTCTATTAAATAAAAAAAGAATGAAGTCGATATCTTCATTTTTAACCGAAATAGAGCCAAAATAAAAAACTCAACTGCCTATTATTTTAAGGTAAATGTAAAACATTCGCTATTGATTATGCTCAGTTGTACGTAACTAGATACAATAGTCTATGATTTCCTTTGTAAAACAAAAGTAAAATTCTTTATAAATTTGTTTCGTTTCTCAAAAAACGTAATTTAAGGAGGCAAATTTTCGCAAAATGCATTTATTTTTAACAATATTTAAGAAATTTTAACATTTATTAAAAAACAAGAATTTTTATTGTAAAATTCTTTAAAAAAATTGTCTATATTTCCAAAAAAAGGTAATTTAAGGAGCCAAATTTTCCCAAAATACATTTATTTTTAGCAATATTTAATAAATTTTAACATTTATTAAAAAAACTACAATTTTTGTTAGATTTTTTGATGCCAAATTAATACATACTGGTTATGTTCACTAATAACTAAAGGAAACAGTCAACATTTTCCTTTATAAAACGAAAATAAAACTTCTTGTTCGTTTGTGTGTTTGTGTGCAATAAGTAAACGAAATTGTTTTAAACACACAAGCAATGAAATCAATGGCCATATGAAGCAAAATAAACTATGTTTCTTCGCCAACGACCATACCACGCTGAGTACATCGGTTCTCGTCCGATCACCGAAATTAAGCAGCGTCGGGCGCGGTTAGTACTTAGATGGGGGACCGCTTGGGAACACCGCGTGTTGTTGGCATTGTCCAAAATTTTTTTATTTTATTTTATTTTCTTTTTTATTTTTCTCTATTAAATAAAAAAAGAATGAAGTCGATATCTTCATTTTTAACCGAAATAGAGCCAAAATAAAAAACTCAACTGCCTATTATTTTAAGGTAAATGTAAAACATTCGCTATTGATTATGCTCAGTTGTACGTAACTAGATACAATAGTCTATGATTTCCTTTGTAAAACAAAAGTAAAATTCTTTATAAATTTGTTTCGTTTCTCAAAAAACGTAATTTAAGGAGGCAAATTTTCGCAAAATGCATTTATTTTTAACAATATTTAAGAAATTTTAACATTTATTAAAAAACAAGAATTTTTATTGTAAAATTCTTTAAAAAAATTGTCTATATTTCCAAAAAAAGGTAATTTAAGGAGCCAAATTTTCCCAAAATACATTTATTTTTAGCAATATTTAATAAATTTTAACATTTATTAAAAAAACTACAATTTTTGTTAGATTTTTTGATGCCAAATTAATACATACTGGTTATGTTCACTAATAACTAAAGGAAACAATCAACATTTTCCTTTATAAAACGAAAATAAAACTTCTTGTTCGTTTGTGTGTTTGTGTGCAATAAGTAAACGAAATTGTTTTAAACACACAAGCAATGAAATCAATGGCCATATGAAGCAAAATAAACTATGTTTCTTCGCCAACGACCATACCACGCTGAGTACATCGGTTCTCGTCCGATCACCGAAATTAAGCAGCGTCGGGCGCGGTTAGTACTTAGATGGGGGACCGCTTGGGAACACCGCGTGTTGTTGGCATTGTCCAAAATTTTTTTATTTTATTTTATTTTCTTTTTTATTTTTCTCTATTAAATAAAAAAAGAATGAAGTCGATATCTTCATTTTTAACCGAAATAGAGCCAAATTAAAAAACTCAACTGCCTATTATTTTAAGGTAAATGTAAAACATTCGCTATTGATTATGCTCAGTTGTACGTAACTAGATACAATAGTCTATGATTTCCTTTGTAAAACAAAAGTAAAATTCTTTATAAATTTGTTTCGTTTCTCAAAAAACGTAATTTAAGGAGGCAAATTTTCGCAAAATGCATTTATTTTTAACAATATTTAAGAAATTTTAACATTTATTAAAAAACAAGAATTTTTATTGTAAAATTCTTTAAAAAAATTGTCTATATTTCCAAAAAAAGGTAATTTAAGGAGCCAAATTTTCCCAAAATACATTTATTTTTAGCAATATTTAATAAATTTTAACATTTATTAAAAAAACTACAATTTTTGTTAGATTTTTTGATGCCAAATTAATACATACTGGTTATGTTCACTAATAACTAAAGGAAACAGTCAACATTTTCCTTTATAAAACGAAAATAAAACTTCTTGTTCGTTTGTGTGTTTGTGTGCAATAAGTAAACGAAATTGTTTTAAACACACAAGCAATGAAATCAATGGCCATATGAAGCAAAATAAACTATGTTTCTTCGCCAACGACCATACCACGCTGAGTACATCGGTTCTCGTCCGATCACCGAAATTAAGCAGCGTCGGGCGCGGTTAGTACTTAGATGGGGGACCGCTTGGGAACACCGCGTGTTGTTGGCATTGTCCAAAATTTTTTTATTTCATTTTATTTTCTTTTTTATTTTTCTCTATTAAATAAAAAAAGAATGAAGTCGATATCTTCATTTTTAACCGAAATAGAGCCAAAATAAAAAACTCAACTGCTTATTATTTTAAGGTAAATGTAAAACATTCGCTATTGATTATGCTCAGTTGTATGTAGCTAGATACAAAAGTCTATGATTTCCTTTGTAAAACAAAAGTAAAATTCTTTATAAATTTGTTTCGTTTCTCAAAAAAGGTAATTTAAGGAGGCAAATTTTCGCAAAATGCATTTATTTTTAACAATATTTAAGAAATTTTAACATTTATTAAAAAACAAGAATTTTTATTGTAAATTTCTTTAAAAAATTTGTCTTAATTTCCAAAAAAGGTATTTTAGGGAGCCAAATTTTCCCAAAATACATTTATTTTTAGCAAAATTTAATAAATTTTAACATTTATTAAAAAAACTACAATTTTTGTTAGATTTTTTGATGCCAAATTAATACATACTGGTTATGTTCACTAATAACTAAAGGAAACAGTCAACATTTTCCTTTATAAAACGAAAATAAAACTTCTTGTTCGTTTGTGTGTTTGTGTGCAATAAGTAAACGAAATTGTCTTAAACACACAAGCAATGAAATCAATGGCCATATGAAACAAAATAAACTATGTTTCTTCGCCAACGACCATACCACGCTGAGTACATCGGTTCTCGTCCGATCACCGAAATTAAGCAGCGTCGGGCGCGGTTAGTACTTAGATGGGGGACCGCTTGGGAACACCGCGTGTTGTTGGCATTGTCCAAAATTTTTTTATTTCATTTTATTTTCTTTTTTATTTTTCTCTATTAAATAAAAAAAGAATGAAGTCGATATCTTCATTTTTAACCGAAATAGAGCCAAAATAAAAAACTCAACTGCTTATTATTTTAAGGTAAATGTAAAACATTCGCTATTGATTATGCTCAGTTGTATGTAGCTAGATACAAAAGTCTATGATTTCCTTTGTAAAACAAAAGTAAAATTCTTTATAAATTTGTTTCGTTTCTCAAAAAAGGTAATTTAAGGAGGCAAATTTTCGCAAAATGCATTTATTTTTAACAATATTTAAGAAATTTTAACATTTATTAAAAAACAAGAATTTTTATTGTAAATTTCTTTAAAAAATTTGTCTTAATTTCCAAAAAAGGTATTTTAGGGAGCCAAATTTTCCCAAAATACATTTATTTTTAGCAAAATTTAATAAATTTTAACATTTATTAAAAAAACTACAATTTTTGTTAGATTTTTTGATGCCAAATTAATAAATACTGGTTATGTTCACTAATAACTAAAGGAAACAGTCAACATTTTCCTTTATAAAACGAAAATAAAACTTCTTGTTCGTTTGTGTGTTTGTGTGCAATAAGTAAACGAAATTGTCTTAAACACACAAGCAATGAAATCAATGGCCATATGAAACAAAATAAACTATGTTTCTTCGCCAACGACCATACCACGCTGAGTACATCGGTTCTCGTCCGATCACCGAAATTAAGCAGCGTCGGGCGCGGTTAGTACTTAGATGGGGGACCGCTTGGGAACACCGCGTGTTGTTGGCATTGTCCAAAATTTTTTTATTTCATTTTATTTTCTTTTTTATTTTTCTCTATTAAATAAAAAAAGAATGAAGTCGATATCTTCATTTTTAACCGAAATAGAGCCAAAATAAAAAACTCAACTGCTTATTATTTTAAGGTAAATGTAAAACATTCGCTATTGATTATGCTCAGTTGTATGTAGCTAGATACAAAAGTCTATGATTTCCTTTGTAAAACAAAAGTAAAATTCTTTATAAATTTGTTTCGTTTCTCAAAAAAGGTAATTTAAGGAGGCAAATTTTCGCAAAATGCATTTATTTTTAACAATATTTAAGAAATTTTAACATTTATTAAAAAACAAGAATTTTTATTGTAAATTTCTTTAAAAAATTTGTCTTAATTTCCAAAAAAGGTATTTTAGGGAGCCAAATTTTCCCAAAATACATTTATTTTTAGCAAAATTTAATAAATTTTAACATTTATTAAAAAAACTACAATTTTTGTTAGATTTTTTGATGCCAAATTAATACATACTGGTTATGTTCACTAATAACTAAAGGAAACAGTCAACATTTTCCTTTATAAAACGAAAATAAAACTTCTTGTTCGTTTGTGTGTTTGTGTGCAATAAGTAAACGAAATTGTCTTAAACACACAAGCAATGAAATCAATGGCCATATGAAACAAAATAAACTATGTTTCTTCGCCAACGACCATACCACGCTGAGTACATCGGTTCTCGTCCGATCACCGAAATTAAGCAGCGTCGGGCGCGGTTAGTACTTAGATGGGGGACCGCTTGGGAACACCGCGTGTTGTTGGCATTGTCCAAAATTTTTTTATTTCATTTTATTTTCTTTTTTATTTTTCTCTATTAAATAAAAAAAGAATGAAGTCGATATCTTCATTTTTAACCGAAATAGAGCCAAAATAAAAAACTCAACTGCTTATTATTTTAAGGTAAATGTAAAACATTCGCTATTGATTATGCTCAGTTGTATGTAGCTAGATACAAAAGTCTATGATTTCCTTTGTAAAACAAAAGTAAAATTCTTTATAAATTTGTTTCGTTTCTCAAAAAAGGTAATTTAAGGAGGCAAATTTTCGCAAAATGCATTTATTTTTAACAATATTTAAGAAATTTTAACATTTATTAAAAAACAAGAATTTTTATTGTAAATTTCTTTAAAAAATTTGTCTTAATTTCCAAAAAAGGTATTTTAGGGAGCCAAATTTTCCCAAAATACATTTATTTTTAGCAAAATTTAATAAATTTTAACATTTATTAAAAAAACTACAATTTTTGTTAGATTTTTTGATGCCAAATTAATAAATACTGGTTATGTTCACTAATAACTAAAGGAAACAGTCAACATTTTCCTTTATAAAACGAAAATAAAACTTCTTGTTCGTTTGTGTGTTTGTGTGCAATAAGTAAACGAAATTGTCTTAAACACACAAGCAATGAAATCAATGGCCATATGAAACAAAATAAACTATGTTTCTTCGCCAACGACCATACCACGCTGAGTACATCGGTTCTCGTCCGATCACCGAAATTAAGCAGCGTCGGGCGCGGTTAGTACTTAGATGGGGGACCGCTTGGGAACACCGCGTGTTGTTGGCATTGTCCAAAATTTTTTTATTTCATTTTATTTTCTTTTTTATTTTTCTCTATTAAATAAAAAAAGAATGAAGTCGATATCTTCATTTTTAACCGAAATAGAGCCAAAATAAAAAACTCAACTGCTTATTATTTTAAGGTAAATGTAAAACATTCGCTATTGATTATGCTCAGTTGTATGTAGCTAGATACAAAAGTCTATGATTTCCTTTGTAAAACAAAAGTAAAATTCTTTATAAATTTGTTTCGTTTCTCAAAAAAGGTAATTTAAGGAGGCAAATTTTCGCAAAATGCATTTATTTTTAACAATATTTAAGAAATTTTAACATTTATTAAAAAACAAGAATTTTTATTGTAAATTTCTTTAAAAAATTTGTCTTAATTTCCAAAAAAGGTATTTTAGGGAGCCAAATTTTCCCAAAATACATTTATTTTTACCAAAATTTAATAAATTTTAACATTTATTAAAAAAACTACAATTTTTGTTAGATTTTTTGATGCCAAATTAATACATACTGGTTATGTTCACTAATAACTAAAGGAAACAGTCAACATTTTCCTTTATAAAACGAAAATAAAACTTCTTGTTCGTTTGTGTGTTTGTGTGCAATAAGTAAACGAAATTGTCTTAAACACACAAGCAATGAAATCAATGGCCATATGAAACAAAATAAACTATGTTTCTTCGCCAACGACCATACCACGCTGAGTACATCGGTTCTCGTCCGATCACCGAAATTAAGCAGCGTCGGGCGCGGTTAGTACTTAGATGGGGGACCGCTTGGGAACACCGCGTGTTGTTGGCATTGTCCAAAATTTTTTTATTTCATTTTATTTTCTTTTTTATTTTTCTCTATTAAATAAAAAAAGAATGAAGTCGATATCTTCATTTTTAACCGAAATAGAGCCAAAATAAAAAACTCAACTGCTTATTATTTTAAGGTAAATGTAAAACATTCGCTATTGATTATGCTCAGTTGTATGTAGCTAGATACAAAAGTCTATGATTTCCTTTGTAAAACAAAAGTAAAATTCTTTATAAATTTGTTTCGTTTCTCAAAAAAGGTAATTTAAGGAGGCAAATTTTCGCAAAATGCATTCATTTTTAACAATATTTAAGAAATTTTAACATTTATTAAAAAACAAGAATTTTTATTGTAAATTTCTTTAAAAAATTTGTCTTAATTTCCAAAAAAGGTATTTTAGGGAGCCAAATTTTCCCAAAATACATTTATTTTTAGCAAAATTTAATAAATTTTAACATTTATTAAAAAAACTACAATTTTTGTTAGATTTTTTGATGCCAAATTAATACATACTGGTTATGTTCACTAATAACTAAAGGAAACAGTCAACATTTTCCTTTATAAAACGAAAATAAAACTTCTTGTTCGTTTGTGTGTTTGTGTGCAATAAGTAAACGAAATTGTCTTAAACACACAAGCAATGAAATCAATGGCCATATGAAACAAAATAAACTATGTTTCTTCGCCAACGACCATACCACGCTGAGTACATCGGTTCTCGTCCGATCACCGAAATTAAGCAGCGTCGGGCGCGGTTAGTACTTAGATGGGGGACCGCTTGGGAACACCGCGTGTTGTTGGCATTGTCCAAAATTTTTTATTTCATTTTATTTTCTTTTTTATTTTTCTCTATTAAATAAAAAAAGAATGAAGTCGATATCTTCATTTTTAACCGAAATAGAGCCAAAATAAAAAACTCAACTGCTTATTATTTTAAGGTAAATGTAAAACATTCGCTATTGATTATGCTCAGTTGTATGTAGCTAGATACAAAAGTCTATGATTTCCTTTGTAAAACAAAAGTAAAATTCTTTATAAATTTGTTTCGTTTCTCAAAAAAGGTAATTTAAGGAGGCAAATTTTCGCAAAATGCATTTATTTTTAACAATATTTAAGAAATTTTAACATTTATTAAAAAACAAGAATTTTTATTGTAAATTTCTTTAAAAAATTTGTCTTAATTTCCAAAAAAGGTATTTTAGGGAGCCAAATTTTCCCAAAATACATTTATTTTTAGCAAAATTTAATAAATTTTAACATTTATTAAAAAAACTACAATTTTTGTTAGATTTTTTGATGCCAAATTAATACATACTGGTTATGTTCACTAATAACTAAAGGAAACAGTCAACATTTTCCTTTATAAAACGAAAATAAAACTTCTTGTTCGTTTGTGTGTTTGTGTGCAATAAGTAAACGAAATTGTCTTAAACACACAAGCAATGAAATCAATGGCCATATGAAACAAAATAAACTATGTTTCTTCGCCAACGACCATACCACGCTGAGTACATCGGTTCTCGTCCGATCACCGAAATTAAGCAGCGTCGGGCGCGGTTAGTACTTAGATGGGGGACCGCTTGGGAACACCGCGTGTTGTTGGCATTGTCCAAAATTTTTTTATTTCATTTTATTTTCTTTTTTATTTTTCTCTATTAAATAAAAAAATAATGAAGTCGATATCTTCATTTTTAACCGAAATAGAGCCAAAATAAAAAACTCAACTGCTTATTATTTTAAGGTAAATGTAAAACATTCGCTATTGATTATGCTCAGTTGTATGTAGCTAGATACAAAAGTCTATGATTTCCTTTGTAAAACAAAAGTAAAATTCTTTATAAATTTGTTTCGTTTCTCAAAAAAGGTAATTTAAGGAGGCAAATTTTCGCAAAATGCATTTATTTTTAACAATATTTAAGAAATTTTAACATTTATTAAAAAACAAGAATTTTTATTGTAAATTTCTTTAAAAAATTTGTCTTAATTTCCAAAAAAGGTATTTTAGGGAGCCAAATTTTCCCAAAATACATTTATTTTTAGCAAAATTTAATAAATTTTAACATTTATTAAAAAAACTACAATTTTTGTTAGATTTTTTGATGCCAAATTAATACATACTGGTTATGTTCACTAATAACTAAAGGAAACAGTCAACATTTTCCTTTATAAAACGAAAATAAAACTTCTTGTTCGTTTGTGTGTTTGTGTGCAATAAGTAAACGAAATTGTCTTAAACACACAAGCAATGAAATCAATGGCCATATGAAACAAAATAAACTATGTTTCTTCGCCAACGACCATACCACGCTGAGTACATCGGTTCTCGTCCGATCACCGAAATTAAGCAGCGTCGGGCGCGGTTAGTACTTAGATGGGGGACCGCTTGGGAACACCGCGTGTTGTTGGCATTGTCCAAAATTTTTTTATTTCATTTTATTTTCTTTTTTATTTTTCTCTATTAAATAAAAAAAGAATGAAGTCGATATCTTCATTTTTAACCGAAATAGAGCCAAAATAAAAAACTCAACTGCTTATTATTTTAAGGTAAATGTAAAACATTCGCTATTGATTATGCTCAGTTGTATGTAGCTAGATACAAAAGTCTATGATTTCCTTTGTAAAACAAAAGTAAAATTCTTTATAAATTTGTTTCGTTTCTCAAAAAAGGTAATTTAAGGAGGCAAATTTTCGCAAAATGCATTTATTTTTAACAATATTTAAGAAATTTTAACATTTATTAAAAAACAAGAATTTTTATTGTAAATTTCTTTAAAAAATTTGTCTTAATTTCCAAAAAAGGTATTTTAGGGAGCCAAATTTTCCCAAAATACATTTATTTTTAGCAAAATTTAATAAATTTTAACATTTATTAAAAAAACTACAATTTTTGTTAGATTTTTTGATGCCAAATTAATACATACTGGTTATGTTCACTAATAACTAAAGGAAACAGTCAACATTTTCCTTTATAAAACGAAAATAAAACTTCTTGTTCGTTTGTGTGTTTGTGTGCAATAAGTAAACGAAATTGTCTTAAACACACAAGCAATGAAATCAATGGCCATATGAAACAAAATAAACTATGTTTCTTCGCCAACGACCATACCACGCTGAGTACATCGGTTCTCGTCCGATCACCGAAATTAAGCAGCGTCGGGCGCGGTTAGTACTTAGATGGGGGACCGCTTGGGAACACCGCGTGTTGTTGGCATTGTCCAAAATTTTTTTATTTCATTTTATTTTCTTTTTTATTTTTCTCTATTAAATAAAAAAAGAATGAAGTCGATATCTTCATTTTTAACCGAAATAGAGCCAAAATAAAAAACTCAACTGCTTATTATTTTAAGGTAAATGTAAAACATTCGCTATTGATTATGCTCAGTTGTATGTAGCTAGATACAAAAGTCTATGATTTCCTTTGTAAAACAAAAGTAAAATTCTTTATAAATTTGTTTCGTTTCTCAAAAAAGGTAATTTAAGGAGGCAAATTTTCGCAAAATGCATTTATTTTTAACAATATTTAAGAAATTTTAACATTTATTAAAAAACAAGAATTTTTATTGTAAATTTCTTTAAAAAATTTGTCTTAATTTCCAAAAAAGGTATTTTAGGGAGCCAAATTTTCCCAAAATACATTTATTTTTAGCAAAATTTAATAAATTTTAACATTTATTAAAAAAACTACAATTTTTGTTAGATTTTTTGATGCCAAATTAATACATACTGGTTATGTTCACTAATAACTAAAGGAAACAGTCAACATTTTCCTTTATAAAACGAAAATAAAACTTCTTGTTCGTTTGTGTGTTTGTGTGCAATAAGTAAACGAAATTGTCTTAAACACACAAGCAATGAAATCAATGGCCATATGAAACAAAATAAACTATGTTTCTTCGCCAACGACCATACCACGCTGAGTACATCGGTTCTCGTCCGATCACCGAAATTAAGCAGCGTCGGGCGCGGTTAGTACTTAGATGGGGGACCGCTTGGGAACACCGCGTGTTGTTGGCATTGTCCAAAATTTTTTTATTTCATTTTATTTTCTTTTTTATTTTTCTCTATTAAATAAAAAAAGAATGAAGTCGATATCTTCATTTTTAACCGAAATAGAGCCAAAATAAAAAACTCAACTGCTTATTATTTTAAGGTAAATGTAAAACATTCGCTATTGATTATGCTCAGTTGTATGTAGCTAGATACAAAAGTCTATGATTTCCTTTGTAAAACAAAAGTAAAATTCTTTATAAATTTGTTTCGTTTCTCAAAAAAGGTAATTTAAGGAGGCAAATTTTCGCAAAATGCATTTATTTTTAACAATATTTAAGAAATTTTAACATTTATTAAAAAACAAGAATTTTTATTGTAAAATTCTTTAAAAAAATTGTCTATATTTCCAAAAAAAGGTAATTTAAGGAGCCAAATTTTCCCAAAATACATTTATTTTTAGCAATATTTAATAAATTTTAACATTTATTAAAAAAACTACAATTTTTGTTAGATTTTTTGATGCCAAATTAATACATACTGGTTATGTTCACTAATAACTAAAGGAAACAGTCAACATTTTCCTTTATAAAACGAAAATAAAACTTCTTGTTCGTTTGTGTGTTTGTGTGCAATAAGTAAACGAAATTGTTTTAAACACACAAGCAATGAAATCAATGGCCATATGAAGCAAAATAAACTATGTTTCTTCGCCAACGACCATACCACGCTGAGTACATCGGTTCTCGTCCGATCACCGAAATTAAGCAGCGTCGGGCGCGGTTAGTACTTAGATGGGGGACCGCTTGGGAACACCGCGTGTTGTTGGCATTGTCCAAAATTTTTTTATTTTATTTTATTTTCTTTTTTATTTTTCTCTATTAAATAAAAAAAGAATGAAGTCGATATCTTCATTTTTAACCGAAATAGAGCCAAAATAAAAAACTCAACTGCCTATTATTTTAAGGTAAATGTAAAACATTCGCTATTGATTATGCTCAGTTGTACGTAACTAGATACAATAGTCTATGATTTCCTTTGTAAAACAAAAGTAAAATTCTTTATAAATTTGTTTCGTTTCTCAAAAAACGTAATTTAAGGAGGCAAATTTTCGCAAAATGCATTTATTTTTAACAATATTTAAGAAATTTTAACATTTATTAAAAAACAAGAATTTTTATTGTAAAATTCTTTAAAAAAATTGTCTATATTTCCAAAAAAAGGTAATTTAAGGAGCCAAATTTTCCCAAAATACATTTATTTTTAGCAATATTTAATAAATTTTAACATTTATTAAAAAAACTACAATTTTTGTTAGATTTTTTGATGCCAAATTAATACATACTGGTTATGTTCACTAATAACTAAAGGAAACAGTCAACATTTTCCTTTATAAAACGAAAATAAAACTTCTTGTTCGTTTGTGTGTTTGTGTGCAATAAGTAAACGAAATTGTTTTAAACACACAAGCAATGAAATCAATGGCCATATGAAGCAAAATAAACTATGTTTCTTCGCCAACGACCATACCACGCTGAGTACATCGGTTCTCGTCCGATCACCGAAATTAAGCAGCGTCGGGCGCGGTTAGTACTTAGATGGGGGACCGCTTGGGAACACCGCGTGTTGTTGGCATTGTCCAAAATTTTTTTATTTTATTTTATTTTCTTTTTTATTTTTCTCTATTAAATAAAAAAAGAATGAAGTCGATATCTTCATTTTTAACCGAAATAGAGCCAAAATAAAAAACTCAACTGCCTATTATTTTAAGGTAAATGTAAAACATTCGCTATTGATTATGCTCAGTTGTACGTAACTAGATACAATAGTCTATGATTTCCTTTGTAAAACAAAAGTAAAATTCTTTATAAATTTGTTTCGTTTCTCAAAAAACGTAATTTAAGGAGGCAAATTTTCGCAAAATGCATTTATTTTTAACAATATTTAAGAAATTTTAACATTTATTAAAAAACAAGAATTTTTATTGTAAAATTCTTTAAAAAAATTGTCTATATTTCCAAAAAAAGGTAATTTAAGGAGCCAAATTTTCCCAAAATACATTTATTTTTAGCAATATTTAATAAATTTTAACATTTATTAAAAAAACTACAATTTTTGTTAGATTTTTTGATGCCAAATTAATACATACTGGTTATGTTCACTAATAACTAAAGGAAACAGTCAACATTTTCCTTTATAAAACGAAAATAAAACTTCTTGTTCGTTTGTGTGTTTGTGTGCAATAAGTAAACGAAATTGTTTTAAACACACAAGCAATGAAATCAATGGCCATATGAAGCAAAATAAACTATGTTTCTTCGCCAACGACCATACCACGCTGAGTACATCGGTTCTCGTCCGATCACCGAAATTAAGCAGCGTCGGGCGCGGTTAGTACTTAGATGGGGGACCGCTTGGGAACACCGCGTGTTGTTGGCATTGTCCAAAATTTTTTTATTTTATTTTATTTTCTTTTTTATTTTTCTCTATTAAATAAAAAAAGAATGAAGTCGATATCTTCATTTTTAACCGAAATAGAGCCAAAATAAAAAACTCAACTGCCTATTATTTTAAGGTAAATGTAAAACATTCGCTATTGATTATGCTCAGTTGTACGTAACTAGATACAATAGTCTATGATTTCCTTTGTAAAACAAAAGTAAAATTCTTTATAAATTTGTTTCGTTTCTCAAAAAACGTAATTTAAGGAGGCAAATTTTCGCAAAATGCATTTATTTTTAACAATATTTAAGAAATTTTAACATTTATTAAAAAAACAAGAATTTTTATTGTAAAATTCTTTAAAAAAATTGTCTATATTTCCAAAAAAAGGTAATTTAAGGAGCCAAATTTTCCCAAAATACATTTATTTTTAGCAATATTTAATAAATTTTAACATTTATTAAAAAAACTACAATTTTTGTTAGATTTTTTGATGCCAAATTAATACATACTGGTTATGTTCACTAATAACTAAAGGAAACAGTCAACATTTTCCTTTATAAAACGAAAATAAAACTTCTTGTTCGTTTGTGTGTTTGTGTGCAATAAGTAAACGAAATTGTTTTAAACACACAAGCAATGAAATCAATGGCCATATGAAGCAAAATAAACTATGTTTCTTCGCCAACGACCATACCACGCTGAGTACATCGGTTCTCGTCCGATCACCGAAATTAAGCAGCGTCGGGCGCGGTTAGTACTTAGATGGGGGACCGCTTGGGAACACCGCGTGTTGTTGGCATTGTCCAAAATTTTTTTATTTTATTTTATTTTCTTTTTTATTTTTCTCTATTAAATAAAAAAAGAATGAAGTCGATATCTTCATTTTTAACCGAAATAGAGCCAAAATAAAAAACTCAACTGCCTATTATTTTAAGGTAAATGTAAAACATTCGCTATTGATTATGCTCAGTTGTACGTAACTAGATACAATAGTCTATGATTTCCTTTGTAAAACAAAAGTAAAATTCTTTATAAATTTGTTTCGTTTCTCAAAAAACGTAATTTAAGGAGGCAAATTTTCGCAAAATGCATTTATTTTTAACAATATTTAAGAAATTTTAACATTTATTAAAAAACAAGAATTTTTATTGTAAAATTCTTTAAAAAAATTGTCTATATTTCCAAAAAAAGGTAATTTAAGGAGCCAAATTTTCCCAAAATACATTTATTTTTAGCAATATTTAATAAATTTTAACATTTATTAAAAAAACTACAATTTTTGTTAGATTTTTTGATGCCAAATTAATACATACTGGTTATGTTCACTAATAACTAAAGGAAACAGTCAACATTTTCCTTTATAAAACGAAAATAAAACTTCTTGTTCGTTTGTGTGTTTGTGTGCAATAAGTAAACGAAATTGTTTTAAACACACAAGCAATGAAATCAATGGCCATATGAAGCAAAATAAACTATGTTTCTTCGCCAACGACCATACCACGCTGAGTACATCGGTTCTCGTCCGATCACCGAAATTAAGCAGCGTCGGGCGCGGTTAGTACTTAGATGGGGGACCGCTTGGGAACACCGCGTGTTGTTGGCATTGTCCAAAATTTTTTTATTTTATTTTATTTTCTTTTTTATTTTTCTCTATTAAATAAAAAAAGAATGAAGTCGATATCTTCATTTTTAACCGAAATAGAGCCAAAATAAAAAACTCAACTGCCTATTATTTTAAGGTAAATGTGAAACATTCGCTATTGATTATGCTCAGTTGTACGTAACTAGATACAATAGTCTATGATTTCCTTTGTAAAACAAAAGTAAAATTCTTTATAAATTTGTTTCGTTTCTCAAAAAACGTAATTTAAGGAGGCAAATTTTCGCAAAATGCATTTATTTTTAACAATATTTAAGAAATTTTAACATTTATTAAAAAACAAGAATTTTTATTGTAAAATTCTTTAAAAAAATTGTCTATATTTCCAAAAAAAGGTAATTTAAGGAGCCAAATTTTCCCAAAATACATTTATTTTTAGCAATATTTAATAAATTTTAACATTTATTAAAAAAACTACAATTTTTGTTAGATTTTTTGATGCCAAATTAATACATACTGGTTATGTTCACTAATAACTAAAGGAAACAGTCAACATTTTCCTTTATAAAACGAAAATAAAACTTCTTGTTCGTTTGTGTGTTTGTGTGCAATAAGTAAACGAAATTGTTTTAAACACACAAGCAATGAAATCAATGGCCATATGAAGCAAAATAAACTATGTTTCTTCGCCAACGACCATACCACGCTGAGTACATCGGTTCTCGTCCGATCACCGAAATTAAGCAGCGTCGGGCGCGGTTAGTACTTAGATGGGGGACCGCTTGGGAACACCGCGTGTTGTTGGCATTGTCCAAAATTTTTTTATTTTATTTTATTTTCTTTTTTATTTTTCTCTATTAAATAAAAAAAGAATGAAGTCGATATCTTCATTTTTAACCGAAATAGAGCCAAAATAAAAAACTCAACTGCCTATTATTTTAAGGTAAATGTAAAACATTCGCTATTGATTATGCTCAGTTGTACGTAACTAGATACAATAGTCTATGATTTCCTTTGTAAAACAAAAGTAAAATTCTTTATAAATTTGTTTCGTTTCTCAAAAAACGTAATTTAAGGAGGCAAATTTTCGCAAAATGCATTTATTTTTAACAATATTTAAGAAATTTTAACATTTATTAAAAAACAAGAATTTTTATTGTAAAATTCTTTAAAAAAATTGTCTATATTTCCAAAAAAAGGTAATTTAAGGAGCCAAATTTTCCCAAAATACATTTATTTTTAGCAATATTTAATAAATTTTAACATTTATTAAAAAAACTACAATTTTTGTTAGATTTTTTGATGCCAAATTAATACATACTGGTTATGTTCACTAATAACTAAAGGAAACAGTCAACATTTTCCTTTATAAAACGAAAATAAAACTTCTTGTTCGTTTGTGTGTTTGTGTGCAATAAGTAAACGAAATTGTTTTAAACACACAAGCAATGAAATCAATGGCCATATGAAGCAAAATAAACTATGTTTCTTCGCCAACGACCATACCACGCTGAGTACATCGGTTCTCGTCCGATCACCGAAATTAAGCAGCGTCGGGCGCGGTTAGTACTTAGATGGGGGACCGCTTGGGAACACCGCGTGTTGTTGGCATTGTCCAAAATTTTTTTATTTTATTTTATTTTCTTTTTTATTTTTCTCTATTAAATAAAAAAAGAATGAAGTCGATATCTTCATTTTTAACCGAAATAGAGCCAAAATAAAAAACTCAACTGCCTATTATTTTAAGGTAAATGTAAAACATTCGCTATTGATTATGCTCAGTTGTACGTAACTAGATACAATAGTCTATGATTTCCTTTGTAAAACAAAAGTAAAATTCTTTATAAATTTGTTTCGTTTCTCAAAAAACGTAATTTAAGGAGGCAAATTTTCGCAAAATGCATTTATTTTTAACAATATTTAAGAAATTTTAACATTTATTAAAAAACAAGAATTTTTATTGTAAAATTCTTTAAAAAAATTGTCTATATTTCCAAAAAAAGGTAATTTAAGGAGCCAAATTTTCCCAAAATACATTTATTTTTAGCAATATTTAATAAATTTTAACATTTATTAAAAAAACTACAATTTTTGTTAGATTTTTTGATGCCAAATTAATACATACTGGTTATGTTCACTAATAACTAAAGGAAACAGTCAACATTTTCCTTTATAAAACGAAAATAAAACTTCTTGTTCGTTTGTGTGTTTGTGTGCAATAAGTAAACGAAATTGTTTTAAACACACAAGCAATGAAATCAATGGCCATATGAAGCAAAATAAACTATGTTTCTTCGCCAACGACCATACCACGCTGAGTACATCGGTTCTCGTCCGATCACCGAAATTAAGCAGCGTCGGGCGCGGTTAGTACTTAGATGGGGGACCGCTTGGGAACACCGCGTGTTGTTGGCATTGTCCAAAATTTTTTTATTTTATTTTATTTTCTTTTTTATTTTTCTCTATTAAATAAAAAAAGAATGAAGTCGATATCTTCATTTTTAACCGAAATAGAGCCAAAATAAAAAACTCAACTGCCTATTATTTTAAGGTAAATGTAAAACATTCGCTATTGATTATGCTCAGTTGTACGTAACTAGATACAATAGTCTATGATTTCCTTTGTAAAACAAAAGTAAAATTCTTTATAAATTTGTTTCGTTTCTCAAAAAACGTAATTTAAGGAGGTAAATTTTCGCAAAATGCATTTATTTTTAACAATATTTAAGAAATTTTAACATTTATTAAAAAACAAGAATTTTTATTGTAAAATTCTTTAAAAAAATTGTCTATATTTCCAAAAAAAGGTAATTTAAGGAGCCAAATTTTCCCAAAATACATTTATTTTTAGCAATATTTAATAAATTTTAACATTTATTAAAAAAACTACAATTTTTGTTAGATTTTTTGATGCCAAATTAATACATACTGGTTATGTTCACTAATAACTAAAGGAAACAGTCAACATTTTCCTTTATAAAACGAAAATAAAACTTCTTGTTCGTTTGTGTGTTTGTGTGCAATAAGTAAACGAAATTGTTTTAAACACACAAGCAATGAAATCAATGGCCATATGAAGCAAAATAAACTATGTTTCTTCGCCAACGACCATACCACGCTGAGTACATCGGTTCTCGTCCGATCACCGAAATTAAGCAGCGTCGGGCGCGGTTAGTACTTAGATGGGGGACCGCTTGGGAACACCGCGTGTTGTTGGCATTGTCCAAAATTTTTTTATTTTATTTTATTTTCTTTTTTATTTTTCTCTATTAAATAAAAAAAGAATGAAGTCGATATCTTCATTTTTAACCGAAATAGAGCCAAAATAAAAAACTCAACTGCCTATTATTTTAAGGTAAATGTAAAACATTCGCTATTGATTATGCTCAGTTGTACGTAACTAGATACAATAGTCTATGATTTCCTTTGTAAAACAAAAGTAAAATTCTTTATAAATTTGTTTCGTTTCTCAAAAAACGTAATTTAAGGAGGCAAATTTTCGCAAAATGCATTTATTTTTAACAATATTTAAGAAATTTTAACATTTATTAAAAAACAAGAATTTTTATTGTAAAATTCTTTAAAAAAATTGTCTATATTTCCAAAAAAAGGTAATTTAAGGAGCCAAATTTTCCCAAAATACATTTATTTTTAGCAATATTTAATAAATTTTAACATTTATTAAAAAAACTACAATTTTTGTTAGATTTTTTGATGCCAAATTAATACATACTGGTTATGTTCACTAATAACTAAAGGAAACAGTCAACATTTTCCTTTATAAAACGAAAATAAAACTTCTTGTTCGTTTGTGTGTTTGTGTGCAATAAGTAAACGAAATTGTTTTAAACACACAAGCAATGAAATCAATGGCCATATGAAGCAAAATAAACTATGTTTCTTCGCCAACGACCATACCACGCTGAGTACATCGGTTCTCGTCCGATCACCGAAATTAAGCAGCGTCGGGCGCGGTTAGTACTTAGATGGGGGACCGCTTGGGAACACCGCGTGTTGTTGGCATTGTCCAAAATTTTTTTATTTTATTTTATTTTCTTTTTTATTTTTCTCTATTAAATAAAAAAAGAATGAAGTCGATATCTTCATTTTTAACCGAAATAGAGCCAAAATAAAAAACTCAACTGCCTATTATTTTAAGGTAAATGTAAAACATTCGCTATTGATTATGCTCAGTTGTACGTAACTAGATACAATAGTCTATGATTTCCTTTGTAAAACAAAAGTAAAATTCTTTATAAATTTGTTTCGTTTCTCAAAAAACGTAATTTAAGGAGGCAAATTTTCGCAAAATGCATTTATTTTTAACAATATTTAAGAAATTTTAACATTTATTAAAAAACAAGAATTTTTATTGTAAAATTCTTTAAAAAAATTGTCTATATTTCCAAAAAAAGGTAATTAAAGGAGCCAAATTTTCCCAAAATACATTTATTTTTAGCAATATTTAATAAATTTTAACATTTATTAAAAAAACTACAATTTTTGTTAGATTTTTTGATGCCAAATTAATACATACTGGTTATGTTCACTAATAACTAAAGGAAACAGTCAACATTTTCCTTTATAAAACGAAAATAAAACTTCTTGTTCGTTTGTGTGTTTGTGTGCAATAAGTAAACGAAATTGTTTTAAACACACAAGCAATGAAATCAATGGCCATATGAAGCAAAATAAACTATGTTTCTTCGCCAACGACCATACCACGCTGAGTACATCGGTTCTCGTCCGATCACCGAAATTAAGCAGCGTCGGGCGCGGTTAGTACTTAGATGGGGGACCGCTTGGGAACACCGCGTGTTGTTGGCATTGTCCAAAATTTTTTTATTTTATTTTATTTTCTTTTTTATTTTTCTCTATTAAATAAAAAAAGAATGAAGTCGATATCTTCATTTTTAACCGAAATAGAGCCAAAATAAAAAACTCAACTGCCTATTATTTTAAGGTAAATGTAAAACATTCGCTATTGATTATGCTCAGTTGTACGTAACTAGATACAATAGTCTATGATTTCCTTTGTAAAACAAAAGTAAAATTCTTTATAAATTTGTTTCGTTTCTCAAAAAACGTAATTTAAGGAGGCAAATTTTCGCAAAATGCATTTATTTTTAACAATATTTAAGAAATTTTAACATTTATTAAAAAACAAGAATTTTTATTGTAAAATTCTTTAAAAAAATTGTCTATATTTCCAAAAAAAGGTAATTTAAGGAGCCAAATTTTCCCAAAATACATTTATTTTTAGCAATATTTAATAAATTTTAACATTTATTAAAAAAACTACAATTTTTGTTAGATTTTTTGATGCCAAATTAATACATACTGGTTATGTTCACTAATAACTAAAGGAAACAGTCAACATTTTCCTTTATAAAACGAAAATAAAACTTCTTGTTCGTTTGTGTGTTTGTGTGCAATAAGTAAACGAAATTGTTTTAAACACACAAGCAATGAAATCAATGGCCATATGAAGCAAAATAAACTATGTTTCTTCGCCAACGACCATACCACGCTGAGTACATCGGTTCTCGTCCGATCACCGAAATTAAGCAGCGTCGGGCGCGGTTAGTACTTAGATGGGGGACCGCTTGGGAACACCGCGTGTTGTTGGCATTGTCCAAAATTTTTTTATTTTATTTTATTTTCTTTTTTATTTTTCTCTATTAAATAAAAAAAGAATGAAGTCGATATCTTCATTTTTAACCGAAATAGAGCCAAAATAAAAAACTCAACTGCCTATTATTTTAAGGTAAATGTAAAACATTCGCTATTGATTATGCTCAGTTGTACGTAACTAGATACAATAGTCTATGATTTCCTTTGTAAAACAAAAGTAAAATTCTTTATAAATTTGTTTCGTTTCTCAAAAAACGTAATTTAAGGAGGCAAATTTTCGCAAAATGCATTTATTTTTAACAATATTTAAGAAATTTTAACATTTATTAAAAAACAAGAATTTTTATTGTAAAATTCTTTAAAAAAATTGTCTATATTTCCAAAAAAAGGTAATTTAAGGAGCCAAATTTTCCCAAAATACATTTATTTTTAGCAATATTTAATAAATTTTAACATTTATTAAAAAAACTACAATTTTTGTTAGATTTTTTGATGCCAAATTAATACATACTGGTTATGTTCACTAATAACTAAAGGAAACAGTCAACATTTTCCTTTATAAAACGAAAATAAAACTTCTTGTTCGTTTGTGTGTTTGTGTGCAATAAGTAAACGAAATTGTTTTAAACACACAAGCAATGAAATCAATGGCCATATGAAGCAAAATAAACTATGTTTCTTCGCCAACGACCATACCACGCTGAGTACATCGGTTCTCGTCCGATCACCGAAATTAAGCAGCGTCGGGCGCGGTTAGTACTTAGATGGGGGACCGCTTGGGAACACCGCGTGTTGTTGGCATTGTCCAAAATTTTTTTATTTTATTTTATTTTCTTTTTTATTTTTCTCTATTAAATAAAAAAAGAATGAAGTCGATATCTTCATTATTAACCGAAATAGAGCCAAAATAAAAAACTCAACTGCCTATTATTTTAAGGTAAATGTAAAACATTCGCTATTGATTATGCTCAGTTGTACGTAACTAGATACAATAGTCTATGATTTCCTTTGTAAAACAAAAGTAAAATTCTTTATAAATTTGTTTCGTTTCTCAAAAAACGTAATTTAAGGAGGCAAATTTTCGCAAAATGCATTTATTTTTAACAATATTTAAGAAATTTTAACATTTATTAAAAAACAAGAATTTTTATTGTAAAATTCTTTAAAAAAATTGTCTATATTTCCAAAAAAAGGTAATTTAAGGAGCCAAATTTTCCCAAAATACATTTATTTTTAGCAATATTTAATAAATTTTAACATTTATTAAAAAAACTACAATTTTTGTTAGATTTTTTGATGCCAAATTAATACATACTGGTTATGTTCACTAATAACTAAAGGAAACAGTCAACATTTTCCTTTATAAAACGAAAATAAAACTTCTTGTTCGTTTGTGTGTTTGTGTGCAATAAGTAAACGAAATTGTTTTAAACACACAAGCAATGAAATCAATGGCCATATGAAGCAAAATAAACTATGTTTCTTCGCCAACGACCATACCACGCTGAGTACATCGGTTCTCGTCCGATCACCGAAATTAAGCAGCGTCGGGCGCGGTTAGTACTTAGATGGGGGACCGCTTGGGAACACCGCGTGTTGTTGGCATTGTCCAAAATTTTTTTATTTTATTTTATTTTCTTTTTTATTTTTCTCTATTAAATAAAAAAAGAATGAAGTCGATATCTTCATTTTTAACCGAAATAGAGCCAAAATAAAAAACTCAACTGCCTATTATTTTAAGGTAAATGTAAAACATTCGCTATTGATTATGCTCAGTTGTACGTAACTAGATACAATAGTCTATGATTTCCTTTGTAAAACAAAAGTAAAATTCTTTATAAATTTGTTTCGTTTCTCAAAAAACGTAATTTAAGGAGGCAAATTTTCGCAAAATGCATTTATTTTTAACAATATTTAAGAAATTTTAACATTTATTAAAAAACAAGAATTTTTATTGTAAAATTCTTTAAAAAAATTGTCTATATTTCCAAAAAAAGGTAATTTAAGGAGCCAAATTTTCCCAAAATACATTTATTTTTAGCAATATTTAATAAATTTTAACATTTATTAAAAAAACTACAATTTTTGTTAGATTTTTTGATGCCAAATTAATACATACTGGTTATGTTCACTAATAACTAAAGGAAACAGTCAACATTTTCCTTTATAAAACGAAAATAAAACTTCTTGTTCGTTTGTGTGTTTGTGTGCAATAAGTAAACGAAATTGTTTTAAACACACAAGCAATGAAATCAATGGCCATATGAAGCAAAATAAACTATGTTTCTTCGCCAACGACCATACCACGCTGAGTACATCGGTTCTCGTCCGATCACCGAAATTAAGCAGCGTCGGGCGCGGTTAGTACTTAGATGGGGGACCGCTTGGGAACACCGCGTGTTGTTGGCATTGTCCAAAATTTTTTTATTTTATTTTATTTTCTTTTTTATTTTTCTCTATTAAATAAAAAAAGAATGAAGTCGATATCTTCATTTTTAACCGAAATAGAGCCAAAATAAAAAACTCAACTGCCTATTATTTTAAGGTAAATGTAAAACATTCGCTATTGATTATGCTCAGTTGTACGTAACTAGATACAATAGTCTATGATTTCCTTTGTAAAACAAAAGTAAAATTCTTTATAAATTTGTTTCGTTTCTCAAAAAACGTAATTTAAGGAGGCAAATTTTCGCAAAATGCATTTATTTTTAACAATATTTAAGAAATTTTAACATTTATTAAAAAACAAGAATTTTTATTGTAAAATTCTTTAAAAAAATTGTCTATATTTCCAAAAAAAGGTAATTTAAGGAGCCAAATTTTCCCAAAATACATTTATTTTTAGCAATATTTAATAAATTTTAACATTTATTAAAAAAACTACAATTTTTGTTAGATTTTTTGATGCCAAATTAATACATACTGGTTATGTTCACTAATAACTAAAGGAAACAGTCAACATTTTCCTTTATAAAACGAAAATAAAACTTCTTGTTCGTTTGTGTGTTTGTGTGCAATAAGTAAACGAAATTGTTTTAAACACACAAGCAATGAAATCAATGGCCATATGAAGCAAAATAAACTATGTTTCTTCGCCAACGACCATACCACGCTGAGTACATCGGTTCTCGTCCGATCACCGAAATTAAGCAGCGTCGGGCGCGGTTAGTACTTAGATGGGGGACCGCTTGGGAACACCGCGTGTTGTTGGCATTGTCCAAAATTTTTTTATTTTATTTTATTTTCTTTTTTATTTTTCTCTATTAAATAAAAAAAGAATGAAGTCGATATCTTCATTTTTAACCGAAATAGAGCCAAAATAAAAAACTCAACTGCCTATTATTTTAAGGTAAATGTAAAACATTCGCTATTGATTATGCTCAGTTGTACGTAACTAGATACAATAGTCTATGATTTCCTTTGTAAAACAAAAGTAAAATTCTTTATAAATTTGTTTCGTTTCTCAAAAAACGTAATTTAAGGAGGCAAATTTTCGCAAAATGCATTTATTTTTAACAATATTTAAGAAATTTTAACATTTATTAAAAAACAAGAATTTTTATTGTAAAATTCTTTAAAAAAATTGTCTATATTTCCAAAAAAAGGTAATTTAAGGAGCCAAATTTTCCCAAAATACATTTATTTTTAGCAATATTTAATAAATTTTAACATTTATTAAAAAAACTACAATTTTTGTTAGATTTTTTGATGCCAAATTAATACATACTGGTTATGTTCACTAATAACTAAAGGAAACAGTCAACATTTTCCTTTATAAAACGAAAATAAAACTTCTTGTTCGTTTGTGTGTTTGTGTGCAATAAGTAAACGAAATTGTTTTAAACACACAAGCAATGAAATCAATGGCCATATGAAGCAAAATAAACTATGTTTCTTCGCCAACGACCATACCACGCTGAGTACATCGGTTCTCGTCCGATCACCGAAATTAAGCAGCGTCGGGCGCGGTTAGTACTTAGATGGGGGACCGCTTGGGAACACCGCGTGTTGTTGGCATTGTCCAAAATTTTTTTATTTTATTTTATTTTCTTTTTTATTTTTCTCTATTAAATAAAAAAAGAATGAAGTCGATATCTTCATTTTTAACCGAAATAGAGCCAAAATAAAAAACTCAACTGCCTATTATTTTAAGGTAAATGTAAAACATTCGCTATTGATTATGCTCAGTTGTACGTAACTAGATACAATAGTCTATGATTTCCTTTGTAAAACAAAAGTAAAATTCTTTATAAATTTGTTTCGTTTCTCAAAAAACGTAATTTAAGGAGGCAAATTTTCGCAAAATGCATTTATTTTTAACAATATTTAAGAAATTTTAACATTTATTAAAAAACAAGAATTTTTATTGTAAAATTCTTTAAAAAAATTGTCTATATTTCCAAAAAAAGGTAATTTAAGGAGCCAAATTTTCCCAAAATACATTTATTTTTAGCAATATTTAATAAATTTTAACATTTATTAAAAAAACTACAATTTTTGTTAGATTTTTTGATGCCAAATTAATACATACTGGTTATGTTCACTAATAACTAAAGGAAACAGTCAACATTTTCCTTTATAAAACGAAAATAAAACTTCTTGTTCGTTTGTGTGTTTGTGTGCAATAAGTAAACGAAATTGTTTTAAACACACAAGCAATGAAATCAATGGCCATATGAAGCAAAATAAACTATGTTTCTTCGCCAACGACCATACCACGCTGAGTACATCGGTTCTCGTCCGATCACCGAAATTAAGCAGCGTCGGGCGCGGTTAGTACTTAGATGGGGGACCGCTTGGGAACACCGCGTGTTGTTGGCATTGTCCAAAATTTTTTTATTTTATTTTATTTTCTTTTTTATTTTTCTCTATTAAATAAAAAAAGAATGAAGTCGATATCTTCATTTTTAACCGAAATAGAGCCAAAATAAAAAACTCAACTGCCTATTATTTTAAGGTAAATGTAAAACATTCGCTATTGATTATGCTCAGTTGTACGTAACTAGATACAATAGTCTATGATTTCCTTTGTAAAACAAAAGTAAAATTCTTTATAAATTTGTTTCGTTTCTCAAAAAACGTAATTTAAGGAGGCAAATTTTCGCAAAATGCATTTATTTTTAACAATATTTAAGAAATTTTAACATTTATTAAAAAACAAGAATTTTTATTGTAAAATTCTTTAAAAAAATTGTCTATATTTCCAAAAAAAGGTAATTTAAGGAGCCAAATTTTCCCAAAATACATTTATTTTTAGCAATATTTAATAAATTTTAACATTTATTAAAAAAACTACAATTTTTGTTAGATTTTTTGATGCCAAATTAATACATACTGGTTATGTTCACTAATAACTAAAGGAAACAGTCAACATTTTCCTTTATAAAACGAAAATAAAACTTCTTGTTCGTTTGTGTGTTTGTGTGCAATAAGTAAACGAAATTGTTTTAAACACACAAGCAATGAAATCAATGGCCATATGAAGCAAAATAAACTATGTTTCTTCGCCAACGACCATACCACGCTGAGTACATCGGTTCTCGTCCGATCACCGAAATTAAGCAGCGTCGGGCGCGGTTAGTACTTAGATGGGGGACCGCTTGGGAACACCGCGTGTTGTTGGCATTGTCCAAAATTTTTTTATTTTATTTTATTTTCTTTTTTATTTTTCTCTATTAAATAAAAAAAGAATGAAGTCGATATCTTCATTTTTAACCGAAATAGAGCCAAAATAAAAAACTCAACTGCCTATTATTTTAAGGTAAATGTAAAACATTCGCTATTGATTATGCTCAGTTGTACGTAACTAGATACAATAGTCTATGATTTCCTTTGTAAAACAAAAGTAAAATTCTTTATAAATTTGTTTCGTTTCTCAAAAAACGTAATTTAAGGAGGCAAATTTTCGCAAAATGCATTTATTTTTAACAATATTTAAGAAATTTTAACATTTATTAAAAAACAAGAATTTTTATTGTAAAATTCTTTAAAAAAATTGTCTATATTTCCAAAAAAAGGTAATTTAAGGAGCCAAATTTTCCCAAAATACATTTATTTTTAGCAATATTTAATAAATTTTAACATTTATTAAAAAAACTACAATTTTTGTTAGATTTTTTGATGCCAAATTAATACATACTGGTTATGTTCACTAATAACTAAAGGAAACAGTCAACATTTTCCTTTATAAAACGAAAATAAAACTTCTTGTTCGTTTGTGTGTTTGTGTGCAATAAGTAAACGAAATTGTTTTAAACACACAAGCAATGAAATCAATGGCCATATGAAGCAAAATAAACTATGTTTCTTCGCCAACGACCATACCACGCTGAGTACATCGGTTCTCGTCCGATCACCGAAATTAAGCAGCGTCGGGCGCGGTTAGTACTTAGATGGGGGACCGCTTGGGAACACCGCGTGTTGTTGGCATTGTCCAAAATTTTTTTATTTTATTTTATTTTCTTTTTTATTTTTCTCTATTAAATAAAAAAAGAATGAAGTCGATATCTTCATTTTTAACCGAAATAGAGCCAAAATAAAAAACTCAACTGCCTATTATTTTAAGGTAAATGTAAAACATTCGCTATTGATTATGCTCAGTTGTACGTAACTAGATACAATAGTCTATGATTTCCTTTGTAAAACAAAAGTAAAATTCTTTATAAATTTGTTTCGTTTCTCAAAAAACGTAATTTAAGGAGGCAAATTTTCGCAAAATGCATTTATTTTTAACAATATTTAAGAAATTTTAACATTTATTAAAAAACAAGAATTTTTATTGTAAAATTCTTTAAAAAAATTGTCTATATTTCCAAAAAAAGGTAATTTAAGGAGCCAAATTTTCCCAAAATACATTTATTTTTAGCAATATTTAATAAATTTTAACATTTATTAAAAAAACTACAATTTTTGTTAGATTTTTTGATGCCAAATTAATACATACTGGTTATGTTCACTAATAACCCAGATAGCATTTAGAAGACTGTTTTTTCAAAAATCACATTGAGGAGTCTTTTTAGAGTCCTTTTGGTGATCAAAAATTGATTAAGTCGCTTGTGTGATCAGAAAGGGACTCGAAAGTGACTCCCTGTAATGATTAAAAAGAGTTCAATTTAAAATACAACAACAAATGTGTAGCAATCACAAATAAATCATTGAGGTGTTTAAAATGTGACAATTTTTTGTTATTTATTGTCACATTTTGATCATCTGGAAGATTGAAAAATGCTTAATCAAAAAAGGGTCATACAGGTGTTTGAAAAGTGATTATAATTATGTATACTCTGATCATATTTTGAACAGTTAGGTGATTAAAAACTGATTGTTTTGTTTTATTTTTATTTGGTTGTAATTATTTATAAATAAAAAAATAAAATTCTCATATACACTTTCTACAAAATTTTGATATAAATGTAACGTATAATATTAAAGGTACAGACAAACACAACACAACAGGTTTTGCCAAGTGAAATGAAGAATCAGTATACTAACCACCAAGCAACACAAAGGATAATTAAAAGACATAACAAAACAGAAAAGACTATAAAACAAAGGAAAGAAACAAAGAAGAATAAAAAGAAAATTTTTTTAATTTATTTCGTCTAACAAAAAGACTCAAAAATGACTCCCTAAAGACTCATAAATGATTATAAACATGACTCTAAAAAGACTCGAAAAAGGGTCCGAAATTAATCAACAAAACACCAATAAATGATTGAAATACGACTCGAAAAAGACTCATTTGTGATTTGTTTAGAAGAGTCGCCTGAGGTTATGTTTTCCTACCGACAAAGGAGTCATTTATGATCAGAAAATGAGCTCATATTCTAGCTTTTTAATCGTGCAGTCGGATCAAAAAAGACTCGAATTTGATTAAAATTTTCAAAAAATGCTGACTGGGAACTAAAGGAAACAGTCAACATTTTCCTTTATAAAACGAAAATAAAACTTCTTGTTCGTTTGTGTGTTTGTGTGCAATAAGTAAACGAAATTGTTTTAAACACACAAGCAATGAAATCAATGGCCATATGAAGCAAAATAAACTATGTTTCTTCGCCAACGACCATACCACGCTGAGTACATCGGTTCTCGTCCGATCACCGAAATTAAGCAGCGTCGGGCGCGGTTAGTACTTAGATGGGGGACCGCTTGGGAACACCGCGTGTTGTTGGCATTGTCCAAAATTTTTTTATTTTATTTTATTTTCTTTTTTATTTTTCTCTATTAAATAAAAAAAGAATGAAGTCGATATCTTCATTTTTAACCGAAATAGAGCCAAAATAAAAAACTCAACTGCCTATTATTTTAAGGTAAATGTAAAACATTCGCTATTGATTATGCTCAGTTGTACGTAACTAGATACAATAGTCTATGATTTCCTTTGTAAAACAAAAGTAAAATTCTTTATAAATTTGTTTCGTTTCTCAAAAAACGTAATTTAAGGAGGCAAATTTTCGCAAAATGCATTTATTTTTAACAATATTTAAGAAATTTTAACATTTATTAAAAAACAAGAATTTTTATTGTAAAATTCTTTAAAAAAATTGTCTATATTTCCAAAAAAAGGTAATTTAAGGAGCCAAATTTTCCCAAAATACATTTATTTTTAGCAATATTTAATAAATTTTAACATTTATTAAAAAAACTACAATTTTTGTTAGATTTTTTGATGCCAAATTAATACATACTGGTTATGTTCACTAATAACTAAAGGAAACAGTCAACATTTTCCTTTATAAAACGAAAATAAAACTTCTTGTTCGTTTGTGTGTTTGTGTGCAATAAGTAAACGAAATTGTTTTAAACACACAAGCAATGAAATCAATGGCCATATGAAGCAAAATAAACTATGTTTCTTCGCCAACGACCATACCACGCTGAGTACATCGGTTCTCGTCCGATCACCGAAATTAAGCAGCGTCGGGCGCGGTTAGTACTTAGATGGGGGACCGCTTGGGAACACCGCGTGTTGTTGGCATTGTCCAAAATTTTTTTATTTTATTTTATTTTCTTTTTTATTTTTCTCTATTAAATAAAAAAAGAATGAAGTCGATATCTTCATTTTTAACCGAAATAGAGCCAAAATAAAAAACTCAACTGCCTATTATTTTAAGGTAAATGTAAAACATTCGCTATTGATTATGCTCAGTTGTACGTAACTAGATACAATAGTCTATGATTTCCTTTGTAAAACAAAAGTAAAATTCTTTATAAATTTGTTTCGTTTCTCAAAAAACGTAATTTAAGGAGGCAAATTTTCGCAAAATGCATTTATTTTTAACAATATTTAAGAAATTTTAACATTTATTAAAAAACAAGAATTTTTATTGTAAAATTCTTTAAAAAAATTGTCTATATTTCCAAAAAAAGGTAATTTAAGGAGCCAAATTTTCCCAAAATACATTTATTTTTAGCAATATTTAATAAATTTTAACATTTATTAAAAAAACTAAAATTTTTGTTAGATTTTTTGATGCCAAATTAATACATACTGGTTATGTTCACTAATAACTAAAGGAAACAGTCAACATTTTCCTTTATAAAACGAAAATAAAACTTCTTGTTCGTTTGTGTGTTTGTGTGCAATAAGTAAACGAAATTGTTTTAAACACACAAGCAATGAAATCAATGGCCATATGAAGCAAAATAAACTATGTTTCTTCGCCAACGACCATACCACGCTGAGTACATCGGTTCTCGTCCGATCACCGAAATTAAGCAGCGTCGGGCGCGGTTAGTACTTAGATGGGGGACCGCTTGGGAACACCGCGTGTTGTTGGCATTGTCCAAAATTTTTTTATTTTATTTTATTTTCTTTTTTATTTTTCTCTATTAAATAAAAAAAGAATGAAGTCGATATCTTCATTTTTAACCGAAATAGAGCCAAAATAAAAAACTCAACTGCCTATTATTTTAAGGTAAATGTAAAACATTCGCTATTGATTATGCTCAGTTGTACGTAACTAGATACAATAGTCTATGATTTCCTTTGTAAAACAAAAGTAAAATTCTTTATAAATTTGTTTCGTTTCTCAAAAAACGTAATTTAAGGAGGCAAATTTTCGCAAAATGCATTTATTTTTAACAATATTTAAGAAATTTTAACATTTATTAAAAAACAAGAATTTTTATTGTAAAATTCTTTAAAAAAAATTGTCTATATTTCCAAAAAAAGGTAATTTAAGGAGCCAAATTTTCCCAAAATACATTTATTTTTAGCAATATTTAATAAATTTTAACATTTATTAAAAAAACTACAATTTTTGTTAGATTTTTTGATGCCAAATTAATACATACTGGTTATGTTCACTAATAACTAAAGGAAACAGTCAACATTTTCCTTTATAAAACGAAAATAAAACTTCTTGTTCGTTTGTGTGTTTGTGTGCAATAAGTAAACGAAATTGTTTTAAACACACAAGCAATGAAATCAATGGCCATATGAAGCAAAATAAACTATGTTTCTTCGCCAACGACCATACCACGCTGAGTACATCGGTTCTCGTCCGATCACCGAAATTAAGCAGCGTCGGGCGCGGTTAGTACTTAGATGGGGGACCGCTTGGGAACACCGCGTGTTGTTGGCATTGTCCAAAATTTTTTTATTTTATTTTATTTTCTTTTTTATTTTTCTCTATTAAATAAAAAAAGAATGAAGTCGATATCTTCATTTTTAACCGAAATAGAGCCAAAATAAAAAACTCAACTGCCTATTATTTTAAGGTAAATGTAAAACATTCGCTATTGATTATGCTCAGTTGTACGTAACTAGATACAATAGTCTATGATTTCCTTTGTAAAACAAAAGTAAAATTCTTTATAAATTTGTTTCGTTTCTCAAAAAACGTAATTTAAGGAGGCAAATTTTCGCAAAATGCATTTATTTTTAACAATATTTAAGAAATTTTAACATTTATTAAAAAACAAGAATTTTTATTGTAAAATTCTTTAAAAAAATTGTCTATATTTCCAAAAAAAGGTAATTTAAGGAGCCAAATTTTCCCAAAATACATTTATTTTTAGCAATATTTAATAAATTTTAACATTTATTAAAAAAACTACAATTTTTGTTAGATTTTTTGATGCCAAATTAATACATACTGGTTATGTTCACTAATAACTAAAGGAAACAGTCAACATTTTCCTTTATAAAACGAAAATAAAACTTCTTGTTCGTTTGTGTGTTTGTGTGCAATAAGTAAACGAAATTGTTTTAAACACACAAGCAATGAAATCAATGGCCATATGAAGCAAAATAAACTATGTTTCTTCGCCAACGACCATACCACGCTGAGTACATCGGTTCTCGTCCGATCACCGAAATTAAGCAGCGTCGGGCGCGGTTAGTACTTAGATGGGGGACCGCTTGGGAACACCGCGTGTTGTTGGCATTGTCCAAAATTTTTTTATTTTATTTTATTTTCTTTTTTATTTTTCTCTATTAAATAAAAAAAGAATGAAGTCGATATCTTCATTTTTAACCGAAATAGAGCCAAAATAAAAAACTCAACTGCCTATTATTTTAAGGTAAATGTAAAACATTCGCTATTGATTATGCTCAGTTGTACGTAACTAGATACAATAGTCTATGATTTCCTTTGTAAAACAAAAGTAAAATTCTTTATAAATTTGTTTCGTTTCTCAAAAAACGTAATTTAAGGAGGCAAATTTTCGCAAAATGCATTTATTTTTAACAATATTTAAGAAATTTTAACATTTATTAAAAAACAAGAATTTTTATTGTAAAATTCTTTAAAAAAATTGTCTATATTTCCAAAAAAAGGTAATTTAAGGAGCCAAATTTTCCCAAAATACATTTATTTTTAGCAATATTTAATAAATTTTAACATTTATTAAAAAAACTAAAATTTTTGTTAGATTTTTTGATGCCAAATTAATACATACTGGTTATGTTCACTAATAACTAAAGGAAACAGTCAACATTTTCCTTTATAAAACGAAAATAAAACTTCTTGTTCGTTTGTGTGTTTGTGTGCAATAAGTAAACGAAATTGTTTTAAACACACAAGCAATGAAATCAATGGCCATATGAAGCAAAATAAACTATGTTTCTTCGCCAACGACCATACCACGCTGAGTACATCGGTTCTCGTCCGATCACCGAAATTAAGCAGCGTCGGGCGCGGTTAGTACTTAGATGGGGGACCGCTTGGGAACACCGCGTGTTGTTGGCATTGTCCAAAATTTTTTTATTTTATTTTATTTTCTTTTTTATTTTTCTCTATTAAATAAAAAAAGAATGAAGTCGATATCTTCATTTTTAACCGAAATAGAGCCAAAATAAAAAACTCAACTGCCTATTATTTTAAGGTAAATGTAAAACATTCGCTATTGATTATGCTCAGTTGTACGTAACTAGATACAATAGTCTATGATTTCCTTTGTAAAACAAAAGTAAAATTCTTTATAAATTTGTTTCGTTTCTCAAAAAACGTAATTTAAGGAGGCAAATTTTCGCAAAATGCATTTATTTTTAACAATATTTAAGAAATTTTAACATTTATTAAAAAACAAGAATTTTTATTGTAAAATTCTTTAAAAAAATTGTCTATATTTCCAAAAAAAGGTAATTTAAGGAGCCAAATTTTCCCAAAATACATTTATTTTTAGCAATATTTAATAAATTTTAACATTTATTAAAAAAACTACAATTTTTGTTAGATTTTTTGATGCCAAATTAATACATACTGGTTATGTTCACTAATAACTAAAGGAAACAGTCAACATTTTCCTTTATAAAACGAAAATAAAACTTCTTGTTCGTTTGTGTGTTTGTGTGCAATAAGTAAACGAAATTGTTTTAAACACACAAGCAATGAAATCAATGGCCATATGAAGCAAAATAAACTATGTTTCTTCGCCAACGACCATACCACGCTGAGTACATCGGTTCTCGTCCGATCACCGAAATTAAGCAGCGTCGGGCGCGGTTAGTACTTAGATGGGGGACCGCTTGGGAACACCGCGTGTTGTTGGCATTGTCCAAAATTTTTTTATTTTATTTTATTTTCTTTTTTATTTTTCTCTATTAAATAAAAAAAGAATGAAGTCGATATCTTCATTTTTAACCGAAATAGAGCCAAAATAAAAAACTCAACTGCCTATTATTTTAAGGTAAATGTAAAACATTCGCTATTGATTATGCTCAGTTGTACGTAACTAGATACAATAGTCTATGATTTCCTTTGTAAAACAAAAGTAAAATTCTTTATAAATTTGTTTCGTTTCTCAAAAAACGTAATTTAAGGAGGCAAATTTTCGCAAAATGCATTTATTTTTAACAATATTTAAGAAATTTTAACATTTATTAAAAAACAAGAATTTTTATTGTAAAATTCTTTAAAAAAATTGTCTATATTTCCAAAAAAAGGTAATTTAAGGAGCCAAATTTTCCCAAAATACATTTATTTTTAGCAATATTTAATAAATTTTAACATTTATTAAAAAAACTACAATTTTTGTTAGATTTTTTGATGCCAAATTAATACATACTGGTTATGTTCACTAATAACTAAAGGAAACAGTCAACATTTTCCTTTATAAAACGAAAATAAAACTTCTTGTTCGTTTGTGTGTTTGTGTGCAATAAGTAAACGAAATTGTTTTAAACACACAAGCAATGAAATCAATGGCCATATGAAGCAAAATAAACTATGTTTCTTCGCCAACGACCATACCACGCTGAGTACATCGGTTCTCGTCCGATCACCGAAATTAAGCAGCGTCGGGCGCGGTTAGTACTTAGATGGGGGACCGCTTGGGAACACCGCGTGTTGTTGGCATTGTCCAAAATTTTTTTATTTTATTTTATTTTCTTTTTTATTTTTCTCTATTAAATAAAAAAAGAATGAAGTCGATATCTTCATTTTTAACCGAAATAGAGCCAAAATAAAAAACTCAACTGCCTATTATTTTAAGGTAAATGTAAAACATTCGCTATTGATTATGCTCAGTTGTACGTAACTAGATACAATAGTCTATGATTTCCTTTGTAAAACAAAAGTAAAATTCTTTATAAATTTGTTTCGTTTCTCAAAAAACGTAATTTAAGGAGGCAAATTTTCGCAAAATGCATTTATTTTTAACAATATTTAAGAAATTTTAACATTTATTAAAAAACAAGAATTTTTATTGTAAAATTCTTTAAAAAAATTGTCTATATTTCCAAAAAAAGGTAATTTAAGGAGCCAAATTTTCCCAAAATACATTTATTTTTAGCAATATTTAATAAATTTTAACATTTATTAAAAAAACTACAATTTTTGTTAGATTTTTTGATGCCAAATTAATACATACTGGTTATGTTCACTAATAACTAAAGGAAACAGTCAACATTTTCCTTTATAAAACGAAAATAAAACTTCTTGTTCGTTTGTGTGTTTGTGTGCAATAAGTAAACGAAATTGTTTTAAACACACAAGCAATGAAATCAATGGCCATATGAAGCAAAATAAACTATGTTTCTTCGCCAACGACCATACCACGCTGAGTACATCGGTTCTCGTCCGATCACCGAAATTAAGCAGCGTCGGGCGCGGTTAGTACTTAGATGGGGGACCGCTTGGGAACACCGCGTGTTGTTGGCATTGTCCAAAATTTTTTTATTTTATTTTATTTTCTTTTTTATTTTTCTCTATTAAATAAAAAAAGAATGAAGTCGATATCTTCATTTTTAACCGAAATAGAGCCAAAATAAAAAACTCAACTGCCTATTATTTTAAGGTAAATGTAAAACATTCGCTATTGATTATGCTCAGTTGTACGTAACTAGATACAATAGTCTATGATTTCCTTTGTAAAACAAAAGTAAAATTCTTTATAAATTTGTTTCGTTTCTCAAAAAACGTAATTTAAGGAGGCAAATTTTCGCAAAATGCATTTATTTTTAACAATATTTAAGAAATTTTAACATTTATTAAAAAACAAGAATTTTTATTGTAAAATTCTTTAAAAAAATTGTCTATATTTCCAAAAAAAGGTAATTTAAGGAGCCAAATTTTCCCAAAATACATTTATTTTTAGCAATATTTAATAAATTTTAACATTTATTAAAAAAACTACAATTTTTGTTAGATTTTTTGATGCCAAATTAATACATACTGGTTATGTTCACTAATAACTAAAGGAAACAGTCAACATTTTCCTTTATAAAACGAAAATAAAACTTCTTGTTCGTTTGTGTGTTTGTGTGCAATAAGTAAACGAAATTGTTTTAAACACACAAGCAATGAAATCAATGGCCATATGAAGCAAAATAAACTATGTTTCTTCGCCAACGACCATACCACGCTGAGTACATCGGTTCTCGTCCGATCACCGAAATTAAGCAGCGTCGGGCGCGGTTAGTACTTAGATGGGGGACCGCTTGGGAACACCGCGTGTTGTTGGCATTGTCCAAAATTTTTTTATTTTATTTTATTTTCTTTTTTATTTTTCTCTATTAAATAAAAAAAGAATGAAGTCGATATCTTCATTTTTAACCGAAATAGAGCCAAAATAAAAAACTCAACTGCCTATTATTTTAAGGTAAATGTAAAACATTCGCTATTGATTATGCTCAGTTGTACGTAACTAGATACAATAGTCTATGATTTCCTTTGTAAAACAAAAGTAAAATTCTTTATAAATTTGTTTCGTTTCTCAAAAAACGTAATTTAAGGAGGCAAATTTTCGCAAAATGCATTTATTTTTAACAATATTTAAGAAATTTTAACATTTATTAAAAAACAAGAATTTTTATTGTAAAATTCTTTAAAAAAATTGTCTATATTTCCAAAAAAAGGTAATTTAAGGAGCCAAATTTTCCCAAAATACATTTATTTTTAGCAATATTTAATAAATTTTAACATTTATTAAAAAAACTACAATTTTTGTTAGATTTTTTGATGCCAAATTAATACATACTGGTTATGTTCACTAATAACTAAAGGAAACAGTCAACATTTTCCTTTATAAAACGAAAATAAAACTTCTTGTTCGTTTGTGTGTTTGTGTGCAATAAGTAAACGAAATTGTTTTAAACACACAAGCAATGAAATCAATGGCCATATGAAGCAAAATAAACTATGTTTCTTCGCCAACGACCATACCACGCTGAGTACATCGGTTCTCGTCCGATCACCGAAATTAAGCAGCGTCGGGCGCGGTTAGTACTTAGATGGGGGACCGCTTGGGAACACCGCGTGTTGTTGGCATTGTCCAAAATTTTTTTATTTTATTTTATTTTCTTTTTTATTTTTCTCTATTAAATAAAAAAAGAATGAAGTCGATATCTTCATTTTTAACCGAAATAGAGCCAAAATAAAAAACTCAACTGCCTATTATTTTAAGGTAAATGTAAAACATTCGCTATTGATTATGCTCAGTTGTACGTAACTAGATACAATAGTCTATGATTTCCTTTGTAAAACAAAAGTAAAATTCTTTATAAATTTGTTTCGTTTCTCAAAAAACGTAATTTAAGGAGGCAAATTTTCGCAAAATGCATTTATTTTTAACAATATTTAAGAAATTTTAACATTTATTAAAAAACAAGAATTTTTATTGTAAAATTCTTTAAAAAAATTGTCTATATTTCCAAAAAAAGGTAATTTAAGGAGCCAAATTTTCCCAAAATACATTTATTTTTAGCAATATTTAATAAATTTTAACATTTATTAAAAAAACTACAATTTTTGTTAGATTTTTTGATGCCAAATTAATACATACTGGTTATGTTCACTAATAACTAAAGGAAACAGTCAACATTTTCCTTTATAAAACGAAAATAAAACTTCTTGTTCGTTTGTGTGTTTGTGTGCAATAAGTAAACGAAATTGTTTTAAACACACAAGCAATGAAATCAATGGCCATATGAAGCAAAATAAACTATGTTTCTTCGCCAACGACCATACCACGCTGAGTACATCGGTTCTCGTCCGATCACCGAAATTAAGCTGCGTCGGGCGCGGTTAGTACTTAGATGGGGGACCGCTTGGGAACACCGCGTGTTGTTGGCATTGTCCAAAATTTTTTTATTTTATTTTATTTTCTTTTTTATTTTTCTCTATTAAATAAAAAAAGAATGAAGTCGATATCTTCATTTTTAACCGAAATAGAGCCAAAATAAAAAACTCAACTGCCTATTATTTTAAGGTAAATGTAAAACATTCGCTATTGATTATGCTCAGTTGTACGTAACTAGATACAATAGTCTATGATTTCCTTTGTAAAACAAAAGTAAAATTCTTTATAAATTTGTTTCGTTTCTCAAAAAACGTAATTTAAGGAGGCAAATTTTCGCAAAATGCATTTATTTTTAACAATATTTAAGAAATTTTAACATTTATTAAAAAACAAGAATTTTTATTGTAAAATTCTTTAAAAAAATTGTCTATATTTCCAAAAAAAGGTAATTTAAGGAGCCAAATTTTCCCAAAATACATTTATTTTTAGCAATATTTAATAAATTTTAACATTTATTAAAAAAACTACAATTTTTGTTAGATTTTTTGATGCCAAATTAATACATACTGGTTATGTTCACTAATAACTAAAGGAAACAGTCAACATTTTCCTTTATAAAACGAAAATAAAACTTCTTGTTCGTTTGTGTGTTTGTGTGCAATAAGTAAACGAAATTGTTTTAAACACACAAGCAATGAAATCAATGGCCATATGAAGCAAAATAAACTATGTTTCTTCGCCAACGACCATACCACGCTGAGTACATCGGTTCTCGTCCGATCACCGAAATTAAGCAGCGTCGGGCGCGGTTAGTACTTAGATGGGGGACCGCTTGGGAACACCGCGTGTTGTTGGCATTGTCCAAAATTTTTTTATTTTATTTTATTTTCTTTTTTATTTTTCTCTATTAAATAAAAAAAGAATGAAGTCGATATCTTCATTTTTAACCGAAATAGAGCCAAAATAAAAAACTCAACTGCCTATTATTTTAAGGTAAATGTAAAACATTCGCTATTGATTATGCTCAGTTGTACGTAACTAGATACAATAGTCTATGATTTCCTTTGTAAAACAAAAGTAAAATTCTTTATAAATTTGTTTCGTTTCTCAAAAAACGTAATTTAAGGAGGCAAATTTTCGCAAAATGCATTTATTTTTAACAATATTTAAGAAATTTTAACATTTATTAAAAAACAAGAATTTTTATTGTAAAATTCTTTAAAAAAATTGTCTATATTTCCAAAAAAAGGTAATTTAAGGAGCCAAATTTTCCCAAAATACATTTATTTTTAGCAATATTTAATAAATTTTAACATTTATTAAAAAAACTACAATTTTTGTTAGATTTTTTGATGCCAAATTAATACATACTGGTTATGTTCACTAATAACTAAAGGAAACAGTCAACATTTTCCTTTATAAAACGAAAATAAAACTTCTTGTTCGTTTGTGTGTTTGTGTGCAATAAGTAAACGAAATTGTTTTAAACACACAAGCAATGAAATCAATGGCCATATGAAGCAAAATAAACTATGTTTCTTCGCCAACGACCATACCACGCGGAGTACATCGGTTCTCGTCCGATCACCGAAATTAAGCAGCGTCGGGCGCGGTTAGTACTTAGATGGGGGACCGCTTGGGAACACCGCGTGTTGTTGGCATTGTCCAAAATTTTTTTATTTTATTTTATTTTCTTTTTTATTTTTCTCTATTAAATAAAAAAAGAATGAAGTCGATATCTTCATTTTTAACCGAAATAGAGCCAAAATAAAAAACTCAACTGCCTATTATTTTAAGGTAAATGTAAAACATTCGCTATTGATTATGCTCAGTTGTACGTAACTAGATACAATAGTCTATGATTTCCTTTGTAAAACAAAAGTAAAATTCTTTATAAATTTGTTTCGTTTCTCAAAAAACGTAATTTAAGGAGGCAAATTTTCGCAAAATGCATTTATTTTTAACAATATTTAAGAAATTTTAACATTTATTAAAAAACAAGAATTTTTATTGTAAAATTCTTTAAAAAAATTGTCTATATTTCCAAAAAAAGGTAATTTAAGGAGCCAAATTTTCCCAAAATACATTTATTTTTAGCAATATTTAATAAATTTTAACAGTTATTAAAAAAACTACAATTTTTGTTAGATTTTTTGATGCCAAATTAATACATACTGGTTATGTTCACTAATAACTAAAGGAAACAGTCAACATTTTCCTTTATAAAACGAAAATAAAACTTCTTGTTCGTTTGTGTGTTTGTGTGCAATAAGTAAACGAAATTGTTTTAAACACACAAGCAATGAAATCAATGGCCATATGAAGCAAAATAAACTATGTTTCTTCGCCAACGACCATACCACGCTGAGTACATCGGTTCTCGTCCGATCACCGAAATTAAGCAGCGTCGGGCGCGGTTAGTACTTAGATGGGGGACCGCTTGGGAACACCGCGTGTTGTTGGCATTGTCCAAAATTTTTTTATTTTATTTTATTTTCTTTTTTATTTTTCTCTATTAAATAAAAAAAGAATGAAGTCGATATCTTCATTTTTAACCGAAATAGAGCCAAAATAAAAAACTCAACTGCCTATTATTTTAAGGTAAATGTAAAACATTCGCTATTGATTATGCTCAGTTGTACGTAACTAGATACAATAGTCTATGATTTCCTTTGTAAAACAAAAGTAAAATTCTTTATAAATTTGTTTCGTTTCTCAAAAAACGTAATTTAAGGAGGCAAATTTTCGCAAAATGCATTTATTTTTAACAATATTTAAGAAATTTTAACATTTATTAAAAAACAAGAATTTTTATTGTAAAATTCTTTAAAAAAATTGTCTATATTTCCAAAAAAAGGTAATTTAAGGAGCCAAATTTTCCCAAAATACATTTATTTTTAGCAATATTTAATAAATTTTAACATTTATTAAAAAAACTACAATTTTTGTTAGATTTTTTGATGCCAAATTAATACATACTGGTTATGTTCACTAATAACTAAAGGAAACAGTCAACATTTTCCTTTATAAAACGAAAATAAAACTTCTTGTTCGTTTGTGTGTTTGTGTGCAATAAGTAAACGAAATTGTTTTAAACACACAAGCAATGAAATCAATGGCCATATGAAGCAAAATAAACTATGTTTCTTCGCCAACGACCATACCACGCTGAGTACATCGGTTCTCGTCCGATCACCGAAATTAAGCAGCGTCGGGCGCGGTTAGTACTTAGATGGGGGACCGCTTGGGAACACCGCGTGTTGTTGGCATTGTCCAAAATTTTTTTATTTTATTTTATTTTCTTTTTTATTTTTCTCTATTAAATAAAAAAAGAATGAAGTCGATATCTTCATTTTTAACCGAAATAGAGCCAAAATAAAAAACTCAACTGCCTATTATTTTAAGGTAAATGTAAAACATTCGCTATTGATTATGCTCAGTTGTACGTAACTAGATACAATAGTCTATGATTTCCTTTGTAAAACAAAAGTAAAATTCTTTATAAATTTGTTTCGTTTCTCAAAAAACGTAATTTAAGGAGGCAAATTTTCGCAAAATGCATTTATTTTTAACAATATTTAAGAAATTTTAACATTTATTAAAAAACAAGAATTTTTATTGTAAAATTCTTTAAAAAAATTGTCTATATTTCCAAAAAAAGGTAATTTAAGGAGCCAAATTTTCCCAAAATACATTTATTTTTAGCAATATTTAATAAATTTTAACATTTATTAAAAAAACTACAATTTTTGTTAGATTTTTTGATGCCAAATTAATACATACTGGTTATGTTCACTAATAACTAAAGGAAACAGTCAACATTTTCCTTTATAAAACGAAAATAAAACTTCTTGTTCGTTTGTGTGTTTGTGTGCAATAAGTAAACGAAATTGTTTTAAACACACAAGCAATGAAATCAATGGCCATATGAAGCAAAATAAACTATGTTTCTTCGCCAACGACCATACCACGCTGAGTACATCGGTTCTCGTCCGATCACCGAAATTAAGCAGCGTCGGGCGCGGTTAGTACTTAGATGGGGGACCGCTTGGGAACACCGCGTGTTGTTGGCATTGTCCAAAATTTTTTTATTTTATTTTATTTTCTTTTTTATTTTTCTCTATTAAATAAAAAAAGAATGAAGTCGATATCTTCATTTTTAACCGAAATAGAGCCAAAATAAAAAACTCAACTGCCTATTATTTTAAGGTAAATGTAAAACATTCGCTATTGATTATGCTCAGTTGTACGTAACTAGATACAATAGTCTATGATTTCCTTTGTAAAACAAAAGTAAAATTCTTTATAAATTTGTTTCGTTTCTCAAAAAACGTAATTTAAGGAGGCAAATTTTCGCAAAATGCATTTATTTTTAACAATATTTAAGAAATTTTAACATTTATTAAAAAACAAGAATTTTTATTGTAAAATTCTTTAAAAAAATTGTCTATATTTCCAAAAAAAGGTAATTTAAGGAGCCAAATTTTCCCAAAATACATTTATTTTTAGCAATATTTAATAAATTTTAACATTTATTAAAAAAACTACAATTTTTGTTAGATTTTTTGATGCCAAATTAATACATACTGGTTATGTTCACTAATAACTAAAGGAAACAGTCAACATTTTCCTTTATAAAACGAAAATAAAACTTCTTGTTCGTTTGTGTGTTTGTGTGCAATAAGTAAACGAAATTGTTTTAAACACACAAGCAATGAAATCAATGGCCATATGAAGCAAAATAAACTATGTTTCTTCGCCAACGACCATACCACGCTGAGTACATCGGTTCTCGTCCGATCACCGAAATTAAGCAGCGTCGGGCGCGGTTAGTACTTAGATGGGGGACCGCTTGGGAACACCGCGTGTTGTTGGCATTGTCCAAAATTTTTTTATTTTATTTTATTTTCTTTTTTATTTTTCTCTATTAAATAAAAAAAGAATGAAGTCGATATCTTCATTTTTAACCGAAATAGAGCCAAAATAAAAAACTCAACTGCCTATTATTTTAAGGTAAATGTAAAACATTCGCTATTGATTATGCTCAGTTGTACGTAACTAGATACAATAGTCTATGATTTCCTTTGTAAAACAAAAGTAAAATTCTTTATAAATTTGTTTCGTTTCTCAAAAAACGTAATTTAAGGAGGCAAATTTTCGCAAAATGCATTTATTTTTAACAATATTTAAGAAATTTTAACATTTATTAAAAAACAAGAATTTTTATTGTAAAATTCTTTAAAAAAATTGTCTATATTTCCAAAAAAAGGTAATTTAAGGAGCCAAATTTTCCCAAAATACATTTATTTTTAGCAATATTTAATAAATTTTAACATTTATTAAAAAAACTACAATTTTTGTTAGATTTTTTGATGCCAAATTAATACATACTGGTTATGTTCACTAATAACTAAAGGAAACAGTCAACATTTTCCTTTATAAAACGAAAATAAAACTTCTTGTTCGTTTGTGTGTTTGTGTGCAATAAGTAAACGAAATTGTTTTAAACACACAAGCAATGAAATCAATGGCCATATGAAGCAAAATAAACTATGTTTCTTCGCCAACGACCATACCACGCTGAGTACATCGGTTCTCGTCCGATCACCGAAATTAAGCAGCGTCGGGCGCGGTTAGTACTTAGATGGGGGACCGCTTGGGAACACCGCGTGTTGTTGGCATTGTCCAAAATTTTTTTATTTTATTTTATTTTCTTTTTTATTTTTCTCTATTAAATAAAAAAAGAATGAAGTCGATATCTTCATTTTTAACCGAAATAGAGCCAAAATAAAAAACTCAACTGCCTATTATTTTAAGGTAAATGTAAAACATTCGCTATTGATTATGCTCAGTTGTACGTAACTAGATACAATAGTCTATGATTTCCTTTGTAAAACAAAAGTAAAATTCTTTATAAATTTGTTTCGTTTCTCAAAAAACGTAATTTAAGGAGGCAAATTTTCGCAAAATGCATTTATTTTTAACAATATTTAAGAAATTTTAACATTTATTAAAAAACAAGAATTTTTATTGTAAAATTCTTTAAAAAAATTGTCTATATTTCCAAAAAAAGGTAATTTAAGGAGCCAAATTTTCCCAAAATACATTTATTTTTAGCAATATTTAATAAATTTTAACATTTATTAAAAAAACTACAATTTTTGTTAGATTTTTTGATGCCAAATTAATACATACTGGTTATGTTCACTAATAACTAAAGGAAACAGTCAACATTTTCCTTTATAAAACGAAAATAAAACTTCTTGTTCGTTTGTGTGTTTGTGTGCAATAAGTAAACGAAATTGTTTTAAACACACAAGCAATGAAATCAATGGCCATATGAAGCAAAATAAACTATGTTTCTTCGCCAACGACCATACCACGCTGAGTACATCGGTTCTCGTCCGATCACCGAAATTAAGCAGCGTCGGGCGCGGTTAGTACTTAGATGGGGGACCGCTTGGGAACACCGCGTGTTGTTGGCATTGTCCAAAATTTTTTTATTTTATTTTATTTTCTTTTTTATTTTTCTCTATTAAATAAAAAAAGAATGAAGTCGATATCTTCATTTTTAACCGAAATAGAGCCAAAATAAAAAACTCAACTGCCTATTATTTTAAGGTAAATGTAAAACATTCGCTATTGATTATGCTCAGTTGTACGTAACTAGATACAATAGTCTATGATTTCCTTTGTAAAACAAAAGTAAAATTCTTTATAAATTTGTTTCGTTTCTCAAAAAACGTAATTTAAGGAGGCAAATTTTCGCAAAATGCATTTATTTTTAACAATATTTAAGAAATTTTAACATTTATTAAAAAACAAGAATTTTTATTGTAAAATTCTTTAAAAAAATTGTCTATATTTCCAAAAAAAGGTAATTTAAGGAGCCAAATTTTCCCAAAATACATTTATTTTTAGCAATATTTAATAAATTTTAACATTTATTAAAAAAACTACAATTTTTGTTAGATTTTTTGATGCCAAATTAATACATACTGGTTATGTTCACTAATAACTAAAGGAAACAGTCAACATTTTCCTTTATAAAACGAAAATAAAACTTCTTGTTCGTTTGTGTGTTTGTGTGCAATAAGTAAACGAAATTGTTTTAAACACACAAGCAATGAAATCAATGGCCATATGAAGCAAAATAAACTATGTTTCTTCGCCAACGACCATACCACGCTGAGTACATCGGTTCTCGTCCGATCACCGAAATTAAGCAGCGTCGGGCGCGGTTAGTACTTAGATGGGGGACCGCTTGGGAACACCGCGTGTTGTTGGCATTGTCCAAAATTTTTTTATTTTATTTTATTTTCTTTTTTATTTTTCTCTATTAAATAAAAAAAGAATGAAGTCGATATCTTCATTTTTAACCGAAATAGAGCCAAAATAAAAAACTCAACTGCCTATTATTTTAAGGTAAATGTAAAACATTCGCTATTGATTATGCTCAGTTGTACGTAACTAGATACAATAGTCTATGATTTCCTTTGTAAAACAAAAGTAAAATTCTTTATAAATTTGTTTCGTTTCTCAAAAAACGTAATTTAAGGAGGCAAATTTTCGCAAAATGCATTTATTTTTAACAATATTTAAGAAATTTTAACATTTATTAAAAAACAAGAATTTTTATTGTAAAATTCTTTAAAAAAATTGTCTATATTTCCAAAAAAAGGTAATTTAAGGAGCCAAATTTTCCCAAAATACATTTATTTTTAGCAATATTTAATAAATTTTAACATTTATTAAAAAAACTACAATTTTTGTTAGATTTTTTGATGCCAAATTAATACATACTGGTTATGTTCACTAATAACTAAAGGAAACAGTCAACATTTTCCTTTATAAAACGAAAATAAAACTTCTTGTTCGTTTGTGTGTTTGTGTGCAATAAGTAAACGAAATTGTTTTAAACACACAAGCAATGAAATCAATGGCCATATGAAGCAAAATAAACTATGTTTCTTCGCCAACGACCATACCACGCTGAGTACATCGGTTCTCGTCCGATCACCGAAATTAAGCAGCGTCGGGCGCGGTTAGTACTTAGATGGGGGACCGCTTGGGAACACCGCGTGTTGTTGGCATTGTCCAAAATTTTTTTATTTTATTTTATTTTCTTTTGTATTTTTCTCTATTAAATAAAAAAAGAATGAAGTCGATATCTTCATTTTTAACCGAAATAGAGCCAAAATAAAAAACTCAACTGCCTATTATTTTAAGGTAAATGTAAAACATTCGCTATTGATTATGCTCAGTTGTACGTAACTAGATACAATAGTCTATGATTTCCTTTGTAAAACAAAAGTAAAATTCTTTATAAATTTGTTTCGTTTCTCAAAAAACGTAATTTAAGGAGGCAAATTTTCGCAAAATGCATTTATTTTTAACAATATTTAAGAAATTTTAACATTTATTAAAAAACAAGAATTTTTATTGTAAAATTCTTTAAAAAAATTGTCTATATTTCCAAAAAAAGGTAATTTAAGGAGCCAAATTTTCCCAAAATACATTTATTTTTAGCAATATTTAATAAATTTTAACATTTATTAAAAAAACTACAATTTTTGTTAGATTTTTTGATGCCAAATTAATACATACTGGTTATGTTCACTAATAACTAAAGGAAACAGTCAACATTTTCCTTTATAAAACGAAAATAAAACTTCTTGTTCGTTTGTGTGTTTGTGTGCAATAAGTAAACGAAATTGTTTTAAACACACAAGCAATGAAATCAATGGCCATATGAAGCAAAATAAACTATGTTTCTTCGCCAACGACCATACCACGCTGAGTACATCGGTTCTCGTCCGATCACCGAAATTAAGCAGCGTCGGGCGCGGTTAGTACTTAGATGGGGGACCGCTTGGGAACACCGCGTGTTGTTGGCATTGTCCAAAATTTTTTTATTTTATTTTATTTTCTTTTTTATTTTTCTCTATTAAATAAAAAAAGAATGAAGTCGATATCTTCATTTTTAACCGAAATAGAGCCAAAATAAAAAACTCAACTGCCTATTATTTTAAGGTAAATGTAAAACATTCGCTATTGATTATGCTCAGTTGTACGTAACTAGATACAATAGTCTATGATTTCCTTTGTAAAACAAAAGTAAAATTCTTTATAAATTTGTTTCGTTTCTCAAAAAACGTAATTTAAGGAGGCAAATTTTCGCAAAATGCATTTATTTTTAACAATATTTAAGAAATTTTAACATTTATTAAAAAACAAGAATTTTTATTGTAAAATTCTTTAAAAAAATTGTCTATATTTCCAAAAAAAGGTAATTTAAGGAGCCAAATTTTCCCAAAATACATTTATTTTTAGCAATATTTAATAAATTTTAACATTTATTAAAAAAACTACAATTTTTGTTAGATTTTTTGATGCCAAATTAATACATACTGGTTATGTTCACTAATAACTAAAGGAAACAGTCAACATTTTCCTTTATAAAACGAAAATAAAACTTCTTGTTCGTTTGTGTGTTTGTGTGCAATAAGTAAACGAAATTGTTTTAAACACACAAGCAATGAAATCAATGGCCATATGAAGCAAAATAAACTATGTTTCTTCGCCAACGACCATACCACGCTGAGTACATCGGTTCTCGTCCGATCACCGAAATTAAGCAGCGTCGGGCGCGGTTAGTACTTAGATGGGGGACCGCTTGGGAACACCGCGTGTTGTTGGCATTGTCCAAAATTTTTTTATTTTATTTTATTTTCTTTTTTATTTTTCTCTATTAAATAAAAAAAGAATGAAGTCGATATCTTCATTTTTAACCGAAATAGAGCCAAAATAAAAAACTCAACTGCCTATTATTTTAAGGTAAATGTAAAACATTCGCTATTGATTATGCTCAGTTGTACGTAACTAGATACAATAGTCTATGATTTCCTTTGTAAAACAAAAGTAAAATTCTTTATAAATTTGTTTCGTTTCTCAAAAAACGTAATTTAAGGAGGCAAATTTTCGCAAAATGCATTTATTTTTAACAATATTTAAGAAATTTTAACATTTATTAAAAAACAAGAATTTTTATTGTAAAATTCTTTAAAAAAATTGTCTATATTTCCAAAAAAAGGTAATTTAAGGAGCCAAATTTTCCCAAAATACATTTATTTTTAGCAATATTTAATAAATTTTAACATTTATTAAAAAAACTACAATTTTTGTTAGATTTTTTGATGCCAAATTAATACATACTGGTTATGTTCACTAATAACTAAAGGAAACAGTCAACATTTTCCTTTATAAAACGAAAATAAAACTTCTTGTTCGTTTGTGTGTTTGTGTGCAATAAGTAAACGAAATTGTTTTAAACACACAAGCAATGAAATCAATGGCCATATGAAGCAAAATAAACTATGTTTCTTCGCCAACGACCATACCACGCTGAGTACATCGGTTCTCGTCCGATCACCGAAATTAAGCAGCGTCGGGCGCGGTTAGTACTTAGATGGGGGACCGCTTGGGAACACCGCGTGTTGTTGGCATTGTCCAAAATTTTTTTATTTTATTTTATTTTCTTTTTTATTTTTCTCTATTAAATAAAAAAAGAATGAAGTCGATATCTTCATTTTTAACCGAAATAGAGCCAAAATAAAAAACTCAACTGCCTATTATTTTAAGGTAAATGTAAAACATTCGCTATTGATTATGCTCAGTTGTACGTAACTAGATACAATAGTCTATGATTTCCTTTGTAAAACAAAAGTAAAATTCTTTATAAATTTGTTTCGTTTCTCAAAAAACGTAATTTAAGGAGGCAAATTTTCGCAAAATGCATTTATTTTTAACAATATTTAAGAAATTTTAACATTTATTAAAAAACAAGAATTTTTATTGTAAAATTCTTTAAAAAAATTGTCTATATTTCCAAAAAAAGGTAATTTAAGGAGCCAAATTTTCCCAAAATACATTTATTTTTAGCAATATTTAATAAATTTTAACATTTATTAAAAAAACTACAATTTTTGTTAGATTTTTTGATGCCAAATTAATACATACTGGTTATGTTCACTAATAACTAAAGGAAACAGTCAACATTTTCCTTTATAAAACGAAAATAAAACTTCTTGTTCGTTTGTGTGTTTGTGTGCAATAAGTAAACGAAATTGTTTTAAACACACAAGCAATGAAATCAATGGCCATATGAAGCAAAATAAACTATGTTTCTTCGCCAACGACCATACCACGCTGAGTACATCGGTTCTCGTCCGATCACCGAAATTAAGCAGCGTCGGGCGCGGTTAGTACTTAGATGGGGGACCGCTTGGGAACACCGCGTGTTGTTGGCATTGTCCAAAATTTTTTTATTTTATTTTATTTTCTTTTTTATTTTTCTCTATTAAATAAAAAAAGAATGAAGTCGATATCTTCATTTTTAACCGAAATAGAGCCAAAATAAAAAACTCAACTGCCTATTATTTTAAGGTAAATGTAAAACATTCGCTATTGATTATGCTCAGTTGTACGTAACTAGATACAATAGTCTATGATTTCCTTTGTAAAACAAAAGTAAAATTCTTTATAAATTTGTTTCGTTTCTCAAAAAACGTAATTTAAGGAGGCAAATTTTCGCAAAATGCATTTATTTTTAACAATATTTAAGAAATTTTAACATTTATTAAAAAACAAGAATTTTTATTGTAAAATTCTTTAAAAAAATTGTCTATATTTCCAAAAAAAGGTAATTTAAGGAGCCAAATTTTCCCAAAATACATTTATTTTTAGCAATATTTAATAAATTTTAACATTTATTAAAAAAACTACAATTTTTGTTAGATTTTTTGATGCCAAATTAATACATACTGGTTATGTTCACTAATAACTAAAGGAAACAGTCAACATTTTCCTTTATAAAACGAAAATAAAACTTCTTGTTCGTTTGTGTGTTTGTGTGCAATAAGTAAACGAAATTGTTTTAAACACACAAGCAATGAAATCAATGGCCATATGAAGCAAAATAAACTATGTTTCTTCGCCAACGACCATACCACGCTGAGTACATCGGTTCTCGTCCGATCACCGAAATTAAGCAGCGTCGGGCGCGGTTAGTACTTAGATGGGGGACCGCTTGGGAACACCGCGTGTTGTTGGCATTGTCCAAAATTTTTTTATTTTATTTTATTTTCTTTTTTATTTTTCTCTATTAAATAAAAAAAGAATGAAGTCGATATCTTCATTTTTAACCGAAATAGAGCCAAAATAAAAAACTCAACTGCCTATTATTTTAAGGTAAATGTAAAACATTCGCTATTGATTATGCTCAGTTGTACGTAACTAGATACAATAGTCTATGATTTCCTTTGTAAAACAAAAGTAAAATTCTTTATAAATTTGTTTCGTTTCTCAAAAAACGTAATTTAAGGAGGCAAATTTTCGCAAAATGCATTTATTTTTAACAATATTTAAGAAATTTTAACATTTATTAAAAAACAAGAATTTTTATTGTAAAATTCTTTAAAAAAATTGTCTATATTTCCAAAAAAAGGTAATTTAAGGAGCCAAATTTTCCCAAAATACATTTATTTTTAGCAATATTTAATAAATTTTAACATTTATTAAAAAAACTACAATTTTTGTTAGATTTTTTGATGCCAAATTAATACATACTGGTTATGTTCACTAATAACTAAAGGAAACAGTCAACATTTTCCTTTATAAAACGAAAATAAAACTTCTTGTTCGTTTGTGTGTTTGTGTGCAATAAGTAAACGAAATTGTTTTAAACACACAAGCAATGAAATCAATGGCCATATGAAGCAAAATAAACTATGTTTCTTCGCCAACGACCATACCACGCTGAGTACATCGGTTCTCGTCCGATCACCGAAATTAAGCAGCGTCGGGCGCGGTTAGTACTTAGATGGGGGACCGCTTGGGAACACCGCGTGTTGTTGGCATTGTCCAAAATTTTTTTATTTTATTTTATTTTCTTTTTTATTTTTCTCTATTAAATAAAAAAAGAATGAAGTCGATATCTTCATTTTTAACCGAAATAGAGCCAAAATAAAAAACTCAACTGCCTATTATTTTAAGGTAAATGTAAAACATTCGCTATTGATTATGCTCAGTTGTACGTAACTAGATACAATAGTCTATGATTTCCTTTGTAAAACAAAAGTAAAATTCTTTATAAATTTGTTTCGTTTCTCAAAAAACGTAATTTAAGGAGGCAAATTTTCGCAAAATGCATTTATTTTTAACAATATTTAAGAAATTTTAACATTTATTAAAAAACAAGAATTTTTATTGTAAAATTCTTTAAAAAAATTGTCTATATTTCCAAAAAAAGGTAATTTAAGGAGCCAAATTTTCCCAAAATACATTTATTTTTAGCAATATTTAATAAATTTTAACATTTATTAAAAAAACTACAATTTTTGTTAGATTTTTTGATGCCAAATTAATACATACTGGTTATGTTCACTAATAACTAAAGGAAACAGTCAACATTTTCCTTTATAAAACGAAAATAAAACTTCTTGTTCGTTTGTGTGTTTGTGTGCAATAAGTAAACGAAATTGTTTTAAACACACAAGCAATGAAATCAATGGCCATATGAAGCAAAATAAACTATGTTTCTTCGCCAACGACCATACCACGCTGAGTACATCGGTTCTCGTCCGATCACCGAAATTAAGCAGCGTCGGGCGCGGTTAGTACTTAGATGGGGGACCGCTTGGGAACACCGCGTGTTGTTGGCATTGTCCAAAATTTTTTTATTTTATTTTATTTTCTTTTTTATTTTTCTCTATTAAATAAAAAAAGAATGAAGTCGATATCTTCATTTTTAACCGAAATAGAGCCAAAATAAAAAACTCAACTGCCTATTATTTTAAGGTAAATGTAAAACATTCGCTATTGATTATGCTCAGTTGTACGTAACTAGATACAATAGTCTATGATTTCCTTTGTAAAACAAAAGTAAAATTCTTTATAAATTTGTTTCGTTTCTCAAAAAACGTAATTTAAGGAGGCAAATTTTCGCAAAATGCATTTATTTTTAACAATATTTAAGAAATTTTAACATTTATTAAAAAACAAGAATTTTTATTGTAAAATTCTTTAAAAAAATTGTCTATATTTCCAAAAAAAGGTAATTTAAGGAGCCAAATTTTCCCAAAATACATTTATTTTTAGCAATATTTAATAAATTTTAACATTTATTAAAAAAACTACAATTTTTGTTAGATTTTTTGATGCCAAATTAATACATACTGGTTATGTTCACTAATAACTAAAGGAAACAGTCAACATTTTCCTTTATAAAACGAAAATAAAACTTCTTGTTCGTTTGTGTGTTTGTGTGCAATAAGTAAACGAAATTGTTTTAAACACACAAGCAATGAAATCAATGGCCATATGAAGCAAAATAAACTATGTTTCTTCGCCAACGACCATACCACGCTGAGTACATCGGTTCTCGTCCGATCACCGAAATTAAGCAGCGTCGGGCGCGGTTAGTACTTAGATGGGGGACCGCTTGGGAACACCGCGTGTTGTTGGCATTGTCCAAAATTTTTTTATTTTATTTTATTTTCTTTTTTATTTTTCTCTATTAAATAAAAAAAGAATGAAGTCGATATCTTCATTTTTAACCGAAATAGAGCCAAATTAAAAAACTCAACTGCCTATTATTTTACGGTAAATGTAAAACATTCGCTATTGATTATGCTCAGTTGTACGTAACTAGATACAATAGTCTATGATTTCCTTTGTAAAACAAAAGTAAAATTCTTTATAAATTTGTTTCGTTTCTCAAAAAACGTAATTTAAGGAGGCAAATTTTCGCAAAATGCATTTATTTTTAACAATATTTAAGAAATTTTAACATTTATTAAAAAACAAGAATTTTTATTGTAAAATTCTTTAAAAAAATTGTCTATATTTCCAAAAAAAGGTAATTTAAGGAGCCAAATTTTCCCAAAATACATTTATTTTTAGCAATATTTAATAAATTTTAACATTTATTAAAAAAACTACAATTTTTGTTAGATTTTTTGATGCCAAATTAATACATACTGGTTATGTTCACTAATAACTAAAGGAAACAGTCAACATTTTCCTTTATAAAACGAAAATAAAACTTCTTGTTCGTTTGTGTGTTTGTGTGCAATAAGTAAACGAAATTGTTTTAAACACACAAGCAATGAAATCAATGGCCATATGAAGCAAAATAAACTATGTTTCTTCGCCAACGACCATACCACGCTGAGTACATCGGTTCTCGTCCGATCACCGAAATTAAGCAGCGTCGGGCGCGGTTAGTACTTAGATGGGGGACCGCTTGGGAACACCGCGTGTTGTTGGCATTGTCCAAAATTTTTTTATTTTATTTTATTTTCTTTTTTATTTTTCTCTATTAAATAAAAAAAGAATGAAGTCGATATCTTCATTTTTAACCGAAATAGAGCCAAATTAAAAAACTCAACTGCCTATTATTTTAAGGTAAATGTAAAACATTCGCTATTGATTATGCTCAGTTGTACGTAACTAGATACAATAGTCTATGATTTCCTTTGTAAAACAAAAGTAAAATTCTTTATAAATTTGTTTCGTTTCTCAAAAAACGTAATTTAAGGAGGCAAATTTTCGCAAAATGCATTTATTTTTAACAATATTTAAGAAATTTTAACATTTATTAAAAAACAAGAACTTTTATTGTAAAATTCTTTAAAAAAATTGTCTATATTTCCAAAAAAAGGTAATTTAAGGAGCCAAATTTTCCCAAAATACATTTATTTTTAGCAATATTTAATAAATTTTAACATTTATTAAAAAAACTACAATTTTTGTTAGATTTTTTGATGCCAAATTAATACATACTGGTTATGTTCACTAATAACTAAAGGAAACAGTCAACATTTTCCTTTATAAAACGAAAATAAAACTTCTTGTTCGTTTGTGTGTTTGTGTGCAATAAGTAAACGAAATTGTTTTAAACACACAAGCAATGAAATCAATGGCCATATGAAGCAAAATAAACTATGTTTCTTCGCCAACGACCATACCACGCTGAGTACATCGGTTCTCGTCCGATCACCGAAATTAAGCAGCGTCGGGCGCGGTTAGTACTTAGATGGGGGACCGCTTGGGAACACCGCGTGTTGTTGGCATTGTCCAAAATTTTTTTATTTTATTTTATTTTCTTTTTTATTTTTCTCTATTAAATAAAAAAAGAATGAAGTCGATATCTTCATTTTTAACCGAAATAGAGCCAAAATAAAAAACTCAACTGCCTATTATTTTAAGGTAAATGTAAAACATTCGCTATTGATTATGCTCAGTTGTACGTAACTAGATACAATAGTCTATGATTTCCTTTGTAAAACAAAAGTAAAATTCTTTATAAATTTGTTTCGTTTCTCAAAAAACGTAATTTAAGGAGGCAAATTTTCGCAAAATGCATTTATTTTTAACAATATTTAAGAAATTTTAACATTTATTAAAAAACAAGAATTTTTATTGTAAAATTCTTTAAAAAAATTGTCTATATTTCCAAAAAAAGGTAATTTAAGGAGCCAAATTTTCCCAAAATACATTTATTTTTAGCAATATTTAATAAATTTTAACATTTATTAAAAAAACTACAATTTTTGTTAGATTTTTTGATGCCAAATTAATACATACTGGTTATGTTCACTAATAACTAAAGGAAACAGTCAACATTTTCCTTTATAAAACGAAAATAAAACTTCTTGTTCGTTTGTGTGTTTGTGTGCAATAAGTAAACGAAATTGTTTTAAACACACAAGCAATGAAATCAATGGCCATATGAAGCAAAATAAACTATGTTTCTTCGCCAACGACCATACCACGCTGAGTACATCGGTTCTCGTCCGATCACCGAAATTAAGCAGCGTCGGGCGCGGTTAGTACTTAGATGGGGGACCGCTTGGGAACACCGCGTGTTGTTGGCATTGTCCAAAATTTTTTTATTTTATTTTATTTTCTTTTTTATTTTTCTCTATTAAATAAAAAAAGAATGAAGTCGATATCTTCATTTTTAACCGAAATAGAGCCAAAATAAAAAACTCAACTGCCTATTATTTTAAGGTAAATGTAAAACATTCGCTATTGATTATGCTCAGTTGTACGTAACTAGATACAATAGTCTATGATTTCCTTTGTAAAACAAAAGTAAAATTCTTTATAAATTTGTTTCGTTTCTCAAAAAACGTAATTTAAGGAGGCAAATTTTCGCAAAATGCATTTATTTTTAACAATATTTAAGAAATTTTAACATTTATTAAAAAACAAGAATTTTTATTGTAAAATTCTTTAAAAAAATTGTCTATATTTCCAAAAAAAGGTAATTTAAGGAGCCAAATTTTCCCAAAATACATTTATTTTTAGCAATATTTAATAAATTTTAACATTTATTAAAAAAACTACAATTTTTGTTAGATTTTTTGATGCCAAATTAATACATACTGGTTATGTTCACTAATAACTAAAGGAAACAGTCAACATTTTCCTTTATAAAACGAAAATAAAACTTCTTGTTCGTTTGTGTGTTTGTGTGCAATAAGTAAACGAAATTGTTTTAAACACACAAGCAATGAAATCAATGGCCATATGAAGCAAAATAAACTATGTTTCTTCGCCAACGACCATACCACGCTGAGTACATCGGTTCTCGTCCGATCACCGAAATTAAGCAGCGTCGGGCGCGGTTAGTACTTAGATGGGGGACCGCTTGGGAACACCGCGTGTTGTTGGCATTGTCCAAAATTTTTTTATTTTATTTTATTTTCTTTTTTATTTTTCTCTATTAAATAAAAAAAGAATGAAGTCGATATCTTCATTTTTAACCGAAATAGAGCCAAAATAAAAAACTCAACTGCCTATTATTTTAAGGTAAATGTAAAACATTCGCTATTGATTATGCTCAGTTGTACGTAACTAGATACAATAGTCTATGATTTCCTTTGTAAAACAAAAGTAAAATTCTTTATAAATTTGTTTCGTTTCTCAAAAAACGTAATTTAAGGAGGCAAATTTTCGCAAAATGCATTTATTTTTAACAATATTTAAGAAATTTTAACATTTATTAAAAAACAAGAATTTTTATTGTAAAATTCTTTAAAAAAATTGTCTATATTTCCAAAAAAAGGTAATTTAAGGAGCCAAATTTTCCCAAAATACATTTATTTTTAGCAATATTTAATAAATTTTAACATTTATTAAAAAAACTACAATTTTTGTTAGATTTTTTGATGCCAAATTAATACATACTGGTTATGTTCACTAATAACTAAAGGAAACAGTCAACATTTTCCTTTATAAAACGAAAATAAAACTTCTTGTTCGTTTGTGTGTTTGTGTGCAATAAGTAAACGAAATTGTTTTAAACACACAAGCAATGAAATCAATGGCCATATGAAGCAAAATAAACTATGTTTCTTCGCCAACGACCATACCACGCTGAGTACATCGGTTCTCGTCCGATCACCGAAATTAAGCAGCGTCGGGCGCGGTTAGTACTTAGATGGGGGACCGCTTGGGAACACCGCGTGTTGTTGGCATTGTCCAAAATTTTTTTATTTTATTTTATTTTCTTTTTTATTTTTCTCTATTAAATAAAAAAAGAATGAAGTCGATATCTTCATTTTTAACCGAAATAGAGCCAAAATAAAAAACTCAACTGCCTATTATTTTAAGGTAAATGTAAAACATTCGCTATTGATTATGCTCAGTTGTACGTAACTAGATACAATAGTCTATGATTTCCTTTGTAAAACAAAAGTAAAATTCTTTATAAATTTGTTTCGTTTCTCAAAAAACGTAATTTAAGGAGGCAAATTTTCGCAAAATGCATTTATTTTTAACAATATTTAAGAAATTTTAACATTTATTAAAAAACAAGAATTTTTATTGTAAAATTCTTTAAAAAAATTGTCTATATTTCCAAAAAAAGGTAATTTAAGGAGCCAAATTTTCCCAAAATACATTTATTTTTAGCAATATTTAATAAATTTTAACATTTATTAAAAAAACTACAATTTTTGTTAGATTTTTTGATGCCAAATTAATACATACTGGTTATGTTCACTAATAACTAAAGGAAACAGTCAACATTTTCCTTTATAAAACGAAAATAAAACTTCTTGTTCGTTTGTGTGTTTGTGTGCAATAAGTAAACGAAATTGTTTTAAACACACAAGCAATGAAATCAATGGCCATATGAAGCAAAATAAACTATGTTTCTTCGCCAACGACCATACCACGCTGAGTACATCGGTTCTCGTCCGATCACCGAAATTAAGCAGCGTCGGGCGCGGTTAGTACTTAGATGGGGGACCGCTTGGGAACACCGCGTGTTGTTGGCATTGTCCAAAATTTTTTTATTTTATTTTATTTTCTTTTTTATTTTTCTCTATTAAATAAAAAAAGAATGAAGTCGATATCTTCATTTTTAACCGAAATAGAGCCAAAATAAAAAACTCAACTGCCTATTATTTTAAGGTAAATGTAAAACATTCGCTATTGATTATGCTCAGTTGTACGTAACTAGATACAATAGTCTATGATTTCCTTTGTAAAACAAAAGTAAAATTCTTTATAAATTTGTTTCGTTTCTCAAAAAACGTAATTTAAGGAGGCAAATTTTCGCAAAATGCATTTATTTTTAACAATATTTAAGAAATTTTAACATTTATTAAAAAACAAGAATTTTTATTGTAAAATTCTTTAAAAAAATTGTCTATATTTCCAAAAAAAGGTAATTTAAGGAGCCAAATTTTCCCAAAATACATTTATTTTTAGCAATATTTAATAAATTTTAACATTTATTAAAAAAACTACAATTTTTGTTAGATTTTTTGATGCCAAATTAATACATACTGGTTATGTTCACTAATAACTAAAGGAAACAGTCAACATTTTCCTTTATAAAACGAAAATAAAACTTCTTGTTCGTTTGTGTGTTTGTGTGCAATAAGTAAACGAAATTGTTTTAAACACACAAGCAATGAAATCAATGGCCATATGAAGCAAAATAAACTATGTTTCTTCGCCAACGACCATACCACGCTGAGTACATCGGTTCTCGTCCGATCACCGAAATTAAGCAGCGTCGGGCGCGGTTAGTACTTAGATGGGGGACCGCTTGGGAACACCGCGTGTTGTTGGCATTGTCCAAAATTTTTTTATTTTATTTTATTTTCTTTTTTATTTTTCTCTATTAAATAAAAAAAGAATGAAGTCGATATCTTCATTTTTAACCGAAATAGAGCCAAAATAAAAAACTCAACTGCCTATTATTTTAAGGTAAATGTAAAACATTCGCTATTGATTATGCTCAGTTGTACGTAACTAGATACAATAGTCTATGATTTCCTTTGTAAAACAAAAGTAAAATTCTTTATAAATTTGTTTCGTTTCTCAAAAAACGTAATTTAAGGAGGCAAATTTTCGCAAAATGCATTTATTTTTAACAATATTTAAGAAATTTTAACATTTATTAAAAAACAAGAATTTTTATTGTAAAATTCTTTAAAAAAATTGTCTATATTTCCAAAAAAAGGTAATTTAAGGAGCCAAATTTTCCCAAAATACATTTATTTTTAGCAATATTTAATAAATTTTAACATTTATTAAAAAAACTACAATTTTTGTTAGATTTTTTGATGCCAAATTAATACATACTGGTTATGTTCACTAATAACTAAAGGAAACAGTCAACATTTTCCTTTATAAAACGAAAATAAAACTTCTTGTTCGTTTGTGTGTTTGTGTGCAATAAGTAAACGAAATTGTTTTAAACACACAAGCAATGAAATCAATGGCCATATGAAGCAAAATAAACTATGTTTCTTCGCCAACGACCATACCACGCTGAGTACATCGGTTCTCGTCCGATCACCGAAATTAAGCAGCGTCGGGCGCGGTTAGTACTTAGATGGGGGACCGCTTGGGAACACCGCGTGTTGTTGGCATTGTCCAAAATTTTTTTATTTTATTTTATTTTCTTTTTTATTTTTCTCTATTAAATAAAAAAAGAATGAAGTCGATATCTTCATTTTTAACCGAAATAGAGCCAAAATAAAAAACTCAACTGCCTATTATTTTAAGGTAAATGTAAAACATTCGCTATTGATTATGCTCAGTTGTACGTAACTAGATACAATAGTCTATGATTTCCTTTGTAAAACAAAAGTAAAATTCTTTATAAATTTGTTTCGTTTCTCAAAAAACGTAATTTAAGGAGGCAAATTTTCGCAAAATGCATTTATTTTTAACAATATTTAAGAAATTTTAACATTTATTAAAAAACAAGAATTTTTATTGTAAAATTCTTTAAAAAAATTGTCTATATTTCCAAAAAAAGGTAATTTAAGGAGCCAAATTTTCCCAAAATACATTTATTTTTAGCAATATTTAATAAATTTTAACATTTATTAAAAAAACTACAATTTTTGTTAGATTTTTTGATGCCAAATTAATACATACTGGTTATGTTCACTAATAACTAAAGGAAACAGTCAACATTTTCCTTTATAAAACGAAAATAAAACTTCTTGTTCGTTTGTGTGTTTGTGTGCAATAAGTAAACGAAATTGTTTTAAACACACAAGCAATGAAATCAATGGCCATATGAAGCAAAATAAACTATGTTTCTTCGCCAACGACCATACCACGCTGAGTACATCGGTTCTCGTCCGATCACCGAAATTAAGCAGCGTCGGGCGCGGTTAGTACTTAGATGGGGGACCGCTTGGGAACACCGCGTGTTGTTGGCATTGTCCAAAATTTTTTTATTTTATTTTATTTTCTTTTTTATTTTTCTCTATTAAATAAAAAAAGAATGAAGTCGATATCTTCATTTTTAACCGAAATAGAGCCAAAATAAAAAACTCAACTGCCTATTATTTTAAGGTAAATGTAAAACATTCGCTATTGATTATGCTCAGTTGTACGTAACTAGATACAATAGTCTATGATTTCCTTTGTAAAACAAAAGTAAAATTCTTTATAAATTTGTTTCGTTTCTCAAAAAACGTAATTTAAGGAGGCAAATTTTCGCAAAATGCATTTATTTTTAACAATATTTAAGAAATTTTAACATTTATTAAAAAACAAGAATTTTTATTGTAAAATTCTTTAAAAAAATTGTCTATATTTCCAAAAAAAGGTAATTTAAGGAGCCAAATTTTCCCAAAATACATTTATTTTTAGCAATATTTAATAAATTTTAACATTTATTAAAAAAACTACAATTTTTGTTAGATTTTTTGATGCCAAATTAATACATACTGGTTATGTTCACTAATAACTAAAGGAAACAGTCAACATTTTCCTTTATAAAACGAAAATAAAACTTCTTGTTCGTTTGTGTGTTTGTGTGCAATAAGTAAACGAAATTGTTTTAAACACACAAGCAATGAAATCAATGGCCATATGAAGCAAAATAAACTATGTTTCTTCGCCAACGACCATACCACGCTGAGTACATCGGTTCTCGTCCGATCACCGAAATTAAGCAGCGTCGGGCGCGGTTAGTACTTAGATGGGGGACCGCTTGGGAACACCGCGTGTTGTTGGCATTGTCCAAAATTTTTTTATTTTATTTTATTTTCTTTTTTATTTTTCTCTATTAAATAAAAAAAGAATGAAGTCGATATCTTCATTTTTAACCGAAATAGAGCCAAAATAAAAAACTCAACTGCCTATTATTTTAAGGTAAATGTAAAACATTCGCTATTGATTATGCTCAGTTGTACGTAACTAGATACAATAGTCTATGATTTCCTTTGTAAAACAAAAGTAAAATTCTTTATAAATTTGTTTCGTTTCTCAAAAAACGTAATTTAAGGAGGCAAATTTTCGCAAAATGCATTTATTTTTAACAATATTTAAGAAATTTTAACATTTATTAAAAAACAAGAATTTTTATTGTAAAATTCTTTAAAAAAATTGTCTATATTTCCAAAAAAAGGTAATTTAAGGAGCCAAATTTTCCCAAAATACATTTATTTTTAGCAATATTTAATAAATTTTAACATTTATTAAAAAAACTACAATTTTTGTTAGATTTTTTGATGCCAAATTAATACATACTGGTTATGTTCACTAATAACTAAAGGAAACAGTCAACATTTTCCTTTATAAAACGAAAATAAAACTTCTTGTTCGTTTGTGTGTTTGTGTGCAATAAGTAAACGAAATTGTTTTAAACACACAAGCAATGAAATCAATGGCCATATGAAGCAAAATAAACTATGTTTCTTCGCCAACGACCATACCACGCTGAGTACATCGGTTCTCGTCCGATCACCGAAATTAAGCAGCGTCGGGCGCGGTTAGTACTTAGATGGGGGACCGCTTGGGAACACCGCGTGTTGTTGGCATTGTCCAAAATTTTTTTATTTTATTTTATTTTCTTTTTTATTTTTCTCTATTAAATAAAAAAAGAATGAAGTCGATATCTTCATTTTTAACCGAAATAGAGCCAAAATAAAAAACTCAACTGCCTATTATTTTAAGGTAAATGTAAAACATTCGCTATTGATTATGCTCAGTTGTACGTAACTAGATACAATAGTCTATGATTTCCTTTGTAAAACAAAAGTAAAATTCTTTATAAATTTGTTTCGTTTCTCAAAAAACGTAATTTAAGGAGGCAAATTTTCGCAAAATGCATTTATTTTTAACAATATTTAAGAAATTTTAACATTTATTAAAAAACAAGAATTTTTATTGTAAAATTCTTTAAAAAAATTGTCTATATTTCCAAAAAAAGGTAATTTAAGGAGCCAAATTTTCCCAAAATACATTTATTTTTAGCAATATTTAATAAATTTTAACATTTATTAAAAAAACTACAATTTTTGTTAGATTTTTTGATGCCAAATTAATACATACTGGTTATGTTCACTAATAACTAAAGGAAACAGTCAACATTTTCCTTTATAAAACGAAAATAAAACTTCTTGTTCGTTTGTGTGTTTGTGTGCAATAAGTAAACGAAATTGTTTTAAACACACAAGCAATGAAATCAATGGCCATATGAAGCAAAATAAACTATGTTTCTTCGCCAACGACCATACCACGCTGAGTACATCGGTTCTCGTCCGATCACCGAAATTAAGCAGCGTCGGGCGCGGTTAGTACTTAGATGGGGGACCGCTTGGGAACACCGCGTGTTGTTGGCATTGTCCAAAATTTTTTTATTTTATTTTATTTTCTTTTTTATTTTTCTCTATTAAATAAAAAAAGAATGAAGTCGATATCTTCATTTTTAACCGAAATAGAGCCAAAATAAAAAACTCAACTGCCTATTATTTTAAGGTAAATGTAAAACATTCGCTATTGATTATGCTCAGTTGTACGTAACTAGATACAATAGTCTATGATTTCCTTTGTAAAACAAAAGTAAAATTCTTTATAAATTTGTTTCGTTTCTCAAAAAACGTAATTTAAGGAGGCAAATTTTCGCAAAATGCATTTATTTTTAACAATATTTAAGAAATTTTAACATTTATTAAAAAACAAGAATTTTTATTGTAAAATTCTTTAAAAAAATTGTCTATATTTCCAAAAAAAGGTAATTTAAGGAGCCAAATTTTCCCAAAATACATTTATTTTTAGCAATATTTAATAAATTTTAACATTTATTAAAAAAACTACAATTTTTGTTAGATTTTTTGATGCCAAATTAATACATACTGGTTATGTTCACTAATAACTAAAGGAAACAGTCAACATTTTCCTTTATAAAACGAAAATAAAACTTCTTGTTCGTTTGTGTGTTTGTGTGCAATAAGTAAACGAAATTGTTTTAAACACACAAGCAATGAAATCAATGGCCATATGAAGCAAAATAAACTATGTTTCTTCGCCAACGACCATACCACGCTGAGTACATCGGTTCTCGTCCGATCACCGAAATTAAGCAGCGTCGGGCGCGGTTAGTACTTAGATGGGGGACCGCTTGGGAACACCGCGTGTTGTTGGCATTGTCCAAAATTTTTTTATTTTATTTTATTTTCTTTTTTATTTTTCTCTATTAAATAAAAAAAGAATGAAGTCGATATCTTCATTTTTAACCGAAATAGAGCCAAATTAAAAAACTCAACTGCCTATTATTTTAAGGTAAATGTAAAACATTCGCTATTGATTATGCTCAGTTGTACGTAACTAGATACAATAGTCTATGATTTCCTTTGTAAAACAAAAGTAAAATTCTTTATAAATTTGTTTCGTTTCTCAAAAAACGTAATTTAAGGAGGCAAATTTTCGCAAAATGCATTTATTTTTAACAATATTTAAGAAATTTTAACATTTATTAAAAAACAAGAATTTTTATTGTAAAATTCTTTAAAAAAATTGTCTATATTTCCAAAAAAAGGTAATTTAAGGAGCCAAATTTTCCCAAAATACATTTATTTTTAGCAATATTTAATAAATTTTAACATTTATTAAAAAAACTACAATTTTTGTTAGATTTTTTGATGCCAAATTAATACATACTGGTTATGTTCACTAATAACTAAAGGAAACAGTCAACATTTTCCTTTATAAAACGAAAATAAAACTTCTTGTTCGTTTGTGTGTTTGTGTGCAATAAGTAAACGAAATTGTTTTAAACACACAAGCAATGAAATCAATGGCCATATGAAGCAAAATAAACTATGTTTCTTCGCCAACGACCATACCACGCTGAGTACATCGGTTCTCGTCCGATCACCGAAATTAAGCAGCGTCGGGCGCGGTTAGTACTTAGATGGGGGACCGCTTGGGAACACCGCGTGTTGTTGGCATTGTCCAAAATTTTTTTATTTTATTTTATTTTCTTTTTTATTTTTCTCTATTAAATAAAAAAAGAATGAAGTCGATATCTTCATTTTTAACCGAAATAGAGCCAAAATAAAAAACTCAACTGCCTATTATTTTAAGGTAAATGTAAAACATTCGCTATTGATTATGCTCAGTTGTACGTAACTAGATACAATAGTCTATGATTTCCTTTGTAAAACAAAAGTAAAATTCTTTATAAATTTGTTTCGTTTCTCAAAAAACGTAATTTAAGGAGGCAAATTTTCGCAAAATGCATTTATTTTTAACAATATTTAAGAAATTTTAACATTTATTAAAAAACAAGAATTTTTATTGTAAAATTCTTTAAAAAAATTGTCTATATTTCCAAAAAAAGGTAATTTAAGGAGCCAAATTTTCCCAAAATACATTTATTTTTAGCAATATTTAATAAATTTTAACATTTATTAAAAAAACTACAATTTTTGTTAGATTTTTTGATGCCAAATTAATACATACTGGTTATGTTCACTAATAACTAAAGGAAACAGTCAACATTTTCCTTTATAAAACGAAAATAAAACTTCTTGTTCGTTTGTGTGTTTGTGTGCAATAAGTAAACGAAATTGTTTTAAACACACAAGCAATGAAATCAATGGCCATATGAAGCAAAATAAACTATGTTTCTTCGCCAACGACCATACCACGCTGAGTACATCGGTTCTCGTCCGATCACCGAAATTAAGCAGCGTCGGGCGCGGTTAGTACTTAGATGGGGGACCGCTTGGGAACACCGCGTGTTGTTGGCATTGTCCAAAATTTTTTTATTTTATTTTATTTTCTTTTTTATTTTTCTCTATTAAATAAAAAAAGAATGAAGTCGATATCTTCATTTTTAACCGAAATAGAGCCAAAATAAAAAACTCAACTGCCTATTATTTTAAGGTAAATGTAAAACATTCGCTATTGATTATGCTCAGTTGTACGTAACTAGATACAATAGTCTATGATTTCCTTTGTAAAACAAATGTAAAATTCTTTATAAATTTGTTTCGTTTCTCAAAAAACGTAATTTAAGGAGGCAAATTTTCGCAAAATGCATTTATTTTTAACAATATTTAAGAAATTTTAACATTTATTAAAAAACAAGAATTTTTATTGTAAAATTCTTTAAAAAAATTGTCTATATTTCCAAAAAAAGGTAATTTAAGGAGCCAAATTTCCCCAAAATACATTTATTTTTAGCAATATTTAATAAATTTTAACATTTATTAAAAAAACTACAATTTTTGTTAGATTTTTTGATGCCAAATTAATACGTACTGGTTATGTTCACTAATAACTAAAGGAAACAGTCAACATTTTCCTTTATAAAACGAAAATAAAACTTCTTGTTCGTTTGTGTGTTTGTGTGCAATAAGTAAACGAAATTGTTTTAAACACACAAGCAATGAAATCAATGGCCATATGAAGCAAAATAAACTATGTTTCTTCGCCAACGACCATACCACGCTGAGTACATCGGTTCTCGTCCGATCACCGAAATTAAGCAGCGTCGGGCGCGGTTAGTACTTAGATGGGGGACCGCTTGGGAACACCGCGTGTTGTTGGCATTGTCCAAAATTTTTTTATTTTATTTTATTTTCTTTTTTATTTTTCTCTATTAAATAAAAAAAGAATGAAGTCGATATCTTCATTTTTAACCGAAATAGAGCCAAAATAAAAAACTCAACTGCCTATTATTTTAAGGTAAATGTAAAACATTCGCTATTGATTATGCTCAGTTGTACGTAACTAGATACAATAGTCTATGATTTCCTTTGTAAAACAAAAGTAAAATTCTTTATAAATTTGTTTCGTTTCTCAAAAAACGTAATTTAAGGAGGCAAATTTTCGCAAAATGCATTTATTTTTAACAATATTTAAGAAATTTTAACATTTATTAAAAAACAAGAATTTTTATTGTAAAATTCTTTAAAAAAATTGTCTATATTTCCAAAAAAAGGTAATTTAAGGAGCCAAATTTTCCCAAAATACATTTATTTTTAGCAATATTTAATAAATTTTAACATTTATTAAAAAAACTACAATTTTTGTTAGATTTTTTGATGCCAAATTAATACATACTGGTTATGTTCACTAATAACTAAAGGAAACAGTCAACATTTTCCTTTATAAAACGAAAATAAAACTTCTTGTTCGTTTGTGTGTTTGTGTGCAATAAGTAAACGAAATTGTTTTAAACACACAAGCAATCATTTCATTTCATTTCAAAATTGCTATTTTATTTATTTAATTTCAGTTTACAAAAAATACTTAATAGCTAAAGTATATTTTTGGTACACTAAGTAAATATTCTCATAAGTACAAAATTTTTTGAGACTACATTATTTAATATTTTTGTGCTGCAGTTAGGTGCTAGCAATCATCAGTTTACGAAATGTTTTGTTTTAAAATAAGTTAAATAATTCATTGCCAGAAAAAATTAATTCAAAAACTGGCTTGTTTTTCAAAGGTTATAAAAAGTAAAACTTATATACTAATAAAAATTTACATACTAATAATAATTATATATAAAACTTACATGCTAGAAATTACATACTAAATATATACAATATATACAAAGATTGGATTCACTGATCTGTAGAGTATACAGGATCAGTGTTCCAGTCATACCTTCGGTACCTTCTGTGGTAATACATCAGACGGTCTTCATCAAATAGCAGTCCCTCATCTCGTAGCTTAATTAAAGCTGCAGGAGGCAGGTGCTTCCTGGAGAGAAGGACTGCTATGTCTTCATCAATATCGAAGATATCTTGTACAATTTCATTTTGCAAGTTTTGGGATAATTCAAGGAATTTTAGTGCATTATTCACCATAAATTTGTCAATCCTATCAAAGTTTACAGAAGCATATAATCTTCTGTTAGAGGGCCTCCTTGGGATATCATTGGCATCTAAATTGCGTCCAAGCCCTAATGCTGGCGCCAAAATCATACGTTCGAATTTACGTATTCTTTCCATTTGTGAGGAGGACACGTCAGCCCATGCCGCAAAGGAGTATGTAACAATTGGTCGTATAATTTGCCTGTATATGAGGAGTTTTACTTCACTAGAAAGTGCCCCTCGCATGGCAAACAATCTCAGATAAGAGTGGTACACTTTTTTGGCCTTGGACAGGATGAAGTCCACATGGCGACAAAACTCAAATTTACTATCGAACAAAATACCGAGGTACTTCATCCTGTCCGAAAGCGCAATAGTTACATTACCTGCTTTTATAATAGGTGTATGTCTTCCAATATTGGGGCATGTGGCTCTGGGTTTCCCTGTAAAAACAACTGATACACATTTTTCAGTGTTTAATTTAAACCCCCATTTTGTAAAATATTCGCATAATTGGGCCATATAAATATTAATCCTTCTTTCTATTGTTTTGGCGTATTTTCCCCTTAACGCCAACAATATGTCATCAGCATACAATAGTAACAAGCCCCCTTCAGGTGGGTCAGGGATATCGCTGATGAAAAGATTGAACAAGACAGGCCCCAGAAGGGAGCCTTGCGGCACACCTGCTGTGACCTGTCTCTGTTCAGATACCTTATCACCAACTCTAACCCTAAAGACCCTGCCGTCCAGGAAGCTTGCTACCATTCTGTATGTTTGGGTATCTAGACCGTACGTCTGAAGCTTATATAAAATGCCTTTGTGCCATACAGCATCAAAGGCCTTTGAGAAATCAAGGCTAACAGCGATGGTACCTTCATATTTTTTGTAGCCATTTGTGACGTAGCTGGTAAAAGTGGTCAAAGCATGGGTTGTGGAATGGTTTGGTTTGAAACCAAACTGACAATCCTTAATAATACGTTTATCTTCAATGAAGATTTTTAATCTTTTATAGATTAAACTTTCTAATATTTTCCCGAATGGGGAAAGAAGGGAGATTGGCCTATAATTGGCACATCTTGTATTGTCAGAATTAGGTTTATTAATTGGTACAATCAAAGCCTCTTTCCATTTAGATGGAAAATAACCCAGATTTAGGCAATGATTGTACAGTATGGTGAGAAATGGAGATATAGTGTCTCTAACTTTCTTAACGGCGACATCGGGGATCTTGTCGACTCCGGTGGCCTTACGGGAAGGTCTAACAGCAATTGCTGAGGCAACTGCCGTGTTGTCGACAAACCCATTATCGAGCCATAAAGCTTCGTTATTTATTGAGGAGCCATCTGCTGAAAGATCACCATTGAACTCCACCAGGGGAGCCGGAACATGGTTCCCTCTAACAACCTCTGTTACAAGGTTAAAGAAGGAACCATCCTCCAGATTCTCCTCTATATGGTGTGAGCTCTTCATATGATCTGCGAATAACTCTGCTTTTTGCAGATCATCGGTTATGGGTGAATCTGTATCGTCCATGATGGTATCAATTGGACTTCTGAATGACAGTCCTGCTGCCCGTTTGACTTTCCCATAAGTTTTGGGGCCAACTTCAATATTTTCTAAGTATTCCCTAAAACGTTCTCTCTCGAAATTGGACACTTGTTCTCTTATTATTGTGGTTAGATTTCTTATGTCAGCTTTAAGCTCATCATATCTACCAGGATCTACTGTTCTACGTAAAGTTTGTCGTAGTCTTTTACGGTGTTTCATAAATCTAATAATACTAGGGGGCAATTCTCCCAGTATTGGACCCCTACACCTCATTTTTGGTACTGTAGATTCTATTGCATTTTGGAAGGCAGTATTTAGTCCGACAATGCAAGAATCTATTTCTTCAATAGAGACATTTCTGGTGGTTGGTAATATGTGACTTCTAATACCCTCTTCAATTTTCCTATTGAGTCTTATATTAACCCTATCAAAGTTATAGAAGATTTGTTCTTCATTAGATTGTATATTGCCAACACATATATTTATTTCCACCGCCCTATGGTCGGATTCAAAATAATGTGTTGGCAATAAATCATCTATTGCCAGGGCTATGCCTGGCGTTTTTATGAAATAGTCGATATATGAGCTATTTTCTCTATTTGGCCTAGTGGGTTCTGCTGTAGGGCAGAGTAGGAAATTTGTGCAGTCAAGGAGGTAATCGTGTAAATCTGTGCCTCTTTTATCGTTAATTCCACCCCCCCAATCCCGATGTTTCGCATTTAGATCACAGCCAACGAGTATCTCGTTGGCAAGACCCAAATTGACGATTCCATCGAGATCCGAGGGGTTGAAGGGCACACGAGGACGAAGGTACAAAGACACAAAGACTATGGATGTGCCATCTTGTCTTTGAATCCCTGCACAGCACGACTCAATGTTGCCTGTGTTTACTGATAATTGTTGAGATTTGTAACAATTTTTAATTAAAATGGCAGTACCACCCCCTTGCCTGCCATTCCCCCTACACTGTTTGTAAAGTGTATATTCGCGAAATGAAATTCTGTGCCTGTTATTTAACTTATGTTCTGCAATAAGCAGAACATCAGGGTTGTGTTGTTTCAGAAATAAATTGAGGTAGTGTCTTTTTTCTAAAGACACCAAAGAATTCGCATTCACGAACATACACTTAAACATTAAAATTTTTTAAGTGCATTAAGAGCCCTATAAGAGCATCAGGTGCTCCTAGTGACTCTCTAATATTAAGATATTCCTCTCGATAATTATCTAAATCGGAGAGAAGTTGGGTTAATCCTTTGCCAAAATAAGTTTGGCAATCTTCACTAATTTTTTTGGCCGTATTTGATGGTCCCTGTTTAGATGTTATTGGGTTCTGAGCATTGGAACCTATACTTTGTGGCAATTTAGAGCGTATAGTCTGAGTGTTGGAATCTACTTTTTGCGGCAATGAAGAGCGTGTAGCCGCGGCAAACGAGGTACCCTGTTTTAGGCTAGCCCAGTGCTCTGAGCGGGCTTTTCTAGTAGCCTCTTTTTCGTTTAGACGTTCAGTCCTTTTTAATAGAATTGCCTTCCGACGGGGGCAATCCGGTGAAGCCGCAGTGTGGCCATCAACCTCACAATTTGCACAACGCACTATGTATTTGGGAGCATCTTCTGATAGATTAGCTAATTGGTCTTTCGAAGGTATGGTGCAGTTGCCTGGACCATGATCCTTACTGCATTTAACGCAGCGGGGTGGCATGCCACAATTGTGGGAAACATGCCCATACCGCTGACATCTTCTGCATTGGACGATTTCACGTCCTCTATCTTTTTGGTAAGTTACATTGCAGTGAATGATTTTCTTTACCTTGTAAAACCTACGCATGTCTGTGGAACGGCCAAGTTTTATTATCCACTTGCTTTCCCCAATGCATATTAAATTAATAATATCTATTTTGAAACCTTGGTTTTTCAAAAAATCTTCAATCGTATTTCTAGCGTACATATGCGACAATCTATGTATCACAACAGAGTAAGGCACCAAAGGTTTAGGTGTGTGCGTATGAAATTTATAACATCTTTCTGTCAAAATGTTTTTCACTTGTTCAAAATATTTTAGACTTTCTACTCTAACGGACATTAGGTTCTTTTTTAAAAGTACAACAGAATAATTATTTCTACCAATGTGCATATCTAATATGGTTGCTATTTCATTTAAACCTGTATCATATACCGTTATGGCATTTTGCTGACTGCTACCATTTGTTGTTGGGGGAGTGGCTGCTACTGATGTGGCTGCTGCTGGTTTTATTGTTGTTTTAGCTGCTGCTGCTACTGATGTTGATGCAGCTGATGTCGTTGCTGCTTCCGATGTACTTGATGGTCTCGGCTTCTTGAGTTTTGATTTTGCCTTCAAAAGAGTTCGTGTTTCCCACATTTCTGTTACTTTATTAGGCTGTGTTTCATCTTCTGACATCGCTGTGTCGGGGTTTTCGGCTACCCCGACCGACTTATTTTTATTTGGTGCTCGTGTTGACACATTGTTGATATTGGCTGTGCCGGCGTTCTCAGCTGGCTTTGTACTGTTGTTTTTAAGTGAGGCTAATTCATTTTCCAAATTAGCAATTACTCGTCGAAAGCTGCATTCTTTCTTATAATAATCTGCCAGTTGTCTGGCAGCTTCCTCTTGGGTTTTTCGTAACGCCGTCAGTTCTTCCAACAGGGACTTGTTGGTATCTTCCATATTTTTTAGGGATGTTTGGAGGGTTGAAATTATTGCCTCCATCTTCAGGCTTTCGTAGATATTGTCGTCATCATCCGACTTGTGTCTACGTTTACTCTTACTTCTCTTTTTTGGTTTTTGAGAAGTGTCATTCGCTGTATTAGTAATTTGGATATTTAAATCCTCACATTTTTTAGCTTCTGCGGCTATGCCTGATGACGTATCAGACATTATATCATCGTTTTCTTCGGCTGCTGACATGTTGTTATTGTCAGTGTCGCCGCCGACGGCATATAACTTTGCCGCCGACAACAACAGTAAGCACAATTATTGTCTTTATACCACAAAAGCACAAATTTGTATCACAATTGAAACAAAATTATTTTATCTCTTTGGCTTAGTGGTTTTGACTTTTCACTTTTAGTTTTTTTTTTTTTTTTTTTTTTTTTTAATCACACAAACACTTTTAACACTGTTCACAAATGATGATGACACACAAGCAATGAAATCAATGGCCATATGAAGCAAAATAAACTATGTTTCTTCGCCAACGACCATACCACGCTGAGTACATCGGTTCTCGTCCGATCACCGAAATTAAGCAGCGTCGGGCGCGGTTAGTACTTAGATGGGGGACCGCTTGGGAACACCGCGTGTTGTTGGCATTGTCCAAATTTTTTTTATTTTATTTTATTTTCTTTTTTATTTTTCTCTATTAAATAAAAAAAGAATGAAGTCGATATCTTCATTTTTAACCGAAATAGAGCCAAAATAAAAAACTCAACTGCCTATTATTTTAAGGTAAATGTAAAACATTCGCTATTGATTATGCTCAGTTGTACGTAACTAGATACAATAGTCTATGATTTCCTTTGTAAAACAAAAGTAAAATTCTTTATAAATTTGTTTCGTTTCTCAAAAAACGTAATTTAAGGAGGCAAATTTTCGCAAAATGCATTTATTTTTAACAATATTTAAGAAATTTTAACATTTATTAAAAAACAAGAATTTTTATTGTAAAATTCTTTAAAAAAATTGTCTATATTTCCAAAAAAAGGTAATTTAAGGAGCCAAATTTTCCCAAAATACATTTATTTTTAGCAATATTTAATAAATTTTAACATTTATTAAAAAAACTACAATTTTTGTTAGATTTTTTGATGCCAAATTAATACATACTGGTTATGTTCACTAATAACTAAAGGAAACAGTCAACATTTTCCTTTATAAAACGAAAATAAAACTTCTTGTTCGTTTGTGTGTTTGTGTGCAATAAGTAAACGAAATTGTTTTAAACACACAAGCAATGAAATCAATGGCCATATGAAGCAAAATAAACTATGTTTCTTCGCCAACGACCATACCACGCTGAGTACATCGGTTCTCGTCCGATCACCGAAATTAAGCAGCGTCGGGCGCGGTTAGTACTTAGATGGGGGACCGCTTGGGAACACCGCGTGTTGTTGGCATTGTCCAAAATTTTTTTATTTTATTTTATTTTCTTTTTTATTTTTCTCTATTAAATAAAAAAAGAATGAAGTCGATATCTTCATTTTTAACCGAAATAGAGCCAAAATAAAAAACTCAACTGCCTATTATTTTAAGGTAAATGTAAAACATTCGCTATTGATTATGCTCAGTTGTACGTAACTAGATACAATAGTCTATGATTTCCTTTGTAAAACAAAAGTAAAATTCTTTATAAATTTGTTTCGTTTCTCAAAAAACGTAATTTAAGGAGGCAAATTTTCGCAAAATGCATTTATTTTTAACAATATTTAAGAAATTTTAACATTTATTAAAAAACAAGAATTTTTATTGTAAAATTCTTTAAAAAAATTGTCTATATTTCCAAAAAAAGGTAATTTAAGGAGCCAAATTTTCCCAAAATACATTTATTTTTAGCAATATTTAATAAATTTTAACATTTATTAAAAAAACTACAATTTTTGTTAGATTTTTTGATGCCAAATTAATACATACTGGTTATGTTCACTAATAACTAAAGGAAACAGTCAACATTTTCCTTTATAAAACGAAAATAAAACTTCTTGTTCGTTTGTGTGTTTGTGTGCAATAAGTAAACGAAATTGTTTTAAACACACAAGCAATGAAATCAATGGCCATATGAAGCAAAATAAACTATGTTTCTTCGCCAACGACCATACCACGCTGAGTACATCGGTTCTCGTCCGATCACCGAAATTAAGCAGCGTCGGGCGCGGTTAGTACTTAGATGGGGGACCGCTTGGGAACACCGCGTGTTGTTGGCATTGTCCAAAATTTTTTTATTTTATTTTATTTTCTTTTTTATTTTTCTCTATTAAATAAAAAAAGAATGAAGTCGATATCTTCATTTTTAACCGAAATAGAGCCAAAATAAAAAACTCAACTGCCTATTATTTTAAGGTAAATGTAAAACATTCGCTATTGATTATGCTCAGTTGTACGTAACTAGATACAATAGTCTATGATTTCCTTTGTAAAACAAAAGTAAAATTCTTTATAAATTTGTTTCGTTTCTCAAAAAACGTAATTTAAGGAGGCAAATTTTCGCAAAATGCATTTATTTTTAACAATATTTAAGAAATTTTAACATTTATTAAAAAACAAGAATTTTTATTGTAAAATTCTTTAAAAAAATTGTCTATATTTCCAAAAAAAGGTAATTTAAGGAGCCAAATTTTCCCAAAATACATTTATTTTTAGCAATATTTAATAAATTTTAACATTTATTAAAAAAACTACAATTTTTGTTAGATTTTTTGATGCCAAATTAATACATACTGGTTATGTTCACTAATAACTAAAGGAAACAGTCAACATTTTCCTTTATAAAACGAAAATAAAACTTCTTGTTCGTTTGTGTGTTTGTGTGCAATAAGTAAACGAAATTGTTTTAAACACACAAGCAATGAAATCAATGGCCATATGAAGCAAAATAAACTATGTTTCTTCGCCAACGACCATACCACGCTGAGTACATCGGTTCTCGTCCGATCACCGAAATTAAGCAGCGTCGGGCGCGGTTAGTACTTAGATGGGGGACCGCTTGGGAACACCGCGTGTTGTTGGCATTGTCCAAAATTTTTTTATTTTATTTTATTTTCTTTTTTATTTTTCTCTATTAAATAAAAAAAGAATGAAGTCGATATCTTCATTTTTAACCGAAATAGAGCCAAAATAAAAAACTCAACTGCCTATTATTTTAAGGTAAATGTAAAACATTCGCTATTGATTATGCTCAGTTGTACGTAACTAGATACAATAGTCTATGATTTCCTTTGTAAAACAAAAGTAAAATTCTTTATAAATTTGTTTCGTTTCTCAAAAAACGTAATTTAAGGAGGCAAATTTTCGCAAAATGCATTTATTTTTAACAATATTTAAGAAATTTTAACATTTATTAAAAAACAAGAATTTTTATTGTAAAATTCTTTAAAAAAATTGTCTATATTTCCAAAAAAAGGTAATTTAAGGAGCCAAATTTTCCCAAAATACATTTATTTTTAGCAATATTTAATAAATTTTAACATTTATTAAAAAAACTACAATTTTTGTTAGATTTTTTGATGCCAAATTAATACATACTGGTTATGTTCACTAATAACTAAAGGAAACAGTCAACATTTTCCTTTATAAAACGAAAATAAAACTTCTTGTTCGTTTGTGTGTTTGTGTGCAATAAGTAAACGAAATTGTTTTAAACACACAAGCAATGAAATCAATGGCCATATGAAGCAAAATAAACTATGTTTCTTCGCCAACGACCATACCACGCTGAGTACATCGGTTCTCGTCCGATCACCGAAATTAAGCAGCGTCGGGCGCGGTTAGTACTTAGATGGGGGACCGCTTGGGAACACCGCGTGTTGTTGGCATTGTCCAAAATTTTTTTATTTTATTTTATTTTCTTTTTTATTTGTCTCTATTAAATAAAAAAAGAATGAAGTCGATATCTTCATTTTTAACCGAAATAGAGCCAAAATAAAAAACTCAACTGCCTATTATTTTAAGGTAAATGTAAAACATTCGCTATTGATTATGCTCAGTTGTACGTAACTAGATACAATAGTCTATGATTTCCTTTGTAAAACAAAAGTAAAATTCTTTATAAATTTGTTTCGTTTCTCAAAAAACGTAATTTAAGGAGGCAAATTTTCGCAAAATGCATTTATTTTTAACAATATTTAAGAAATTTTAACATTTATTAAAAAACAAGAATTTTTATTGTAAAATTCTTTAAAAAAATTGTCTATATTTCCAAAAAAAGGTAATTTAAGGAGCCAAATTTTCCCAAAATACATTTATTTTTAGCAATATTTAATAAATTTTAACATTTATTAAAAAAACTACAATTTTTGTTAGATTTTTTGATGCCAAATTAATACATACTGGTTATGTTCACTAATAACTAAAGGAAACAGTCAACATTTTCCTTTATAAAACGAAAATAAAACTTCTTGTTCGTTTGTGTGTTTGTGTGCAATAAGTAAACGAAATTGTTTTAAACACACAAGCAATGAAATCAATGGCCATATGAAGCAAAATAAACTATGTTTCTTCGCCAACGACCATACCACGCTGAGTACATCGGTTCTCGTCCGATCACCGAAATTAAGCAGCGTCGGGCGCGGTTAGTACTTAGATGGGGGACCGCTTGGGAACACCGCGTGTTGTTGGCATTGTCCAAAATTTTTTTATTTTATTTTATTTTCTTTTTTATTTTTCTCTATTAAATAAAAAAAGAATGAAGTCGATATCTTCATTTTTAACCGAAATAGAGCCAAAATAAAAAACTCAACTGCCTATTATTTTAAGGTAAATGTAAAACATTCGCTATTGATTATGCTCAGTTGTACGTAACTAGATACAATAGTCTATGATTTCCTTTGTAAAACAAAAGTAAAATTCTTTATAAATTTGTTTCGTTTCTCAAAAAACGTAATTTAAGGAGGCAAATTTTCGCAAAATGCATTTATTTTTAACAATATTTAAGAAATTTTAACATTTATTAAAAAACAAGAATTTTTATTGTAAAATTCTTTAAAAAAATTGTCTATATTTCCAAAAAAAGGTAATTTAAGGAGCCAAATTTTCCCAAAATACATTTATTTTTAGCAATATTTAATAAATTTTAACATTTATTAAAAAAACTACAATTTTTGTTAGATTTTTTGATGCCAAATTAATACATACTGGTTATGTTCACTAATAACTAAAGGAAACAGTCAACATTTTCCTTTATAAAACGAAAATAAAACTTCTTGTTCGTTTGTGTGTTTGTGTGCAATAAGTAAACGAAATTGTTTTAAACACACAAGCAATGAAATCAATGGCCATATGAAGCAAAATAAACTATGTTTCTTCGCCAACGACCATACCACGCTGAGTACATCGGTTCTCGTCCGATCACCGAAATTAAGCAGCGTCGGGCGCGGTTAGTACTTAGATGGGGGACCGCTTGGGAACACCGCGTGTTGTTGGCATTGTCCAAAATTTTTTTATTTTATTTTATTTTCTTTTTTATTTTTCTCTATTAAATAAAAAAAGAATGAAGTCGATATCTTCATTTTTAACCGAAATAGAGCCAAAATAAAAAACTCAACTGCCTATTATTTTAAGGTAAATGTAAAACATTCGCTATTGATTATGCTCAGTTGTACGTAACTAGATACAATAGTCTATGATTTCCTTTGTAAAACAAAAGTAAAATTCTTTATAAATTTGTTTCGTTTCTCAAAAAACGTAATTTAAGGAGGCAAATTTTCGCAAAATGCATTTATTTTTAACAATATTTAAGAAATTTTAACATTTATTAAAAAACAAGAATTTTTATTGTAAAATTCTTTAAAAAAATTGTCTATATTTCCAAAAAAAGGTAATTTAAGGAGCCAAATTTTCCCAAAATACATTTATTTTTAGCAATATTTAATAAATTTTAACATTTATTAAAAAAACTACAATTTTTGTTAGATTTTTTGATGCCAAATTAATACATACTGGTTATGTTCACTAATAACTAAAGGAAACAGTCAACATTTTCCTTTATAAAACGAAAATAAAACTTCTTGTTCGTTTGTGTGTTTGTGTGCAATAAGTAAACGAAATTGTTTTAAACACACAAGCAATGAAATCAATGGCCATATGAAGCAAAATAAACTATGTTTCTTCGCCAACGACCATACCACGCTGAGTACATCGGTTCTCGTCCGATCACCGAAATTAAGCAGCGTCGGGCGCGGTTAGTACTTAGATGGGGGACCGCTTGGGAACACCGCGTGTTGTTGGCATTGTCCAAAATTTTTTTATTTTATTTTATTTTCTTTTTTATTTTTCTCTATTAAATAAAAAAAGAATGAAGTCGATATCTTCATTTTTAACCGAAATAGAGCCAAAATAAAAAACTCAACTGCCTATTATTTTAAGGTAAATGTAAAACATTCGCTATTGATTATGCTCAGTTGTACGTAACTAGATACAATAGTCTATGATTTCCTTTGTAAAACAAAAGTAAAATTCTTTATAAATTTGTTTCGTTTCTCAAAAAACGTAATTTAAGGAGGCAAATTTTCGCAAAATGCATTTATTTTTAACAATATTTAAGAAATTTTAACATTTATTAAAAAACAAGAATTTTTATTGTAAAATTCTTTAAAAAAATTGTCTATATTTCCAAAAAAAGGTAATTTAAGGAGCCAAATTTTCCCAAAATACATTTATTTTTAGCAATATTTAATAAATTTTAACATTTATTAAAAAAACTACAATTTTTGTTAGATTTTTTGATGCCAAATTAATACATACTGGTTATGTTCACTAATAACTAAAGGAAACAGTCAACATTTTCCTTTATAAAACGAAAATAAAACTTCTTGTTCGTTTGTGTGTTTGTGTGCAATAAGTAAACGAAATTGTTTTAAACACACAAGCAATGAAATCAATGGCCATATGAAGCAAAATAAACTATGTTTCTTCGCCAACGACCATACCACGCTGAGTACATCGGTTCTCGTCCGATCACCGAAATTAAGCAGCGTCGGGCGCGGTTAGTACTTAGATGGGGGACCGCTTGGGAACACCGCGTGTTGTTGGCATTGTCCAAAATTTTTTTATTTTATTTTATTTTCTTTTTTATTTTTCTCTATTAAATAAAAAAAGAATGAAGTCGATATCTTCATTTTTAACCGAAATAGAGCCAAAATAAAAAACTCAACTGCCTATTATTTTAAGGTAAATGTAAAACATTCGCTATTGATTATGCTCAGTTGTACGTAACTAGATACAATAGTCTATGATTTCCTTTGTAAAACAAAAGTAAAATTCTTTATAAATTTGTTTCGTTTCTCAAAAAACGTAATTTAAGGAGGCAAATTTTCGCAAAATGCATTTGTTTTTAACAATATTTAAGAAATTTTAACATTTATTAAAAAACAAGAATTTTTATTGTAAAATTCTTTAAAAAAATTGTCTATATTTCCAAAAAAAGGTAATTTAAGGAGCCAAATTTTCCCAAAATACATTTATTTTTAGCAATATTTAATAAATTTTAACATTTATTAAAAAAACTACAATTTTTGTTAGATTTTTTGATGCCAAATTAATACATACTGGTTATGTTCACTAATAACTAAAGGAAACAGTCAACATTTTCCTTTATAAAACGAAAATAAAACTTCTTGTTCGTTTGTGTGTTTGTGTGCAATAAGTAAACGAAATTGTTTTAAACACACAAGCAATGAAATCAATGGCCATATGAAGCAAAATAAACTATGTTTCTTCGCCAACGACCATACCACGCTGAGTACATCGGTTCTCGTCCGATCACCGAAATTAAGCAGCGTCGGGCGCGGTTAGTACTTAGATGGGGGACCGCTTGGGAACACCGCGTGTTGTTGGCATTGTCCAAAATTTTTTTATTTTATTTTATTTTCTTTTTTATTTTTCTCTATTAAATAAAAAAAGAATGAAGTCGATATCTTCATTTTTAACCGAAATAGAGCCAAAATAAAAAACTCAACTGCCTATTATTTTAAGGTAAATGTAAAACATTCGCTATTGATTATGCTCAGTTGTACGTAACTAGATACAATAGTCTATGATTTCCTTTGTAAAACAAAAGTAAAATTCTTTATAAATTTGTTTCGTTTCTCAAAAAACGTAATTTAAGGAGGCAAATTTTCGCAAAATGCATTTATTTTTAACAATATTTAAGAAATTTTAACATTTATTAAAAAACAAGAATTTTTATTGTAAAATTCTTTAAAAAAATTGTCTATATTTCCAAAAAAAGGTAATTTAAGGAGCCAAATTTTCCCAAAATACATTTATTTTTAGCAATATTTAATAAATTTTAACATTTATTAAAAAAACTACAATTTTTGTTAGATTTTTTGATGCCAAATTAATACATACTGGTTATGTTCACTAATAACTAAAGGAAACAGTCAACATTTTCCTTTATAAAACGAAAATAAAACTTCTTGTTCGTTTGTGTGTTTGTGTGCAATAAGTAAACGAAATTGTTTTAAACACACAAGCAATGAAATCAATGGCCATATGAAGCAAAATAAACTATGTTTCTTCGCCAACGACCATACCACGCTGAGTACATCGGTTCTCGTCCGATCACCGAAATTAAGCAGCGTCGGGCGCGGTTAGTACTTAGATGGAAGACCGCTTGGGAACACCGCGTGTTGTTGGCATTGTCCAAAATTTTTTTATTTTATTTTATTTTCTTTTTTATTTTTCTCTATTAAATAAAAAAAGAATGAAGTCGATATCTTCATTTTTAACCGAAATAGAGCCAAAATAAAAAACTCAACTGCCTATTATTTTAAGGTAAATGTAAAACATTCGCTATTGATTATGCTCAGTTGTACGTAACTAGATACAATAGTCTATGATTTCCTTTGTAAAACAAAAGTAAAATTCTTTATAAATTTGTTTCGTTTCTCAAAAAACGTAATTTAAGGAGGCAAATTTTCGCAAAATGCATTTATTTTTAACAATATTTAAGAAATTTTAACATTTATTAAAAAACAAGAATTTTTATTGTAAAATTCTTTAAAAAAATTGTCTATATTTCCAAAAAAAGGTAATTTAAGGAGCCAAATTTTCCCAAAATACATTTATTTTTAGCAATATTTAATAAATTTTAACATTTATTAAAAAAACTACAATTTTTGTTAGATTTTTTGATGCCAAATTAATACATACTGGTTATGTTCACTAATAACTAAAGGAAACAGTCAACATTTTCCTTTATAAAACGAAAATAAAACTTCTTGTTCGTTTGTGTGTTTGTGTGCAATAAGTAAACGAAATTGTTTTAAACACACAAGCAATGAAATCAATGGCCATATGAAGCAAAATAAACTATGTTTCTTCGCCAACGACCATACCACGCTGAGTACATCGGTTCTCGTCCGATCACCGAAATTAAGCAGCGTCGGGCGCGGTTAGTACTTAGATGGAAGACCGCTTGGGAACACCGCGTGTTGTTGGCATTGTCCAAAATTTTTTTATTTTATTTTATTTTCTTTTTTATTTTTCTCTATTAAATAAAAAAAGAATGAAGTCGATATCTTCATTTTTAACCGAAATAGAGCCAAAATAAAAAACTCAACTGCCTATTATTTTAAGGTAAATGTAAAACATTCGCTATTGATTATGCTCAGTTGTACGTAACTAGATACAATAGTCTATGATTTCCTTTGTAAAACAAAAGTAAAATTCTTTATAAATTTGTTTCGTTTCTCAAAAAACGTAATTTAAGGAGGCAAATTTTCGCAAAATGCATTTATTTTTAACAATATTTAAGAAATTTTAACATTTATTAAAAAACAAGAATTTTTATTGTAAAATTCTTTAAAAAAATTGTCTATATTTCCAAAAAAAGGTAATTTAAGGAGCCAAATTTTCCCAAAATACATTTATTTTTAGCAATATTTAATAAATTTTAACATTTATTAAAAAAACTACAATTTTTGTTAGATTTTTTGATGCCAAATTAATACATACTGGTTATGTTCACTAATAACTAAAGGAAACAGTCAACATTTTCCTTTATAAAACGAAAATAAAACTTCTTGTTCGTTTGTGTGTTTGTGTGCAATAAGTAAACGAAATTGTTTTAAACACACAAGCAATGAAATCAATGGCCATATGAAGCAAAATAAACTATGTTTCTTCGCCAACGACCATACCACGCTGAGTACATCGGTTCTCGTCCGATCACCGAAATTAAGCAGCGTCGGGCGCGGTTAGTACTTAGATGGGGGACCGCTTGGGAACACCGCGTGTTGTTGGCATTGTCCAAAATTTTTTTATTTTATTTTATTTTCTTTTTTATTTTTCTCTATTAAATAAAAAAAGAATGAAGTCGATATCTTCATTTTTAACCGAAATAGAGCCAAAATAAAAAACTCAACTGCCTATTATTTTAAGGTAAATGTAAAACATTCGCTATTGATTATGCTCAGTTGTACGTAACTAGATACAATAGTCTATGATTTCCTTTGTAAAACAAAAGTAAAATTCTTTATAAATTTGTTTCGTTTCTCAAAAAACGTAATTTAAGGAGGCAAATTTTCGCAAAATGCATTTATTTTTAACAATATTTAAGAAATTTTAACATTTATTAAAAAACAAGAATTTTTATTGTAAAATTCTTTAAAAAAATTGTCTATATTTCCAAAAAAAGGTAATTTAAGGAGCCAAATTTTCCCAAAATACATTTATTTTTAGCAATATTTAATAAATTTTAACATTTATTAAAAAAACTACAATTTTTGTTAGATTTTTTGATGCCAAATTAATACATACTGGTTATGTTCACTAATAACTAAAGGAAACAGTCAACATTTTCCTTTATAAAACGAAAATAAAACTTCTTGTTCGTTTGTGTGTTTGTGTGCAATAAGTAAACGAAATTGTTTTAAACACACAAGCAATGAAATCAATGGCCATATGAAGCAAAATAAACTATGTTTCTTCGCCAACGACCATACCACGCTGAGTACATCGGTTCTCGTCCGATCACCGAAATTAAGCAGCGTCGGGCGCGGTTAGTACTTAGATGGGGGACCGCTTGGGAACACCGCGTGTTGTTGGCATTGTCCAAAATTTTTTTATTTTATTTTATTTTCTTTTTTATTTTTCTCTATTAAATAAAAAAAGAATGAAGTCGATATCTTCATTTTTAACCGAAATAGAGCCAAAATAAAAAACTCAACTGCCTATTATTTTAAGGTAAATGTAAAACATTCGCTATTGATTATGCTCAGTTGTACGTAACTAGATACAATAGTCTATGATTTCCTTTGTAAAACAAAAGTAAAATTCTTTATAAATTTGTTTCGTTTCTCAAAAAACGTAATTTAAGGAGGCAAATTTTCGCAAAATGCATTTATTTTTAACAATATTTAAGAAATTTTAACATTTATTAAAAAACAAGAATTTTTATTGTAAAATTCTTTAAAAAAATTGTCTATATTTCCAAAAAAAGGTAATTTAAGGAGCCAAATTTTCCCAAAATACATTTATTTTTAGCAATATTTAATAAATTTTAACATTTATTAAAAAAACTACAATTTTTGTTAGATTTTTTGATGCCAAATTAATACATACTGGTTATGTTCACTAATAACTAAAGGAAACAGTCAACATTTTCCTTTATAAAACGAAAATAAAACTTCTTGTTCGTTTGTGTGTTTGTGTGCAATAAGTAAACGAAATTGTTTTAAACACACAAGCAATGAAATCAATGGCCATATGAAGCAAAATAAACTATGTTTCTTCGCCAACGACCATACCACGCTGAGTACATCGGTTCTCGTCCGATCACCGAAATTAAGCAGCGTCGGGCGCGGTTAGTACTTAGATGGGGGACCGCTTGGGAACACCGCGTGTTGTTGGCATTGTCCAAAATTTTTTTATTTTATTTTATTTTCTTTTTTATTTTTCTCTATTAAATAAAAAAAGAATGAAGTCGATATCTTCATTTTTAACCGAAATAGAGCCAAATTAAAAAACTCAACTGCCTATTATTTTAAGGTAAATGTAAAACATTCGCTATTGATTATGCTCAGTTGTACGTAACTAGATACAATAGTCTATGATTTCCTTTGTAAAACAAAAGTAAAATTCTTTATAAATTTGTTTCGTTTCTCAAAAAACGTAATTTAAGGAGGCAAATTTTCGCAAAATGCATTTATTTTTAACAATATTTAAGAAATTTTAACATTTATTAAAAAACAAGAATTTTTATTGTAAAATTCTTTAAAAAAATTGTCTATATTTCCAAAAAAAGGTAATTTAAGGAGCCAAATTTTCCCAAAATACATTTATTTTTAGCAATATTTAATAAATTTTAACATTTATTAAAAAAACTACAATTTTTGTTAGATTTTTTGATGCCAAATTAATACATACTGGTTATGTTCACTAATAACTAAAGGAAACAGTCAACATTTTCCTTTATAAAACGAAAATAAAACTTCTTGTTCGTTTGTGTGTTTGTGTGCAATAAGTAAACGAAATTGTTTTAAACACACAAGCAATGAAATCAATGGCCATATGAAGCAAAATAAACTATGTTTCTTCGCCAACGACCATACCACGCTGAGTACATCGGTTCTCGTCCGATCACCGAAATTAAGCAGCGTCGGGCGCGGTTAGTACTTAGATGGAAGACCGCTTGGGAACACCGCGTGTTGTTGGCATTGTCCAAAATTTTTTTATTTTATTTTATTTTCTTTTTTATTTTTCTCTATTAAATAAAAAAAGAATGAAGTCGATATCTTCATTTTTAACCGAAATAGAGCCAAAATAAAAAACTCAACTGCCTATTATTTTAAGGTAAATGTAAAACATTCGCTATTGATTATGCTCAGTTGTACGTAACTAGATACAATAGTCTATGATTTCCTTTGTAAAACAAAAGTAAAATTCTTTATAAATTTGTTTCGTTTCTCAAAAAACGTAATTTAAGGAGGCAAATTTTCGCAAAATGCATTTATTTTTAACAATATTTAAGAAATTTTAACATTTATTAAAAAACAAGAATTTTTATTGTAAAATTCTTTAAAAAAATTGTCTATATTTCCAAAAAAAGGTAATTTAAGGAGCCAAATTTTCCCAAAATACATTTATTTTTAGCAATATTTAATAAATTTTAACATTTATTAAAAAAACTACAATTTTTGTTAGATTTTTTGATGCCAAATTAATACATACTGGTTATGTTCACTAATAACTAAAGGAAACAGTCAACATTTTCCTTTATAAAACGAAAATAAAACTTCTTGTTCGTTTGTGTGTTTGTGTGCAATAAGTAAACGAAATTGTTTTAAACACACAAGCAATGAAATCAATGGCCATATGAAGCAAAATAAACTATGTTTCTTCGCCAACGACCATACCACGCTGAGTACATCGGTTCTCGTCCGATCACCGAAATTAAGCAGCGTCGGGCGCGGTTAGTACTTAGATGGGGGACCGCTTGGGAACACCGCGTGTTGTTGGCATTGTCCAAAATTTTTTTATTTTATTTTATTTTCTTTTTTATTTTTCTCTATTAAATAAAAAAAGAATGAAGTCGATATCTTCATTTTTAACCGAAATAGAACCAAAATAAAAAACTCAACTGCCTATTATTTTAAGGTAAATGTAAAACATTCGCTATTGATTATGCTCAGTTGTACGTAACTAGATACAATAGTCTATGATTTCCTTTGTAAAACAAAAGTAAAATTCTTTATAAATTTGTTTCGTTTCTCAAAAAACGTAATTTAAGGAGGCAAATTTTCGCAAAATGCATTTATTTTTAACAATATTTAAGAAATTTTAACATTTATTAAAAAACAAGAATTTTTATTGTAAAATTCTTTAAAAAAATTGTCTATATTTCCAAAAAAAGGTAATTTAAGGAGCCAAATTTTCCCAAAATACATTTATTTTTAGCAATATTTAATAAATTTTAACATTTATTAAAAAAACTACAATTTTTGTTAGATTTTTTGATGCCAAATTAATACATACTGGTTATGTTCACTAATAACTAAAGGAAACAGTCAACATTTTCCTTTATAAAACGAAAATAAAACTTCTTGTTCGTTTGTGTGTTTGTGTGCAATAAGTAAACGAAATTGTTTTAAACACACAAGCAATGAAATCAATGGCCATATGAAGCAAAATAAACTATGTTTCTTCGCCAACGACCATACCACGCTGAGTACATCGGTTCTCGTCCGATCACCGAAATTAAGCAGCGTCGGGCGCGGTTAGTACTTAGATGGGGGACCGCTTGGGAACACCGCGTGTTGTTGGCATTGTCCAAAATTTTTTTATTTTATTTTATTTTCTTTTTTATTTTTCTCTATTAAATAAAAAAAGAATGAAGTCGATATCTTCATTTTTAACCGAAATAGAGCCAAAATAAAAAACTCAACTGCCTATTATTTTAAGGTAAATGTAAAACATTCGCTATTGATTATGCTCAGTTGTACGTAACTAGATACAATAGTCTATGATTTCCTTTGTAAAACAAAAGTAAAATTCTTTATAAATTTGTTTCGTTTCTCAAAAAACGTAATTTAAGGAGGCAAATTTTCGCAAAATGCATTTATTTTTAACAATATTTAAGAAATTTTAACATTTATTAAAAAACAAGAATTTTTATTGTAAAATTCTTTAAAAAAATTGTCTATATTTCCAAAAAAAGGTAATTTAAGGAGCCAAATTTTCCCAAAATACATTTATTTTTAGCAATATTTAATAAATTTTAACATTTATTAAAAAAACTACAATTTTTGTTAGATTTTTTGATGCCAAATTAATACATACTGGTTATGTTCACTAATAACTAAAGGAAACAGTCAACATTTTCCTTTATAAAACGAAAATAAAACTTCTTGTTCGTTTGTGTGTTTGTGTGCAATAAGTAAACGAAATTGTTTTAAACACACAAGCAATGAAATCAATGGCCATATGAAGCAAAATAAACTATGTTTCTTCGCCAACGACCATACCACGCTGAGTACATCGGTTCTCGTCCGATCACCGAAATTAAGCAGCGTCGGGCGCGGTTAGTACTTAGATGGGGGACCGCTTGGGAACACCGCGTGTTGTTGGCATTGTCCAAAATTTTTTTATTTTATTTTATTTTCTTTTTTATTTTTCTCTATTAAATAAAAAAAGAATGAAGTCGATATCTTCATTTTTAACCGAAATAGAGCCAAAATAAAAAACTCAACTGCCTATTATTTTAAGGTAAATGTAAAACATTCGCTATTGATTATGCTCAGTTGTACGTAACTAGATACAATAGTCTATGATTTCCTTTGTAAAACAAAAGTAAAATTCTTTATAAATTTGTTTCGTTTCTCAAAAAACGTAATTTAAGGAGGCAAATTTTCGCAAAATGCATTTATTTTTAACAATATTTAAGAAATTTTAACATTTATTAAAAAACAAGAATTTTTATTGTAAAATTCTTTAAAAAAATTGTCTATATTTCCAAAAAAAGGTAATTTAAGGAGCCAAATTTTCCCAAAATACATTTATTTTTAGCAATATTTAATAAATTTTAACATTTATTAAAAAAACTAAAATTTTTGTTAGATTTTTTGATGCCAAATTAATACATACTGGTTATGTTCACTAATAACTAAAGGAAACAGTCAACATTTTCCTTTATAAAACGAAAATAAAACTTCTTGTTCGTTTGTGTGTTTGTGTGCAATAAGTAAACGAAATTGTTTTAAACACACAAGCAATGAAATCAATGGCCATATGAAGCAAAATAAACTATGTTTCTTCGCCAACGACCATACCACGCTGAGTACATCGGTTCTCGTCCGATCACCGAAATTAAGCAGCGTCGGGCGCGGTTAGTACTTAGATGGGGGACCGCTTGGGAACACCGCGTGTTGTTGGCATTGTCCAAAATTTTTTTATTTTATTTTATTTTCTTTTTTATTTTTCTCTATTAAATAAAAAAAGAATGAAGTCGATATCTTCATTTTTAACCGAAATAGAGCCAAAATAAAAAACTCAACTGCCTATTATTTTAAGGTAAATGTAAAACATTCGCTATTGATTATGCTCAGTTGTACGTAACTAGATACAATAGTCTATGATTTCCTTTGTAAAACAAAAGTAAAATTCTTTATAAATTTGTTTCGTTTCTCAAAAAACGTAATTTAAGGAGGCAAATTTTCGCAAAATGCATTTATTTTTAACAATATTTAAGAAATTTTAACATTTATTAAAAAACAAGAATTTTTATTGTAAAATTCTTTAAAAAAATTGTCTATATTTCCAAAAAAAGGTAATTTAAGGAGCCAAATTTTCCCAAAATACATTTATTTTTAGCAATATTTAATAAATTTTAACATTTATTAAAAAAACTACAATTTTTGTTAGATTTTTTGATGCCAAATTAATACATACTGGTTATGTTCACTAATAACTAAAGGAAACAGTCAACATTTTCCTTTATAAAACGAAAATAAAACTTCTTGTTCGTTTGTGTGTTTGTGTGCAATAAGTAAACGAAATTGTTTTAAACACACAAGCAATGAAATCAATGGCCATATGAAGCAAAATAAACTATGTTTCTTCGCCAACGACCATACCACGCTGAGTACATCGGTTCTCGTCCGATCACCGAAATTAAGCAGCGTCGGGCGCGGTTAGTACTTAGATGGGGGACCGCTTGGGAACACCGCGTGTTGTTGGCATTGTCCAAAATTTTTTTATTTTATTTTATTTTCTTTTTTATTTTTCTCTATTAAATAAAAAAAGAATGAAGTCGATATCTTCATTTTTAACCGAAATAGAGCCAAAATAAAAAACTCAACTGCCTATTATTTTAAGGTAAATGTAAAACATTCGCTATTGATTATGCTCAGTTGTACGTAACTAGATACAATAGTCTATGATTTCCTTTGTAAAACAAAAGTAAAATTCTTTATAAATTTGTTTCGTTTCTCAAAAAACGTAATTTAAGGAGGCAAATTTTCGCAAAATGCATTTATTTTTAACAATATTTAAGAAATTTTAACATTTATTAAAAAACAAGAATTTTTATTGTAAAATTCTTTAAAAAAATTGTCTATATTTCCAAAAAAAGGTAATTTAAGGAGCCAAATTTTCCCAAAATACATTTATTTTTAGCAATATTTAATAAATTTTAACATTTATTAAAAAAACTACAATTTTTGTTAGATTTTTTGATGCCAAATTAATACATACTGGTTATGTTCACTAATAACTAAAGGAAACAGTCAACATTTTCCTTTATAAAACGAAAATAAAACTTCTTGTTCGTTTGTGTGTTTGTGTGCAATAAGTAAACGAAATTGTTTTAAACACACAAGCAATGAAATCAATGGCCATATGAAGCAAAATAAACTATGTTTCTTCGCCAACGACCATACCACGCTGAGTACATCGGTTCTCGTCCGATCACCGAAATTAAGCAGCGTCGGGCGCGGTTAGTACTTAGATGGGGGACCGCTTGGGAACACCGCGTGTTGTTGGCATTGTCCAAAATTTTTTTATTTTATTTTATTTTCTTTTTTATTTTTCTCTATTAAATAAAAAAAGAATGAAGTCGATATCTTCATTTTTAACCGAAATAGAGCCAAAATAAAAAACTCAACTGCCTATTATTTTAAGGTAAATGTAAAACATTCGCTATTGATTATGCTCAGTTGTACGTAACTAGATACAATAGTCTATGATTTCCTTTGTAAAACAAAAGTAAAATTCTTTATAAATTTGTTTCGTTTCTCAAAAAACGTAATTTAAGGAGGCAAATTTTCGCAAAATGCATTTATTTTTAACAATATTTAAGAAATTTTAACATTTATTAAAAAACAAGAATTTTTATTGTAAAATTCTTTAAAAAAATTGTCTATATTTCCAAAAAAAGGTAATTTAAGGAGCCAAATTTTCCCAAAATACATTTATTTTTAGCAATATTTAATAAATTTTAACATTTATTAAAAAAACTACAATTTTTGTTAGATTTTTTGATGCCAAATTAATACATACTGGTTATGTTCACTAATAACTAAAGGAAACAGTCAACATTTTCCTTTATAAAACGAAAATAAAACTTCTTGTTCGTTTGTGTGTTTGTGTGCAATAAGTAAACGAAATTGTTTTAAACACACAAGCAATGAAATCAATGGCCATATGAAGCAAAATAAACTATGTTTCTTCGCCAACGACCATACCACGCTGAGTACATCGGTTCTCGTCCGATCACCGAAATTAAGCAGCGTCGGGCGCGGTTAGTACTTAGATGGGGGACCGCTTGGGAACACCGCGTGTTGTTGGCATTGTCCAAAATTTTTTTATTTTATTTTATTTTCTTTTTTATTTTTCTCTATTAAATAAAAAAAGAATGAAGTCGATATCTTCATTTTTAACCGAAATAGAGCCAAAATAAAAAACTCAACTGCCTATTATTTTAAGGTAAATGTAAAACATTCGCTATTGATTATGCTCAGTTGTACGTAACTAGATACAATAGTCTATGATTTCCTTTGTAAAACAAAAGTAAAATTCTTTATAAATTTGTTTCGTTTCTCAAAAAACGTAATTTAAGGAGGCAAATTTTCGCAAAATGCATTTATTTTTAACAATATTTAAGAAATTTTAACATTTATTAAAAAACAAGAATTTTTATTGTAAAATTCTTTAAAAAAATTGTCTATATTTCCAAAAAAAGGTAATTTAAGGAGCCAAATTTTCCCAAAATACATTTATTTTTAGCAATATTTAATAAATTTTAACATTTATTAAAAAAACTACAATTTTTGTTAGATTTTTTGATGCCAAATTAATACATACTGGTTATGTTCACTAATAACTAAAGGAAACAGTCAACATTTTCCTTTATAAAACGAAAATAAAACTTCTTGTTCGTTTGTGTGTTTGTGTGCAATAAGTAAACGAAATTGTTTTAAACACACAAGCAATGAAATCAATGGCCATATGAAGCAAAATAAACTATGTTTCTTCGCCAACGACCATACCACGCTGAGTACATCGGTTCTCGTCCGATCACCGAAATTAAGCAGCGTCGGGCGCGGTTAGTACTTAGATGGGGGACCGCTTGGGAACACCGCGTGTTGTTGGCATTGTCCAAAATTTTTTTATTTTATTTTATTTTCTTTTTTATTTTTCTCTATTAAATAAAAAAAGAATGAAGTCGATATCTTCATTTTTAACCGAAATAGAGCCAAAATAAAAAACTCAACTGCCTATTATTTTAAGGTAAATGTAAAACATTCGCTATTGATTATGCTCAGTTGTACGTAACTAGATACAATAGTCTATGATTTCCTTTGTAAAACAAAAGTAAAATTCTTTATAAATTTGTTTCGTTTCTCAAAAAACGTAATTTAAGGAGGCAAATTTTCGCAAAATGCATTTATTTTTAACAATATTTAAGAAATTTTAACATTTATTAAAAAACAAGAATTTTTATTGTAAAATTCTTTAAAAAAATTGTCTATATTTCCAAAAAAAGGTAATTTAAGGAGCCAAATTTTCCCAAAATACATTTATTTTTAGCAATATTTAATAAATTTTAACATTTATTAAAAAAACTACAATTTTTGTTAGATTTTTTGATGCCAAATTAATACATACTGGTTATGTTCACTAATAACTAAAGGAAACAGTCAACATTTTCCTTTATAAAACGAAAATAAAACTTCTTGTTCGTTTGTGTGTTTGTGTGCAATAAGTAAACGAAATTATTTTAAACACACAAGCAATGAAATCAATGGCCATATGAAGCAAAATAAACTATGTTTCTTCGCCAACGACCATACCACGCTGAGTACATCGGTTCTCGTCCGATCACCGAAATTAAGCAGCGTCGGGCGCGGTTAGTACTTAGATGGGGGACCGCTTGGGAACACCGCGTGTTGTTGGCATTGTCCAAATTTTTTTTATTTTATTTTATTTTCTTTTTTATTTTTCTCTATTAAATAAAAAAAGAATGAAGTCGATATCTTCATTTTTAACCGAAATAGAGCCAAAATAAAAAACTCAACTGCCTATTATTTTAAGGTAAATGTAAAACATTCGCTATTGATTATGCTCAGTTGTACGTAACTAGATACAATAGTCTATGATTTCCTTTGTAAAACAAAAGTAAAATTCTTTATAAATTTGTTTCGTTTCTCAAAAAACGTAATTTAAGGAGGCAAATTTTCGCAAAATGCATTTATTTTTAACAATATTTAAGAAATTTTAACATTTATTAAAAAACAAGAATTTTTATTGTAAAATTCTTTAAAAAAATTGTCTATATTTCCAAAAAAAGGTAATTTAAGGAGCCAAATTTTCCCAAAATACATTTATTTTTAGCAATATTTAATAAATTTTAACATTTATTAAAAAAACTACAATTTTTGTTAGATTTTTTGATGCCAAATTAATACATACTGGTTATGTTCACTAATAACTAAAGGAAACAGTCAACATTTTCCTTTATAAAACGAAAATAAAACTTCTTGTTCGTTTGTGTGTTTGTGTGCAATAAGTAAACGAAATTGTTTTAAACACACAAGCAATGAAATCAATGGCCATATGAAGCAAAATAAACTATGTTTCTTCGCCAACGACCATACCACGCTGAGTACATCGGTTCTCGTCCGATCACCGAAATTAAGCAGCGTCGGGCGCGGTTAGTACTTAGATGGGGGACCGCTTGGGAATACCGCGTGTTGTTGGCATTGTCCAAAATTTTTTTATTTTATTTTATTTTCTTTTTTATTTTTCTCTATTAAATAAAAAAAGAATGAAGTCGATATCTTCATTTTTAACCGAAATAGAGCCAAAATAAAAAACTCAACTGCCTATTATTTTAAGGTAAATGTAAAACATTCGCTATTGATTATGCTCAGTTGTACGTAACTAGATACAATAGTCTATGATTTCCTTTGTAAAACAAAAGTAAAATTCTTTATAAATTTGTTTCGTTTCTCAAAAAACGTAATTTAAGGAGGCAAATTTTCGCAAAATGCATTTATTTTTAACAATATTTAAGAAATTTTAACATTTATTAAAAAACAAGAATTTTTATTGTAAAATTCTTTAAAAAAATTGTCTATATTTCCAAAAAAAGGTAATTTAAGGAGCCAAATTTTCCCAAAATACATTTATTTTTAGCAATATTTAATAAATTTTAACATTTATTAAAAAAACTACAATTTTTGTTAGATTTTTTGATGCCAAATTAATACATACTGGTTATGTTCACTAATAACTAAAGGAAACAGTCAACATTTTCCTTTATAAAACGAAAATAAAACTTCTTGTTCGTTTGTGTGTTTGTGTGCAATAAGTAAACGAAATTGTTTTAAACACACAAGCAATGAAATCAATGGCCATATGAAGCAAAATAAACTATGTTTCTTCGCCAACGACCATACCACGCTGAGTACATCGGTTCTCGTCCGATCACCGAAATTAAGCAGCGTCGGGCGCGGTTAGTACTTAGATGGGGGACCGCTTGGGAACACCGCGTGTTGTTGGCATTGTCCAAAATTTTTTTATTTTATTTTATTTTCTTTTTTATTTTTCTCTATTAAATAAAAAAAGAATGAAGTCGATATCTTCATTTTTAACCGAAATAGAGCCAAAATAAAAAACTCAACTGCCTATTATTTTAAGGTAAATGTAAAACATTCGCTATTGATTATGCTCAGTTGTACGTAACTAGATACAATAGTCTATGATTTCCTTTGTAAAACAAAAGTAAAATTCTTTATAAATTTGTTTCGTTTCTCAAAAAACGTAATTTAAGGAGGCAAATTTTCGCAAAATGCATTTATTTTTAACAATATTTAAGAAATTTTAACATTTATTAAAAAACAAGAATTTTTATTGTAAAATTCTTTAAAAAAATTGTCTATATTTCCAAAAAAAGGTAATTTAAGGAGCCAAATTTTCCCAAAATACATTTATTTTTAGCAATATTTAATAAATTTTAACATTTATTAAAAAAACTACAATTTTTGTTAGATTTTTTGATGCCAAATTAATACATACTGGTTATGTTCACTAATAACTAAAGGAAACAGTCAACATTTTCCTTTATAAAACGAAAATAAAACTTCTTGTTCGTTTGTGTGTTTGTGTGCAATAAGTAAACGAAATTGTTTTAAACACACAAGCAATGAAATTAATGGCCATATGAAGCAAAATAAACTATGTTTCTTCGCCAACGACCATACCACGCTGAGTACATCGGTTCTCGTCCGATCACCGAAATTAAGCAGCGTCGGGCGCGGTTAGTACTTAGATGGGGGACCGCTTGGGAACACCGCGTGTTGTTGGCATTGTCCAAAATTTTTTTATTTTATTTTATTTTCTTTTTTATTTTTCTCTATTAAATAAAAAAAGAATGAAGTCGATATCTTCATTTTTAACCGAAATAGAGCCAAAATAAAAAACTCAACTGCCTATTATTTTAAGGTAAATGTAAAACATTCGCTATTGATTATGCTCAGTTGTACGTAACTAGATACAATAGTCTATGATTTCCTTTGTAAAACAAAAGTAAAATTCTTTATAAATTTGTTTCGTTTCTCAAAAAACGTAATTTAAGGAGGAAAATTTTCGCAAAATGCATTTATTTTTAACAATATTTAAGAAATTTTAACATTTATTAAAAAACAAGATTTTTTATTGTAAAATTCTTTAAAAAAATTGTCTATATTTCCAAAAAAAGGTAATTTAAGGAGCCAAATTTTCCCAAAATACATTTATTTTTAGCAATATTTAATAAATTTTAACATTTATTAAAAAAACTACAATTTTTGTTAGATTTTTTGATGCCAAATTAATACATACTGGTTATGTTCACTAATAACTAAAGGAAACAGTCAACATTTTCCTTTATAAAACGAAAATAAAACTTCTTGTTCGTTTGTGTGTTTGTGTGCAATAAGTAAACGAAATTGTTTTAAACACACAAGCAATGAAATCAATGGCCATATGAAGCAAAATAAACTATGTTTCTTCGCCAACGACCATACCACGCTGAGTACATCGGTTCTCGTCCGATCACCGAAATTAAGCAGCGTCGGGCGCGGTTAGTACTTAGATGGGGGACCGCTTGGGAACACCGCGTGTTGTTGGCATTGTCCAAAATTTTTTTATTTTATTTTATTTTCTTTTTTATTTTTCTCTATTAAATAAAAAAAGAATGAAGTCGATATCTTCATTTTTAACCGAAATAGAGCCAAAATAAAAAACTCAACTGCCTATTGTTTTAAGGTAAATGTAAAACATTCGCTATTGATTATGCTCAGTTGTACGTAACTAGATACAATAGTCTATGATTTCCTTTGTAAAACAAAAGTAAAATTCTTTATAAATTTGTTTCGTTTCTCAAAAAACGTAATTTAAGGAGGCAAATTTTCGCAAAATGCATTTATTTTTAACAATATTTAAGAAATTTTAACATTTATTAAAAAACAAGAATTTTTATTGTAAAATTCTTTAAAAAAATTGTCTATATTTCCAAAAAAAGGTAATTTAAGGAGCCAAATTTTCCCAAAATACATTTATTTTTAGCAATATTTAATAAATTTTAACATTTATTAAAAAAACTACAATTTTTGTTAGATTTTTTGATGCCAAATTAATACATACTGGTTATGTTCACTAATAACTAAAGGAAACAGTCAACATTTTCCTTTATAAAACGAAAATAAAACTTCTTGTTCGTTTGTGTGTTTGTGTGCAATAAGTAAACGAAATTGTTTTAAACACACAAGCAATGAAATCAATGGCCATATGAAGCAAAATAAACTATGTTTCTTCGCCAACGACCATACCACGCTGAGTACATCGGTTCTCGTCCGATCACCGAAATTAAGCAGCGTCGGGCGCGGTTAGTACTTAGATGGGGGACCGCTTTGGAACACCGCGTGTTGTTGGCATTGTCCAAAATTTTTTTATTTTATTTTATTTTCTTTTTTATTTTTCTCTATTAAATAAAAAAAGAATGAAGTCGATATCTTCATTTTTAACCGAAATAGAGCCAAAATAAAAAACTCAACTGCCTATTATTTTAAGGTAAATGTAAAACATTCGCTATTGATTATGCTCAGTTGTACGTAACTAGATACAATAGTCTATGATTTCCTTTGTAAAACAAAAGTAAAATTCTTTATAAATTTGTTTCGTTTCTCAAAAAACGTAATTTAAGGAGGCAAATTATCGCAAAATGCATTTATTTTTAACAATATTTAAGAAATTTTAACATTTATTAAAAAACAAGAATTTTTATTGTAAAATTCTTTAAAAAAATTGTCTATATTTCCAAAAAAAGGTAATTTAAGGAGCCAAATTTTCCCAAAATACATTTATTTTTAGCAATATTTAATAAATTTTAACATTTATTAAAAAAACTACAATTTTTGTTAGATTTTTTGATGCCAAATTAATACATACTGGTTATGTTCACTAATAACTAAAGGAAACAGTCAACATTTTCCTTTATAAAACGAAAATAAAACTTCTTGTTCGTTTGTGTGTTTGTGTGCAATAAGTAAACGAAATTGTTTTAAACACACAAGCAATGAAATCAATGGCCATATGAAGCAAAATAAACTATGTTTCTTCGCCAACGACCATACCACGCTGAGTACATCGGTTCTCGTCCGATCACCGAAATTAAGCAGCGTCGGGCGCGGTTAGTACTTAGATGGGGGACCGCTTGGGAACACCGCGTGTTGTTGGCATTGTCCAAAATTTTTTTATTTTATTTTATTTTCTTTTTTATTTTTCTCTATTAAATAAAAAACAAGTAAGAACAGACTATAGTCGGACGGGGCCGACCATGTGATACCCTATACCACTAAACGCGTCTTCTTGGGATAAAGTTATAAGATGTGCATTAGAAATTTTACCAATTTTCACACAAAAGTTTTGATCAATTTAACCCGCTAAATATTATCCGATCATACCGTTGACTTGCACGCTACTTCTTCATCTCAAACCAAAACTACGTTTAAAATTTCGCGCCGATCGGACTATTATTGCGACCTACAGAGCGGCTACAAAATCGAGCAAAAATTTTGTTTTTGGTCCATTTCATCCCTTTAACATTTCACGATCATCGCCAAAAACTAATCAGTTCTATTCTGGTCCAAACCCGACCTCCATACTAAATTTCGTGACAATCGGTCCATAATTGCGGCCTCTAGCTTGATTACAATTTTTAATGGACGGACAGACGGACGGACGGACGGACGGACACACATCGCTAAATCGCTTTATCTCGTCGAGATATGAAGTTTGGTATACCACATGAGGGGTCTACGACGAATATTTCGCGGCGTTACATGAATTTTTGGGAAAACAAACTTATTATACCCTTTTCCACATTGTGGTATAGGGTATAAAGAATGAAGTCGATATCTTCATTTTTAACCGAAATAGAGCCAAAATAAAAAACTCAACTGCCTATTATTTTAAGGTAAATGTAAAACATTCGCTATTGATTATGCTCAGTTGTACGTAACTAGATACAATAGTCTATGATTTCCTTTGTAAAACAAAAGTAAAATTCTTTATAAATTTGTTTCGTTTCTCAAAAAACGTAATTTAAGGAGGCAAATTTTCGCAAAATGCATTTATTTTTAACAATATTTAAGAAATTTTAACATTTATTAAAAAACAAGAATTTTTATTGTAAAATTCTTTAAAAAAATTGTCTATATTTCCAAAAAAAGGTAATTTAAGGAGCCAAATTTTCCCAAAATACATTTATTTTTAGCAATATTTAATAAATTTTAACATTTATTAAAAAAACTACAATTTTTGTTAGATTTTTTGATGCCAAATTAATACATACTGGTTATGTTCACTAATAACTAAAGGAAACAGTCAACATTTTCCTTTATAAAACGAAAATAAAACTTCTTGTTCGTTTGTGTGTTTGTGTGCAATAAGTAAACGAAATTGTTTTAAACACACAAGCAATAAAATCAATGGCCATATGAAGCAAAATAAACTATGTTTCTTCGCCAACGACCATACCACGCTGAGTACATCGGTTCTCGTCCGATCACCGAAATTAAGCAGCGTCGGGCGCGGTTAGTACTTAGATGGGGGACCGCTTGGGAACACCGCGTGTTGTTGGCATTGTCCAAAATTTTTTTATTTTATTTTATTTTCTTTTTTATTTTTCTCTATTAAATAAAAAAAGAATGAAGTCGATATCTTCATTTTTAACCGAAATAGAGCCAAAATAAAAAACTCAACTGCCTATTATTTTAAGGTAAATGTAAAACATTCGCTATTGATTATGCTCAGTTGTACGTAACTAGATACAATAGTCTATGATTTCCTTTGTAAAACAAAAGTAAAATTCTTTATAAATTTGTTTCGTTTCTCAAAAAACGTAATTTAAGGAGGCAAATTTTCGCAAAATGCATTTATTTTTAACAATATTTAAGAAATTTTAACATTTATTAAAAAACAAGAATTTTTATTGTAAAATTCTTTAAAAAAATTGTCTATATTTCCAAAAAAAGGTAATTTAAGGAGCCAAATTTTCCCAAAATACATTTATTTTGAGCAATATTTAATAAATTTTAACATTTATTAAAAAAACTACAATTTTTGTTAGATTTTTTGATGCCAAATTAATACATACTGGTTATGTTCACTAATAACTAAAGGAAACAGTCAACATTTTCCTTTATAAAACGAAAATAAAACTTCTTGTTCGTTTGTGTGTTTGTGTGCAATAAGTAAACGAAATTGTTTTAAACACACAAGCAATGAAATCAATGGCCATATGAAGCAAAATAAACTATGTTTCTTCGCCAACGACCATACCACGCTGAGTACATCGGTTCTCGTCCGATCACCGAAATTAAGCAGCGTCGGGCGCGGTTAGTACTTAGATGGGGGACCGCTTGGGAACACCGCGTGTTGTTGGCATTGTCCAAAATTTTTTTATTTTATTTTATTTTCTTTTTTATTTTTCTCTATTAAATAAAAAAAGAATGAAGTCGATATCTTCATTTTTAACCGAAATAGAGCCAAAATAAAAAACTCAACTGCCTATTATTTTAAGGTAAATGTAAAACATTCGCTATTGATTATGCTCAGTTGTACGTAACTAGATACAATAGTCTATGATTTCCTTTGTAAAACAAAAGTAAAATTCTTTATAAATTTGTTTCGTTTCTCAAAAAACGTAATTTAAGGAGGCAAATTTTCGCAAAATGCATTTATTTTTAACAATATTTAAGAAATTTTAACATTTATTAAAAAACAAGAATTTTTATTGTAAAATTCTTTAAAAAAATTGTCTATATTTCCAAAAAAAGGTAATTTAAGGAGCCAAATTTTCCCAAAATACATTTATTTTTAGCAATATTTAATAAATTTTAACATTTATTAAAAAAACTACAATTTTTGTTAGATTTTTTGATGCCAAATTAATACATACTGGTTATGTTCACTAATAACTAAAGGAAACAGTCAACATTTTCCTTTATAAAACGAAAATAAAACTTCTTGTTCGTTTGTGTGTTTGTGTGCAATAAGTAAACGAAATTGTTTTAAACACACAAGCAATGAAATCAATGGCCATATGAAGCAAAATAAACTATGTTTCTTCGCCAACGACCATACCACGCTGAGTACATCGGTTCTCGTCCGATCACCGAAATTAAGCAGCGTCGGGCGCGGTTAGTACTTAGATGGGGGACCGCTTGGGAACACCGCGTGTTGTTGGCATTGTCCAAAATTTTTTTATTTTCTTTTTTATTTTTCTCTATTAAATAAAAAAAGAATGAAGTCGATATCTTCATTTTTAACCGAAATAGAGCCAAAATAAAAAACTCAACTGCCTATTATTTTAAGGTAAATGTAAAACATTCGCTATTGATTATGCTCAGTTGTACGTAACTAGATACAATAGTCTATGATTTCCTTTGTAAAACAAAAGTAAAATTCTTTATAAATTTGTTTCGTTTCTCAAAAAACGTAATTTAAGGAGGCAAATTTTCGCAAAATGCATTTATTTTTAACAATATTTAAGAAATTTTAACATTTATTAAAAAACAAGAATTTTTATTGTAAAATTCTTTAAAAAAATTGTCTATATTTCCAAAAAAAGGTAATTTAAGGAGCCAAATTTTCCCAAAATACATTTATTTTTAGCAATATTTAATAAATTTTAACATTTATTAAAAAAACTACAATTTTTGTTAGATTTTTTGATGCCAAATTAATACATACTGGTTATGTTCACTAATAACTAAAGGAAACAGTCAACATTTTCCTTTATAAAACGAAAATAAAACTTCTTGTTCGTTTGTGTGTTTGTGTGCAATAAGTAAACGAAATTGTTTTAAACACACAAGCAATGAAATCAATGGCCATATGAAGCAAAATAAACTATGTTTCTTCGCCAACGACCATACCACGCTGAGTACATCGGTTCTCGTCCGATCACCGAAATTAAGCAGCGTCGGGCGCGGTTAGTACTTAGATGGGGGACCGCTTGGGAACACCGCGTGTTGTTGGCATTGTCCAAAATTTTTTTATTTTATTTTATTTTCTTTTTTATTTTTCTCTATTAAATAAAAAAAGAATGAAGTCGATATCTTCATTTTTAACCGAAATAGAGCCAAAATAAAAAACTCAACTGCCTATTATTTTAAGGTAAATGTAAAACATTCGCTATTGATTATGCTCAGTTGTACGTAACTAGATACAATAGTCTATGATTTCCTTTGTAAAACAAAAGTAAAATTCTTTATAAATTTGTTTCGTTTCTCAAAAAACGTAATTTAAGGAGGCAAATTTTCGCAAAATGCATTTATTTTTAACAATATTTAAGAAATTTTAACATTTATTAAAAAACAAGCATTTTTATTGTAAAATTCTTTAAAAAAATTGTCTATATTTCCAAAAAAAGGTAATTTAAGGAGCCAAATTTTCCCAAAATACATTTATTTTTAGCAATATTTAATAAATTTTAACATTTATTAAAAAAACTACAATTTTTGTTAGATTTTTTGATGCCAAATTAATACATACTGGTTATGTTCACTAATAACTAAAGGAAACAGTCAACATTTTCCTTTATAAAACGAAAATAAAACTTCTTGTTCGTTTGTGTGTTTGTGTGCAATAAGTAAACGAAATTGTTTTAAACACACAAGCAATGAAATCAATGGCCATATGAAGCAAAATAAACTATGTTTCTTCGCCAACGACCATACCACGCTGAGTACATCGGTTCTCGTCCGATCACCGAAATTAAGCAGCGTCGGGCGCGGTTAGTACTTAGATGGGGGACCGCTTGGGAACACCGCGTGTTGTTGGCATTGTCCAAAATTTTTTTATTTTATTTTATTTTCTTTTTTATTTTTCTCTATTAAATAAAAAAAGAATGAAGTCGATATCTTCATTTTTAACCGAAATAGAGCCAAAATAAAAAACTCAACTGCCTATTATTTTAAGGTAAATGTAAAACATTCGCTATTGATTATGCTCAGTTGTACGTAACTAGATACAATAGTCTATGATTTCCTTTGTAAAACAAAAGTAAAATTCTTTATAAATTTGTTTCGTTTCTCAAAAAACGTAATTTAAGGAGGCAAATTTTCGCAAAATGCATTTATTTTTAACAATATTTAAGAAATTTTAACATTTATTAAAAAACAAGAATTTTTATTGTAAAATTCTTTAAAAAAATTGTCTATATTTCCAAAAAAAGGTAATTTAAGGAGCCAAATTTTCCCAAAATACATTTATTTTTAGCAATATTTAATAAATTTTAACATTTATTAAAAAAACTACAATTTTTTGATGCCAAATTAATACATACTGGTTATGTTCACTAATAACTAAAGGAAACAGTCAACATTTTCCTTTATAAAACGAAAATAAAACTTCTTGTTCGTTTGTGTGTTTGTGTGCAATAAGTAAACGAAATTGTTTTAAACACACAAGCAATGAAATCAATGGCCATATGAAGCAAAATAAACTATGTTTCTTCGCCAACGACCATACCACGCTGAGTACATCGGTTCTCGTCCGATCACCGAAATTAAGCAGCGTCGGGCGCGGTTAGTACTTAGATGGGGGACCGCTTGGGAACACCGCGTGTTGTTGGCATTGTCCAAAATTTTTTTATTTTATTTTATTTTCTTTTTTATTTTTCTCTATTAAATAAAAAAAGAATGAAGTCGATATCTTCATTTTTAACCGAAATAGAGCCAAAATAAAAAACTCAACTGCCTATTATTTTAAGGTAAATGTAAAACATTCGCTATTGATTATGCTCAGTTGTACGTAACTAGATACAATAGTCTATGATTTCCTTTGTAAAACAAAAGTAAAATTCTTTATAAATTTGTTTCGTTTCTCAAAAAACGTAATTTAAGGAGGCAAATTTTCGCAAAATGCATTTATTTTTAACAATATTTAAGAAATTTTAACATTTATTAAAAAACAAGAATTTTTATTGTAAAATTCTTTAAAAAAATTGTCTATATTTCCAAAAAAAGGTAATTTAAGGAGCCAAATTTTCCCAAAATACATTTATTTTTAGCAATATTTAATAAATTTTAACATTTATTAAAAAAACTACAATTTTTGTTAGATTTTTTGATGCCAAATTAATACATACTGGTTATGTTCACTAATAACTAAAGGAAACAGTCAACATTTTCCTTTATAAAACGAAAATAAAACTTCTTGTTCGTTTGTGTGTTTGTGTGCAATAAGTAAACGAAATTGTTTTAAACACACAAGCAATGAAATCAATGGCCATATGAAGCAAAATAAACTATGTTTCTTCGCCAACGACCATACCACGCTGAGTACATCGGTTCTCGTCCGATCACCGAAATTAAGCAGCGTCGGGCGCGGTTAGTACTTAGATGGGGGACCGCTTGGGAACACCGCGTGTTGTTGGCATTGTCCAAAATTTTTTTATTTTATTTTATTTTCTTTTTTATTTTTCTCTATTAAATAAAAAAAGAATGAAGTCGATATCTTCATTTTTAACCGAAATAGAGCCAAAATAAAAAACTCAACTGCCTATTATTTTAAGGTAAATGTAAAACATTCGCTATTGATTATGCTCAGTTGTACGTAACTAGATACAATAGTCTATGATTTCCTTTGTAAAACAAAAGTAAAATTCTTTATAAATTTGTTTCGTTTCTCAAAAAACGTAATTTAAGGAGGCAAATTTTCGCAAAATGCATTTATTTTTAACAATATTTAAGAAATTTTAACATTTATTAAAAAACAAGCATTTTTATTGTAAAATTCTTTAAAAAAATTGTCTATATTTCCAAAAAAAGGTAATTTAAGGAGCCAAATTTTCCCAAAATACATTTATTTTTAGCAATATTTAATAAATTTTAACATTTATTAAAAAAACTACAATTTTTGTTAGATTTTTTGATGCCAAATTAATACATACTGGTTATGTTCACTAATAACTAAAGGAAACAGTCAACATTTTCCTTTATAAAACGAAAATAAAACTTCTTGTTCGTTTGTGTGTTTGTGTGCAATAAGTAAACGAAATTGTTTTAAACACACAAGCAATGAAATCAATGGCCATATGAAGCAAAATAAACTATGTTTCTTCGCCAACGACCATACCACGCTGAGTACATCGGTTCTCGTCCGATCACCGAAATTAAGCAGCGTCGGGCGCGGTTAGTACTTAGATGGGGGACCGCTTGGGAACACCGCGTGTTGTTGGCATTGTCCAAAATTTTTTTATTTTATTTTATTTTCTTTTTTATTTTTCTCTATTAAATAAAAAAAGAATGAAGTCGATATCTTCATTTTTAACCGAAATAGAGCCAAAATAAAAAACTCAACTGCCTATTATTTTAAGGTAAATGTAAAACATTCGCTATTGATTATGCTCAGTTGTACGTAACTAGATACAATAGTCTATGATTTCCTTTGTAAAACAAAAGTAAAATTCTTTATAAATTTGTTTCGTTTCTCAAAAAACGTAATTTAAGGAGGCAAATTTTCGCAAAATGCATTTATTTTTAACAATATTTAAGAAATTTTAACATTTATTAAAAAACAAGAATTTTTATTGTAAAATTCTTTAAAAAAATTGTCTATATTTCCAAAAAAAGGTAATTTAAGGAGCCAAATTTTCCCAAAATACATTTATTTTTAGCAATATTTAATAAATTTTAACATTTATTAAAAAAACTACAATTTTTGTTAGATTTTTTGATGCCAAATTAATACATACTGGTTATGTTCACTAATAACTAAAGGAAACAGTCAACATTTTCCTTTATAAAACGAAAATAAAACTTCTTGTTCGTTTGTGTGTTTGTGTGCAATAAGTAAACGAAATTGTTTTAAACACACAAGCAATGAAATCAATGGCCATATGAAGCAAAATAAACTATGTTTCTTCGCCAACGACCATACCACGCTGAGTACATCGGTTCTCGTCCGATCACCGAAATTAAGCAGCGTCGGGCGCGGTTAGTACTTAGATGGGGGACCGCTTGGGAACACCGCGTGTTGTTGGCATTGTCCAAAATTTTTTTATTTTATTTTATTTTCTTTTTTATTTTTCTCTATTAAATAAAAAAAGAATGAAGTCGATATCTTCATTTTTAACCGAAATAGAGCCAAAATAAAAAACTCAACTGCCTATTATTTTAAGGTAAATGTAAAACATTCGCTATTGATTATGCTCAGTTGTACGTAACTAGATACAATAGTCTATGATTTCCTTTGTAAAACAAAAGTAAAATTCTTTATAAATTTGTTTCGTTTCTCAAAAAACGTAATTTAAGGAGGCAAATTTTCGCAAAATGCATTTATTTTTAACAATATTTAAGAAATTTTAACATTTATTAAAAAACAAGAATTTTTATTGTAAAATTCTTTAAAAAAATTGTCTATATTTCCAAAAAAAGGTAATTTAAGGAGCCAAATTTTCCCAAAATACATTTATTTTTAGCAATATTTAATAAATTTTAACATTTATTAAAAAAACTACAATTTTTGTTAGATTTTTTGATGCCAAATTAATACATACTGGTTATGTTCACTAATAACTAAAGGAAACAGTCAACATTTTCCTTTATAAAACGAAAATAAAACTTCTTGTTCGTTTGTGTGTTTGTGTGCAATAAGTAAACGAAATTGTTTTAAACACACAAGCAATGAAATCAATGGCCATATGAAGCAAAATAAACTATGTTTCTTCGCCAACGACCATACCACGCTGAGTACATCGGTTCTCGTCCGATCACCGAAATTAAGCAGCGTCGGGCGCGGTTAGTACTTAGATGGGGGACCGCTTGGGAACACCGCGTGTTGTTGGCATTGTCCAAAATTTTTTTATTTTATTTTATTTTCTTTTTTATTTTTCTCTATTAAATAAAAAAAGAATGAAGTCGATATCTTCATTTTTAACCGAAATAGAGCCAAAATAAAAAACTCAACTGCCTATTATTTTAAGGTAAATGTAAAACATTCGCTATTGATTATGCTCAGTTGTACGTAACTAGATACAATAGTCTATGATTTCCTTTGTAAAACAAAAGTAAAATTCTTTATAAATTTGTTTCGTTTCTCAAAAAACGTAATTTAAGGAGGCAAATTTTCGCAAAATGCATTTATTTTTAACAATATTTAAGAAATTTTAACATTTATTAAAAAACAAGAATTTTTATTGTAAAATTCTTTAAAAAAATTGTCTATATTTCCAAAAAAAGGTAATTTAAGGAGCCAAATTTTCCCAAAATACATTTATTTTTAGCAATATTTAATAAATTTTAACATTTATTAAAAAAACTACAATTTTTGTTAGATTTTTTGATGCCAAATTAATACATACTGGTTATGTTCACTAATAACTAAAGGAAACAGTCAACATTTTCCTTTATAAAACGAAAATAAAACTTCTTGTTCGTTTGTGTGTTTGTGTGCAATAAGTAAACGAAATTGTTTTAAACACACAAGCAATGAAATCAATGGCCATATGAAGCAAAATAAACTATGTTTCTTCGCCAACGACCATACCACGCTGAGTACATCGGTTCTCGTCCGATCACCGAAATTAAGCAGCGTCGGGCGCGGTTAGTACTTAGATGGGGGACCGCTTGGGAACACCGCGTGTTGTTGGCATTGTCCAAAATTTTTTTATTTTATTTTATTTTCTTTTTTATTTTTCTCTATTAAATAAAAAAAGAATGAAGTCGATATCTTCATTTTTAACCGAAATAGAGCCAAAATAAAAAACTCAACTGCCTATTATTTTAAGGTAAATGTAAAACATTCGCTATTGATTATGCTCAGTTGTACGTAACTAGATACAATAGTCTATGATTTCCTTTGTAAAACAAAAGTAAAATTCTTTATAAATTTGTTTCGTTTCTCAAAAAACGTAATTTAAGGAGGCAAATTTTCGCAAAATGCATTTATTTTTAACAATATTTAAGAAATTTTAACATTTATTAAAAAACAAGAATTTTTATTGTAAAATTCTTTAAAAAAATTGTCTATATTTCCAAAAAAAGGTAATTTAAGGAGCCAAATTTTCCCAAAATACATTTATTTTTAGCAATATTTAATAAATTTTAACATTTATTAAAAAAACTACAATTTTTGTTAGATTTTTTGATGCCAAATTAATACATACTGGTTATGTTCACTAATAACTAAAGGAAACAGTCAACATTTTCCTTTATAAAACGAAAATAAAACTTCTTGTTCGTTTGTGTGCAATAAGTAAACGAAATTGTTTTAAACACACAAGCAATGAAATCAATGGCCATATGAAGCAAAATAAACTATGTTTCTTCGCCAACGACCATACCACGCTGAGTACATCGGTTCTCGTCCGATCACCGAAATTAAGCAGCGTCGGGCGCGGTTAGTACTTAGATGGGGGACCGCTTGGGAACACCGCGTGTTGTTGGCATTGTCCAAAATTTTTTTATTTTATTTTATTTTCTTTTTTATTTTTCTCTATTAAATAAAAAAAGAATGAAGTCGATATCTTCATTTTTAACCGAAATAGAGCCAAAATAAAAAACTCAACTGCCTATTATTTTAAGGTAAATGTAAAACATTCGCTATTGATTATGCTCAGTTGTACGTAACTAGATACAATAGTCTATGATTTCCTTTGTAAAACAAAAGTAAAATTCTTTATAAATTTGTTTCGTTTCTCAAAAAACGTAATTTAAGGAGGCAAATTTTCGCAAAATGCATTTATTTTTAACAATATTTAAGAAATTTTAACATTTATTAAAAAACAAGAATTTTTATTGTAAAATTCTTTAAAAAAATTGTCTATATTTCCAAAAAAAGGTAATTTAAGGAGCCAAATTTTCCCAAAATACATTTATTTTTAGCAATATTTAATAAATTTTAACATTTATTAAAAAAACTACAATTTTTGTTAGATTTTTTGATGCCAAATTAATACATACTGGTTATGTTCACTAATAACTAAAGGAAACAGTCAACATTTTCCTTTATAAAACGAAAATAAAACTTCTTGTTCGTTTGTGTGTTTGTGTGCAATAAGTAAACGAAATTGTTTTAAACACACAAGCAATGAAATCAATGGCCATATGCCCAGCCAGCAATTGGGAGTGAGTGAGTCACTTCCTCTATCAAAAGTAATCGCTTTCTGAACTTCTATTCTAGAAAATAGCGAGCCTTTATCATTTTACAATAACAATTGCATTGCTGTCCCTTTTTGAACTTCTTGAATAACTACCTAGTGTCAGAAAAGGAGATCGAAATTCTATTATTGCTTTTTTACACTAACAATGCTACTACTTACGACTATCGCATGGGCAGACACTTTCTCTGGTCAATGCAGACACTTCGATTGTTTTCGTTCATTTGAGGCGTGTACAACCTTAAAATAATATAAGACTTTAGTCTATCTGGTGTTTATAAGGTACGGTGGTGCAGTGGTAAGCATGTTCGCTTTGCATTCTTAAGGTCATGGGTTTGATTCCCAGGCCAGGCAACATAACATTTTTAAAAGTACAAAAATTAATGAATATGGCAATTTCATCTAAGGATAGTTCTTTAAAAACGTATGTAATTTGGAACATTAATTAGAATAGTAAAAAAATAAAAATTAAAAGAATAACAACAAATAAAATGAAAAACGAAAAAAAATTTTTTTTTTCGTCACAACCAATTTTATCGCTAAAAGTACTTCTAGGAAGTCTCGAAAGCGGCATTCACAAGTAGTGTCGTGGACGTGGTTCATTTCTTCCCGAACGGTGTGCCTACTTCAATTAGAATGCGAGATCGCGGATGTGTATTTCTATCGCCTGGGAGTGACTGCTTCGGGTAATGGGCGATAAAAAATGCTTGCTGGGTGAAGCAAAATAAACTATGTTTCTTCGCCAACGACCATACCACGCTGAGTACATCGGTTCTCGTCCGATCACCGAAATTAAGCAGCGTCGGGCGCGGTTAGTACTTAGATGGGGGACCGCTTGGGAACACCGCGTGTTGTTGGCATTGTCCAAAATTTTTTTATTTTATTTTATTTTCTTTTTTATTTTTCTCTATTAAATAAAAAAAGAATGAAGTCGATATCTTCATTTTTAACCGAAATAGAGCCAAAATAAAAAACTCAACTGCCTATTATTTTAAGGTAAATGTAAAACATTCGCTATTGATTATGCTCAGTTGTACGTAACTAGATACAATAGTCTATGATTTCCTTTGTAAAACAAAAGTAAAATTCTTTATAAATTTGTTTCGTTTCTCAAAAAACGTAATTTAAGGAGGCAAATTTTCGCAAAATGCATTTATTTTTAACAATATTTAAGAAATTTTAACATTTATTAAAAAACAAGAATTTTTATTGTAAAATTCTTTAAAAAAATTGTCTATATTTCCAAAAAAAGGTAATTTAAGGAGCCAAATTTTCCCAAAATACATTTATTTTTAGCAATATTTAATAAATTTTAACATTTATTAAAAAAACTACAATTTTTGTTAGATTTTTTGATGCCAAATTAATACATACTGGTTATGTTCACTAATAACTAAAGGAAACAGTCAACATTTTCCTTTATAAAACGAAAATAAAACTTCTTGTTCGTTTGTGTGTTTGTGTGCAATAAGTAAACGAAATTGTTTTAAACACACAAGCAATGAAATCAATGGCCATATGAAGCAAAATAAACTATGTTTCTTCGCCAACGACCATACCACGCTGAGTACATCGGTTCTCGTCCGATCACCGAAATTAAGCAGCGTCGGGCGCGGTTAGTACTTAGATGGGGGACCGCTTGGGAACACCGCGTGTTGTTGGCATTGTCCAAAATTTTTTTATTTTATTTTATTTTCTTTTTTATTTTTCTCTATTAAATAAAAAAAGAATGAAGTCGATATCTTCATTTTTAACCGAAATAGAGCCAAAATAAAAAACTCAACTGCCTATTATTTTAAGGTAAATGTAAAACATTCGCTATTGATTATGCTCAGTTGTACGTAACTAGATACAATAGTCTATGATTTCCTTTGTAAAACAAAAGTAAAATTCTTTATAAATTTGTTTCGTTTCTCAAAAAACGTAATTTAAGGAGGCAAATTTTCGCAAAATGCATTTATTTTTAACAATATTTAAGAAATTTTAACATTTATTAAAAAACAAGAATTTTTATTGTAAAATTCTTTAAAAAAATTGTCTATATTTCCAAAAAAAGGTAATTTAAGGAGCCAAATTTTCCCAAAATACATTTATTTTTAGCAATATTTAATAAATTTTAACATTTATTAAAAAACTACAATTTTTGTTAGATTTTTTGATGCCAAATTAATACATACTGGTTATGTTCACTAATAACTAAAGGAAACAGTCAACATTTTCCTTTATAAAACGAAAATAAAACTTCTTGTTCGTTTGTGTGTTTGTGTGCAATAAGTAAACGAAATTGTTTTAAACACACAAGCAATGAAATCAATGGCCATATGAAGCAAAATAAACTATGTTTCTTCGCCAACGACCATACCACGCTGAGTACATCGGTTCTCGTCCGATCACCGAAATTAAGCAGCGTCGGGCGCGGTTAGTACTTAGATGGGGGACCGCTTGGGAACACCGCGTGTTGTTGGCATTGTCCAAAATTTTTTTATTTTATTTTATTTTCTTTTTTATTTTTCTCTATTAAATAAAAAAAGAATGAAGTCGATATCTTCATTTTTAACCGAAATAGAGCCAAAATAAAAAACTCAACTGCCTATTATTTTAAGGTAAATGTAAAACATTCGCTATTGATTATGCTCAGTTGTACGTAACTAGATACAATAGTCTATGATTTCCTTTGTAAAACAAAAGTAAAATTCTTTATAAATTTGTTTCGTTTCTCAAAAAACGTAATTTAAGGAGGCAAATTTTCGCAAAATGCATTTATTTTTAACAATATTTAAGAAATTTTAACATTTATTAAAAAACAAGAATTTTTATTGTAAAATTCTTTAAAAAAATTGTCTATATTTCCAAAAAAAGGTAATTTAAGGAGCCAAATTTTCCCAAAATACATTTATTTTTAGCAATATTTAATAAATTTTAACATTTATTAAAAAAACTACAATTTTTGTTAGATTTTTTGATGCCAAATTAATACATACTGGTTATGTTCACTAATAACTAAAGGAAACAGTCAACATTTTCCTTTATAAAACGAAAATAAAACTTCTTGTTCGTTTGTGTGTTTGTGTGCAATAAGTAAACGAAATTGTTTTAAACACACAAGCAATGAAATCAATGGCCATATGAAGCAAAATAAACTATGTTTCTTCGCCAACGACCATACCACGCTGAGTACATCGGTTCTCGTCCGATCACCGAAATTAAGCAGCGTCGGGCGCGGTTAGTACTTAGATGGGGGACCGCTTGGGAACACCGCGTGTTGTTGGCATTGTCCAAAATTTTTTTATTTTATTTTATTTTCTTTTTTATTTTTCTCTATTAAATAAAAAAAGAATGAAGTCGATATCTTCATTTTTAACCGAAATAGAGCCAAAATAAAAAACTCAACTGCCTATTATTTTAAGGTAAATGTAAAACATTCGCTATTGATTATGCTCAGTTGTACGTAACTAGATACAATAGTCTATGATTTCCTTTGTAAAACAAAAGTAAAATTCTTTATAAATTTGTTTCGTTTCTCAAAAAACGTAATTTAAGGAGGCAAATTTTCGCAAAATGCATTTATTTTTAACAATATTTAAGAAATTTTAACATTTATTAAAAAACAAGAATTTTTATTGTAAAATTCTTTAAAAAAATTGTCTATATTTCCAAAAAAAGGTAATTTAAGGAGCCAAATTTTCCCAAAATACATTTATTTTTAGCAATATTTAATAAATTTTAACATTTATTAAAAAAACTACAATTTTTGTTAGATTTTTTGATGCCAAATTAATACATACTGGTTATGTTCACTAATAACTAAAGGAAACAGTCAACATTTCCCTTTATAAAACGAAAATAAAACTTCTTGTTCGTTTGTGTGTTTGTGTGCAATAAGTAAACGAAATTGTTTTAAACACACAAGCAATGAAATCAATGGCCATATGAAGCAAAATAAACTATGTTTCTTCGCCAACGACCATACCACGCTGAGTACATCGGTTCTCGTCCGATCACCGAAATTAAGCAGCGTCGGGCGCGGTTAGTACTTAGATGGGGGACCGCTTGGGAACACCGCGTGTTGTTGGCATTGTCCAAAATTTTTTTATTTTATTTTATTTTCTTTTTTATTTTTCTCTATTAAATAAAAAAAGAATGAAGTCGATATCTTCATTTTTAACCGAAATAGAGCCAAAATAAAAAACTCAACTGCCTATTATTTTAAGGTAAATGTAAAACATTCGCTATTGATTATGCTCAGTTGTACGTAACTAGATACAATAGTCTATGATTTCCTTTGTAAAACAAAAGTAAAATTCTTTATAAATTTGTTTCGTTTCTCAAAAAACGTAATTTAAGGAGGCAAATTTTCGCAAAATGCATTTATTTTTAACAATATTTAAGAAATTTTAACATTTATTAAAAAACAAGAATTTTTATTGTAAAATTCTTTAAAAAAATTGTCTATATTTCCAAAAAAAGGTAATTTAAGGAGCCAAATTTTCCCAAAATACATTTATTTTTAGCAATATTTAATAAATTTTAACATTTATTAAAAAAACTACAATTTTTGTTAGATTTTTTGATGCCAAATTAATACATACTGGTTATGTTCACTAATAACTAAAGGAAACAGTCAACATTTTCCTTTATAAAACGAAAATAAAACTTCTTGTTCGTTTGTGTGTTTGTGTGCAATAAGTAAACGAAATTGTTTTAAACACACAAGCAATGAAATCAATGGCCATATGAAGCAAAATAAACTATGTTTCTTCGCCAACGACCATACCACGCTGAGTACATCGGTTCTCGTCCGATCACCGAAATTAAGCAGCGTCGGGCGCGGTTAGTACTTAGATGGGGGACCGCTTGGGAACACCGCGTGTTGTTGGCATTGTCCAAAATTTTTTTATTTTATTTTATTTTCTTTTTTATTTTTCTCTATTAAATAAAAAAAGAATGAAGTCGATATCTTCATTTTTAACCGAAATAGAGCCAAAATAAAAAACTCAACTGCCTATTATTTTAAGGTAAATGTAAAACATTCGCTATTGATTATGCTCAGTTGTACGTAACTAGATACAATAGTCTATGATTTCCTTTGTAAAACAAAAGTAAAATTCTTTATAAATTTGTTTCGTTTCTCAAAAAACGTAATTTAAGGAGGCAAATTTTCGCAAAATGCATTTATTTTTAACAATATTTAAGAAATTTTAACATTTATTAAAAAACAAGAATTTTTATTGTAAAATTCTTTAAAAAAATTGTCTATATTTCCAAAAAAAGGTAATTTAAGGAGCCAAATTTTCCCAAAATACATTTATTTTTAGCAATATTTAATAAATTTTAACATTTATTAAAAAAACTACAATTTTTGTTAGATTTTTTGATGCCAAATTAATACATACTGGTTATGTTCACTAATAACTAAAGGAAACAGTCAACATTTTCCTTTATAAAACGAAAATAAAACTTCTTGTTCGTTTGTGTGTTTGTGTGCAATAAGTAAACGAAATTGTTTTAAACACACAAGCAATGAAATCAATGACCATATGAAGCAAAATAAACTATGTTTCTTCGCCAACGACCATACCACGCTGAGTACATCGGTTCTCGTCCGATCACCGAAATTAAGCAGCGTCGGGCGCGGTTAGTACTTAGATGGGGGACCGCTTGGGAACACCGCGTGTTGTTGGCATTGTCCAAAATTTTTTTATTTTCTTTTTTATATTTCTCTATTAAATAAAAAAAGAATGAAGTCGATATCTTCATTTTTAACCGAAATAGAGCCAAAATAAAAAACTCAACTGCCTATTATTTTAAGGTAAATGTAAAACATTCGCTATTGATTATGCTCAGTTGTACGTAACTAGATACAATAGTCTATGATTTCCTTTGTAAAACAAAAGTAAAATTCTTTATAAATTTGTTTCGTTTCTCAAAAAACGTAATTTAAGGAGGCAAATTTTCGCAAAATGCATTTATTTTTAACAATATTTAAGAAATTTTAACATTTATTAAAAAACAAGAATTTTTATTGTAAAATTCTTTAAAAAAATTGTCTATATTTCCAAAAAAAGGTAATTTAAGGAGCCAAATTTTCCCAAAATACATTTATTTTTAGCAATATTTAATAAATTTTAACATTTATTAAAAAAACTACAATTTTTGTTAGATTTTTTGATGCCAAATTAATACATACTGGTTATGTTCACTAATAACTAAAGGAAACAGTCAACATTTTCCTTTATAAAACGAAAATAAAACTTCTTGTTCGTTTGTGTGTTTGTGTGCAATAAGTAAACGAAATTGTTTTAAACACACAAGCAATGAAATCAATGGCCATATGAAGCAAAATAAACTATGTTTCTTCGCCAACGACCATACCACGCTGAGTACATCGGTTCTCGTCCGATCACCGAAATTAAGCAGCGTCGGGCGCGGTTAGTACTTAGATGGGGGACCGCTTGGGAACACCGCGTGTTGTTGGCATTGTCCAAAATTTTTTTATTTTATTTTATTTTCTTTTTTATTTTTCTCTATTAAATAAAAAAAGAATGAAGTCGATATCTTCATTTTTAACCGAAATAGAGCCAAAATAAAAAACTCAACTGCCTATTATTTTAAGGTAAATGTAAAACATTCGCTATTGATTATGCTCAGTTGTACGTAACTAGATACAATAGTCTATGATTTCCTTTGTAAAACAAAAGTAAAATTCTTTATAAATTTGTTTCGTTTCTCAAAAAACGTAATTTAAGGAGGCAAATTTTCGCAAAATGCATTTATTTTTAACAATATTTAAGAAATTTTAACATTTATTAAAAAACAAGAATTTTTATTGTAAAATTCTTTAAAAAAATTGTCTATATTTCCAAAAAAAGGTAATTTAAGGAGCCAAATTTTCCCAAAATACATTTATTTTTAGCAATATTTAATAAATTTTAACATTTATTAAAAAAACTACAATTTTTGTTAGATTTTTTGATGCCAAATTAATACATACTGGTTATGTTCACTAATAACTAAAGGAAACAGTCAACATTTTCCTTTATAAAACGAAAATAAAACTTCTTGTTCGTTTGTGTGTTTGTGTGCAATAAGTAAACGAAATTGTTTTAAACACACAAGCAATGAAATCAATGGCCATATGAAGCAAAATAAACTATGTTTCTTCGCCAACGACCATACCACGCTGAGTACATCGGTTCTCGTCCGATCACCGAAATTAAGCAGCGTCGGGCGCGGTTAGTACTTAGATGGGGGACCGCTTGGGAACACCGCGTGTTGTTGGCATTGTCCAAAATTTTTTTATTTTATTTTATTTTCTTTTTTATTTTTCTCTATTAAATAAAAAAAGAATGAAGTCGATATCTTCATTTTTAACCGAAATAGAGCCAAAATAAAAAACTCAACTGCCTATTATTTTAAGGTAAATGTAAAACATTCGCTATTGATTATGCTCAGTTGTACGTAACTAGATACAATAGTCTATGATTTCCTTTGTAAAACAAAAGTAAAATTCTTTATAAATTTGTTTCGTTTCTCAAAAAACGTAATTTAAGGAGGCAAATTTTCGCAAAATGCATTTATTTTTAACAATATTTAAGAAATTTTAACATTTATTAAAAAACAAGAATTTTTATTGTAAAATTCTTTAAAAAAATTGTCTATATTTCCAAAAAAAGGTAATTTAAGGAGCCAAATTTTCCCAAAATACATTTATTTTTAGCAATATTTAATAAATTTTAACATTTATTAAAAAAACTACAATTTTTGTTAGATTTTTTGATGCCAAATTAATACATACTGGTTATGTTCACTAATAACTAAAGGAAACAGTCAACATTTTCCTTTATAAAACGAAAATAAAACTTCTTGTTCGTTTGTGTGTTTGTGTGCAATAAGTAAACGAAATTGTTTTAAACACACAAGCAATGAAATCAATGGCCATATGAAGCAAAATAAACTATGTTTCTTCGCCAACGACCATACCACGCTGAGTACATCGGCTCTCGTCCGATCACCGAAATTAAGCAGCGTCGGGCGCGGTTAGTACTTAGATGGGGGACCGCTTGGGAACACCGCGTGTTGTTGGCATTGTCCAAAATTTTTTTATTTTATTTTATTTTCTTTTTTATTTTTCTCTATTAAATAAAAAAAGAATGAAGTCGATATCTTCATTTTTAACCGAAATAGAGCCAAAATAAAAAACTCAACTGCCTATTATTTTAAGGTAAATGTAAAACATTCGCTATTGATTATGCTCAGTTGTACGTAACTAGATACAATAGTCTATGATTTCCTTTGTAAAACAAAAGTAAAATTCTTTATAAATTTGTTTCGTTTCTCAAAAAACGTAATTTAAGGAGGCAAATTTTCGCAAAATGCATTTATTTTTAACAATATTTAAGAAATTTTAACATTTATTAAAAAACAAGCATTTTTATTGTAAAATTCTTTAAAAAAATTGTCTATATTTCCAAAAAAAGGTAATTTAAGGAGCCAAATTTTCCCAAAATACATTTATTTTTAGCAATATTTAATAAATTTTAACATTTATTAAAAAAACTACAATTTTTGTTAGATTTTTTGATGCCAAATTAATACATACTGGTTATGTTCACTAATAACTAAAGGAAACAGTCAACATTTTCCTTTATAAAACGAAAATAAAACTTCTTGTTCGTTTGTGTGTTTGTGTGCAATAAGTAAACGAAATTGTTTTAAACACACAAGCAATGAAATCAATGGCCATATGAAGCAAAATAAACTATGTTTCTTCGCCAACGACCATACCACGCTGAGTACATCGGTTCTCGTCCGATCACCGAAATTAAGCAGCGTCGGGCGCGGTTAGTACTTAGATGGGGGACCGCTTGGGAACACCGCGTGTTGTTGGCATTGTCCAAAATTTTTTTATTTTATTTTATTTTCTTTTTTATTTTTCTCTATTAAATAAAAAAAGAATGAAGTCGATATCTTCATTTTTAACCGAAATAGAGCCAAAATAAAAAACTCAACTGCCTATTATTTTAAGGTAAATGTAAAACATTCGCTATTGATTATGCTCAGTTGTACGTAACTAGATACAATAGTCTATGATTTCCTTTGTAAAACAAAAGTAAAATTCTTTATAAATTTGTTTCGTTTCTCAAAAAACGTAATTTAAGGAGGCAAATTTTCGCAAAATGCATTTATTTTTAACAATATTTAAGAAATTTTAACATTTATTAAAAAACAAGAATTTTTATTGTAAAATTCTTTAAAAAAATTGTCTATATTTCCAAAAAAAGGTAATTTAAGGAGCCAAATTTTCCCAAAATACATTTATTTTTAGCAATATTTAATAAATTTTAACATTTATTAAAAAAACTACAATTTTTGTTAGATTTTTTGATGCCAAATTAATACATACTGGTTATGTTCACTAATAACTAAAGGAAACAGTCAACATTTTCCTTTATAAAACGAAAATAAAACTTCTTGTTCGTTTGTGTGCAATAAGTAAACGAAATTGTTTTAAACACACAAGCAATGAAATCAATGGCCATATGAAGCAAAATAAACTATGTTTCTTCGCCAACGACCATACCACGCTGAGTACATCGGTTCTCGTCCGATCACCGAAATTAAGCAGCGTCGGGCGCGGTTAGTACTTAGATGGGGGACCGCTTGGGAACACCGCGTGTTGTTGGCATTGTCCAAAATTTTTTTATTTTATTTTATTTTCTTTTTTATTTTTCTCTATTAAATAAAAAAAGAATGAAGTCGATATCTTCATTTTTAACCGAAATAGAGCCAAAATAAAAAACTCAACTGCCTATTATTTTAAGGTAAATGTAAAACATTCGCTATTGATTATGCTCAGTTGTACGTAACTAGATACAATAGTCTATGATTTCCTTTGTAAAACAAAAGTAAAATTCTTTATAAATTTGTTTCGTTTCTCAAAAAACGTAATTTAAGGAGGCAAATTTTCGCAAAATGCATTTATTTTTAACAATATTTAAGAAATTTTAACATTTATTAAAAAACAAGAATTTTTATTGTAAAATTCTTTAAAAAAATTGTCTATATTTCCAAAAAAAGGTAATTTAAGGAGCCAAATTTTCCCAAAATACATTTATTTTTAGCAATATTTAATAAATTTTAACATTTATTAAAAAAACTACAATTTTTGTTAGATTTTTTGATGCCAAATTAATACATACTGGTTATGTTCACTAATAACTAAAGGAAACAGTCAACATTTTCCTTTATAAAACGAAAATAAAACTTCTTGTTCGTTTGTGTGTTTGTGTGCAATAAGTAAACGAAATTGTTTTAAACACACAAGCAATGAAATCAATGGCCATATGAAGCAAAATAAACTATGTTTCTTCGCCAACGACCATACCACGCTGAGTACATCGGTTCTCGTCCGATCACCGAAATTAAGCAGCGTCGGGCGCGGTTAGTACTTAGATGGGGGACCGCTTGGGAACACCGCGTGTTGTTGGCATTGTCCAAAATTTTTTTATTTTATTTTATTTTCTTTTTTATTTTTCTCTATTAAATAAAAAAAGAATGAAGTCGATATCTTCATTTTTAACCGAAATAGAGCCAAAATAAAAAACTCAACTGCCTATTATTTTAAGGTAAATGTAAAACATTCGCTATTGATTATGCTCAGTTGTACGTAACTAGATACAATAGTCTATGATTTCCTTTGTAAAACAAAAGTAAAATTCTTTATAAATTTGTTTCGTTTCTCAAAAAACGTAATTTAAGGAGGCAAATTTTCGCAAAATGCATTTATTTTTAACAATATTTAAGAAATTTTAACATTTATTAAAAAACAAGAATTTTTATTGTAAAATTCTTTAAAAAAATTGTCTATATTTCCAAAAAAAGGTAATTTAAGGAGCCAAATTTTCCCAAAATACATTTATTTTTAGCAATATTTAATAAATTTTAACATTTATTAAAAAAACTACAATTTTTGTTAGATTTTTTGATGCCAAATTAATACATACTGGTTATGTTCACTAATAACTAAAGGAAACAGTCAACATTTTCCTTTATAAAACGAAAATAAAACTTCTTGTTCGTTTGTGTGTTTGTGTGCAATAAGTAAACGAAATTGTTTTAAACACACAAGCAATGAAATCAATGGCCATATGAAGCAAAATAAACTATGTTTCTTCGCCAACGACCATACCACGCTGAGTACATCGGTTCTCGTCCGATCACCGAAATTAAGCAGCGTCGGGCGCGGTTAGTACTTAGATGGGGGACCGCTTGGGAACACCGCGTGTTGTTGGCATTGTCCAAAATTTTTTTATTTTATTTTATTTTCTTTTTTATTTTTCTCTATTAAATAAAAAAAGAATGAAGTCGATATCTTCATTTTTAACCGAAATAGAGCCAAAATAAAAAACTCAACTGCCTATTATTTTAAGGTAAATGTAAAACATTCGCTATTGATTATGCTCAGTTGTACGTAACTAGATACAATAGTCTATGATTTCCTTTGTAAAACAAAAGTAAAATTCTTTATAAATTTGTTTCGTTTCTCAAAAAACGTAATTTAAGGAGGCAAATTTTCGCAAAATGCATTTATTTTTAACAATATTTAAGAAATTTTAACATTTATTAAAAAACAAGAATTTTTATTGTAAAATTCTTTAAAAAAATTGTCTATATTTCCAAAAAAAGGTAATTTAAGGAGCCAAATTTTCCCAAAATACATTTATTTTTAGCAATATTTAATAAATTTTAACATTTATTAAAAAAACTACAATTTTTGTTAGATTTTTTGATGCCAAATTAATACATACTGGTTATGTTCACTAATAACTAAAGGAAACAGTCAACATTTTCCTTTATAAAACGAAAATAAAACTTCTTGTTCGTTTGTGTGTTTGTGTGCAATAAGTAAACGAAATTGTTTTAAACACACAAGCAATGAAATCAATGGCCATATGAAGCAAAATAAACTATGTTTCTTCGCCAACGACCATACCACGCTGAGTACATCGGTTCTCGTCCGATCACCGAAATTAAGCAGCGTCGGGCGCGGTTAGTACTTAGATGGGGGACCGCTTGGGAACACCGCGTGTTGTTGGCATTGTCCAAAATTTTTTTATTTTATTTTATTTTCTTTTTTATTTTTCTCTATTAAATAAAAAAAGAATGAAGTCGATATCTTCATTTTTAACCGAAATAGAGCCAAAATAAAAAACTCAACTGCCTATTATTTTAAGGTAAATGTAAAACATTCGCTATTGATTATGCTCAGTTGTACGTAACTAGATACAATAGTCTATGATTTCCTTTGTAAAACAAAAGTAAAATTCTTTATAAATTTGTTTCGTTTCTCAAAAAACGTAATTTAAGGAGGCAAATTTTCGCAAAATGCATTTATTTTTAACAATATTTAAGAAATTTTAACATTTATTAAAAAACAAGAATTTTTATTGTAAAATTCTTTAAAAAAATTGTCTATATTTCCAAAAAAAGGTAATTTAAGGAGCCAAATTTTCCCAAAATACATTTATTTTTAGCAATATTTAATAAATTTTAACATTTATTAAAAAAACTACAATTTTTGTTAGATTTTTTGATGCCAAATTAATACATACTGGTTATGTTCACTAATAACTAAAGGAAACAGTCAACATTTTCCTTTATAAAACGAAAATAAAACTTCTTGTTCGTTTGTGTGTTTGTGTGCAATAAGTAAACGAAATTGTTTTAAACACACAAGCAATGAAATCAATGGCCATATGAAGCAAAATAAACTATGTTTCTTCGCCAACGACCATACCACGCTGAGTACATCGGTTCTCGTCCGATCACCGAAATTAAGCAGCGTCGGGCGCGGTTAGTACTTAGATGGGGGACCGCTTGGGAACACCGCGTGTTGTTGGCATTGTCCAAAATTTTTTTATTTTATTTTATTTTCTTTTTTATTTTTCTCTATTAAATAAAAAAAGAATGAAGTCGATATCTTCATTTTTAACCGAAATAGAGCCAAAATAAAAAACTCAACTGCCTATTATTTTAAGGTAAATGTAAAACATTCGCTATTGATTATGCTCAGTTGTACGTAACTAGATACAATAGTCTATGATTTCCTTTGTAAAACAAAAGTAAAATTCTTTATAAATTTGTTTCGTTTCTCAAAAAACGTAATTTAAGGAGGCAAATTTTCGCAAAATGCATTTATTTTTAACAATATTTAAGAAATTTTAACATTTATTAAAAAACAAGAATTTTTATTGTAAAATTCTTTAAAAAAATTGTCTATATTTCCAAAAAAAGGTAATTTAAGGAGCCAAATTTTCCCAAAATACATTTATTTTTAGCAATATTTAATAAATTTTAACATTTATTAAAAAAACTACAATTTTTGTTAGATTTTTTGATGCCAAATTAATACATACTGGTTATGTTCACTAATAACTAAAGGAAACAGTCAACATTTTCCTTTATAAAACGAAAATAAAACTTCTTGTTCGTTTGTGTGTTTGTGTGCAATAAGTAAACGAAATTGTTTTAAACACACAAGCAATGAAATCAATGGCCATATGAAGCAAAATAAACTATGTTTCTTCGCCAACGACCATACCACGCTGAGTACATCGGTTCTCGTCCGATCACCGAAATTAAGCAGCGTCGGGCGCGGTTAGTACTTAGATGGGGGACCGCTTGGGAACACCGCGTGTTGTTGGCATTGTCCAAAATTTTTTTATTTTATTTTATTTTCTTTTTTATTTTTCTCTATTAAATAAAAAAAGAATGAAGTCGATATCTTCATTTTTAACCGAAATAGAGCCAAAATAAAAAACTCAACTGCCTATTATTTTAAGGTAAATGTAAAACATTCGCTATTGATTATGCTCAGTTGTACGTAACTAGATACAATAGTCTATGATTTCCTTTGTAAAACAAAAGTAAAATTCTTTATAAATTTGTTTCGTTTCTCAAAAAACGTAATTTAAGGAGGCAAATTTTCGCAAAATGCATTTATTTTTAACAATATTTAAGAAATTTTAACATTTATTAAAAAACAAGAATTTTTATTGTAAAATTCTTTAAAAAAATTGTCTATATTTCCAAAAAAAGGTAATTTAAGGAGCCAAATTTTCCCAAAATACATTTATTTTTAGCAATATTTAATAAATTTTAACATTTATTAAAAAAACTACAATTTTTGTTAGATTTTTTGATGCCAAATTAATACATACTGGTTATGTTCACTAATAACTAAAGGAAACAGTCAACATTTTCCTTTATAAAACGAAAATAAAACTTCTTGTTCGTTTGTGTGTTTGTGTGCAATAAGTAAACGAAATTGTTTTAAACACACAAGCAATGAAATCAATGGCCATATGAAGCAAAATAAACTATGTTTCTTCGCCAACGACCATACCACGCTGAGTACATCGGTTCTCGTCCGATCACCGAAATTAAGCAGCGTCGGGCGCGGTTAGTACTTAGATGGGGGACCGCTTGGGAACACCGCGTGTTGTTGGCATTGTCCAAAATTTTTTTATTTTATTTTATTTTCTTTTTTATTTTTCTCTATTAAATAAAAAAAGAATGAAGTCGATATCTTCATTTTTAACCGAAATAGAGCCAAAATAAAAAACTCAACTGCCTATTATTTTAAGGTAAATGTAAAACATTCGCTATTGATTATGCTCAGTTGTACGTAACTAGATACAATAGTCTATGATTTCCTTTGTAAAACAAAAGTAAAATTCTTTATAAATTTGTTTCGTTTCTCAAAAAACGTAATTTAAGGAGGCAAATTTTCGCAAAATGCATTTATTTTTAACAATATTTAAGAAATTTTAACATTTATTAAAAAACAAGAATTTTTATTGTAAAATTCTTTAAAAAAATTGTCTATATTTCCAAAAAAAGGTAATTTAAGGAGCCAAATTTTCCCAAAATACATTTATTTTTAGCAATATTTAATAAATTTTAACATTTATTAAAAAAACTACAATTTTTGTTAGATTTTTTGATGCCAAATTAATACATACTGGTTATGTTCACTAATAACTAAAGGAAACAGTCAACATTTTCCTTTATAAAACGAAAATAAAACTTCTTGTTCGTTTGTGTGTTTGTGTGCAATAAGTAAACGAAATTGTTTTAAACACACAAGCAATGAAATCAATGGCCATATGAAGCAAAATAAACTATGTTTCTTCGCCAACGACCATACCACGCTGAGTACATCGGTTCTCGTCCGATCACCGAAATTAAGCAGCGTCGGGCGCGGTTAGTACTTAGATGGGGGACCGCTTGGGAACACCGCGTGTTGTTGGCATTGTCCAAAATTTTTTTATTTTATTTTATTTTCTTTTTTATTTTTCTCTATTAAATAAAAAAAGAATGAAGTCGATATCTTCATTTTTAACCGAAATAGAGCCAAAATAAAAAACTCAACTGCCTATTATTTTAAGGTAAATGTAAAACATTCGCTATTGATTATGCTCAGTTGTACGTAACTAGATACAATAGTCTATGATTTCCTTTGTAAAACAAAAGTAAAATTCTTTATAAATTTGTTTCGTTTCTCAAAAAACGTAATTTAAGGAGGCAAATTTTCGCAAAATGCATTTATTTTTAACAATATTTAAGAAATTTTAACATTTATTAAAAAACAAGAATTTTTATTGTAAAATTCTTTAAAAAAATTGTCTATATTTCCAAAAAAAGGTAATTTAAGGAGCCAAATTTTCCCAAAATACATTTATTTTTAGCAATATTTAATAAATTTTAACATTTATTAAAAAAACTACAATTTTTGTTAGATTTTTTGATGCCAAATTAATACATACTGGTTATGTTCACTAATAACTAAAGGAAACAGTCAACATTTTCCTTTATAAAACGAAAATAAAACTTCTTGTTCGTTTGTGTGTTTGTGTGCAATAAGTAAACGAAATTGTTTTAAACACACAAGCAATGAAATCAATGGCCATATGAAGCAAAATAAACTATGTTTCTTCGCCAACGACCATACCACGCTGAGTACATCGGTTCTCGTCCGATCACCGAAATTAAGCAGCGTCGGGCGCGGTTAGTACTTAGATGGGGGACCGCTTGGGAACACCGCGTGTTGTTGGCATTGTCCAAAATTTTTTTATTTTATTTTATTTTCTTTTTTATTTTTCTCTATTAAATAAAAAAAGAATGAAGTCGATATCTTCATTTTTAACCGAAATAGAGCCAAAATAAAAAACTCAACTGCCTATTATTTTAAGGTAAATGTAAAACATTCGCTATTGATTATGCTCAGTTGTACGTAACTAGATACAATAGTCTATGATTTCCTTTGTAAAACAAAAGTAAAATTCTTTATAAATTTGTTTCGTTTCTCAAAAAACGTAATTTAAGGAGGCAAATTTTCGCAAAATGCATTTATTTTTAACAATATTTAAGAAATTTTAACATTTATTAAAAAACAAGAATTTTTATTGTAAAATTCTTTAAAAAAATTGTCTATATTTCCAAAAAAAGGTAATTTAAGGAGCCAAATTTTCCCAAAATACATTTATTTTTAGCAATATTTAATAAATTTTAACATTTATTAAAAAAACTACAATTTTTGTTAGATTTTTTGATGCCAAATTAATACATACTGGTTATGTTCACTAATAACTAAAGGAAACAGTCAACATTTTCCTTTATAAAACGAAAATAAAACTTCTTGTTCGTTTGTGTGTTTGTGTGCAATAAGTAAACGAAATTGTTTTAAACACACAAGCAATGAAATCAATGGCCATATGAAGCAAAATAAACTATGTTTCTTCGCCAACGACCATACCACGCTGAGTACATCGGTTCTCGTCCGATCACCGAAATTAAGCAGCGTCGGGCGCGGTTAGTACTTAGATGGGGGACCGCTTGGGAACACCGCGTGTTGTTGGCATTGTCCAAAATTTTTTTATTTTATTTTATTTTCTTTTTTATTTTTCTCTATTAAATAAAAAAAGAATGAAGTCGATATCTTCATTTTTAACCGAAATAGAGCCAAAATAAAAAACTCAACTGCCTATTATTTTAAGGTAAATGTAAAACATTCGCTATTGATTATGCTCAGTTGTACGTAACTAGATACAATAGTCTATGATTTCCTTTGTAAAACAAAAGTAAAATTCTTTATAAATTTGTTTCGTTTCTCAAAAAACGTAATTTAAGGAGGCAAATTTTCGCAAAATGCATTTATTTTTAACAATATTTAAGAAATTTTAACATTTATTAAAAAACAAGAATTTTTATTGTAAAATTCTTTAAAAAAATTGTCTATATTTCCAAAAAAAGGTAATTTAAGGAGCCAAATTTTCCCAAAATACATTTATTTTTAGCAATATTTAATAAATTTTAACATTTATTAAAAAAACTACAATTTTTGTTAGATTTTTTGATGCCAAATTAATACATACTGGTTATGTTCACTAATAACTAAAGGAAACAGTCAACATTTTCCTTTATAAAACGAAAATAAAACTTCTTGTTCGTTTGTGTGTTTGTGTGCAATAAGTAAACGAAATTGTTTTAAACACACAAGCAATGAAATCAATGGCCATATGAAGCAAAATAAACTATGTTTCTTCGCCAACGACCATACCACGCTGAGTACATCGGTTCTCGTCCGATCACCGAAATTAAGCAGCGTCGGGCGCGGTTAGTACTTAGATGGGGGACCGCTTGGGAACACCGCGTGTTGTTGGCATTGTCCAAAATTTTTTTATTTTATTTTATTTTCTTTTTTATTTTTCTCTATTAAATAAAAAAAGAATGAAGTCGATATCTTCATTTTTAACCGAAATAGAGCCAAAATAAAAAACTCAACTGCCTATTATTTTAAGGTAAATGTAAAACATTCGCTATTGATTATGCTCAGTTGTACGTAACTAGATACAATAGTCTATGATTTCCTTTGTAAAACAAAAGTAAAATTCTTTATAAATTTGTTTCGTTTCTCAAAAAACGTAATTTAAGGAGGCAAATTTTCGCAAAATGCATTTATTTTTAACAATATTTAAGAAATTTTAACATTTATTAAAAAACAAGAATTTTTATTGTAAAATTCTTTAAAAAAATTGTCTATATTTCCAAAAAAAGGTAATTTAAGGAGCCAAATTTTCCCAAAATACATTTATTTTTAGCAATATTTAATAAATTTTAACATTTATTAAAAAAACTACAATTTTTGTTAGATTTTTTGATGCCAAATTAATACATACTGGTTATGTTCACTAATAACTAAAGGAAACAGTCAACATTTTCCTTTATAAAACGAAAATAAAACTTCTTGTTCGTTTGTGTGTTTGTGTGCAATAAGTAAACGAAATTGTTTTAAACACACAAGCAATGAAATCAATGGCCATATGAAGCAAAATAAACTATGTTTTCTTCGCCAACGACCATACCACGCTGAGTACATCGGTTCTCGTCCGATCACCGAAATTAAGCAGCGTCGGGCGCGGTTAGTACTTAGATGGGGGACCGCTTGGGAACACCGCGTGTTGTTGGCATTGTCCAAAATTTTTTTATTTTATTTTATTTTCTTTTTTATTTTTCTCTATTAAATAAAAAAAGAATGAAGTCGATATCTTCATTTTTAACCGAAATAGAGCCAAAATAAAAAACTCAACTGCCTATTATTTTAAGGTAAATGTAAAACATTCGCTATTGATTATGCTCAGTTGTACGTAACTAGATACAATAGTCTATGATTTCCTTTGTAAAACAAAAGTAAAATTCTTTATAAATTTGTTTCGTTTCTCAAAAAAACGTAATTTAAGGAGGGCAAATTTTCGCAAAATGCATTTATTTTTAACAATATTTAAGAAATTTTAACATTTATTAAAAAACAAGAATTTTTATTGTAAAATTCTTTAAAAAAATTGTCTATATTTCCAAAAAAGGTAATTTAAGGAGCCAAATTTTCCCAAAATACATTTATTTTTAGCAATATTTAATAAATTTTAACATTTATTAAAAAAACTACAATTTTTGTTAGATTTTTTGATGCCAAATTAATACATACTGGTTATGTTCACTAATAACTAAAGGAAACAGTCAACATTTTCCTTTATAAAACGAAAATAAAACTTCTTGTTCGTTTGTGTGTTTGTGTGCAATAAGTAAACGAAATTGTTTTAAACACACAAGCAATGAAATCAATGGCCATATGAAGCAAAATAAACTATGTTTCTTCGCCAACGACCATACCACGCTGAGTACATCGGTTCTCGTCCGATCACCGAAATTAAGCAGCGTCGGGCGCGGTTAGTACTTAGATGGGGGACCGCTTGGGAACACCGCGTGTTGTTGGCATTGTCCAAAATTTTTTTATTTTATTTTATTTTCTTTTTTATTTTTCTCTATTAAATAAAAAAAGAATGAAGTCGATATCTTCATTTTTAACCGAAATAGAGCCAAAATAAAAAACTCAACTGCCTATTATTTTAAGGTAAATGTAAAACATTCGCTATTGATTATGCTCAGTTGTACGTAACTAGATACAATAGTCTATGATTTTCCTTTGTAAAACAAAAGTAAAATTCTTTATAAATTTGTTTTCGTTTCTCAAAAAACGTAATTTAAGGAGGCAAATTTTCGCAAAATGCATTTATTTTTAACAATATTTAAGAAATTTTAACATTTATTAAAAAACAAGAATTTTTATTGTAAAATTCTTTAAAAAAATTGTCTATATTTCCAAAAAAAGGTAATTTAAGGAGCCAAATTTTCCCAAAATACATTTATTTTTAGCAATATTTAATAAATTTTAACATTTATTAAAAAAACTACAATTTTTGTTAGATTTTTTGATGCCAAATTAATACATACTGGTTATGTTCACTAATAACTAAAGGAAACAGTCAACATTTTCCTTTATAAAACGAAAATAAAACTTCTTGTTCGTTTGTGTGTTTGTGTGCAATAAGTAAACGAAATTGTTTTAAACACACAAGCAATGAAATCAATGGCCATATGAAGCAAAATAAACTATGTTTCTTCGCCAACGACCATACCACGCTGAGTACATCGGTTCTCGTCCGATCACCGAAATTAAGCAGCGTCGGGCGCGGTTAGTACTTAGATGGGGGACCGCTTGGGAACACCGCGTGTTGTTGGCATTGTCCAAAATTTTTTTATTTTATTTTATTTTCTTTTTTATTTTTCTCTATTAAATAAAAAAAGAATGAAGTCGATATCTTCATTTTTAACCGAAATAGAGCCAAAATAAAAAACTCAACTGCCTATTATTTTAAGGTAAATGGTAAAACATTCGCTATTGATTATGCTCAGTTGTACGTAACTAGATACAATAGTCTATGATTTCCTTTGTAAAACAAAAGTAAAATTCTTTATAAATTTGTTTCGTTTCTCAAAAAACGTAATTTAAGGAGGCAAATTTTCGCAAAATGCATTTATTTTTAACAATATTTAAGAAATTTTAACATTTATTAAAAAACAAGAATTTTTATTGTAAAATTCTTTAAAAAAATTGTCTATATTTCCAAAAAAAGGTAATTTAAGGAGCCAAATTTTCCCAAAATACATTTATTTTTAGCAATATTTAATAAATTTTAACATTTATTAAAAAACTACAATTTTTGTTAGATTTTTGATGCCAAATTAATACATACTGGTTATGTTCACTAATAACTAAAGGAAACAGTCAACATTTTCCTTTATAAAACGAAAATAAAACTTCTTGTTCGTTTGTGTGTTTGTGTGCAATAAGTAAACGAAATTGTTTTAAACACACAAGCAATGAAATCAATGGCCATATGAAGCAAAATAAACTATGTTTCTTCGCCAACGACCATACCACGCTGAGTACATCGGTTCTCGTCCGATCACCGAAATTAAGCAGCGTCGGGCGCGGTTAGTACTTAGATGGGGGACCGCTTGGGAACACCGCGTGTTGTTGGCATTGTCCAAAATTTTTTTATTTTATTTTCTTTTTTATTTTTCTCTATTAAATAAAAAAAGAATGAAGTCGATATCTTCATTTTTAACCGAAATAGAGCCAAAATAAAAAACTCAACTGCCTATTATTTTAAGGTAAATGTAAAACATTCGCTATTGATTATGCTCAGTTGTACGTAACTAGATACAATAGTCTATGATTTCCTTTGTAAAACAAAAGTAAAATTCTTTATAAATTTGTTTCGTTTCTCAAAAAACGTAATTTAAGGAGGCAAATTTTCGCAAAATGCATTTATTTTTAACAATATTTAAGAAATTTTAACATTTATTAAAAAACAAGAATTTTTATTGTAAAATTCTTTAAAAAAATTGTCTATATTTCCAAAAAAAGGTAATTTAAGGAGCCAAATTTTCCCAAAATACATTTATTTTTAGCAATATTTAATAAATTTTAACATTTATTAAAAAAACTACAATTTTTGTTAGATTTTTTGATGCCAAATTAATACATACTGGTTATGTTCACTAATAACTAAAGGAAACAGTCAACATTTTCCTTTATAAAACGAAAATAAAACTTCTTGTTCGTTTGTGTGTTTGTGTGCAATAAGTAAACGAAATTGTTTTAAACACACAAGCAATGAAATCAATGGCCATATGAAGCAAAATAAACTATGTTTTGCCAACGACCATACCACGCTGACGCGGTAGTAGGCATTGTCCAAAATTTTTTTATTTTATTTTATTTTCTTTTTTATTTTTCTCTATTAAATAAAAAAAGAATGAAGTCGATATCTTCATTTTTAACCGAAATAGAGCCAAAATAAAAAACTCAACTGCCTATTATTTTAAGGTAAATGTAAAACATTCGCTATTGATTATGCTCAGTTGTACGTAACTAGATACAATAGTCTATGATTTCCTTTGTAAAACAAAAGTAAAATTCTTTATAAATTTGTTTCGTTTCTCAAAAAACGTAATTTAAGGAGGCAAATTTTCGCAAAATGCATTTATTTTTAACAATATTTAAGAAATTTTAACCATTTATTAAAAAACAAGAATTTTTATTGTAAAATTCTTTAAAAAAATTGTCTATATTTCCAAAAAAAGGTAATTTAAGGAGCCAAATTTTCCCAAAATACATTTATTTTTAGCAATATTTAATAAATTTTAACATTTATTAAAAAACTACAATTTTTGATAGATTTTTGATGCCAAATTAATACATACTGGTTATGTTCACTAATAACTAAAGGAAACAGTCAACATTTTCCTTTATAAAACGAAAATAAAACTTCTTGTTCGTTTGTGTGTTTGTGTGCAATAAGTTCAACAAGCAATGAAATCAATGGCCATATGAAGCAAAATAAACTATGTTTCTTCGCCAACGACCATACCACGCTGAGTACATCGGTTCTCGTCCGATCACCGAAATTAAGCAGCGTCGGGCGCGGTTAGTACTTAGATGGGGGACCGCTTGGGAACACCGCGTGTTGTTGGCATTGTCCAAAATTTTTTTATTTTATTTTATTTTCTTTTTTATTTTTCTCTATTAAATAAAAAAAGAATGAAGTCGATATCTTCATTTTTAACCGAAATAGAGCCAAAATAAAAAACTCAACTGCCTATTATTTTAAGGTAAATGTAAAACATTCGCTATTGATTATGCTCAGTTGTACGTAACTAGATACAATAGTCTATGATTTCCTTTGTAAAACAAAAGTAAAATTCTTTATAAATTTGTTTCGTTTCTCAAAAAACGTAATTTAAGGAGGCAAATTTTCGCAAAATGCATTTATTTTTAACAATATTTAAGAAATTTTAACATTTATTAAAAAACAAGAATTTTATTGTAAAATTCTTTAAAAAAATTGTCTATATTTCCAAAAAAAGGTAATTTAAGGAGCCAAATTTTCCCAAAATACATTTATTTTTAGCAATATTTAATAAATTTTAACATTTATTAAAAAAACTACAATTTTTGTTAGATTTTTTGATGCCAAATTAATACATACTGGTTATGTTCACTAATAACTAAAGGAAACAGTCAACATTTTCCTTTATAAAACGAAAATAAAACTTCTT